>NC_090937.1:444562327-445220938 GCF_040938575.1 Ambystoma mexicanum
CCATGAAAGCGTCCTCCAAACAGGTGCTTCCCTGGTCCTCTAGAACTATCAAGGACAACATTGCCCCTCTTTCTCATTACTTGGCTGAGTTCTGTAAACACTCTTTGCCACTGGCTCCTTCCCATCACCTCTCAAGCACTCCCTTGTGCATCCCCTCCTAAAAAACCATCTGCGGACCCTTTCTGCCCGGCTAATTATCGCCCAATCTCCACTACACCCTTCTTGGGCAAACTCTTGGAGAAGTTGGTCATCTCCCACCTGATCCTTCACGCTGTTGGATGTCTCCAGGATCACCAGTCTGGCTTCAGCGCATGCAGAGGCATGGAAACTGCTCTTGTGAAGACCTGTGAAGGCTTGCTCTCAAACCTTGACTCTAACTCCCCTTCCATTCTCATCCTCATAGATCTGTCTTCTGCCTTTGACACAGTAAATCATTACACCCTGATAAATCGACTACATGATAGAGTGTGCATTACAGACCTGGCCCTGGACTGGTTGACCTCCTTCCTTTCTAAATCTGCCCTCCCAAATGCAACCGGGCCCTGTTCTCTCCTCCACCTCACTCCCTACTTGCGGCGTCCCTCAGGGCTCTATTCTCTCACCATGGCTGTTCAACATTTCCTTGCCCCCCTGGCCAACTTGATCTCCACTTTCTCTCCTCATTTCCACGCTAATGACACACAGCTCTCCTTTAAGCTTCCCTCCTCTAGCTCCTCTTCTTCCTCTCTCATTCCCGACTGTCTGACTGCTATTTAGGCATGGTGTGCTGCTTACGATCTCTGCCTTAATGCCAGTAAGACTGGGACCCTTATCACTCTCTCATTTTCTCTCCCCATATTGCTGACCTTGCCAAAAATGCCCACTTTCAGCTTCACCTCCTCAGAGGCATTTCCCCTTTCCTCACCTTCCCCCAGAAACTCAATGTCTCCAGAGCTCTGGTTCTCTCCAGGCTGGATTATTGCAACAGCCTCTTCCTTAATCTGCGTCTTTCCTCCCTCCGTCCTCTTCAGTTTATCCAGAATAGGACTGCGAGACCTTCCTTGGCCTCAAGCCCAGGGACCGGATCTCTCCATCCCTAAAAGCTCTCCACTGGCTCCCAGTGGCTGCACGGATTGAATTCAAGACCCTCTGCATCATCCACAAGGCTTTCTGGGACCCGGGACCTTAGTAGATCCAACTATCTCTCCCTAAATACCACCTGCTAGAGTCCTTCTGTCCTCTAGCTCAAACACTCTGCAGATCAGGCATTTCACTAAGCAGAGAGTGGGGTGTAGATCTCTTTCGTCAGCTGAAACCTCCCTCTGGAACAGCCTCCCTGCCCGTCTCCAACTTAAGCCGGATCTCCAAAGTTCCGGAAAGCTTCTCAAGACCTTCCTTTTCTCCTCCTCCTTCCCTCTCCCCCTTCCTTGCTAATCTCCACCTGCCGTTTGCGATTGGGTACCTGCATCCCCTATGAGTTTACTGCGACCAGACCCTCCTTCAACCAGTCTTCCTCTGCACCCCTATTGTATTCAATTGTAATGAAACTTGTAAAGCGCAACATACACCCAAAGGAATCTTGGTGCTCCTTGAAAAATAGAGTAGGAGAAGAATTATTAGAAGAGAATGGTTTTCAAAGCCTTACGAAAGGCAGGGTGGCTAACCGTAGCTCTAAGAGCCCACGGCAAAGAGTTCCAGATACTGGCAGCCACTACAGAAAAGGAGCGGCCCCCAATCCGACTAAGATTAACCACACGGATGGAGATCAAGCAGGCATCAGCAGTGCGCAGCACCTGGCCAAAAAATACGGCCGGAATTTAGCATTAAGATATTCAGCAACTTGATTGTAAAAGGCCCGGTGGACAAGACAGAGGGCTTTAAAGCGAATATGCTGGGCCACCGGGAGCCAATGAAGACTCCTAAGAATGGGAGAAATGTGGGCCCAGTGAGGAGTGGAAGTGGCTAGGCATGCGGCCAAATTCTGAA
The DNA here is from genome assembly GCF_040938575.1 of Ambystoma mexicanum. Classification (NCBI taxonomy): domain Eukaryota; kingdom Metazoa; phylum Chordata; class Amphibia; order Caudata; family Ambystomatidae; genus Ambystoma; species Ambystoma mexicanum. The sequence continues at coordinate 444,564,293 of NC_090937.1, forward strand.
GAATTTGCCAGCATTTGCCCTCACACACCCTTCCATGACTAGCCTACTGAGTCTGGTCCACCCCCGTCCTCGCACTAGTTGACCCCTACCCCTAGTTCCCTTGGCACTTGCCCTCCAGGGATACCCCTTCGACCTTGCCCAGTCCCTGGGACCCCCTCTTCCTGCACTTCCTCCTCTTCTCCCTATCCCATCCCTTTGCCCTATCTGCCCAACCCCCCCCCCCCGCATTATTTCTTACTGCACTTGCACCATCCGAATGTCCCAAGGCCTAGTGGGCTGTTATTTTTGTTTTCTCTCCTGTCCTCCCAACCCAGTGTCTGTCTTATGGTGTATAGGCACCATACAAATGTTCAATAAATAAATAAAAAATAAGTAACTAAGCTTTGCTTACTTATCCCAGCCCATTAAAAGTCCCCTGATGCTTTGGTGCGATCTAGGAATCTGGACCCACCATTAAGCACCTGTCTTTTCTACATTAACAGCATGGGGTTTCTCGGTTACTATCGCTACTGCTGACCTTGCTGATGTACCTTTCAGCAAACAAGAAAACATTTTAGCTCACATTCCTTCTTCCACTTCTTTTATCTTCCTTTTCCCTTTTACATTGTTTCTTTGAAAACAACAGATCTATTTAAAATGTTGAAGAACTATAGCCTGGACATGTAGGAAATGAAAAACTAAAAACACAGTCAACAAGGGCACAATCAAGTCATATTTAGTCTTCCACGGTGCAAGCCCTGGTATCGACAGCTCGATGACGGCAACACCCTCCGTGCTGCTTTTCCCTGATGTCTTCCTCGACCCGTTAAAAGCGATATTTGGTATTGCAACATGCATCATCAAAGGTAATAGGAAACACAATCATATGGCCCGTCTTTGTTGACCTTCACCTGCTCCTCAGGCAAGCAGCATCATCTACTAGGCTTCACCAACATACATCTCTCCTTGAACAAACTCAGGATCTCTGTCATTCACCGTTCAATCGCAAGCCACAATCCTGCAAGGCTGGACAATCCAAGATGCAATAGGGAAACACCTCAAACTGTGACCTTTTCTGCATGTACACGCAGAACCTTGTGTTCCATTCCTCATCCTTACCTGACCTGCTTCACACAAATGGAATTCAGGCCCAAACTCAAAGCTCTGCTCGTCCGAAAAACACCTCATCAGAGATTCTTAGTCACCCTAATACTGTTGATGATTGAAACTTGCAGACGCAAAGGTCTGTAACCAGTGCAACGTGAAACGTACCGAAGACAAAACCTGCTTTCTCCTTCATTGCACCAAATGGTAATACACAAGAAGGCACTATTTTGGAGACATTGAGAAGAAGATCACACACTTCCCTAAACTAAACAAGAGCAGAAATGCAACTTCCCCTGGATGAAAATGGTGAGATGGTAAAAAAACAGAATGCCTAACATCATGTCATAGCATAAGACACAGAGATGCCCTAAGCCATCCAGATGGACATGGCACGAAGAGGATGTTGAGGCTTAAAATAGATGGACAAAATATAACAAAATCAGACACTACATCTCTGTATAATAACAACATTCAACAAATATATAACAGAATATTTATTTTCAGCTTTGGCAATAATTGCTCAGTTGAGCCATGCCAATGAAGTATCATTGTATTTAATTGTGTTATACTATGAGAGCGTCCTGTGCCCCGGGGATTAGCTTCAGGGGTGGGTGGGGTGTTTAAACACCCCATGTTTACCCTGGTGTGTGATTTAGAGGGTCCTGTGAGTCACATGGTGGGCATGGGGACCAGAGCTGTCATGCCAGAGGTTCATCCAAGTTTCCTCTGCTCTCCATTGTAGTTCTTTCGGTCTGCTTTCGTTGGATCTGTGATTTACAGCCTTTTTAGTTTTGGCTATTAGGTAAGTGCCGCATACAAGCCGAAACTATTGCCTGGGAGTGCAGCTAGGGGAGATGGCATATGAGTAGGGCACTACCCTTGTACATATCTGTACTAAAAATCACCATAGACATTATCTTTAATGGCTTAATTGGAGCTGTAAACGCGCTACTGGTGTAATAAAGATGTCTTAGGCAGGTATTATTTTAGCCACTTGAATTGTAAGCAGTATTTGTGTGTCCTTCACTGACGTCCTGTACAAAATAAGTATTGGAAAAGCCAACAGTTTTGGTTTGTGTATAAGCATTAGACAGGCATTTGCCACGCACATCTGTTATAGGCCCAGGTACTCACACCATTTTGGAACTGCTATCATTTTAATGGCTATTTAGTGCCATTACGGCAGTGTCTGGAAAATGCCTGCACATAAGCCATTATTGTTGGCATTGCCAATGCTTGTTATTAGTTAAAGGTTACTCAGCAGATAGCAATTAATGGCAAATGAGTCGATTTTAGGTTACTCTTTTATGTGAAAAGTTCAAAATATCAATAATAAGTGATGATGTTGGGGTTGCTACCTGTGACGTGCCATAAGCATTTTAAAGCCAAGTTGCCACCACAGCTTACAACAGCTAATTGGTTACTTTATGACAGAAAATATCAACTAAATCATTAAAAACAAATGTACAAAGCCATTTGCTTATTTGACAAGCAAAAGAATGCAATACTTTTATGAGAAACTGCAGATGCTGACAAACTTCATATGAACGTTACAAGCAATGGAGAAAAGCAGGTGACCTTTATTGATAATACAACCAGCCCACAGGCGAGTATTTAGACACCTTAAGTTGTCCCGGTGTCATTGTGAGTCCAGAGCTACCCCTTTTTTGCATTCCAACACTTGCTACTCTGCATTTATATTGAGTTAACAAATCTGTGAGTACCAGAATGCAGGAAATCAACCAGCTCAGGATGTACCACGCACCTCTGCAACAAACAACCAGACACAAATGGGGGTCATTACGAGTATGCCGGGGTGGAAACAAGGTGCCGTATCAACGTGAACCGGCACCTTTTATGGTCCGGCATACTCTGAGTCTGCCGTTAGGGGCATTGACCTGCGGGAGTTCAGGCCCCTAACGGCAGATAATTCCTATGGGACTCCATGGGAATGGGAACTTAGTGTTACTCCGTTACCCGTAATATCCCAGTAATACCGGGATATCGGGCGGCGGAGACATTGATGCAGCCTTCCCGGTATCCCGCCTTGATTACCGGTGGGATACCGGGAAAGCTGTTTGAGTTGGAAGTGGTAGTAAAGTTCATAAGCAGCCGCTGGTCTATGCTTTTAGCCAATAGCACTTTGTATTTGATGATTTGTAGCTTCAAACTTAGGGGCAAGTCAATACCACAAATCCCAGCATGCAAATGGCTGATGGCGCCAAAGTCCAGGCTGGATGGAGACGCCAGACATGTCATGCAACCACCTTTGCTGGATTTAGCCTCCTGTCTATAGATCCCTGAAGCTGTACAGTATGAAGTGTGAGAGACCCCACCAGTCATGGACTCCAGGGCGCAGGCCCACATCTCCCGGCAAATCTGCTACTTGCATTACAGTGTTTATAATGGGAAAAGTAAGCATCACTGTAAGGGAGCATGAGTGAAAAACAGGACTGGCAGAACATCTTGAAACGGGCATCAGACAGATCTGCATGTTAGTGTGAACGAAGGAGTGATATTAGATGACAAAAGTCGGCAGTAGTTTCACAACATTAATGGCAATTCTTCCTGCTCATTAGTTACATTGCATGCAGATCACTGCTAAGCGGCTAAATAAACTATTCAAGTTATACTTCTGCTAGTTTGGAAATATCGGCATAATTACACCCTGCAGACTTTTGGCTAAGATGTGCCCTTAGAATTGGTTAGTAACCCAGTACACTAGGATCTACCCTTCTTTGTTTGCACAGGAGAACAGGGGATTGGATCAAGTAAATGCCAGATTGTGGAAAGTAAACCTCTTATAGGTATTAAATGACAGATTATGTTCTAATTATAAGAGCCCCCAAATGGGCATTGCCTCTGCATCCCACTTATAGGTGTTACGCTTACTTGATAAAAAGATATTTGTTTCAATGACTTCTGAAGGATGAAACACCACGTATGGGTATGGCCGAACCAAAATTAAAACATGTGACTCGCATGCATCTCTGTTGCAGGCTCTCAACCCAATGAGCTATGTTCAGATCATTGTCTTGCATGTTATGTTATATGTTGGTGCATACAGTTGAACACTACAACAATGAAGAGTAATGGCTGGAAGGTTGTGAATTGATCAAAACCCACTAGCAAAGCACTGGGCGACCACCCAGACCATTGTTTTTCAACCTGCTATGCCATTACAAAATGGGAAAGGCCATATGCAAGTCAGGCTTGGTCGCACCCCAACAGAGACAGTCCATCGTGGATTGCAAGGTCACATCCCTTCGGCACCAGACCAGAGGCATCCCAGACATATTTGAACAGTGATGGCTGGAAGGTTCTGAAAGAATCGGAAACTACTGGCAAAGCTCTGGGCAACTCTCCAGACCATTGTTTTTCTTTGCCTGCCATGCCATTACAGAAAGGGAATTCCCAAATGCACACCAGGCTTGGCCCCAACCCAAAAGCACGGATGTACTGACCTACAGGAGATCATTTCTATTTATTTATTTATTTATTGTGATACGATTTAAAAAGGCCAACCTTTCACATATGTACACATTCTGAACTAATACATTCTAATAGTGATCATAATTAAAACAATACAGTTGCAAATAAACAGTTAAAAAGTACAAGCAACCAAGCAACCAATTGTCAATCTGATGCATTGAACATCTAATTGTAGCCAGTATTGGAGAATTTTGATTTTCCTCAAGTTATAAAAACACCAGGATCACTGACAAATCTTGAGAAGTAATGAAATATTAAGGGATGCAGAGTAACATAGTCAATAATGTGGTGTCCAAAGTTTCAATTTTGGTGCGAATTAGGCACAATCTACAGAAACGATCTTCACGTGCAATCTTAGATCTAGAACCAATTATTTCATTAGTTGAAAACAGATTAAAACAAAATCGTAAAAATAATTGCCGAAATATGGGACATGGAAATTCCGTAAGTATTTACTCCGTAAGTCCTTTAAAAAGTCACTTCGCGTATTGTACCAATCTAGTCACAGTGATTTCATTTTTAATTCAGTAAATGAGTTATTTGCAGACAACACGTTTTGAGAATGAGTAACCCAGGTCATAATTTCTGAGTCCTGAGACACATGCTGTAATAGATTCAAACTATGGAATAAAGCGTTTTCCTGCAGATTTAAAAACCTGTTGAAAAGACAAAAAAATGTCTAATTCACTAAACAACCTAGAGAAGATAAACATATCTCAGAGTGAAAAGCTGATATTGGAGTACCATCAGGAAGTTTTAGAAAAATCTCCAAATCTTCCCTTCCAGTTTAAACCAAGGAAATTATACATCGGGTCTAAACATTCAGCACCAAATGTAATCACTTGAATTACCATAGGTTGTCAGCGTAGGCACGATAAGAAGCCTAGATGGTACCCAGGCAGAGAGGAAATTATCTCACATTAGAAAGTGCCTCACCCACATCAGAAAGACATGGTTGAACAGGCAGGGGGCAAGTACGCACCCCTGCCTCACAACTCGAAAACTCTCAAAATTGGTCTGGTAAGTTCACCTTTCTTAGACAGCCTAACCTGGACAGCAGAATCTTCGTGAATATGGCACAGCATGTGAACCAAGGTATGCGGGAAGTCCCGACCCAAAGGTTTTCGCCAAAGTGAGTGTCTGTGAACTCGGTCAAAAGCGCTAGTCAAGTCAATAAAAGACCAATAATATGAGCACTACGGGTTGATTGCTCTCATTTTTAGGAGAGAAAGGCATAAACCATTAAGAGAGGTAGCGAGTCCCTTTCTAAAGCCAGATTGCAGGTGGTCAATCGCATAGCGTTCTTTCATCGATGGGTGAAATTTCAATGGGTTTTTTTCCGAGTACATTTTGGATCTAAATATTTAGGGGGGGTTGGAAAAGTATATATAAGGGGTGGGACTTTCGGTAATAGGTAAAAAATAATAGGGCATGGGGGACTTGTGGGGGAACTACCCCAAAAATAAAAATAAATCAATTTCGATTCATTTTTTCAGAGAAAAATACTCAGAAAAAAAAACCATCAAAATTTCACCCATCAATGAAATGACATAGAAGCGGTCAATCCTATCACTCCATTGCGTCCAAGCCACTAAAGCTCTTTGGATCAAGCTGAGAACATTTTGCTGGAGACAACCAGGAGCACAACGGGGTGGTAGTTGCAAGGATTAAGCCTATCTTCCTTTTTAAAAATTGGTACCAGATGAGATATCTTCCAGGATAGAGGTACATACTTTATATTCACAAAAAGGTCTGGGAGCCCCTCTACCGAGAAGGAACACAGCCAGTTAACTTGTTCTATGTAAAGGTGCCCACTCTACAGAGGGTCTTCAGCCATGTACAGCCATGTATTAGCTCACAGTACCTTTCACAGAGGAGAAATATCCATTTGCATTTCAGTCTGGTCCCACCCACTTAGGCAGTCCAGCACCAAAATGCTAGGCAATTCTCCTCTGAACAAGAGTACCAACAGCAACCCCAGACAAGTGTTTCGGCCTAGTCAGTCCTCATCAGTGAGGTGAATCTGTGACTTTGTAAGAACAGTGAGCAGTGGGCCCACGTCTGGATTATCCTGGGTAATTTAGGGTTAAACCCCAAGTTCCTAGAAATTCACAAAAAGGTCTGGGAGCCCCTCTACCGAGAATGAACACGGCCAAATAACCTGTTATATGCAAAGGTGCCCATTTGGGAGGGTCTACAACCACATTTTAGCTCATTGTATCTTTCACACAGGAGAAATATCCATTTTCATATCAGTCTGGTCCCACCCACTTAGGCATTCCAATTGAGGAGAATGTAGCAGTGAAGATCTCAAATGACGTAAACCACTATAGGAACCAGAATTAATCGAAGTTACATAATTGTTTCCATTAGGTTGGAACGAGGTATCAGTAGTTGGTATTGACATTTTTAAATTTTGTATGGGGATGAAAGGCGTGACTGCAGGAACAGACTGGACTTGTTCAGAGTTCGTTGTATGATCTATGTCCATATTTAGGAAACCCAACATTTCCACGTTGGTAATATTAATATAAGCAGGATCCGTAAGTGTGTCTGGAGGAGCAGCACTAGGATTATAGTGGGAGTTATAGTGGGAGTTTCGGCTGTCGGGTGGCTGTGATTGAGAGGACTTTGTGGCCTCATTAACAGAACCCCAAAACACCTAAAAGTAGTGCTGCATTGAGCAATTCTTTGTTAAAAGAATGCCATGATTTCGTTCTTGGGAGTAAGTAGCCTAAGTTTAGATTCATTTGAGGAGACAACAGAGTTCACTTCATTGACTTCACTCCATGGTTTAGACATGGTTTTAGAAACACTGAGTTTACTACGTTATTCATAATTGGCAAAACGGGTTCAATCAGACCACCTTTCTGCCTTCTGCCGCTCCAACTGCTCTAACTGCACTCGTCTCGTCAGACTCCCTGCATGCTTTCCACGCACTCTCCGCTCACGGCTGCAAGCTATGAAGTCCAAGTCAAAGCTCTTCCTCCAGGTAAGAGCAACCGTGAACAGACTGCCGCCAGGTAAAATGAGCAGAACAGAGCCACCTCTCCCCTAACTGCACTCTTCTTGTCGCACACCCCCACGCGCTCCGCGCAAGGCTGCAGAGTATGAAGTCCCTTTAATAGCCCCTCCTCCAGGTAAGAGCAAGCCTGAACAGACTGCCGCCAAGTAAAATTAGTATAAGAGCCACCTCTGCTCTAACTGCACTTTTCTCCATTCACTCTGGAGGTTTTCCTCACCCTATGCCTCTTTTGTGTGTTAACCTATTTTATTTCCAAATGTTCTCATAGGAAAAGGATTCGGTTTTCTGGGAATATGAAATATGGGGATGCTTTGAAAATTATTTCCAGGGCCTCATTTGGTTCCCAGTCCGCCCAAAAGGGGCTGCTAGCCCAAACTGCTAGGTTACAGCATTGCTGCACAAGACCAGAAGGAACCCTAGGAATGTTTCAGCCATATTTAGCCTTGTTAGTTTGGTGTAGCTTGTGTCTCTAGGCATGGCAAGCTTGTGACACACAACTTGCCATACCAAGCCCACAAGGGTGACTAATGCAATATTGAAGCGTGATGGCTGGAATGTTTTTGAATCACACAAAAACCTACAGTGACACTCAGGACACCCCTCCAGACCACTTTCTTTCAGTTTGCCATGACATTAAAGAAGGAGAAAGTCCATGTGCAAATCAGGCTTGGTCCCACCCCAAAAGAGACAGTCCATCGCGGATTGCTAGGTCAGATCTCTTCTGCACCAGACTACAGGCAACCCAGACATGTTTCCGCCTCATTGGACTGCACCAGTGAGCTGTAGCCTGGCTCTCTAGACATGGCATGCTCGGGATACACAGCTGGGGAAATACTTCCTACTCAGAGTGACTAATACAAAACTGAATCGTGATCTCTAGGAGGAATTGAACGAATCAAAAAACACTGGCGAAGCTCTGGGCAACACTCCAGACTATTGGCTTTCAACCTCCCGTGCCATTGCAGAAGGGTAAACACCATACGCAAATCAGGTTTAGTTGGTCCCACCCCACAAGGGGCCGCCAGCCTGAACTATTAGGTCACACCCCTTCTGCACGAGACCAAATTGCATCCCCGACATGTTTCGTCCTCTTTTGGCCTCCTCTGTGAGGTGCAACTTGGGTCTCCAAGTATGGCAAACTTGGCACGCACGCCTGTCCCACTCCGGATGACTAATACAGCACTCTAGAGTGATGGCTGGAAGGTTTTGAATTAATCAAAAACCACCAGTGAAGCTTTGGGCAACCTTCAGACGAGGGTTGCATATATCTGTTGCATGTATCTTTACACTGCACACCAATCGCCAAATGATACGTGGAAGTATCTTTTTTACCAACTTCTCAAGTAGAATCTACATCAGTGGAATTCCCTTGAACATATCGAGGGGCACAGTTCGCTCCCAGGAGTAAATCGCCCTATGTGCAATTTTGCTCATTTGCGCTACGAATTGGAAAAGGGAGGTGTAAAGTGCCGGCGATGTCCCCTTTTGCACTTTTCAGTGCAAATTGAGAAAACGCTACTTGGCAATTACACATGGCTGGCATTGTTTGCAATGGATTCATATGGAATCCGCCTGCTTTTTTGCTCGGTGCTCATGCCATACACATCCCCACCGGTGGCGGGTTCCCACAGAACATTTTTCTATTTCTTTAATTGAATTTAATGGCAATGGAAACTAGGGCTGGAAACCTCCGTTTACAGAATTATAAAATCCAGTCAGATTGTCACGAAATTCACAATTAATATTTATGAGAAAAATGTGCATATATTGCACTCATTTCATGCGAGGTTATTTCATATTTGCTGGTCATTCGGAAACGCAAGCCCGACTGGATTTTGCTATTTGCGGGGTAGGCAAGCTTGGCTCTGGTAGAAACCAGTTTCAAGGTGCAACTGGGTTCTGCTGGAATTTCCTGCGGGGGGAAACGTTTGTAATGCATATTTATTTACACACGTTAATTAAGACGATGTTTGGGGCAGAGGTTAGGTTCGGGGAAATCGCCCACTGTGTGGATATTTTAAATGTTGAATGGTCCGATCATCAAACGCACTGGAGTCCGTGCCAAAAACAATGAGAGAAATCCGTTCCCCAGTGTCTCCCCTTGACCTGAGCACTGTCTGCAGGAAGTCTCCAGACACTCTGGTCGCTGATCAGGAAGTGAGAGCCGAAAGTAATGGCAGGCGGGGGAGTTGGCAGGAGTTCCTTGAGGTAACGCTGGAACATTGAAGGCTGCTTCCTTTTTCTGGATCTTCAAGCAGTTCCTGGAGACTTGGCAACTTTTCTGTTCGTTTTTATGTAATTATTTTAGACTGTGTTGTAAATTTCCTAGCCACCTAATTTTATGCTTCAACTTTCAACTGACCGGACTGTGTAATCGTCTAGTCCGATCGCTTTTCATCAAATAAATTAAAAAAGAAGCACATTATATCATATAGTGAATTGCCCGAATATCTATTGAAAGTTATGGGTTTATTCGGCAGCTGAAGTACTTTTTGTGGTAGCTAATGCAGCACCAGCAAGCTAAAGACATGCATGCAACACAACATCCTTGCACTGTAATGAATCAGTCACAAGGAGAAACGCCACATCCGATTCCGATCCTGGGTTGTTCCTGCCGATGATGTGCGAAGGAATAATGGCCTGGGGACAGGAAGGACCACTTTGTTTGGTCTTCACATAAACAATTGTAAGGAAGAGATTACTAAGAGGACAGAGTTTACTATGACAGGGGCAAATATATTAACGGCTTTCACTTTTTCCACATTCAAAATAATTTTTCAGGCCCTAACCGGCAGAAACATGCTCGAATCACTGGCACTGGTACTACCGGTGTTGGTGATTCCGGCAATCCCATCCCATGTGGAGTCCTATAGGACTCTGTGGGAATGGGAACTTACCATTACTCTGCCACCCGTAGTATCCCGGTAATACCGGGATATCGAGCAGGGAGACGGTAAGGCAGGTTTGCCGGTAACCCGCCAGAATTACCAGAGGTTTACTGGCAATCCCGTAATGAGTGCCAAAGAATGGTTAACATTGGAAATTGAGTTAAGTCAATTTCTATGGACAATACTGCATAAGGCTTTTTTCAGTGAATGTAAAGAAGATATTGCACCTATGGTCGAGACTTCATACTAAATCCACATTTATCCCAAGCAGTGAAATGATACCAATTGAATTATTGTTTTTTAAGAAAAATGTGCTAAGAGAAATACTTACAAGGTAGACCCAGAACATCTGGCATACATTTGAGAAGGGCGGAACAGCATACAATGTGGGAATTGCAAAGGGATAATGACCTCATTATGAAATTAGCCGACAAGGGCAGGGGCATCGTTCTGATGTCCTTGAAACAATACCATACTATGGTGAAGGGCATACTGAATGAACCAGGCCACTACAGGCCACTCGCTAGGGACCCTATTAAAGAAATCAGTGCCCAGATGCATAAAGCCAATACAATGGCTTTAGAGCAAAAATGGATATCCATGAACAAATTTGAATTTCTGAACTGTAGGAAGCAGCATACTCCCAACTTCTATGCTTTACCCAAAATGCACAAAAGCCTGATCACTCCGCCAGGACAACCAATTGTATCAAGATGTGGTTTCCAATTTTGAACCAGTGTGCAAATACATTGATACATTCCTTCAACCACTTAACATTGTCACAATTTCTTACCTGAAAGACACTAGTTCAGTTGTAAAGCTTTTTTAACATCAACAATATGATGCATCTACAACACTGTTAGTTACATTGGATATAAAGGCCTTATATAGTAACATTGCACACTATGAGGTGATTGAGTGCATTCGGAATGTTCTGACACATACCAATCTGCCACACAGGGCATCAGGTGAATTTAACAATGGGTTGCTGTCAATAGCCGTTGAACGCAATTAGTTTGTATTCAATAACCATTTCTACCAGCAAACAAAGGGGACCACCATGGGAGTCGCCTTTGCACCCAGAATGGCAATTCTTTATATGGCAGACTTTGAGGACAGATAATTTTACTCAAATGCAAATACCTTTTGCAGCCACAAATGTGAGTCGAAACATTACATTGAAACAGATCGGGATCCACAAAAAGTGTTACAAAAGGTATGCCCTAAGAAGTGAATGGGCAAGATCTATTTATATCATTATTCAATATTTGAAGTTTTATGATGTTTGCAGACCGAACCTTGCAGCCTTTTCAGAATGTGGAAGCCTTGTACATACCTATCATTATTTCCAGTGTTCTAATTACAAATCTTGTGCTGTAAAACTGAGCCTGGATAAAAGTAAGTAGACAGCAAGCTAAACTGCCCCTGAACACTTCCAGGCACAACAGAATGGCCTGTTATTTTCCTTTTTATATTGCACCTAATCTAGTGGTCACTCTTCTATGCACTCCTAATTTTGCCAATAAAGTAGACTGAGAAAGAGAGAGAGAGAGAAAGTGAGTGAGTGAGTGAGTGAGTGAGTGAGTGAGTGAGTGAGAGATAAAGCGATTTGCCCAGGATCACACAATTTTGTGATATTGGGGATCCGTGATTCAAACCCACCTCTCCGAGTTCCAGGGTCTTGACAAGGTAGGGCCTGATTGGGCATGGCTCACCCAAAATGTATAAATGCACACTCAGTCAGCAGCTGAGCAGCAGGGGCCTCGGCAACATAAAGGCATTCTAGCTCCTGTGCACATGTCAGAAACCAGGAAACTCTCCCTGGGTCCTAACTGCGTACAGCAAGGGAAGCACCGCCTGGAGAGCAACTGAAGAGCCAGCAGTGTTGGGTCGAGTCTGGAGAGTAACAGATTAGAATAGAAATGTAAGTTTGCACGTGCTGGCATGCACAGCTGTATATGTATTTCTGTATGTATGCGTGTATGCGAGAGCATGTTGGTATAAGTGCATGTATGAATGAGAGTGCAGTGTGAATGGTAAATAAGGGTGAGAGTGTGTGTGTGTGAATGAGAATGCAGTGTGAATGTTCTGGATGCGCATGTGAATGATTGAGAGAGATTCTGTATGGTTGTGTGACTAGTGGATGAATCAGTATGAATGTATGTGTGTTTGTGGGGACGGGCGTCAGGGCAATTGGAGCATGGACATTTTTTCACAATGGCATGGTGCGTTTTACTGCCATTTTTAGGCATCCCCAAGTTGATGAGTGTTATTATTTGCAGGAGGGGTTGGGGTGTGGAGAGTATAGCACAAAGTGGCGAGCAACATTAATGTTCTCTTACTGTAACATAGCATTTCTTAGTTACATTAAGGGTGAAGTCAGCATGATGAATGTTCTTACATGGGAGCTGGGGATGCATTTGTAAAGCAAAAAGTAAATATTTTCTTACTGTGGAATGGCATTTTGTGTTGGTATTGCAGTACAGCCAACATGATGAGTGCTCTTACATTGAGTGTGGCATTTATGAAGACAGTAAGGAAATGTTTCCTTACTGTGGCATGGCATGTTTTGCTGATGATAAGCGCAAAATCCCCATGAAGAGTGTTCTTACATGTTGGGTAGGCATTTGTGCAGCCAGCAATGAAATATGTCTTACTGTGGCATGGCATGTTTTACTGGTGTTAAGGGCAAAGCCAACATGATAAGTGTTCTTACATGGGGCAGAGGAGGAATGTTTGCAGCCAGTAAAGGCATGTTTTCTTACAGTGGCATGGTATTTTTTCTGCCATTAAGGGCGACACCAACATGAGTGTTCTTACATGGTAGGAGTGGGAGTAGGAGATCATTTTTGCAACCAGCAAGGTAATGATGCTTTCTTACTGTGGCATGGCATTATTTACAGCCAATAAGGGAAAAACCAGCATTACCAGTGTTCCTATATGGGAGGGGAGGGCATTTGCGCAGGCAGGAATGACATGTGTTCTGTGTCATAGCTTTTTTTTACTGGCCTTAGGGTCAAAGTAAACAGGAGTATGTTCTTATGTGGGGTTAATGGCATATATTGGCAGAACCAGCATGGTTACATTTTTTTTATAGTATCATTACTGGCACTATGAGCAAGGCAAATATGAGCATGTGCGTATGAGGGAATACTAGCATATCTGGGAATACTGGCCATTGACATGTATGGACACAGACAGCATGAAAATGTTTTTATACTAGCACACAGTAGGCAAAGACATCATGAAAATGTGTTGGAAAATGCTCCTGTGCACTCTTGTGACTCGCCACCTAGTGGATTTTTTCCTTTCATACCCTACACTAAATGATTGTAAACTCTATCTGCTTTTACCCATTTTTCACAGAAAGTGTGTTTTAAAATGTACCATTGTAGCCCATTATTTTTGTTTTCCCGGGGGGGGGGGTAGTTTCCCCTGAACCCTCCCATGTTTGGTTCAGGCTCCCTTGCTATGCTCAGTCACTCCTCCATACTCGACCAGGGTGGAGAAGGAACTCCCTGCTATCTGTGGGCGCCCCTTGGGGTGGACCCATCTAGATTAGCTTCAGCCCACTTGTTAAAAAATCCTGGCTGCTCTTGAGCCTAGTTCCAAATTCTACACCAATGCCACATACAACATTTAGACTCAAACTAAATTGTTGTAGTAAGCAAACTCAATACCAACCCTCAAACCCAATTATATTCATGAAATACAAATGATTGCTGTTAGTGTCCGTGTTAAACCTGAAAGCAGGATAAAACATTTTATCTATTGTTATCCTCTTCGGGCACCGAAACTCCAGGGACTTTCCCAACTTTCCAAACTTTGTAGTTTATCACTTGTGGTTCGGATTTTCTGTGAAAGAACCACTCACAAATGGCATACCATGAGTGAGCAAATTGACGATTCAGTTGGTGGTGTGTTCTCGATGAATAATCAATATTATTCTAATGTAGCAGCACTGCTATGAAGCATGTACAAAACGTAGTGCATACTGGCCAGAATCACTTTTAGGTGATCCCAATTTAACAGCTAGGGGAACTAAAAAACATCGAAGTAGAATGATTTGCCTGGGATCACACCATTTGGTTAATAGCTGTGAGTGCAGGTTTCCTCTTGTCAAAATGTGCAGTTTGGTAGCAGAGCACATCTCCCCATGCCATTGTTAGTTTTATACCAAAATACAATGATTTCTGTTTAGTTTACTTTCAAGACCTAGAAGCCACAATTCTTCAACCAACCCCATAGAGTAGAAGGTTAATAGTGAATCGGTGTTGTTCTCCCCAGTAAAACATCAATTGCAAGGAAGGGGAAAAAGAACTGTGGTTAACTATTTTAGAACTTCCTTAAATATTCCACACTGCCATGTATCACTAGAAGTTTGAAAGTTCTGAATTAGAAAAGAAACAGTGAACTCATGTGCAACGTCCTGCCCTCTCCGGTGTGTGGGCCTTGAGATTCATCCCATTGCAAAGGCCACCTCAGCCCACGTGGGTATAAGGATATAGGTGAAAGTGACTTAGTAGGAGGCAGTCTCGTCAGCTACTGAATACATCAGTAGCATCTCGCCAGGCCCCACGCAGTGACTGGCTTGCTGCCTCTGTTTCAATTTGTGCCAGTAGCACACAGCAAGCCAACTGTTCATCAAGCCTTTATTTATTTTATGTTATTGTTTTTTTTTTTTATAACGTGCCTAATACCATACCTGACTTCGGGTTCCAAGCACGGATCCGGGATTCGAACCTCTGTTGCTCTGCGTGCTCTTGCTTCCACCCTGTTGCCCTTTTGTGCTATTGTGCTGATGATGCCAAAACGTTATATCCCTTCTCACAAACTCTTCATGGCTATTGTTTAGCTTTTAACTCTTGGATGTCAGCGCTATTCTACCATCTCTTCACAAATGAAAAGTATGCTATTTTTTCACTCTTTTAGTGCTACTCCCACTCTCCCCCACTTCGATTCTATTCCTCCCATCAATTCTACCTCTATTCCTCGATGCATATAATCCCAATGTTTAACCTATCACAATCACACATCTGCTGTCTCTTGCACTACTCGGTCCAACACTATACTATTCCCAAAATGGCTCTCATTTCGATGCGTGAAGGCGGCTGCATAGGTTGTATTTCACTGGCCGGCCGCCAGTAAACCATGAGCCACTAGCGGCTCTTCACGTGCAGCACCTGCAACATGTGTTGCACCTTTTATTTGGAGAGGGTATGGGCCCAAATAGATACACAAAATATAGCCACAGCAGGAATTGACAAAACTGGCTGCAGTGCTACACATCGCTGCCTGCTGGGCTGTCATGATGCACGGATGATGAAGGTAAACAGCGTGTCTCCCAGGCACTGCTGCATGGTGGCCCTGTAACAAGGGCCTTGCAATGACTTGGTCAACTCCTTTCTGTTATCAACATTGAAACACTTGTGTATAAGTGCATTAGAAATAACCTATCAATCAATCAATCAAACATAATAATAAGATAATGGGGAATTTGCATCTGAAAGGGAGCCGTTAAGGTACAGTTAACAAATAATGCGCCTTCTTTCAAGACCATTAAAGGGAATCAAGTAAAAGTTATTTTTAACTTAGTGCATGTTCATGATGTCTGTGATAAAACCTACATTTTTCAGGCTTTCAACACTTTGTATTCTGTTGTTTGTTGTCTTCAATTCAGAGTGTGGAAAATAAAGCTGTAATCAAACTTTTTTTGTTTTGCTTAATATAAGAATTTATATATTTTCAGAAATGGGTACATAGTCCTCTGCAATGGATGGGTTATGCAGACAATCTCGTCTCGCTAGACTTAACCCCCGTGGGCCTGCAGTCCACTCTGGGTTGTTTGAAAGCCAAACAGAACTAAACTCTGGTTGTGTATATACTTAAAACTAAAGTAAGGGTTTTCCCTACAACATTAAAAAAGGTGAAAAGGGTGGGTTGGCATATGGGCGGGGAGGTGCTCGAAGTGGTCTCAGAGTACACATATTTAGGAGTTCATATAGACTCTAAGGGGTACACGGCACCTTGAGAAATTGAACATCCATACCGGCCAGATTACTGGGGGCATCAGCTCCTTCGCTAATAAGGGTGGGGGCTATTCTGTTGGCGTTTTGATGCAACTTTACGAAGCTAAAATCTTATCGTCAATACTGTATGGTGCCGAGATTTGGGCCTTTGAAAATCTCTCAGGGATGATCAATTTAGAGCGTCATATACTAAAGAGACTTGCACGGCTCACTCCCCACACAGCCTCTGAAATGGTATACTTAGAATATGCTCTTGTTCCAAATCATGTCAAGTTGTGTTTGTCCTGCTTAAATACGTACTGGAAGTAAAAAAAAAATGGATCTAACACCAGCCTGCTTGGCTTGATTCACGATGTGGTGTTGACTCAAACTGGTTGTATGCCTGCAAGTTGTGTTGTGCAAATTAAATTAATTGCTGATAGCTGGCTTGCATTGTCCCTGGAGAATGGCAACAGCCTGCCATTCAATAGTTATAAAACAATCATGAAGGCCATTCGAAAAGGGAATAGCCACAAACAATTAATTGTTGATTTGGCCACCAAGAGCAACTCTGTAGAATTTGTAGAGAATTTTTTAGACCTGGCGAATCCCCCTAGTTATATCGATCAGTTTGTGGGAAACTCTCGGGTCTGCGACTACATGAAAATTAAATTCAACGTGGTAAAGTCCTTCAAGGTAATCAGAGCTTGGTCGAACATATCCAGAGAAAATTGACAATGTCTTCCGTGTGGAAACGCCCTAATGGAAACTGCAAAACACTTGCTGACCGAATGTCCATCACTTGTGAATCTTCAGGGAATTGCCTTAAGGTCAGCTGGAACCGAAGACACTACTTCAAGAGAAGAACTTTGGTCTATGTTTATGAACGGAAATCATGAAACATGCATTATATACTTTACCATTCTCTGGTGGATGATTGTATCAATTTTGGCCATTTTGGAATGGCATTGTTGTTGTATTTCTTAATGCCTTATGCAGCTATTGTTTTTATCATCACATTATTTTAACTGATCTTTTCTATTGATCACTGGCGTAGTGACGTATTGAAAGTTGACTTGTGTTAACTGTATAATACGATAATAAATGAACAAATAAAAACATATATTATTAGGATGCTGATTGGCACACTTTGTAGGCAACCTCTAAAATGCAGCAGTTGTGCAATTCTTGAAAACCAAAAATTAAATAATTGTGCCCTCTATAGTTTACAAGGTAAGGGGTCAAGTGCCTACATTTCAGAGTGGGCTCAAATCCCTTCTTTACTGACCTTGGCAAATAATGTCATTTCACTCGACTACATTTTCTATGAATGCATGCAGGGAACCACCAATGCTATATTAAGTTATCTGCATGCAATGTTCAACTTTTGTAAAGTGGAATGGAAAAGTGAAGTGTAATATGAGGCGTTAACGCTCTGGCACCATGAATGTGAAGGCCCAAACCATTAATAGGATTTATATTGGTGTATTAGTGTCTATTCTAGGCACCACCATTAAAGTGTTTTACAGTGGAAATACTTGCCTATATTTTGGCACAGGCAGCATGAAAGTGTTTTACATGGCAGTGCTGGCATGTATAGCAGGCACAAGCATCATTTGATTTATTTTTTATTTATATAGCGTACCTAAACAACCCGAGTCGTATTTGGGCGCAAATGGAATCAGTATAGACTCAAGCGATAAAATGGGAAAAGCATTTAAAAAACATTCCGGACCCCAACACTAAAACGTCCTTGATAGCCATCCTGCCACGAATACTTAAACAGGTGGGTCTTTAGAGCTTTACGGAAACAACTGAGTGTTCTTATGGGCCGAATTTCCAGTGGGAGTTTGTTCCACATCTTTGGACCATATATTGCAAACCGCTGGTCACCCCTAAATACACAGTTTGAAGGGGGAATATGCAACAAATGTTTGTCGCACGACTGCAACTGTCAGGTAGGTTGATACTTAGTAATTTTTTCTCAGAGGTAGATGGGGGTCATCATATTGACACATTTAAACACCAGGCACAGCATTTAGAAATCAATATGCTCCTTCACTGTAAGCCAGTGCAAAGATCGACGCAGGTTAGAAATCAGGGAAGATTTCTTTACTCCAAATATGAGTCTAACAGCTGTGTTTTGGGCTTTTTGCAGTCTCTGGATTTGTGTAGCGGGGATGCCTCCCAGCAACCCATTCCGGTAATCCAGGTGCCAATTCACCAAGGTTCCCACCACCACTGCGTGATCTTTGCCAGGAATGAACGGTAGCGCCTGTCTCAGGATGCGCAAGATCCCAAAAACTGATTGCACCTTAGCGCCTAACTGGGCTTTGCTCCCCAGGTCCTCCTGCCAAATGCAACCCAGGTTTTTTTTATTTTAGGAGCGAAGACTAGATTGGAGCCCAGAAAGAAGGTGCCTCTGGAAACCTGCTATCGTCCAGAAGGTGTTTGGAGCCAAACAGTGCTACCTCTGTTTTCCTAGAATATAGAAGCAGCCAATTGGAGGACATCCACCCTTTGACTTCATCCAAACATCGTTCAATTGTCTGAAAGGTTTCCTCCACCTTCCCAATTTTGATGAACACTTGGGTATTATACGAGTGGAATTTCACTTCGTGCTTCCTCAGGATATCCATCAATGGCCTTATACAAATTAAAAAGGAGGGGAGAGAGTGGCTATCCCTGTGGAATGCTGCAATCCTGTGGAAGGGAATTTGATAGGAAAGAACCCAGTTTGACCCGTTGTTCCTGGTCTGACAGGAAGGATTGGAACCAACTCAGATCCTGGTCGGAGATATTTCCGAGCTCCCCGAGGCGTCTAAGCAAGATGCGGTGATCCACTGTATCAAACGCCGCAGAGAGATCCAGCATGATCAGTAGGGACAATTCTCCCTGATCTGCCAATTCAAGGAAGTCATCCCACACTGCCATCGGTGCCATTTCGGTTCCACGGCCCGGTCGGAAACCTGATTGAAGCGGGTCCAACAGAGCTTCCCTATCCACATAATCCTGTAACTGTGACGTTACAATCTTTTCCAGAATTTTTCCCAGCCAGAGTACCCCCACCACTGGCTGATAATTCTGCAAGTCTTCAGGATCCAGCTTAGGTTTTTTTCTTAAGAGAGGGGTGACCACAGATTTCCTTTACATTGCCAGTACTGAGCCTGATAGTAGTGATTTATTAATGAACTGTGTCAGGAAAGGGGCTACATCACCAGCAAGCCGTTTTGCTACCCTTGCTGGTATAGGGAAAAGTGTATCATTGGTGGGCTTCAAATTTTCCAGTAAAGACAACACCTCATCTTCCTTGACTAATGAGAAGGAGAAAGGCTCCCCGACTGGAGAGGCATGTGCTATCTTGGATCCCTTGATATCATTATCCGGACCTATTCCAATCTGGGAAAGTGATGTGATCATTTCCTGGATCAACTCAATCTTCCTATGGAAGAATTAATAGAAAACATTGGCTTGGGTCATCGAGGATTCCATGGCTGAAAATACTCATTTTGGTTTAACAAAATTTGTAATAGTTGTAAAGAGTTCTCTTCGTTGCTTAATAGAAGCCTCGATTTTCTTAATCAGGAACTCAGATTTGGCTTTGAAGAGTGCTTTTTTATATTCCACTTGGGCCAGTTTCACCCTACCAGCCCAGGAAGGAGTTGTATCCTACCTCCATTTCTTTTCTGTTGCTCTAAGGTGTTGTCGCAGTGGAAGAAGATCATGTGTAAACCAAGGTTTTGAGATTCTTTTAGATTTCCCCTGTTTAAGGGGGGCTACTGTATTACAGATATTACCCATAATCTCAGCTCCTTTATCAAAGAAGACTTTGCAAGGCCTTTGGGAATCGATTGACTCTAATTCCCTCTTTAACTGCCAGAGATCCGGAGCATATCTTTGGGCTTCCGGTATTGAGCAAGAACCCTTTCCTTTGCCAATGAACTAGTAAACAGCCTTGTGGCATGAACGGACTAGGTCACGAGCAGTGTACCCGTCGGTTTTATGCTCTCTCCTCTGCATAGCAACACGCCAAGACAATGCCCCCGGCTATGGGCGGAAGATACAGTTAATGGTTTCAGATCATGGTTTGTTAAAATATCCCACAATTCCTTAGGATCAGGCTTGTAAACAATGTCAAACCAGATATTAAAATCACCCAAGCATAATAATTCTTTGTGTTTACTTTCTATATCTATTAAAAACCGGTCTAGATGTTCCAAAACACATTTTTATTCCACAACAAACATAATCAACACCAAAAATGTGACATTCCTTATGACATAAACATTAATAATAATAACGCATTTTTAACATTTCTCCTGGGAAGTGGTCCAGACAGACCATGGCTCTCCACCCCCCAGGAGCGGTGCATGGTGATGAGGCCCTGTCCCTTCCCCGCCATGCCCTTCTCGGGAGGTGTTACCGGGAGGCAGCCCCTTTTTCACCGGCCTCAGTCCCATGACCCTCTTACCCCTGCCGAGACCCTCCGGGAGCCATGTCCTATTCCAGCTCCATAGTACCCCGGAAAGGGATCTCAGTGTCCCCATGGTCCTCCCCACCTGCCACAGGAGCACGGATCCCTGGTCCGTGGTACCCCCCGCCTGCACCAATGTTCTTATTACGGCCGAAAAGTTCTGTAACAATAGTTTAGTTCCATACTGGGATAAATGCACCCCGTCTTGATGACAAGTCACAGGGCCCCTCAACAGTCCAATTCTAGACAATCCAGAGGAACCAGTGGCATGCGGCCAGCCGGGCCAGTTAATGGTTTCATTTTTGTGCAGACATATTCAATGGGCGAACTGGCTCTGGACATCCCCAGTTCAACCTTGGAATGATCTGAGACCAGGCGAGCAGCGCCCTTGATCAAAAGCGTCCCAACCAAGAAAACAGTGATAAATGCATGATCAAGTACTTTCGCACAACTTCACCAAATCGTTCCCCCCTACGTGTAAAATAGTTAATGCAGGGTTCAGTAACCCTCTCCTCTTTTGACCTTCCACCAATGAAGGTACTTGGCACACTTGTAGCCCCCAACAACTAATTCACTGTATGTCAGAGGCTGTCATGTCTGATAACAACCCTGGATGCTCCCGAACTCTCTGTTGCATCCTTCTTATGAACGAGTGTCCCACGACCCACACCACCGGTTTTACCAAATATCCTGCGCACAGTGGCAAAAAACAGTTTTTTAGCCAAATCACGGTACATGCACGAATGCCTTTTTTCTCACACGCTCCCCTCCACCCGCTACTCCCCTTGTGCTCTAGGCCGGTTTTCAACACCAGAGATGTGGCATGGTGTAGCCCTTGTAGGCATGAGATATCCATCGTCCTATTGCTTTTATTTGTCTCTCCTTGCACCCAAACCCTGCGACTGTTGTTGCCACCCAATTCAGAAGGAGTGTGGTGTGAATCCCATCCCCCCAAACCCCACCTTTTCCAATGATTTTTCCAAGATCTTCCTGAACTGGTACCTGGATATTCATGACCCATCCCTGTGTAAAAACAGTGGGCCCTCTGCTCCCCCCTGTAACCCAGGTAAGCTTGCAGCGGCCATTTTGGGCAGATGTCTGCCATTGCATGGACCATCACCCTAGTCCCCTTCCTTTCTTGATCTGTTTTGACCTTCTCAACCATATGTGAGCCAGGACAGCCCCCTCGAACGAAAGGTCTTCCCCCTTTTTTTAACATTTTATATATTGCACATGGTTACAATACATTTCAACAAAACAGTAATCATATTTATTACATGGGTTTGATATTTTACACTGCAGCTTTGCGTGTATTGGAACTTTCACTCATTGCTCTCACTAGCACTTTTGCGGGCAAGAAACAGTCGAAAGTCAGCCCATATATCCCTGAGCCGGCAAGAGGATGCTTGTAGACTTATATAAACTACATCCAGTTTTCCAGTGTAGGCGCCTTTCTTCGTATCCATCACATGAGTATAGCACTTTTGGCAAGGACCAATCCCAAATTGACAAAGTTGCGCTTAGTCGGGTTCAAGTTATCAGTATAACACAGTACACACACTGATGACCAATTATATCATCCAGCGTTTCGACACACATTTTCCCAATATAATGTCAGAACTGAAAATCCCACAACATATGAAGTATATCTGCACCCTCGTTCCAACATTTCGGGCATTTTCCCTCTGAGGTGGGGAACAGTTTCTTGAGACCAGCAGGAGTATAATGTGTTCTGTTGAGTATTTTGAATTGTATTAATCTATACCTAGTGTTCATAGATACTTGTTTCGTTAATCTGCATATCTGTGTCCAACGAACGTCTGTGAAAGTAATGCCAAGCTCTCTTTCCCATTTACCCCTAACATCAACAGTCTGCGGTGCTGAGATGTTTGTGCGGCTTTGTATAACCCTAATATCAATTTCTTGTCCCATTCTGTGACGCGGGTTCTAAAGGGAATGATGGCCAAACCTTAGCCATTGCTGAACGAATCCGATGGTAATGACACTGTTGAAGTGGCATGTCTCCTATATGCACCTTGATCGTGTCCCATGCAATACATTTGCCCACTTGAAACACGTCATTGTTAGGGAGAATTCTCATTTATGGCTAATTTCCCTCACCTATTGAGTCCTCCAGCAGCTTTGCTGGACTTCTGGAGTTTATTTTTTTCCACTTGGTAAGAGTGAGAGCTTTTCCCCCATTCTTACCTGTGTTTTGCTATGTGTTTCTACCTGTTTTTGTGATTATGGACTCTGAAGCACACCACTTCAGTAGCCCTCTTCTTTTTGTGTGTCACACAGCACCTTCAGTGCCGTGGCACAGGGTTGTCTTTGAGACTTCCCTCGACTCCATTTCTGAGGCGACTACCGTCCCCCAGAAAAGGGTAAAGTTACCATTAACTTTACTTAGTCAATCTACCACAGATCCAGTACACCCCATCTTCCATGGAGTACTAGCAAGGGTTAAGTCGTGTCCCTTTTTATCTGTACCTCCTAGAGCATTGTTTCGCTCTTTTAACATTAAAACTTGGCTGGTGGCAGTGGTATCTACCCTAACTTTTCTACCGCGATTATATTAGATAAACGTGGTACTGTTCTTGGCTATTATATTAGCCTTGAACATAAACCCGCTTGACCAAATCGTCTTTCTTTTGGCCCCGGTTGGGTTTATTCGCCATTTCTTTTTGTTAAAGTCCTTCTTGTGTCTTACTTTGCGCGGCAAACTAGGTTCGCCCTCTTTGTTCACTGTCTTTTGGCGGGCTTCTGCTCAGAAGCCCTCCTCAAGGCGTCTGGGGTCTAGGTGGGCTGAATGTGAGGGAGGGGTGTAGTCACCCCCTGCACAGGGTATCCTAGGAAACCCAAGTCACACTTTGTCATGATTGGCCAGGGTAGTTGTCCGGGCTGGACAACCCCCCTGCTGGGTGATTGACAGCCAGGCTGTGTGAATGGGGGTTTTTCGCATTAAAAGGCAGGTCTCTTGGGCTAGAAGTCAGAGAGTCGCCACTGGAACTACACGGAACCGAAGAGAAGAAGAGAGAACGACGGCTGCTGCAACTATCCCATCCCGGTGAAGCCCTGCTGCAGTCCTGAGCTATCTTCCCTTCAACGACTTAGAGAAGATCCAGTCCGGAGTCTTCTTCCCTTGAGCTTGGTGGGGATAACCAGCTCATCTTCTACAGCCAGAGGATCCTCTTCCTTGGTCGGAATCGCTGCACACTGCTGTAGTGGTACGGATAGCCACCTGAAGAGCCTCTCCTGTTTTTAAGGAGCGCACCTTTTATTCCTCGTCTCTGCTGCCGGCTTCATCCCTGTGTGGTGCAGACTCCCTTCAGACGTCCTCCTTCACAATGAAGCTCCAGGAATCGTGGGTCTGCGGGAAACCAACAGGAACAACTTCTAGGCCACCAGCTGCACCATTGGAACAAGGTACTGTGTTCTGTTTGAGGAAACTGGGTGAATCCCTTTTCTTCATTTCCAAGGTTTGCCCTTGTCTTCCCTCCTTCTTAGAACTTTTGCTTCCGAACATTGACAATATCGAAGTGCTTTTGGCTACCTGGAATCGTGAACTGTCTGACTGTGTGATCTTCGGCAACAGGCCCTGGCGTCTTTCAACCCTGGCTCCAGTCCTTTGACTTTTGAACTCCTGTCTCTGAGTGTTTCTTGATTCTGCCTGCCTTACCAAAATATTGCCTGTGATTTTTACCTCCAACTCCCTCTGGGTATCTCAGGTGCTAAGTGTGTTTTTGCCCCGGTAGCATTTCATGTCACGGATACGCGTTTATTTAGTAGACCGAACTGTCAAAAAGTGATCGTAATTGTGTTTGCGGTAACGTGTTTTGTGCCTAACACCGGTTCATTCATACACAGGGTACTTACCTTGAGATATACTGTACAAAGTGAATTGGTTAGTTGTAGTATATTTAACGTGTGGTTTTTATTTCAGTTTAATAGAAGTGTTGTGTTAATAACGAAAGGTTTAAAAATAAATGTACTTTTTTTTTACCTGAAACCTTGAGTCAGTGTTTGCTTGTGTCACAGTAATTGTGGTCCCTTTGTGTAATCTCTGCTACTACTCATATACTCTTGAGATAAGCCTGGCTGCTCCGCCACTGCTACCACTCTAACATAGTAGTACAGGCTTGTACCAAAGGTAAAACTTGTATTGCCACCTGTAGTCTTAATTGTGTGCAGTGGTCCCTAACGGAACTGCACAGGATTCTGCCTAACACTGGTGTACAGCGATGAGGATTTGGAAGTAGAGTGATTACACTTAAAGTGCTACTATTGCTTGGGTTCAACTAACCACAAGGCTAACACCACTAATTCTATTTAACTAAGAAATCATGTCAAATATGGAAAACTACACTGAAGAGAGTCTTTTACTCTATACTGCTGAGGTTCTGAGAACCATGTGTAGGGATAAGAATATCTATGGTAAAGGAAAGAAATCTGAACTGGTTGCAAAGTTAATGGGAAAAAGTCTGCAGAGTGGGTCAGAAGGACCCACCACTCCAGCAAATGTGGATTTTGATGTTTCTGATTCTGAGAGTGTTCATTGTGAAGAAGTAGATGAGTGCTTGCTAGGAAACCCTGCAACTCCCTTGCCTGCTCAGAATGCACAACCTCTCTCCACAGGGACCCCCACAGGTCCTACACTTACTCCTGAATTTATTGCACTTGAGAAAATGAGACTTGAATTGGAAGTGAAACGTATTGATGCACAAACTGCCATGAAACATCAAGAGTTAAGGCTCAGAGAAATGGAGCTGAACCATGAACTAGAAATGAAGAAACTGTCTCTAGAAAATGCTTCTCTCCCAGAGTCTTCTAGGTCTTCCAGCCCTAAGAGACCCCGTATGCCAAAGGAAATGATTGGTATGTATGAGACTTGATATTTTGGATTGGTTAGCAATGTTTGAGTACAATCATGGGATTCAAGGTATCTCAGGGAATCTGTTGATTCATTGGCTTTTCTCTAGGCTCCCCCCTGTTGCAAGTGATGCTGTAATGGAGTTGGGGGAGGAGGATAAACAGGATTATGAGTGTGTGAAACTAGCATTAATAGCTAGGTTTGGGAAGACCCCTTCCCAGTATCTTAAGAGGTTTAGAACCCTCAAAAAGCATGATGGTACCCCTTGGGTTACCTGGGTGTGTAAATGTTTGAAAAACTTAGATGGTTGGGTTAAGGGTTACAAAGTGAACACTTATGAAGGTTTGAGGAATCTTGTAATGTTGGAGTCTATTTTTGATGTCTGCTCTCCTGAGCTTAGACAGCACTTGGCTGATTCAAAGGAGATAGATCCTAAGAAGCTAGCTAAGGCTGCTGACTTGTGGGTTGCCAACAGGGCCACTCACAAGGATTCTGGGGCTACTCAGAAGAAGGATGATGGGAAGCAGCCAAAGAAAGACAACAAAGAGAATTCCAATAATTCCAATCCGAAAGAGGGCCCCAAACATAACTAGGGTAAGCCACAAGGTAAACCGAATCAGGCTAGTGTACCACCTGGTTCCACACCAGATGGAGGCTAAGGCAAACCCCATTCAAGAGAGCATTTGGGAAATGCTTTGTTTGTGGGTTGCCTGGCCAAGTGAAAGGAGATCCCAAGTGTAAGGGTAAACCTTCAGGGATCAACACTGTCTCCTTAGCCTTCTCCCAGGTGGATGAAGTACCTACAGCCAGTGGAAACTTTCAGCTACTAGCTGATGAGCTCATGAGAGTCTCAGCTAGTGTTCTTTAGTGTCCTTGGGTCTTTGGGAACAACAGAACTTAGATGTCTATAACTCAATCCCAGATAATACTAAACAGTATTATAAAGATAGTGTTCTTGTGAATCGCCAGGAGACCCCTGCCATCAGAGACACTGGAGCCAGCATAACTGTGGTTGATGAATGTTTTTTCAAGGTGGAGGATGTTGCTAAGGCACCCAAACACTTAACCAAGTTAGCTAGAGGCCCTGTGTAAATGGTTCCCCAGTTACCAGCTCTCATCCAGTGTAATGACATGACTGTCAGAATGTTTAAAGATGTGAAGGCAGGCTCTCTGTTACCAGTCTTTAGCTTCTCCTCCTAACGCACCTTTCCCCCTCCCCCCATCAAGGGGAAGATTTGTGCTATGGAGGGAGTTGTTTCCAGTCACCTGCCAGCAAAATCAAGTGCGAAAAATACAAGTGCCAGAATCCTCAGAGCTAATTAATTTGTTACACCAGAAACAGAAATGCAGATCCGCCTGAGAAAACACAGAAACTCAGCCTCCCTGAAGATTGATGAAGTCATGAAAACATGCGTTAGGAGGAGAAGCTAAAGTCTGGTAACAGAGCACCTGCCTTCACATCTTTAAACATTGTTCCAGGAGTCCCGGGCTCACAAGGCAGTGCAGCAGGTCCATCATGCCTTACATTGGAGAGCCACAACCATGGCTTTCCCCCTCACCCCATCAAGGGGAAGATTTGTGCTATGGAGGGAATTGTTTCCAGTCACCTGCCAGCAAAATCAAGTGCAAAAATACAAGTATCAGGACCCTCAGAGCTAATTAATTTGTTACACCTGAAACAGAAATGCAGACCCTCCTGAAAAAACACAGAAACTCAGCCTCCCTGAAGATTGATGAAGTCATGAAAATGTGCGTTAGGAGGAGAAGCTAAAGACTGGTAACAGAGCGCCTGCCTTCACATCTTTAAACATGACTGTCAGAATACCTGTAAGTGTGCAGAATAACGTACCTGGGAGAGTCCTGTTGGGTAATGACCTAAAAACTCTTGGAGTTCTGTCCAGCACCCCCAGTTCCCCCAGCAGGAGGAAGCAGGAGCTCACAAGGTCTGCAAGGGAGAGAACCTTAAGAGGCTCTCCTGGGGACATGATAGAGGAAGCTATCACCCCAAGTCCACAGGATTTACTGCCATGGCAGGGCAAGGAAAGACAAAGGGGAAACCTAAGTCTGCCAGCAAGAAAACAGCAAGCACTCCTGTGCCCAGAAGGACCTCTCTGAGACTGTCCAAAGTCACACCTGTGACACCCACACCAGCTGAGGCTGAGTGTGAGGTTCAACCTTGTATGGTCAAACTACATACTGAGGAATCAGATCTAGAAGAGGATCTTACCTTGGTAGAAGATCTTGACCCTGTTGACCATCCTGAGCTGCAGTCTTTACTGGCAGAAGGTGGACCCAACAGAGAAGATTTCAGAAAAGGACAAAGAGAGTGTCCTACCTTGGAAGGTCTTCGAAACAGGCAGCTTCTCAGCTCAATGGGACTGAGCCTGGCAAGTATAGGTTGCACTGGGAAGATGGCCTCTTCTACAGTGAACCAACTGATTCAACCCCTGGAGACTACACAAGACGTGTAGTACCTCTAGTGAACCGACTCCAGTTTCTGCAGTTAGCCCATGAGGTACCTTTGGCTGGTCACTTAAGTTTTAAGAAGACCAAAGAAAGGCTATCTCTGCACTTCTACTGACCTAAGATGGGTACAGAAGTAGACAAATTCTGCAGAAGCTGCCACACTTGCCAAACCTCTGGCAAGAGTGGATTCAAGAATGTGGCTCCCTTAGTGCCTCTCCCAGTGGTGGGAATTCATTTTGAGAGGGTTGGGATTGACATTGTCGGTCCTCTTGACCCTCCCACAACTTCAGTTAACAGGTTTATCCTGGTTGTAGTGGACCATGCCACTAGATTTCCTGAAGCCATACCTATGAGGACTGTTACGGCTCTGGCTTTAGCTAACGCCCTACTTGGTATTTTTACCAGAGTAGGTTTTCCCAAGGAGGTGATATCTGACAGGGGATCACATTTTATGTCCCACTACAAGCAAACCATGTGGAAAACCTGTGTAGTCACCAACAAGTTCTCAACTGCCTACCACCCCCAAACCAATGGGCTGGTAGAGAGGTTTAACAGACCTATGAAGAGCATGATAGGTGCTTTAGAAGAACCCCTTAGAAGAAATGGGATCTTCTACTGCCATGCCTTCTCTTTGCATATAGAGAAGTCCCTCAGGAGGGAGTAGGATTCAGTCCCTTCGAACTTCTCTATGGCCATCCAGTCAGAGGTCCATTGGCCCTGATCAAGGAGGGGTTGGAGAGTGCTCCTTCCCCCAAGCCAGAGTGACTGACTATGTGATAAGTCTCCAGAGGAGAATGTCACACATGATGGCAGAGGCAAGTGATAACTTGAGGGCTGGTCAAACTCTGGTCAAACATTGGCATGACCGGAAGGCTAACATGGTTGAGTTTACTCAAGACCAGCTTGTCCTTGTTATTGTCCCCACAAGGCAGAGGGCCTTGCAGAACAAATGGATAGGACCCTTCAAGGTTGTGGGTAAACTTGGAGAGGTGAACTATCTGGTGGACTTAGGCAATCGTAAGGAGGCTCCCAGAGTCTTTCACACCAACCGTTTAAAGGCTTATGTCTCTAAACCTGACATAGGAGCTTTGTTTCTAGCTTCAGATCAGGAGAAGGAGGAGAGTGAACCTCTGCCTGACCTCCTCAGAGGCTTACCTTTAGATGAGCAAGTGGAAGGAATTAATCTCTCTTCCAGTCTCACATCTGACCAACAGGATGAGTGCAAGTTACTGTTAAATCAGTTTGCCTCCCTGTTCTCACTTTCACCAGGCTTGACCCCTTGGGGCCAGCATGACCTACACACTGGTGACTGTTTGCCTGTCAAGAGCAGGGGGTACAGAATGTCAGACCATGTCAGATCACACATAAGGAATGATGTCAACAAGATGCTTGAACTCGGGTTAATAGAACCCTCTACTAGCCCATGGTCTAGCCCAGTTGTGCTTGTACTAAAGGCAGAATCCAAGGAGTTGAGATTCTGCGTGGACTATAGAGCTCTAAATGTAGTCACCACGACTGATGTCCATCCTTTGCCTAGGACAGATGAGCTGGTGAACAAACTTGGTGCAGCCAAGTACCTCAGCACATTTGACCTAATGTCAGGCTATTGGCAAATAGCCCTGACAGACCATGCCAAGGAGAAAACTGCATTCTCCACCCCAGCTGGCCTCTACCAATTCAAGGTAATGCCTTTTGGATTGAAGAATGCACCTGCTACATTTCAGAGGATGGTCAATCAAGTTCTGAATGGGATGGAGGACTTCTGCATGGCATACTTGGATGACATTTCAGTGTTCAGCCCTACATGGAAAGAACATGTTGAACACCTAGGTTATGTATTGCAGGCTCTTGAACAGACCCATCTGACCATAAAGGCAAGCACATGTCAAATTGGTCAGAGTTCAGTGGTCTACCTTGGACATGAGGTAGGAGGAGGTGAAATAAGGCCATTGCCAAGCAAAGTACAAGCTGTACAAAACTGGGCCACCCCTACTACTCAAACCCAAGTGAGAGCCTTCCTAGGTCTCAGTGGCTATTATAGGAACTTCATAGAGAACTATGGGACCATAGCTTCTCCCTTGAATGTCACCTCCTCTCCCAAATTTCCTAAAAAGGTCAGGTGGAATGAGGAGTGCAATCAAGCCTTTGAAGGTCTAAATAAAGCCATTTGTCAAGCTCCAGTCCTAAGAGCTCCTGACTATCACCAACCCTTCATTGTACAAACTGATGCTTCTAATGTAGGTATAGGTGCAGTCCACTGGATGAGAAAGGTAGGGAACACCCCATTTGTTTCATCACCAGGAAGTTAAAGGATCCTGAGACAAGGTGGGAAACACTAGAAAGAGAATTCTTTGCTATTGTGTGGGCACTGAAGAGGTTTAGACCATACTTGTATGGATCTACCTTCACTATTCAGACTGACCACCAACTCTTGAGATGGCTGATGCAAATGAAAGGGGAAAACCCAAAATTACTCAGATGGTCAATCTGCCTACAAGGATTTGATTTTTCCATTGAGCACAGAGCAAGAAGTCACCACCAAAATGCTGATGGTCTCTCTAGGATGTTTGTAACCGACTAGAGGTATGAGGTCCATCCAGGAGTGGATTAAATCCTCCTGTCCCTTAGTCTGGCGGGGGCAAGTGTTAGGGAGAATTCTCATCTATGGCTAATTTCCCTCACCTAGTGAGTCCCCCAGCAGCTTTGCTGGACTTCTGGAGTTTATTTTTTTTCCACTTGGTAAGAGCGACAGCTTTTCCCCCACTCTTACCTGTGTTTTGCTACGTGTTTTTACCTGTTTTTGTGATTATGGACTCTGAAGCACACCACTTCAGTAGCCCTCTTCTTTTTGTGTCTCACACAGCACCTTCAGTGCCGTGGCACAGGGTTATCTTTGAGACTTCCCTCCACTCCATTTCTGAGGCGACTACCGTCCCCCAGAAAAGGGTAAAGTTACCATTAACTTTACTTAGTCAATCTACCACAGATCCAGCACACCCCATCTTCCATGGAGTACTGGCAAGGGTTAAGTCGTATCCCTTTTTATCTGTACCTCCTAGAGCATTGTTTAGCTCTTTTAACATTTAGACTTGGTTGGTGGCAGTGGTATCTATCCTAACTTTTCTACCGCGATTATATCAGATAAACGTGGTACTGTTCTTGGCTATTATATTAGCCTCGAACATAAACTTGCTTGACCAAATAGTCTTTTTTTTGCGCCGGTTGGTTTATTCACTATTTCTTTTTGTTAAAGTCCTTCTTGTGTCTTAGTTTGAGCGGCAAACTAGGTTTGCCTTCTTTGTTCACTGTCTTTTGGCGGGCTTCTGCTCAGAAGCCCTCCTCAAGGCGCCTGGGGGTCTCAGTGGGCTGAATGTGAGGGAGGGGTGTAGTCACCCCCTGCACAGGGTATCCTAGGAAACCCAAGTCGCACTTTGTCATGATTGGTCAGGGTAGTTCTCCGGGCTGGACAACGCCCCCCAGGTGGGTGATTGACAGCCAGGCTGTGTGAATGGGGGTTTTTCACATAAAAGGCAGGTCTCTTGGGCTAGAAGTCAGAGAGTCGCCACTGGAACTACAAGGAACCGACGAGAAGCGGAGATAACGACAGCTGCTGCAACTACCCCGTCCCGGTGAAGCCCTGCTGCAGTCCTGAGCTATCTTCCCTTCAACGACTTAGAGAAGATCCAGCCCGGAGTCTTCTTCCATTGAGCTTGGTGGGGATAACCAGCTCATCTTCTACAGCCAGAGGATCCTCTTCCTTGGTCGAAATCGCTGCACACTGCTGTAGTGGTCCGGATAGCCACCTGAAGAGCCTCTCCTGTTTTTAAGGAGCGCACCTTTTATTCTCCGTCGCTGCTGCCGGCTTCATCCCTGTGTGGTGCAGACCCCCTTCAGACGTCCTCCTTCACAACGAAGCTCCAGAAATCGTGGGTCTGCGGGAAGCCAACAGGAACAACTGCCAGGGCACCAGCTGCACCACTGGAACAAGGTACTGTGTTCTGCTTGAAGAAACTGGGTGAATCACTTTTCTTCATTTCCAAGGCTTGCCCTTGTCTTCCCTCTTCCTTATAACTTTTGCTTCCGAACATTGACAATATCGAAGTGCTTTTGGCTACATGGAATCGTGAACTGTCTAACTGTGTGATCTTCGGCAACAGGCCCCGGCCTCTTTCAACCCTGGCTCTGGTCCTTTGACTTTTGAACTCCTGTCTCTGAGTGTTTCTTGATTCTGCTCGCCTAACCAAAATATTGCCTGTGATTTTTGCCTCCAACTCCCTCTGGGTATCTCAGGTGCTAAGTGTGTTTTTGCCCCGGTAGCATTTCATGTCACGGATACGCGTTTATTTAGTAGACCGAACTGTCAAAAAGTGATCGCAATTGTGTTCGCGGTAACGTGTTTTGTGCCTGACACCGGTTCATTCAAACACAGGGTACTTACCTTGAGACATACTGTACAAAGTGAATTGGTTAGTTGTAGTGTATTTAACGTGTGGTTTTTATTTGAGTTTAATAGAAGTGTTGTGTTAATAACGAAAGGTTTAAAAATAAATGTACTTATATTTTTTACCTGAAACCTTGAGTCAGTGTTTGCTTGAGTCACAGTAATTGTGGTCCCTTTATGTAATCTCTGCTACTGCTCATATACTCTTGAGATAAGCCTGGCTGCTCCACCACTGCTACCACTCTGACATAGTAGTACAGGCTTGTACCAAAGGTAAAACTTGTATTGCCTCCTGTAGTCTTAATTGTGTGTAGTGGTCCCCAAGGGCACTGCACAGGATTCTGCCTAACAGTCATCCAGTGTCCTGATCCTGGCCTCCCTCCACTGAATTGCAAGCAACCTATCCTGCATGGGTTTCAAGGCTACCAACCTCAGATAGGCATGGCTTTATTATATGGTGCTGAGTTTTTGGGCCAGTGTGTGAGCTTTGTCCATGCTTCTTGTGTTGCCCCCACTGGGTCAAGCGGGTGTGTTTTTTGGTACCCGTTACCTGCAATCAGATGCACCAACAGGTCAGGTAGTGCGCTATGCCTCTCCAGTCTCAAATTCGATGGGCCCAGGTCTTGTTCCACCCAGTATGTTGCAAAATATGCTTGTGCTGACCATTGATATAATTCAAAGTCGGGGGCTGAGACCCCCAGCCTCATATGGTCATGTGAGTCGTCGCCATTTCACGCTGACTTGTCCGTTCCAAAGAAAAGAGGAGCATAACCTAGCAATTCCATTCAAAAATTATCTGCCTGGCAAAATGGTATGTTGCAGAATAGATACAGGAATTTAGGTAGAATAGTCATTTTCACAAGTGCGACCCACCCTGCTAGTGATATAGGGCGGTTTTTTCCCCCTTTCCAATTTTGGGGCAATTTTTGTCACCATATTGTCCTAGTTAAGGGATTTAATCAGGGTAGGGGAGCGTGCTATTTCAATACCCAGGTATCGAATATACAGAGGTGACCAGCGTAAGCCAAAGGTATTCCTTGGCTCCTGGATATTTCCGTTCAGTGGGAACATTTTAGACTTACTACTATTTAAATGCACGCCCGAGTTTCTGCCAAACTCGCATACTGCTGTCAGTATTCTCTGCAAATGACGCTTGGGGTCCCTTACGTATAGCATTATGTCTTCCGCATATAGCATTATAAATTCAGCCTGGCCATTTATCTGAATGCCAGCGTGATTGAAGCAGGCACGCATAAGGTCCGCTAAAGGTTCCATGATTAAAGGAAATAATAACGATGATAGCGGACATCCTTGCCTAGTGCCTCCCCCACCAATAATGTGGGGGAGAGTATTCCATTAGTGTAGGCTCTGGCATATGAATGGGAGTCAACACCTTAACCCACTTAATAAAATTGGGCCCAAACCCATAATTGTCCAGTGTCCTGAACAAGAAGGGCCAGGACACTGTGTCGAATGCCTTCTGCATAGCCAGGGAAACAGCGACCCGAGTGCTATCCTGAGGTGTCTGTGTCATAATATTAAACATCTGGCGCAAGTTCAATGCTGTCGATCCCCCCGGTATGAAGCCGGCCTGATCCTCATGAACCATATGAGGCATCAATAGATGCAGGTGTGAGGCCAATATTTTTGCAAATATTTTGGCGTCTATATTAACCAGCGACACTGGCCCGTATGACCTACATTCATTTGGAGCATTCCCGGGCTTAAGCAATAAACTAATTATGGTCTCTCGCATAGACTCCGTCAGAGTCCCATTCACCAGGGCTTCAGACCAGACCTGCATCAGCCAAGGGGCCAACACATATGTGAACTCTTTATAGAATTCTGGTCCCAACCCATCAGATCCTGGGGCTTTCCCTCTCAGGAGATCTTTAATGGCTTTTTTAACCTCTAACAGACTTATGGGCTCTTCTAATGAGTTAAGCGCTTCTGCCGATAGCAGGGTCGCAGGTATCTCAGCCAAATACTCGTCAATATATGCCTCAGTTGATTCCCCTTTTGAGGTGTATAACGCTGAGTAGAAATCATAGAATACCTCATTTATTTCTGTGTCGCAGTTGGACAGGTTATGCAGGGAATGTTGGAATTTCCCTTTCTGTCCGTAACTGTACGGGCTAGCAGCTTCCCAGCTCTGTCTGCTTCTCCATAGCACTGCGCTGCAGCTGGTCTGTCAAAATAGCGTAGCTCCCTGTTAGCTTGGTCACGGTACTTGTCCAAAGTTATTTTAATATCTGACTTGATCACATGGGGGATGGGGTGTGCGCGTACTTTTGTTGAAATCGTGTTAGCGTGTCCTCTCATCTTTTCAACTGATCTCTGATATCACGTAATACTCCATGTTCTGTGGAAATAGCTATCCCCCTAATATATACTTTGAATGCTTGCCACAGTGTAGCCTGTATTGTCACTGACCCCTAATTGATTTAAAAATGGCTAATAATACCGTATTTTGAGCAACCAGCCATAGGTCAATGGGTGAGTGCATGTCATGTACTGACAAGTAGTATGTGTACTCGCATTGGGTGGCATGCAGTGCTCGTCATACATCTATAAACTCCAGGTCCACCATATGAGTCAGGATAGTGCGGGCTGCGTTGGACAGGGCCCTAAACGATGTGGACGTATGGTCCAGCTGCAAATCCAATGTGGTACAGTATTTCTGTATACCAAAAGGTCAGAATCGACACAATGGTGAGCAGATGATCAGGCTTTGACTGCAAAAGTGAAGCACTGGCAACGAGAAACCTAAATGTACAACAAATGGGGCAGAGTAAGCAAGACCTCAGCTACAGTTAACAACACAAAGACTGAAGTTCCTTCATAGACAAGTTCACCATCACTCAGCTGACTAAAAAGCTGCATTTCCTGAACCTGTCACAACGTCTGAAAACATGGTATCACTGGAATACTGGCTTACAGGGCACTCTAAACATTTCCTGGGGGGGACCTCTGCACCCGGGTCTTCATGTGTGGTGTTCCTGGATTCTGATCCACCTACCCTCTCTCCCAGTCACCCCATCCCCTTCCCCATCAGCTCTCATCATTCCCTACATTCCTTTCAAGGAAAGAATATGTTCTGAAGGTTCCACTATGTTTATAAGCTAAAACTATGGCATTCGAGTACAGATGGTGAGAAAAGGCATATGAGGAGGGACACACAGCTTGAAGGTGTTGTTTGGTTATTTGCCCACCCATTGACTGCCCATGGCCATGCTAATCCCTATGGCCATTCCCATCCAGTTCCTGCCCTTCCCCGCCCAAAACACCTCCTCGTCGGAACTTGTTGGGTGTTATAGGGCAAAGCGTCTGAAGAGCCATAGTTTGGATACTGCTGTTCTATGAGATCACTCAAAATGGTTTGCGGGGTGAATGACACAAAATTAAATGAGAGTGTGCTAAGCCTTTCTCTTCATCAACCTAAGGCACCCGTTAGTCATCAGGTGTGGCTCTTCCAGAGAAGATATTCCTCCTCAGGAAAGGTTTGTTTCCTTTTTCTTTATGGGAGAGTCGATTCCCCTCTTATTTATTTAAATATTAATGTAATTACTTGTAAAGCGCCATAAGCCCGCAGGCAAATGGACGCTATAACAAAAAACACCAAACCAAACTAGCCCAAGGAACCAAAGAGTTATATGTAAACAGAGCATTAGAATGTGAGCCACTGGGCACTAATGGGAGGGAGTACTAGTAGCAGGGACTTTTGTCCCTTTAGAAATGGGAATGGGAGGGGGTGAGAACGGTGCACAATGTTGCATGCTTTATGAAATAATGACTATGGCTTTAAAACCCGAGGGGGATTTGTTAGGCTCACATTGCATTCAGGACGGCGGGACTAAAACTAAAGCCATACTCTTATTGCTGAACCTATTTCTATGAAAATTAATGTAGTGCATAGTTAGTTTACAATGAAAGGCTAGTTTATTATGTAATGAGGTTTGCTTCCAAGGCATTGCTATACATACAGTATTATATAAGCACATGAAATGCGAAACAAAACCTTAATAAATACGTATATATCAACTGAACCAGGGAAGATGCACTCTGTTGCTTAAATTGTCCACATCCCGGTTTCACCATTTAACCAAAGTGTGTGATCCAGGGCTCCATATATAATAGTGCAATTGAGATTTGTAGCACCACAAGGTTATTTGCCACTTGGCTTACTTATGGCAACTTATTCTAAAGTCATTTCCATGGTGCCTCCAATGGAAAGACGATGCTCCTTGCAATGTCCTTTTCTGTGAAGTCAGTTCTGTTGGTAAAATCCATATGCAAATTAGGAGGTTTGCATGTTTTTTGCCCCAGAGTGCCTGGACAGAGCCCTCTATAGATGAGTTTCCTGCATCTGTAATGATCATACAGTTTTTTTTTTATCTGTTAAAATGCCATCTGCCACTAATGTTACCAATAAAGTAGATTGGGGAGGGGGTGGCCGGTTTGGGTGCGTGAATGAGACCGTATGGAATTGCGCGCACTGCATTTGGGGGAAAAGTAACAGGACTTTTTTTGTGACTCACCCCCACTCTTGCAATGTTGGATATTCCCCAGCCGACGACAGCCCCCAGGGTTGCCGAGGGTCAAATACCCTGTGACAGAGCAGAAAGCACACTGTGCACACAGAGCAGTACATTATTGAGCCCACAAAGCTGAGGGCTCAGTGATCATTGCCTTTCCCAAACAGATTCTGGTATTTGTAGTCTTGAGAAGATGTCTTGAAAAGTACACAAATCATAGAAAGATACGCATACAAATATATAAATCCTTATAGTTATTTATTTGTGTGCGTATTTTACTATGGTTTGTGTACTTTTCAAGCCATGAAAGAAATTGCTCGATATATTAACTATTTCGAACATCCTTTGATCAGAGTTCAACTGCCAGCTCTGCCCCCTCTGAACTCCGCCTCTTCGGAACTCCGCCCCTCCTCCAAACTCCGCCCCCACCCTGGCCCTTCTGGGAACCCCTTTCAGATGTTTTTCATTTCCACCAGTGATAACCACTGACCTGACACGGAAACCGAATGTAAGTAGCAAGAGGCTACGTGAATATTACCTCTAAGGGGAGAGCAATCACTTTCTGCTTTGCAAGCAACCCAGCAGTTACCCAGAGCCACTAGGATGCGTACAGTGGAGAGCATTGTGTCCCCACAGAGAAGCTGTATTAGCACCCACTGAATCACTGAGACAAAGCAGTGAGGAGAAAGATGCAGGAAGAGAAACTACAGGAAAGGCTAAAGAAGAGTTGAGAATTAAGAAACAAAAACAGATATGTTATTCATTTGATGACAGCCTGTTACTGTAAGTCCACATATCTCTGAAGAGGTTAGTGTATGTGACACCTGAAAGGCTTGGATCTGTTGATCTATGCCAAATGATGTCTTTACCATAAAGAAGCATTGCAGAGAGCAGGGCTGCACCAATGCCTGGGAGAACCACAAGTCCAATGATGGTTAACGTAGGGATCCAGTTTGAATCATTCTTGCATTTGCTATTGTGGAGCAGAGCAATGTCATGTTCCTGGCGAGGAAGGTTGGGCCATCCCTGGGAATAGGTATTGTGCTTCTTTGTTGCCAGCTAAATGAACAGTGCATTGCAAACACTGGGGCTCATGTTCTCATAAACCGTGCGGTAAAATAAGTGTAAAAACGAGGCGCTAAAAAGCTTACCCCATTCTTTACACTTGTTTTACCACTCTGGGTCGTTTTAAACAAAGTTTGCAGAAAGACTGGGTGACGCTTCCCCAATCGCATCCTGCCTTTAAAAGTGCCCGTTTTCATGCAGTTGAAAAATGAATGGATTCTTATGAAACGCACCTGCATTTTGCAACTGCGAAAAGCAGGAGAATTCCATAGGAACCCATTGGGGGTCATTACGAGATTCACGGTAAAAATCAGTTTTTACTTGCATGGAGGCAATACCGGGTGTAGATAGCACTGACGCCGCTAACAGCGGCTGATTACGAGTATGCGTGCACCGACATTATCAGCATGCAGCAAT
The DNA here is from genome assembly GCF_040938575.1 of Ambystoma mexicanum. Classification (NCBI taxonomy): domain Eukaryota; kingdom Metazoa; phylum Chordata; class Amphibia; order Caudata; family Ambystomatidae; genus Ambystoma; species Ambystoma mexicanum. Next base: position 444,603,060 of record NC_090937.1, read on the forward strand.
AGACCCAAAAACATCCCTTAGCGGCATCATGGAAAGCGCTGACACCTCTTCCACCTCTGTCCACCCCTAAATAATGGTCTGGCATTACCGGGCCCAGCATTACCGGGCCCACTAATACCAGAACCGGAAGTAACGTCATTGCGCCGGAATGGGAAATGGCACTGCGGCCATCTTGAAAAACACAATCCGTTGTCATCCTCGAGATACAGGACCTGAAGTCTCACACCACCAGTCACATCAGCATCTACACCACCAGCACTATGCCAAAGGCCATAAAGAAAGGGGCATCCCGGCAGCAGAAGGAGAGGTTCTCCGAGGATGAACTCAAAATGATGGCCGACACTCTAGCAGAGAATGCAGACATGATCTTTGCCTCAGACCTCAAGAGAGCTGCACAGCTCAGAAAGAAAGAGGGTGGCCCAGAAAGTCAGTGCGGTTGGCACCACCCCCCACATAGTAAAGGATTTTAAAAAATGCTGGGACGACCTGCGCATCCGAGTGCTCAATATCTTGTCTGCTAATCGGAGCCAGGGTCTGGCTACTGGTGGTGGGCCCAACTCACCCATTAAACTCACCCGCTGGGAAGAAACCTGCGCCAGCACCATTGGAATGGAGTCCATAGAAGGAGTGGGAGATATGGAACGTGGAGCATCGTCATCGGCAGATGGAGGTGAGTGTCCAAAGAAAGCACTGTAATGCAAAGTATGATGATGGTCCACCAATGTGACCATGCCATAAGGCAATGCATGGGCCTTTACACACACATGGACACATCCCTGCCTAGATGCGGCCCCAGCACCGTCACATTCACATGCATGCAGCATGCCAATGCCCTACCTGAGACACACACCACAAACAGGGAAACGGCATGTGTCACACTGCACGCAGTCAACCACACAAAGGCATGTCACACATCATACACCACCTCACACATGTGTGAACCTAACGTATGACTGAATAACCCTACCATATGGCAAACAACCTGTATGCCACAACTGTAAGACAGCAAGTCATCAAATGTGTACACTGCACTAATACCATTGTATGCATGATGCATGTAAAACCGTCACTGATGCCGTCCCTCTTTCGGTCCCCCACAGGCCATGATACAGACAGCGATGCACAGGACTCTGCAGCACAGGCCACCACTCCATCGAAGAGGGCAAGGTCCAGGGAAGACACTAACAGGCATTCCATGTCCAAGGGCACAGGCAAGGCACATCAGCCACCGAGGGCAAAGGCAACACAGGATGGCAGGAAACAGGGCCATCAAAAGACAGCCACTACACCAACAGTTCCAACACCTGTGGAATCCACTGCAGTCGAGCCAGTGGCAGATGGGACCCAGCTCGGTCGGGGAGGCAGCTGGCGCAGCGCCACAGAGTGGCGATGAAGATCAATCCCAAGGGGAGGTATGTGTCCCTGAGGAGGACAACCGCTCACTGGAAGTTGGTGGCATACCCAGCCCCACCCAAACGCCCCAATTAGCACACCCGATGGCACCTTGCACGTCCAGTCTGGAGGAGAGGCAGAACCGGAGGCCTGGAGCCCCACAGAGGACCTACCTGAATTGGGCCCCTTGCCACACGTACCATCCACCTCTAAGGGGTCCGGGGCGGGGAGTTCAGGATGGCACAAATGGAGGCGCGGCAGCAGGAGCTGACCGGGCTTGTAAAACAATATGTCTCTGATGGTGGCGTGATGAGGAAGGAGGCCCGAGAGAACGCTGCGGCCATGAAGGGGCCATAGAGTCGAGCACCTTAAAGATCTGTGAGGAGCTGTCGGCAGTGAGGCAGGTTCTTGCCAGGATTGCAGATGCCTTGGAGGTTCAGCGTCCTGCCCCGACAGAAGAGCATGCGCCCACGGGGTCATCATCAATCTCCACACAGACCAGCCCCTTGTGCAGGTCTGTGCGCACCATGCGGCGCCCCAACATGCATCCTCCGGAGTCTGACACGTAGCAGGGTCAGCCTGCATGTGCAGACTTATGAAGACTCAGGTGGCATAACATTGCACGCCAGGTGTGGGGGTGTTGTGGGGTTATGGGGAGGGGGTGTGTAGGGGAGTTGTGGGGGGAGGGGCAGGTGGGAGGGGTTGTGTGCGGGAGTTGTGGGGGAAGAGGAGGGGGAGGGGGTGTGTGTGAGGTGGAGGGTCTGAGCACTTTTTTACTTATTTCCTGTTAAATACACCTGTTGTGTGCCAAAGATTCACATGACTGGACATTCCTTATTGTGTATGTGTGCTTTATTGGTTTACAGTGCATAGTGACCATGTACCCCCACACCCAGTGCCCTGAGTCTCACATTCATGGCACCCTCTGCATCCATGTGTCTTAGAAATATTGGCCTATCACAGACTGGCGCACAGCATGTCCCTCCTGGTCATCGTCACTGGATGATGTGCAACCCCATCTTCTTCATCCTCACCTGGTGGTTGCTGTTCAATGTCAGGGGGCAGAGGCACATTCCGTCAGATGCACAGGTTGTGCAGCATGACACATGCCATGATGATCTTGGCCACCTTCTCATGCCTGTACATGAGTGCCCCACCTGACCTGCTAAGGCAGCACAAAAACGTGCCCTCAACAAGCCAAAGGTCAGCTCGATCACCACAGGGGTACGGGTATGGGCACGATTGTAGTCCTCTTCGTGCTTGTTCTGCGGGTTCCGGACAGGGGTGAGGAGCAACGGCTTCAAGGGATAGCCACTATCAACTGCATGGGTGCAAAATAAGCTATGTGTAAGCCAATTCCTGAAAGACACCTGTACTTATCACACATGCCTGCAGATATTTGTTGTTCACATGCACATGTCACTGGATGCATGCACACATTTTACCTTGACACAATGTGTGCTGTCCCATGGTCTAATGGTGTGGGTTGCGTTGTCCAGATGATACAGGATGTCCACTCCCTTGCTGGTGTTCATGCACTGTGGATGCATACCGCTGTGTTTGGTATCATAATGTGATGTGTAGTGATTAGTATGATTTTATTACTAGCAGCATTGGCACAAGTCTCAGCATGATTTCTCACTCAGCGCTTATTACTCCCATGGTGACATGCAGCGCTACTGTGGTGGTGGCCCAGTGACAAGCAGTGTATTCCCTTGGTGGGATTGATTTGTGCACACTCATGGATGCTTGTCCAGTGTTGTGTTTTGCTGCCGACATTTACATTGTACATACTCATAGCATGTTGCTGGATTGTGTCACAGAGGGTTGAATGTCAGGTATATTGTCATTGGTGTGCAGCTTCCGTCATTACTATGGGGTTTGGTTGTCATGTTCAGTTTGGGATGCTTTGGGGTACAGTGTTTTGCATTATGGACATTGTGCAGTCACCACAACAATGACACCAGAGTGGTGTGTGCATCTCTCCCCCCATTACAGTGCCATGTGCCTGTCATGCAACTTACCAAGCAGCCAGGCATGTCGTTCTGCATGTCACTCCATGTAGCGTGGTAGCGTGGAGTTCCATAGGACCACTGAGTCATGAGTTGATCCGGGAAATCGGGCACAACAATGTGTGATGATCTTGCTGGAGTCACAGACAATCTGTACATTGATGGAGTGATATAGCTTACGATTGCAGTACACCACCTCCATGGCATGCATGATCACCAATTCCACATGGGTGCAGTCAGGAGCACCAATACAATTTGGCATGCCTGCCAGTGCATGGAAGCCAATTTTCGTGTCAAAGATCTCATGGGCAGTCCTGGTAGGGATATGTAGTGGCTTGAGTGCTTCAGGAGGGCATCCAGCCCTTGGTTCAGCATGTGTGAAAATAAGGGTTGTGATATGCCATGCATGTGCCCCACTCTGTGCTAGTAGGTGCCGGTGGCCAGGAAGTGGAGCACAGACACTACCTTCAGTAGAGGGGGGGTGGTGGTGCGAATCAGGCTGACAATGTCATCCATCGTGTATCATGTCCATAATGGTGGTCATGGTGTCCTGGTCCAGGCAGTACAGGGTGTGGATCTGCTCAGGGATTAGGTTGAATGGACTGGCTCTGATGCAAGGTATTGGGGGCTGCCTGCGTGGTACCACTGGCTGCACTGGTGGGGCTTGCTGGGCCTGTCTCACCCTTCTTCTCCTCCTGCGTCTCCTCTGTAGTGCCTGTTGTTGTTGTTGCTGGTGTAGCAATGCAAGCATGTCCTCCAGCCCCAATATTACAACTGCAAGTGTAATCATTTTGGTGTGGAAAGGGGTGTGGGGTGTGGGTGTGCTCCTTTTGTGATGGGCCAGACTCCATTGCCTCCACCTGTGCTGATTGTGTGCACCTGTGGCAGTTGGGAACACTGCACATTGCTGTTAGCGGGTGATTCGCGATGCCGGTGATGCCGGCATCCCAGTATCCCTTATTACCGCCTTCATGATGCCGGTATTTGCATATCCACATGACTTGTGATGTCCTCCTGTTAGCGCCATCCCGGTATTGCCGGCCCGAAAGGGCCGCGTGCCCACACGCATGCCGGTACGGGGGTGCACAGTCTTTGCGGTGGCGCTGATACCAGGTTGTTGACTCATAATAGGCCGGAGAGGTATGCGGTGCCGGCATTCCCTTACCGGCATTGTTTTTCCACTACCACGAAACTCGTAATGACCCCCACTGTCTGCAAAGAAAAATGCGCAGGCAGCATTTCCAACAAACCATAGAGTAAAAGGAAAGAGAAATAGGGATTCTCCCTGTTTAGTTTTGGCTCTTAAGCGGCACTTCGGTGCCACCTGCAAGCCAAAGCTAATGCATTGGCGTACAGATAATAAGGTGATGGCATGTAAGGAAGGACACTTGTTTGATTATTTACCCACCCCTTGACTGACCATGGCCATTCCAATCCCTACGGCCATTCCGACCCAGTAGCTGCCTATCCCCACCCAAAACACATCCACCTGAGGTCTATTTGAGATAAATCTAACAACCAGTAACATTAAACGTTGTCCTGCCAGTGTTATTGTTAAGCAGTGTTCAGAGAGGTAATGGCTAAACTGAAAGCTGTAAATGAATATTGGTGTAATAAAATGTCTGAACTAAGTGCGCCCTCAGACACTTGATTTCTAAGTAACATGGGCGTCCTCGCACTGAAGTCCTGTTAAAAAGAAGTAATGGGAAGGCCAAGAGTTTTGTCTTGTGTATAGGTATGAGATAGGAATAGCTATCATATGACCAGGTATTCATATCACTTTACAGCTGTTACCATTTTATGGCCCGGTAGTACAAATACAGCAGTGCCTGGCAGGTGCCTATCTAATATGTATACACAAGCCAAATATGTTGGCTTTGCCAATGCTTGTTTTACTCTTTCCTTTTGTACTCCATTTTGTTAATATGAAAAATTGCATGCAGAGGACCCAACAGTATGTACATGCTAACGTTGTGGTAGATGTGTGCAATTGGCAAGAGGAGATTTTGCTGCAGTAGAATTCATCAAAGGAGATGATCGGTTTTTGACCCAAATATATATTGGGGTGGGTTTTGGTGAATAAAAAACGTAAGGGGATTTCAGGGGGATTTTAGGGTTCTCCCCCCGCATATAATTGCAGCGAAATCGATCAGTAAAACAAAAAATGCTGAATTATTTCTAATAAAATCACATATAACCGTGCAATTACCATTTTTTTAAAAAATGACCACCACTGTTGGGAGTGCAATCCCTTCTGATCATGCTTAGAAATAGCCCAGTGAATCAAATTATGTTTTCAGTTCAACCAAATCCTAGGTGAAATTTTAAATAGTCAATCTGTCGAAAAAGCTATGAGGGTCATTTTGTGAGTGGCAGAGTGGGAATGGAGGTTTAAACGCAAAGTGTAATACTTTTTACAAATTAATTTCCTGCTCCAGCCCATTTTCATGGGCACACAAGGTGGAGAAGGGGCACAGAGTGGAATTTAAATCTCTGCCACGCTTTCCTCCTCTGCCTTGTGTGTACACTGTGTTGTAGTCTTGCAGCAAGCATAGGATAATGGATTCCTACAGAATTTGCCCTCAATTTAGCACTTGCTGAAGAGCAGACAGATTCCATAGGAATCCATTAGAAACTAATTCTGCAAAGCGTAATTTGCAGTCAGCGTTTACTCTTACAAGACATCGAATAAAACTAAAGAGTATGTGTAATTTCAACTGGTTTTACTGATCAGTGTTCCACTCCGCCATTGCATGCAGTGTACCCAACAGCATGTAAGTGCTAATGCTGGCCGTCCCCTGGGTGCAATTTCCATTTTATTTTTTTTTATACAAATGAACCCCTAAGTGAAGTAAGCTAGAGTCAGGCCAGATGAGTGCAGAAGGATTAGAAGGATTAGAATGGCAGCAAATAAATTAATAATTGAAAAAGAAGATAGCAACTCAGAATCGAATAAGTAACGCAGGAATTCTGCATGGCTTCATGCAGTACAAGCGTAATTTCCTTGTCATCATTAAATACCCCAAGCTTAGGGGAGCCCAGTATTTTGACCCAGTCTGCTTCTCGGTAGGAGAGACATGCTGCTCTATAATCTCCTGTTGTGTCTTTGGAGGCATGCTCTATTCCTTGAATGTGTTGCAATTAGGAAATGTTGCTCTCAAGAAGAGTGGTCAGTCTCTGATTTAGTTAATATATTACAGGTAAGGTAATACCCCCGGGGCCATAGTTAGAAGCCCGAGCAAAGTGAGGGCTTTAATGTAGCCCCAGGGGCATTACCCTACCAGTAATGCCCCCCTCCCCCAGGGTTATATTGCTATTCCCGACACGTCACACCGGGGTACTAATAGCAGTTTTTCTCGAATTGAGAAACAGTGCTGAGACCGTTTCCCGACTTGAGAAAAAAAAAGAAAACAAAATGGCTGCCAGGGATCGTGGAGAAGGAACTACACATAGTCCCTCTCCCTTTCCATGGCAGCCATTTAAATTAATGTAAAAAAAAAGTAAACAAAAAAATGTCTGCCATGGAACGGGTGAAGGGATTGCAAGTAGTCCCTTCTCCCTTTCCGTGGTGGCCACTCGCGGAAAGAATTTCCGGAACGCAGCAGTGCTACAAGCCTTGTCGGGCAGGTAAGGCCCTGGCAAGGGCCAGTGAGCTTGCTTTTAACAAGCTCATTGACCCTCGCCAGATATTAATTGATTATATGTCTATGTTTAATCATTTTGTTTTAAAACGTCTACTGACCTTTCCTACATACTGGAGAGCACATGCGCATGGAATTAGGTCAACCACTAAGTAACTTTTGCAGGTAATTAATTGTTTATCTTTCCACCTTTTAATAGGGCAATGGCTGCTAAAAATAAATTAAATATATTGAATTGACTTGTTCCATGATCAAGGTTGCATATAGTGCAGTTAAAGGACCTAGTGTCCCTTCTCATGTTTATCCACGGGCCACCTCTGATCAGTCTGTAAGTCCTTTTTTGTACCAGAGGTGGTTGATAAAATTGGCTTTGCCTTGGAACATTTTGTAAAAGATGCTCGAGTCGAGTAATAGCCATTTTAGTATGGCTCGAAGGAGTGTTGAAGGTTGATGAAATGGAAGGCAGGGACTTTGTGAGTGGGTGAGTTGGTCAGTGAATGTGTGTGTATTCGGAGTGGCTTCATTTATAATATGTGGGTCATAACCACAGTCAAGGGACGTGGTTGATGTTTCTAGAATGTCTATTGGGAGCTGTAGTCATGATTCTAGAGGTGTCTTCTCCAACTTGGGGCTTTTCTAATATACATTGCTTTTTCAAAGCACGCTTTCACAAGCCCAATCCAAAACTTTACAAGTATTGACAGCCACCACATGTGACCAGTACCCGGTCTAAATCCTAATATCTATATACAACACTCACAAAGAACTGAGCAAAGAAGGCCACTGACTTCATCAGGCATCATTGTGCTTTGACCTTCATAGGTCTAAGAACCAAAGCCTGACTATTTTCTTTACTTAGCTTTGCCCGAATGCTTGTCCTCTGGCCTAGCCGTGGAAGTGGAGCCAGCTTGAGACATTCCCTTTGATCATCTTCTGCTTGTCTCGTTTACCATTTTAACAGTTGCTCCGATTGACTTTAATGAAAAAGTTAGCTTGTTCTCTCCTTACAATATTTTGTAGAATGCTCCTGGGTCGAACTCGGTGTTATTAAATTCTTGCATGCATTTCTTTGTGACTGGGTTATAAGTCAAGCTCCCAGCACCTTTTGTGTATTTTAATCCTTTGAACTCAGCCCACATTACCAAAAGGTGAGCCAAAGAGTACTTCAGGATGCCGGATGTCTTCCCTATAGATCCCTGGGTTTAGTAGAGCTCCTATACTACACTGTGGAAGCACCGCTAAAGCGCTTTAAGACTAGTCTAGCTCCTCCCACACTCCTGACCTCCATGTGCAGTTGCTTACAGGTTTAGTTCAAGTTCTCATTCTTGTCTATCAGATGCTAAAAGGTTTATGTAGTTGGAACATCCGATCCTGCTACACAGGCTTACATCCTAACATTGGAAAGTTGAAATGAGCCACCTGGTAGGTCTGGGAATGGGACATGTTTTAGCTCGAAATTAAGCAGGTAGATTTTTAAGGAAAATACATAAAAAGGGATCGATTCTGGCACTGACTGGCGGCAAAGGAGCGCAATTGGCAAATGCGTGCTGTGCTATGCAATTACTCGTTTTGGTCTACCCTAAATGAAAGAGGCAATTCTAGCTCCACTATAGGGGTGTGCTCACTGCTCCCCCACAAGCGAAGAACGCGTTTTCCCCCATGGACAGCAGTGTCAACCCATCCATTGGTAATAGATGCAGGGTCATGCCTTGCCTACGCACTAAACATGTCACGTCGCTTTCCTGGCCCCTCGCCTGCTGTATCTGCAGGAATGCAGGTTAGCATTGTCTCCCACCGTAATCTACAGGAAACGTGATATCACGCGATAACAAAAGCGGGAACGCTAACAGAGAGGTCACAATGGGTGCGACGGGAGGGCACGCCTACCGACTGCGATGCTGCTGACTGCGCTGTGTGATGGATACCAAAGGCTGTCCTGCAACTGCTGGGGACTGTAAAAATAGAAAACGAAAGGCCGTGAAAATGGCACAATGAAATGCCATTTCTACAGATTGTTTTTGTAGGCAGAAAATGTGCGTGATTGGTTTGAATGGGAACTTTGCTCCATCGTGTATCAACTGATCTGAGACATAATAAGCAACGGCACGGCAAGAAGCCAGTTGCCTATTGTACGTGAAAATATAGGCAGCAAAAATAAAAACTTCAAAAATATCCACTGTATCTACTGTGATATTTTAAGTTTAACATGAAAAGAACCCAGAGTATTTTATAATCCACGTAAAAAGACAATGGGCCTCATTACGAGTCCGGCGGGAATCCTGTTGGTGCTTCCAGCGGGTTGGCCGCAGGACACGCAGCACTTTACCGACACTTGACATCCCAGTGCCATGCGGACATTACAAGTCCCGGTGGATCGAGCGGTCAGGTGCTGATAAATGTTAATCCCCATTCCAATGACCCCCATAGGACTCCATGGAAGTGGGGAGACAGAATGATATGATATGATAGGTTATTTATAACAGGCTTAATAACCAGAGGTTTCTAAGCGCGGACCCAGGGATCAAACCTGTGTTGCTTCGTGCCATCTTGCTTCCAAGTTGAGCATGTTGCCCCTAATCTATCTTCCCGAGGCAAGCACTGGCACCTTTGCTAACAGGGCCGTTGCTTCTGTGAAAACCCTGCGAGTGTGTGCCATTGCACCAGGCAGATATGACCAGCCGTGCGCAACAGCTCCCGCCCACAGGGCTGCAGTGTGGCAGTCTGGAAATGGGTGCTGGTACGTTGCGACCGGCACCCATTTCCAGACTGCCACACTCGTAATGAGGCCCAATATTTGTTGTAACAAGAGCCCTGTGCCAGGGCTCATGCCAGTCACATGATTGGGATCACGTGGACCTACCCAATAAAATGGCTGAGTGGTCTCCCACTCAGCAGTTAATCGCCAGCAATGGAGTCTGCGTGTGGTGTGTGCAACTCCTGATTAGCTCCAGGCCCTCTGACCCTGTTACACCTATTTTATCCAGTGCTGTCTGTGTGTTAATGTTAATGTTAAAGGTATTTGTACCGTGCACCGTCACCAGCGGAATTGGTCCCCAGGCGCTCAGGCGGATCTTCAAACAAGAAGGCGGGAATGGGTTAGTCGGGTGAATAGGGAATAGAAAAGTAAAAAATTGGTGTGCTGTTAAAAGGTTCAGTTCGGTTTTTACTGTGTGCTGAGCATTGGTGTTAATATCGGACCGATGCAAGACCTTGTGTGCTGTTGGTGCGTTTTATGTGTTCTTTGTTTGTTGTTGCAGTGGTGAAGTGCGTGCGGTTTGCTGAGCGAGAAGATGGTTGTGTGGATTTTCGTGTGAGTTATTATGCAGAGATTTGAGCATATGGTTAGTGGGTTTTATGTCTCTTAGTGCTTATGATTCTTGTTCTATGTATCCAGTTGTCCTATAGGTGGGCATATTTACATTTTTCCTTTACTGTTCATCTAATTGTTATGAGTGATGGCGTTGCATGTTCCCAGCTGTGTTGTTTTGAATTTAGTGTAATAGGTAAGAGTGTATGTTGTCCCCCACGCTGGTATTGGTGCTGTAAATTAGCAATCAACCACTTGCTTGCTATCTATTTTCTGTCGGTGGTCCATTGTTGCCTGAGCGTCGTTTGTAGGCCAAGGTGTTATTGATATATCATCTGTGCCCTTCCATCCCGATCTATCTGTGATCTTTCTTTGGTATCATTCTATCATATCTATCTTTCAGTTGGTAAGTTGAAATGCCTTCGATTGTTCTTCCTTAACTTCTGTTTATGGGTGGTAGCTTAGTGGGATTGGGAGGATCGGTTTCCTCTCTCAGCATTGTTTCAGCTGTGTATATGACCCCCATAGGTGTTATTCTAGTTATGGGGTAAAGGGCCAGGATTTGAGGAGTTTTCTGAATAGGAGGTGATTTCTTGTGTTACGTATGTTCTTTGATAGCTTGTTCCAGGTTTTGGGACGAGGTGAGAGAAAGAAGAACCTCTGAATGTTCTTTTGTTGTAGGGTTTTGGTTCCAAACGGATGTCACTGCTCGATCTGAGCGTCCTTGTTGGGCGATGTAGGCTTAATTGGTCTCTTAAGAACTCTGCGCCTTTGTCGTGCATTGCTCTGTGCGTAATGCACATTGATTTGAACTTGATTTGCTGTTTTATTGGTAACCATTGTAGTGTTTTCAACGCTTGTGTGATGTGTTCTCTTCAGGGTAGTTTGAGGAACAGTCTGGCCGCTGCATTTTGTATGCATTGTAGTTTTTTTAGAAGTCCTTCAGGCATGCCCAGATCTAGGCTATTGGCGTAGTCTATTCTGGACATGACGAGAGCGATGACAGTGAGTGTTTTGTTGGCAAATGACAGGAATGGTAGGATCCTTATTACTGCTCGCAGGAGAAAGAAGCATTTCTTGATTAGAGCGTTTACTTGTGGCTCTATAGTAAGTTTGTTGTCCATCAGGACTCCCAGGTTTTTTACAATCGATGATGGGGCTGGGATTGTACCAAGTTCCACTTGCCAGGGGATGTAGTGGTTGTCTCATCTGTTTTTTGTGATGATCATTATTTCTGTTTTGCCTGGGTTGAGTTTGAGGTATTTCGAGTTCATCCAGTTGTATATTTCACTAAGGCAGTTCTCTAATGTTGTGTTGTTTTCCTGAATGTCTTGTATTTTGTAGACTATTTGTGTATCGTCAGTGTAGTTGTAAGAGGTGAGGCGGTGTCGTTTGATGATCTTGATTAGTTGAGAGAGGTAGATGTTGAATAATAACGGGGAGAAGGATGATCCTTGTGGTACTCCACATGATGATTCTCTTGGGTTGGATTTGAAAGGTTTGATCCATATGGTCTCTGTTCTGTTTGTTAGGAAGGATTTGATCCATAGTAAGGCGTGGTTTGTGATTCCAAGTTCTTCCAATCTCGTGCTGAGGATGACGTGGTTAACTCTGTCGAATGCCGCAGAGAGGTCTAGAAGTATCAAAGCAGTACTATTGTCTGAAACTGCGTTTGCCTTTAGGTCATCCCATATTGAGAGAAGTGCTGATTACGTTCCTCTCATTGGTCTAAAGCCTACTTGTGCCTGGTCTAGCAGGCAGTGCTCTTCTATGAATGCTTGGGTTTGTTCTGTATATGTATGTTTCAAGTAGTTTAGCTGGGTACGGAATGTTGGAGATGGGTCTGTAATTGGAGAGGTCCTCTACGTTTCCTGCTGTATCTTTGAGGAGCGGCCTGATGTATGCTGATTTGAAAGATTGTGGCACTTTTCCTGTTGAGATTGATAGGTTGAAGATGTTTCTGTGTTATTCCATGGGTGTACCTTGTGAGAGGATTGATTTGTATATGTCCGGTGGGGCAGGTATCCACAGGGAACCTGTTTTGTTGCTTTGATTTACCAGTTTGACGAATGTCTCCACTGATATTAGGAGGAAGCTTCAGAGTTTGTTCGGGCTTCCTCATATGGGTGGGTGGGTACCATATTCTGCACGCATGGTTTGCTTTGTATGGTCTGCTGGATGGCAATGATTCTGTTTTTGAAATGGTCTGCTAGATCATTGCATAGTTTCTTCGATGGTATTGTCATGTTGTTGCAGCCAGGAGGATTTTTTATTTCATTTATGATTTTAAAGAGTTCTTTTTGGGTGTTTGGTGCTTTGAAGATTCGGTTTCATAGTATTTCCTTTTTGCCTTATATATTTCCTTTTTGTATGAGCTGGTATGTTGCCGAAATTAGAGGGTTTTTTTTTGCGGTCGTTTTTGACCCTCCATTCTAGTTCCAGTTTCCGTTTTCTTCTTTTCATGTTGCTGAGTAGTGGGGTGAACCATTTTGCTGTTGCTCTTGTGCGTGTTCCTATTAATCTCCATGAGCACTTAGGGCCTTAGTACCAGCGTTCCTCAACTACCATTCACATTCTGTTGTGTTATGTTAAGAAGCTTTTGTACTGCTCTCCTCACCACCGTAGTTGTCCTCCTGTGCTAGGGCTTGTCTGGAAAGCGGGGTGTTCTGCTCCCGCCACGGGTAACTAGACCTCGGTCTGTGAAGGATAGGAAAAAGGTGAGAGGGGGGAAAAGTGGGAGTAAGGAAAGAGACAGACCTCTGGAGAAATACACACAGGGTTGAGGGAGAGGGTGTGCAGTTGTGGTAGGAGGAGTGCATGGGCAATGATTGGCAGTCGATCAAGACGGAATGCTGATCAGAAAAATTGAAAATATAACAATCTTGATGTTAAGCCTTTTCCACTAAAGGTAGTTGCTAGTGCTAGGAAGGTGGTACTAGGTTTAGTTAGAGCATGGTTATATGATGGTCCCGAGATGTGCTTGGGCCAGCCTTTGAAGCGTGGAGCCTTGATTACAAATGAACATTTTTAGATGTCCCCCTGTGGATTCTCAGGGAGCTAATCTGGAAGTACCGAGCCAACTTCCATAAGTGACAGAGCCAAAATGCAGCTGAGTAATGGACAGTGTGTAGAGTTGCAAGAGGGTGTGAGACGGACCCTTCGGAGCCATACATTCATGGCCACCTGGTAAGGTCGGATTCACTCATGAGTACTGTGGGTGTAGTGACATGAAGTGCATTGGTGAAAGTATCGGCATGAGGTGGTGAGAACCTGTCGGAGCCTGGCAATACCGCCACCCGCGAATGGGCAATTACCGGCCCATTCAACTCTTAATGGGCCTGTTATTGCCCAATCGCGGGTGGCAGTGCTGGTAGTGAGTTTGGCGGTACCACTAAACTCGTAATGAGGTCCAGTATTTCTTCATAGAACCCAATCCTGACGATTTGCATGAAAGCAAGGAGCATTATGGGAACATCACAATGTCCACAATTTTAAATGTTAAACAAGTCTTATATTCAGGAAGAAACCCTTTTAATGGACTCTTCTGTTTTGATTGGTCACAATAATCATCCTAATAAAGAGAAGTCTGTACATTGCACAATATCTATACGAGTTTAGACAGCTGCAGCACTGTATGTGAGGGTTTGCCAGTGTATGTATGCAGTCTCCAGTGCCCATGCATTAAGTGCGATAATGCAGCCTGGTGGATTTCTGTGCAAGCCCCTGGGCCTGGGGATAGGGCAGCATTCTATGGCGTATGTAAGCATGAAGTGATCTGCTGGTTGAGTCACAGGATCTTGCACAGGCATGTGCTAGCCTGTGGGTCGGAACAGTGCTCCACCTAGCTCCGGCTGATTCCCTGCGCTGTATAGATATGTACGGGACTGTACTGATATGAATGGGATGGGGGACAGTGGACTTCAACTCCCTGCCCCCACATAATCTAAGCCTCTATGGGGAGCCGGTTCGCCCAGGCATCAACCTGAGAACACTGAGTGTGGCAGGTATGTCCAAAGGAGTATCCAGCATTGCAAAAGGGGGTTGGGACGGGTGAACGAGCCATGTAAAAAATCTTGCTTCTTTGCCACCCAAATGCACTGTGGGCAATTCCATACGGTCTCATTCGTGCCCCCAAACCGCCCATCCATGCCCCAATCTACTTTTTTGGTAATCATCATCTCACCCTCATGGATGTATGCCTCCAGACTGACTCTGAATCAACCATGTACTTTAGCCACCAGAAATCTTAGATTAGGTTCTAGGCTAAACTCACTACATCACACCGCCACCAATCCCCAATGCAAACTAAAAACCACTACCATCAAAACCCTTAAACTAAATCAACCGGCAAACGGATCACTGAGACCAAGATCTAGAACCTTCCAAGCACTCACCACCACACCTACTATCTCATCCTCCTCTAAGCCTACCTTCTCCAATAGCAAAACCAAGACGCCGCAAAAAATTGACACCAACAAGACCTCCACCTGCATCCTGAAAGGCTCTGTAGGTATCTGCAACTCCACCAAACCTAACATAGCTATCAAAGGCACCCTTATTAATGCTAGGTCCCTAACAGCCCATGCTTAGCTGTGGCAGACCTTATCACCACCAATCAACTAGACTTCCTGGCTATCACTGAGACCTGGCTGCATGCTGCAGCAGGACCAACCTTAGCCATTCCTGACAAATACACTATCTTGAGACATGACAGAGAACTCTCCAAAGGAGGTGGAGTAGCTATCATCTGCAAAACCAACCTTGGCTTCAGAGTCCTCCCGCACACCCCATTCCCTTCTGCCAAACTCCTTACAGTAAAAATACCCCTATCAGCCTCATGCACCCTCAAGATTCATCTTATCTATAGACCTCCTGGTCCCACTTCCTCCTTCGAGGATGATTTGCAACAACTCCTCACCACAGATACCAAAACAAGCTCACAAATCCTACTCCTTGGCGATTTTAATCTAGGTTTCCTTCCTTGATCCTAAAGACAGCTCAGCCTCGTCGCTAGCTAACACAATAACAGAACTAGGATTTGCCCACCGTATTAAGAAACCCACCCACAACAAAGGTAGAATCCTCGACTGGATGGCTGACTTTAATTGTGAAACCAACATCCTCGACAATGCACCATGTGCCTGGTCTGATCACCATGTGATAACATTCACTACACAGTCCTGCCTTCCGGCCTCCTCCAGCAATCGCATTGCTCCCCCGGCCCTAACTAGAAACAATAAAAACATCACGCCTGAAAACCTGATATCACTACTACAACCTCTCCTAAACTATTCCAATACTAACACAAACCCATCCATCTTTGTAGACCTCTACAACCACACAATGCTCCAGGCCATAGATACTTTAGCTCCTTTGAAACTATGCAAAGCTAAACCCCAGGCTCACCTCAATAACTGGTTCACTGCTGACCTCAAAACTCTACGTGATAATAAAAGGAAGGCAGAACTGGCTTGGAAAAACCAACCCTCTACACCCTTCAGAAATGCCTTCTTAAAAACAGCCAAGGTATATAAAACAGCCATCCTACCAACTAAAAGTGAAATATACAACAGAATCTACAATTCTAAATCGAGTTCTAAAGAACTCTTTAAGGTACTCAGCGAACTTGAATCACCCATCCCCCCCTCCAAGTCTTGTGCTAAAAAGAAGGAGTGGTGCACCAAGATTCAAGATGCCTTATTTGATAAAATCTCTAAGTTACAATCAAAGATTGAATTGAAAAAACTCAATATCAACACAGACCCAAGACCTCCCACAACCCCGAGCCATGCAGAGATACCTGACAATCCTTTAACATTTTCTCCACTATCTATCAATGAAGTGGATAACATTATCACTAGCCTAAAACCTTCCCACTGCCAAGGCGATGTTTGCCCTGCGGGTGTCATTAAAGACTTAGCTAAAGACCTGGCTCCGGCCATCACATCCTTTATCAACTCTTCCTTTAAAACGAATACTGCCCCCACAAACCTGAAAGATGCCTGGGTACTCCCTCTCCTAAAAAAAACAGCCTTGACCCCAACGTTCCCACAAGCTACACGCATATCACTACAGTGCCTTTCCTTCTGAAAATTCTCGATAGGGGAGCCTATCTCCAAATTCAGACCTACTTCGAAGCAAATAACCTCTTAGGACTACGGTAATCAGGTTTCCCTCCTAGACACGGCACGGAAACAGCTTTAATAAACCTAAAAGCACAAATTGATGAGCAAATAGATAAAGGAAACATAACACTCCTCCTCCTCCTTGATCTATCAGCTGCTTTCGAGTTGGTCAGCCACGAAGTCCTCTGCAACCATCTTGCTTCCTCAGCCTACTTTTCAAAAGAAGCCATTGAGGGGACCCAATTCTTCTTAGAAAACAGAACGATGAGAGTCTTTTCACCTCTCTCCTCTGCAGATCCAGCCCGGGGCGCCTGCGGCATGCCACAAGGCTCTTGCGTGTCACCAACGCTCTATAACATATTTACTATGCCTTTATTTGATGATCTGGACCTTTTGGGTGTCACCTACACAAATTATGAAGATGACACCCAAATCCTCAATCTCTGGCAATCATGACACTGGCCCTCATTACGGGTTTGGCGGTAAAAATCTGTCATTACCGGCATGCCGGTATGAAAGTGTCCGTGTTGGACTGCGCCCGTAATGAACGGGAGATCACGAGTCAGCGTGCACGCGCGTACTGGCATGCCGGTAATGGATGCACTGCATAGCCGGTAAAATCCCCCACCCGCTCGATAGCGGCATCAGGGAATGCGTTGAAACCTCCCCCATGCACCGTTGGCACCTTAAATAACAGTACCACTAATAACAATACCGTCATTACCGGTACCGTCATTACCGGCACCGGAAGTGACATCATCTCACAGGAACGGGAAATGCTCCGGCGGCCATCTTTAAAAACACTATCCATTGCAACTGTGAATCCTGCCTGCCAGAGAATGACTCAATCCACCCGCAAAGGCACACCTCATCAGCGGAAGCCACGGTTTAGCGACGACGAGCTAAACATGCTCACAGACACCCTGGTCCAGCATGCGGATGTGGTGTTCTGCACAGACCTGCGCCGTGCCGCACAAATTCAGAAGAAACACATCTGGGAGGAAGTGGCCCAGAAGGTGTCCGCAGTGAGGCTTCCCCCATGCAGTGTTAAGGACTGTCGCAAAAGCTGGGACGATCTGCGGCTGCGTGTCCGCAACATACTGACAGCCAACCGTACACAGGCCCAGGCAACAGGTGGCAGATCATCCTCGCCCATTAGGCTAGCACGGTGGGAAGAAACGTGCAGCTCCGTGATTCACATGGAGGCCATCGAAGGGGTTGGGCATGCCGAACCGGGAGTCCCATCATCGGCTGATGAAGGTGAGTGACCGTTAGCACAATACAAAAGTGAACACACACACAACACCCCAAACACAATGGTGGAGTCCAAATGGCAAGTAGATGACAGCAAGCATATCGCCAATTACCTCCCACCTAAAGTCTGCACCAACAGAAATGCCACATCCCTGTCACAGAAACACACAACCAACCCCACTGACACAAACCACATGAGTCCCCAATTGCAAACACAAACAACAACTGCATGCAGACACACATATGCATCACCATAGAGCTGCAGGCCTCACAACTGTGACATCTCATCGCATGGTGCTGACATCTCCACCACCGAGTGCACACCTGAGCACCAACCACACAGCACATGGCACGCAGACCCACAACACACCCGTAGGCCACCCAACAGACATATACAACATGGCTGCGCTAGAAGGATGCACAGACACTGCACCGCACCCCTAACTCCTGTAAGCACCATGTCCGCCCCTCCAACATGCACACAGCAATGTACAGGACCCAAAATGTACAGACATCAATTATGTAGGATGTACCTTCACCCATGGCTCATGCCCTGCCTCTCCATCCCCCACAGGCACAGGATCAGACAGCGATGCAGGGCCCACCACAAAAACCAAGGCAACACCAGCACGCAGGAGCAGAGGAGATGATGACAGCACCAGGCCGTCCACATCAAGGGCTGGCCCAAGGCGAACCACCACACCCAAGCCACAGCAGCCCGGCAAACAGGTCCCACAGGCCGGAGGACCAGCCATCTCCAACTCCTGGCAATGGGCCCCAGACAGGGAAAACTGGTGCCATCATGGCACACATGCCACAAGGCAAACCGGCCCCAAAGGCCATGGACAACACAACCCCTGCCCCATTGCAGCCACCTCATGTGGAGGAGGAGGGTTCACCAGCAGGCAGCGATGCTTAGGGGCCGCAGTCAGCGGCCACAAGTGACCTAGGGGAGGTGCCACAATCCACCCTACATAGTGCGGAGGAGGACGGCCAACAGGACGAGGCTGACGCAGCAGGCCAATGCATGTCAGAGAGCATTGAGCAAACACCATCCCTGCCGCCCACACCACAGCACTCCCTGGGACATGGGTCTGGTGGTCGCAGCTCCGGGGAGGAAATGCCTGGAGATGTTTTCAGCCCTCAAAGGAGTCCCACTCCACCTCCCGTGCAACCACCAGCTGGAAACAACATACAGGACCTATAGGCCGCATGACCCAGATGGAGGATCAGCAGCAGGCCATGCACGATATGGTGCGACAATACCTGGCAGAATGGGAGGCCACACGCCAGGCCCACCGTGAAAACAACTAGGCACTCACCCGTGCTATGTACCGCGTGGCCAGGCGGGTGCGCGAGGGCATGAAATCTGTGACGCAGGCGCTCACACATTGGCTGCCACCAGGGCCCAATGTCATGCTTCACGGGCCGAGCTACAACCACCACCATCGGCGAGCACTACCCCAGCAAGCTCGACTCAGACGAGCCCGGTGCGTAGGTCGCTACGCAGCATGCGCTATCCAGAGGAGCAACAGCCTCCATCCAAAAAGGGCCGTCAGTAGCCGGACATACATGCAGGAGGGAGTCTGGTTGGACTTGTTTTGGGTGCAGGGACGGAGGAGTTGAGGGTTGGGGGGTGGTTGGTGTGGGGCGTGGGTGTATGGGGGAATTGAGGGATGGGGGTGGTATGTACTTTGTAGAACAAAGGGGGTTGGTGCACATTTATACCTGATTTATGTACATAGTTCACATTTCCTTAGTATGACTGGTGTGCACATGAAGTACTCATGACTGGACATTGATCATTGAGTGTGTGTCAATTTATTTGTCAACAGTGCCCAGTGTCCAACATTCAAAGTGCCATGTGTTATCGAGTACATTAGTAATATTGTTCAATCAAACATTGGCGTACAGCACGTCCTTCAAGCACATTCTGTTGTGGCCGAAATGCAGCATCTTCCCCATCATCCGCCTCATCTTCTGCTGGATTTTTGTCCATGTCAGGTGGCAGGGGTACATTGCGCCGGATGCCCAAGTTGTACAACATGGCACATACCAATACTGTCTTCCCCACCTTTTCAGGGCCGTATATGAGTGCCCCACCAGACCTGCTGAGGCAATGAAACCGTGCCTTCAACAGCCCAAATGGCTGCTCAATCATCACACGAGTTTGTGCATGTGCACAATTGTAGTCCTCTACATGCCTGGTGACTGGATGCCTGACAGAGGTGAGGAGCCACGGCTTCAGGGGACACCCAGCATCACCTGTATGGGAGCAATTGTTATTTTAATTGTGAGGGTTTTTGGCATTCCTTGTGTACACTGGCTGTGCATTGTTCGTGGTCAGATGCAAGGGATCTTCACTGCCAGCTATTGCCATTTCATTACAGTAACACTCAGGTCGGTGCACTTGATGTTGGTCCACGGTAGGGGAGCATGGGTAACGTACAGGTCGTAAGGACCTTGATACCCGATACAGCACTCACACAGATGATGTCAGTAGGCCCATAATGTGCTCACATGTGATGGCTGTGTTGCAGTGGTAAATCCAGTATGCATGTAGGGCACTGGATGATGGTTTTCCATGATGTGCAACATGATGCACGTTGTTTTGCCAAACATGCTTCCATATACATGATGACGCCATGTACATGTCCGTCACCACCTTCACCTATGTGACCATGGCACAATGGAATTGGTGGTATGGTCCGCCAGTGTAGGGAGACAGTTCTGTGATGGCGCTGGGTGTCAACTGGCATTGGCGAAATGAGGTGCTGTGTATTGGTCCTGCAGCAGTCGCACATGTGTCAGTGGTGTTCACCACTTGCTGGCATCTATTTTGTACAACCATGTCCCATTGGAATTTTGGGTGTCCCTTCAGGTGCTGTGTATGGCATGTTGGGATGAAGTGTACTTGTCGGGCAGGGGCAGTGACAGGGGATTCCCTGTGAGGCAGTTGGATTAGGCTCAGTAATGACTGCATGACCTGCACTGTACTTTGCTGCGTTCATGTGAATAATGCATTCTGACTGCAGGTTGGAGCATTGTGATACCTGTGGTTGAGGTCTGATGTACCTTGTGCATCTGCAGGGGCTGTGCGGTCATAGCACGTCTGCACCCATTGTCAGTCTCACGCATCCTGTCATATTAATCGGGGTCCCAGTGGTTGGCACCCAGGATGGTGCCCCCCCCCAACAACAACCCCCATGGCCCAGCCAGCAGACAGGTAAGGCATGCTTGTGGTCCCCCCCAACAACAACCCCTATGGCCCAGCCAGCAGACAGGTAAGGCATGCTTGTGGTTCCCCCAACAACAACCCCCATGGCCCAGCCAGCAGACAGGTAAGGCATGCTTGTGGTCCCCCCCCAACAACAACCTCCATGGCCCAGCCAGCAATACGTATGCTTGTGGTCCCCCCAACAAAGACCCCCACGGCCCTGTGGTTGGATTTACCAAGAAGCCAGGCACCTCATGCAGTGTGATGTTCCATGTAGCGGGGAAGCATGGAGTTACGCAACACCATTGCAAGGAAGTGGAGCACAGACTCTACCTTCGGCAGAGGGGGGATGGCAGCATGGATGTTGGTCAGGCTGACCAGCTCATCGTGAATGAGATCCACAATTGTGCGTATTGTGTCCCTATCCAGGCGGCACAGGGTGTGGATCTGTGCAGGGGTTAAGTCAAATGGACTGGCCCTTATGCAAGGGATTGGTGGCTGCCTGCGGGGTACCACTGCCTGCACTGGTGGTATGTGCTGGCCCAGTCTTGCCCTCCTTCTCCTCCTCTGCATCCCCTTGTTTAGTGCCTGCTGGAGTAGTGGCAGTGCAGGCATGTCCTCCAGCCCCTGTATGGCAACTGCTAGTGGTATCATTTTGTACTTAGAAGGGGTGTGGTGTGTGGGTGTGCTCAATTCTGGTGTGCCCGACTCCATTGCCTCCACCTGTGCTGATTGTGTGCACCTGTGGCAGTTGGGAACACAGCAGTTTGCTATTAACGGGTCATCCGCGATGTCAGTGTTGCCGGCATCATGGTGGCCCTTCTTACCGGCATCTGGATGCCGGTATGTGCATGTCCGTGCGACTCGTAATGTCTTCTTCCTTGCGGCATGCTGGTGTTACTGGCACGGTGCCCGCACGCACGCTGGTATGGTGGTGCACAGCCACAGCAGGTCCCTGTCGATGCCGGTAGCACCGGCATCTAGGGTCGTAATACACCAGTCTGGTAATGGATGCCCATATAGCCCTAACGGTATCGTTATTACCGGAGTGCCAACCTTGTAATGAGGCCCACTGACTCTAAACTTCTAAATAAGATTTACCTCATCATTCAGGCATGGATGGCCACACATGGCCTCTGCCTTAATGATGAGAAGACGGAACTCCTATTAACGGGCTCACAATTCAAACTCAACAAACTTAATACCTCCTTCAACTCCTTTTGTATTGATGCCTCAACATCCGGTCTCCAAAGTAGTCAAGACTTTAGGCATCTATCTTGACTCCTCATTAACACTGACCAAACAAGTGAAAACTGAAGCCTCCTCTACAGCTTAAACCTGTAAATTAATAAATGCCTGTAGACCTTTCCTCTCCACCTCGAGCTGTTCCACCATAGCTAGGGCACTGATACTTTCCAAATTGGATTACGGCAACGCCCTCTATCTCGGAACCAGCAAAAGAAACCTAAATAAACTCCAGGTCCTCCAAATCAACGCTGTTAGAGCTGCCTTCATTATACCTTGCTCTCCACATATCGCAAACAGGACAGAACGCCGACTGGCTGTCCATCCAGAACAGAATCTCTCTGAAAACGCTAACACTCACCCATAAATGCCTCACAAATTCTGCACCAAACTACCTGGTCTGCAGATTTAACAAAAAACAATCCACAAGCTCCATGAGATCGGCCCAAATGCATTGCCTTCAAGTACCTAGGTACAACCGTCAAAGATCAGGAGGCACTAGCTTCCCGGTATTAGCCTCCAAACTATGGAACTCAACACCTATTGCCATTAGAACTGCTCCTACCTTCCACCAATTCAGGACAATTGCTAAAAAATGTTGTGTCACCAATGATGCTAACCTGACATAAGCGCCTATCGTGTTGCCCCTTCTATTGTATGCATATACTCTGTTGCACTATTGTATTATATTCATGTCTTGTAACTGACTATGCTGTAAACATTTCTTTTATTTGTTCTTGTGCGCAAATCTATGTCATACATTTGCCAACTATTGCCTGTTTTATTCATATTGTCTACAACTATTTCTTGCTCAAATATAACTGGAATAATATGCCCAGATATCTAAGAGTTTGGCGCAAAATACAAATATATAAACAACAAACAACAACATTAGTGGCAGAAGGCATTTTAACACATAACAAAAAAAATAAAACCGCAGAATCATTACAGATGCAGAAAACCCATCTATTAGAGCTCTGTCCTGGCGCTCTCGGGCAAAATACATGCAAACCTCCTAATTTGCATATGGATTGCACCAACAGAAATGGTCTCACAGAAAAGGGCTTCACAAGGAGCATTATCAGTCTTTGATACTTGGAGGCACCATGGAAGTGACTTTAGAATAAGATGCCATAAGTAAGCCAAGTGGCAAATAACTTGGTGGTGCAAAATACCTAAATTGCACTATTATTATATATGGAGCACATCTATAGTCATTAGGCTTTTTTATTAAAAAAAAATAACAGCATGATATATTAACATATGTTATAAAGTGAATCACTTACAGAGCTGCAGATAAGACACAGAGCGGTTAAATGATTTGTCCAGGATCACACACTTTGGTTAAATGGTGAAACCGGGATGTGGACAATTTAAGCAACTAAGCATCATCTTCCCAGGTTTAGTTGATATAGATATTTAAGGTGTTGCTTTGCATTTCATGTGTTTAAATAATACTCTATTTATAGCAATGCCTTGGAAGCAAACCACATTACATAATAAGCTAGCCTTTCATAATAAAGTAACTATACACTATATACATCATCATAGGAATATGTTCAGCAATACGAGTATGGCTTTGGTTTTACTCTCCCATCCTGCATGCAACGTCACAATAGCATCATGCAGATTAATATGACCCTAACAAATCCCCCTTGGGCTTTAAAGCCGTAGTCATTATTTCATAAAGTATGCAACGTTATGCACCCTTCTCGCTTCTGATCACTCCCTCACATTTCCATTTCTAAAGAGACAAAAGATCATGCGAATAGCCCCCGCCTTCCCAGCAGTGCCTAATGGCTCACATTGAAAAGCTCTGTTGACACAGAACAACGTGAGAGCCCATGTGATGCCCAGAGTTCCTTGGGACACTGTCCTGGCAGCGGGACACCTCTGACGTTTGGAAAAGAATGAGGTGTCCTGCGGCCAGGACAATGAGCGTGCTGAGCAGGAATTGCTTGGCACACATTGTCCTGCCAGCAGGACACTTTTCCCGTGAGGCACCCACATTGAGGTGTCCCACTGACAAATGCCCCTGTCTGGCTCTCAAAAGACCCTCTGGGGCAGTTGCTCCCCCTGCCCCCCTTCTCGGTACGCCACTGGGCGTGTCAGTGTGGAGCCCACTACATTTTGGATGCAGTGCACTGACTGCTGCTGAGGGCATACTTCCCTGGTGGTTATATATTATAAACAGTGCGTTCCGTCTAAATTGTCCCCAGAATGCCCTCAAAAAGGGCTCAGATGGAACCATCAAATGCTATGAGCAGATTTCTGTGTGGAAAATGTGGCTGGTGGTTTGGCGTCTGCACACCGGCCTCAGCTTATGGTTGACACTGCGCTGTACATGTGTTTGGTGTATTTGGCTTCACATACTAGCCGGAAAGTTGCCCACCCAATACATTATCATAATGTGCACTGGTAATCGTGGTTATCTTTACATTGGTGTATGTGATTTAAAAGCGCTCGCGCAACCGCAGCCTCTAATGGCGCTGATTCTGGAGAGCAGCAAAAGCTAGGAAGACGAGAGACACGCTTTTCAACCCGTCCTGAAAAGAAGACTGTCAGGAAATTAGGCCTCCCTAGGGGGTGGCAAAAAGGGCAAGTGCTCCTCCTGTCCCTCCCCACCACCTCCCCCCGCCCCGCCACTTGCTGCTTTGTCTCCGCTGCCCAATAGGTGCGTGTTTACATTCACTGTTCTTTCTTCTGGCCTGATGCAGACACCACGGATATTGATGGGCCATAAAGGTGTGGCTATCTATATTAAAAGCAGGCTTCACACATGCTGGGCACACTGTTGCTTTCTAAATGTGCAGCTTACAATAACATAGAAACAACAAAAACATTTCCAGAGTGAAACATGATTCTTAAACTTAAATCCACTAGTTTTCTTTGAACTGTGTTTCGTTTTTTCAGACTACCCCTTGAGTACCCTGAGCTTTTTTTGTGCCCCTTCCTGTGAGTTTTATTACAGGGTATATGTTTTTGCTTGCCAGGCTGCTACATGCAAAATGAATGCTCCTATTGTGCTGACAACAGTTATTGGGAAATTGATCAGTGTGTTCATGGGTGCCAATCTTGCATTTACAGCATGGGGGCAGACATTCCCCCACCCTTTCCCTAAATATGAGCAAGTGATCAGCCCAACCAACCCCCTCGCCGAACAGTGCATTTTACAGCACCTTATTTTTTATAATGGATTGCAAAAAGCCATACGATTTACAGCCAGCGTTGAAGCATCAAACATTTCAGCAAAAATCACTCAACCTGCTGAGCTACCTTGGTAGCTTTATACTTTAGGACGT
Source organism: Ambystoma mexicanum (assembly GCF_040938575.1). Taxonomy (NCBI): domain Eukaryota; kingdom Metazoa; phylum Chordata; class Amphibia; order Caudata; family Ambystomatidae; genus Ambystoma; species Ambystoma mexicanum. The sequence goes on from NC_090937.1 coordinate 444,628,555, forward strand.
GTCACTCTACCTTCAAAGAATCCAACATTAGATCAGGATACCTGATTGTGCTAAAAAAAAAGAAATCCCTGCATTACCTACAGTGCATGACTTTAAACTCAATAGTGTTTCATCTCCTGCCACACTAACATGGCAAACACTTTAATTTCGGATGTACAGCCAGAAACTGAAAAGTGTAAACATTTCTATGAGGGAAAATGAGGTTCTTGCCCCGTTGCTAAAGAACTACGGGGGCAGTTGCACACGTTCCCCTGCTGCACTTGGGGGTATTTCTTCTGTTAAACTGACTGTCTTTGGCTACTCACCATTATAAACTAAGCTATGAGTGATATTTCTTCTCTTAAACCTACTGTTTTTGAATGCATATTATTTGAAAGTGAGCTAGGAATGATATCTATTCTGCTAAACACCATCTCTAACTATGTATTATTTGAAGATGTGCTAGGATTGATGTCTGTTTGAGTAAAAAGCCTGTGGTCTCTTGCTGAGTGCATTCTATCAGGTGGTTGAACTAGGAGTGATGTCGTCTCGTTAAGTTTATGCTGTCTCTTGCTTGTTAATCGTGCATAATACCAAGCTGCATGCCTTCATCAAACAATGACTAAGAGCAGGTAACTATCTCATCTATAAACCAGCTGAAAGATTAAGTGATGGGGTGGGCAAAGAATGATTCTTTATGGGAATTCAGGATGAACATAGATGCCCTTAGCACTTAAGGACCTCTCAAATTAGCCATGGACATCATTTGGGGGTCGCCAGGGATCGCAACTGTGACCCCGGGGGGCCACAGTTGCAACCCCTTGACTCCCTTGCGACCCCAACTTTAAATGTAATTTTTATTTTCTTTAAAAAAAATGAAAACGGGTGCTCCTGGTTTAGCGGGCCCTCCCACGGTACGGGGGGCCTGCCGCACTAGGTCTGGTGGGTCCCCGGTCCAGTCCTCACCCATCAGGACGAAGGCTGGGCCGGGGGGCACTCAGTAGGGTTTGGAGCTGACCGTGGCATGTGGCACATGTCACATGCCATGTCTAGCTCCAACCCCTTTTCCCTTGGCTTCGGCTTCCTTGCAGCTCACATACAGGAACCAGGAAGCTATTGCAGCTTCCTGGTTACTGTTTGTGAGCAGCACGGAGGAGCTGAGGGGGCCTGGAATGATGGACCGAATCTGCAAGAAAAAGATAAGAAGGCTTTTTTTTGTGTAATAGGATGTGTGAAGTGCGTGTCAGATGTATGTATGTGAATGGTGGGTGAATGAGAAGTGATGTGAATGTTCTGGGTGGGTGGTTGCCTGTGTTGAGAATGCAATTAGTGGATGTAAAAGAAGGTGGTAGTGACTGGTGGGTGAATGAGAAGTGATGTGATGTGAGTTTTTGAATTTTCTCGGTGGGTGTGTGCCTGTGCGCAGAGAATGTAATGAGTGGATGTAAGAGAAAGTGTGAGTGAAAGGTGGGTGAATGAGCAGATGTGATGTGTGTTTTTGAATGTTCTGGGTGGGTGGGTGTATGCCTGTGTAGACAATGTAATGAGTGGATGTAAGAGAAGGTGTGAGTGACTGGTGGGTGAGTGAATGAGAAGTGATGTGTGTTTTTGAGTGTTCTGAGTGGGTGGGTGTGTGGCTGTGTAGCGAATGCAATGAGTGGATGTAAGAAAAGGTATGAGTGACTGGTGGGTGAATGAGAAGTGATGTGATTTGTGTTTTTGAATGTTGTGGGTGGGTGGGTGGGTGTGTGCCTGTGTTGAGAATGCAATGAGTGGATATAAGAGAAGGTGTGAGTGACTGGTGGGTGAAAGAGAAGTTATGTGATGTGTTGTGTGTTTCTGAATGTTTTGGGTGGGTGGGTCGGTGCCTGTACAAAGAATGCAATCAGTGCATGGAAGAGAAGTTGTGAGTGACTGGTGAGTGAGGGAGAAGTGATGTAATGTGTGTTTTTGAATGTTCTGGGTGGATGGGTGGGAGTGTGCCTGTGTAGAGAATGTAATGAGTGGATGCAAGAGAAAGTGTGAGTGACTGGTGGGTGAATGAACATGAATGTGATGGTTTGTTTTTGAATGTTCTCGGTGGGTTGGTGATTGTGTGTAGAAAATGCAATGGGCGGAGGTAAGAAAAGGTGTATGTTTGAGTGACTGGTGGGTGAGTGTGTATGAATGTGATAGTGTGTTTTTGAATGTTCTGGGTGGGTGTTACGCTCACCTGGTATACACAGGGATGCCACCCAGCCAGGTTACTCGCTGGTATGCTTCTCAGCTTTGCCCTGATGTGGTCTGCAGGGAAGGTTCTGCCTGAAAATACAGGAGGACTGTGTTCAAGACTGACCGACTGGGGTAAGTATCCTCCCTCCACCCCCGTATGATTTCAGTCCCTCTGGCGCCCTCTCCTCACCTTGTGGTAGAACTAGGCGTGCTCTCCGTCCTGCCTTCTTTGCAGGGGCGCGTTGTCTTTCATGGGCGAGTGCGGTCCAGTTACTTCACTGACGCCGGCCCGTTTAATATTGTTCAGGTAGGTCTTATTGCTATTCTTTAGTTTTGTTGCTATTCTGCATGCCTTTCTTTGTTTAAAATGTCTCTTTTTTCTCCCTTAGGTATGCGGAGCTTCAGCGCGGCGAACTGGCTTGGTTGAGTCCCGCTGGTAAATGATGGCGCATTAAAAGCGCTATGATGCGGTAAGTAAGCGCTATGCGCAGCGCTGCAAAGTCTTGCATTTGCTAACCTGTGTTTTTCTTCCTTGTAGGTCGCAGTGTTCTTCAGCGCGAGTGGAATGTCCGGAGTGGTGCCAGCCGAGAGGCGACCAGCCAGGTAAGCCTTTTGAGCAGTTCGTAATTTGTAAATGTCTCTACTGCTTTCTTTAATGTTGCTTCTATCTTCCTCTTTCAGGTCGTTCTGTCCGGGAGACGTGCAGATTCGAGGAAGCTGTTCTCAGTAGCAGCGAGTGTTTTAAGATGAAGACTGCAGGTAAGATGCTGCTGCTAATGATGTTCCTTATGTCTCCTTGCAGGTTCTGCTTCTCTGAGGTTCGAGGGAATAGCTGGACACGGTGAGCGTCACGTTGCAAGTTGCAAAGTAACGCGAATCGTGTTGTCTTGCTCGGGTGTGGTTTAAATAGCCCCAACAAAATAGTCCAGGTAAAGTAGTCCCTAGGCTGCCACACCCAAAACACTAGACCGCATAGCTTGGTTCCTAGGAACCAAGCTATGTGGATGCCTCCATGTTGGCTGACAATACAATAAAGTAGTTCCCAAGCACATTGTTTTTCATGGTGTATGAGCCTGTCACCATAGGCGCCAGGACTGGCCCCATGAGGGCTTTTGAAGAGGATGCCAGGCTCCCGAGGCCCGAGTCCTGACTCCACCTGGCCAATGGGTTTGCCAGAGGGGGTTTTGGGTGAGGGTCGTGACAGTGTGTGCCTGTGTAGAGAATGCAATAAGTGCATGTAAGAGAAGGTGTGAGTGAGTGACTGGTGGGTGAATGAGCGTACATGTGGTAGTGTGTGTTTGAATGTTCTGGGTAGGGGTTGGTGTGTGCCTGTGTGGTGAATCCAGTGTGATTGAGTGCAAGAGGAGATGTATGGGGAGTGACAGGTGGATGAAAGGGGATGCATGTGTGTGTAAGGTCCAGGGAGACTGGGGATCACAGGGGCATGTCTGCCACATCCTTTATTGACTTTACATGTTTTACTGGTGTTTTTGGCCAAAGACAAGTTTATGTGTGCCATTCCCTGGCTAAACTGGCATTATGGTGCAGTCAGTCTAGCCATTGCTTACTGTGCCATGACATTTATTACTCGTCATATTTAAAAAAGCAATCATGATAAGATGTGTTACCTCGCTAGACTTATGTTTTGGTGTAGCTGCCTGTATATTCTTCACTGTAGCATGACGTTTTATTAAATGAGCATCTATGATGAATCAAGCAAGGTAAGTGTTCTTATGGGTCTAGACTGGCTCACATTGGAACCAGTTTGGACAGGTTTTCCTATTGTGACATGTCCCTTTTAATGGCCAAACCAACGGCAGTATGTACTTACATAGGAGTACTGGCATATGTTGGCAGAGCCGGTTATGTGCCCAGTGCCAGTAATGATGCTATAGAAAAACGTCTTAAAGAGAACATAAGTATGGTTTTATATGGGGATACTAGCATATGTTGTGGAGCCAGCATGGCAATGTATGGGCACATCCAGCATACAAATGTTTTTTACACTGGCATATATTGCAGGGACCGGAATGATAATGCATTGGGAAATGCCCTGTGCACCTTTGGTGACTTGAATCTATCGTACTTTTGTTCATGATTTAACCTACACCCTACAACGCCTAACGGTAGCCTTTTACCCACATTGTTGGCCTTTTACCAACATTTTCCCAGAAATCCCCCCGGTGCTCCCCCAACCCATTTTCATTAGTTCGGGCTCCCTCGCTATGCTCAGTCGCAATCAAATACTTGTGGCAAATCTTTACACCCTCCAAAAAACAACTCACCAGCCATCACTGGTGGCCGTTATATATGTGGACCAGGCACCGCCCCCTTCTATCTGTGTTACGTTAAAGATTTAAGCTTTGATTGAAAAACATATTTACTTCTTTCACTTGCAGTAGTGCATGCCCCTGCTGCAGCATAATCATCATGGATATTGCGCACACCTGGTGGTCCGGACCGGCCCGGCATGTGGCGTTCCCTGTGCTTTGTGAAGGTGCTTGGGGGGGCCCCCACAGCATGGCTCGCAGCGGAGCTGCCAAATTCTGTGCTACGCCATTGGACACCACTGGGTCTGACAAAGGGGTAGTGTGCAGTGCGCGCCTTGAAGTCTGCCAGTGAGCCCCAGGATGAGAAGCAACGTGTGGGTGTTTTCAATATTAAATAACTGTGTGCGGCTAAGAATGTATGTTTGCAGCAATTATATTACATTAAATGGTGTTTTTTTAGGGCCTCTTGCACCCAGTAGATAATAAAAACTATGGGGGGTTCTTGGGTATATGAAAGAACATTTCCCAGGTATTATACTCCAGCAAAGATAACATTATCAGGTGCACTCCCTCTGTGCACGCAGACCAGTCTAATAGGTTTCTTATATCGTAGTGGTAGCTGAATCATATATACATTTATAATCAGGGAATTTTTTTGATACTAAATCCTGGTCAATTATTTAATTTTCGGGCCTTGCTCGTGTAGCATTTTTATCTTGGTTAAACAGCAGCGCACACCTCCCCCGGTCAATGATTTTTTGGCTTGTTTAACACAGCAATGCCATTGATAACGATTACTTCTGTGTCCATTGATCTATAGATGTTTCATACATTAGCTGTAGCTTGTGTTACAAATTTCGGTTTCCCTGTTAGAAATACTGCATTATGTATGTTTTACATATAGACCCCACGTCGAATCTATATGGAAAATGGCATTCCCCAAATGTGTAATTGTGGACAAATAATGTCTCCCTCTGTGCCTCGGTTCTTGTATCTGGATGAAAAGAGAGCACCTGGAAACACAGGTTCTAGATGCATCTAAAATATCTGAAGGTCGTCTGCCATCACTTCCTGTGATGTCACTTCGGGTGGGGTCAAATCACATCACTTCCTGTGATGTCATCAGGGGGTCAATGGTCGTGTGATGTCACTTCCGCTACCCCAGGCATTTTGGTGAAATGACGTCCCTGAAATTAGCGCTTGTCAGGTATGAAAACATGCTAAACCAGTTATCATCTCATTGCATTCTGGTACTTTCAAACCTGGCTTTGCAGTCTGAAAGTAAAACTGCAGTTTCTGGTCAAGAATACTGAAGGATGTGTGCTGAAAGCAAAGACTTTATCATCATGGCCCTTAAGTGTGCAACTAAAGAGCTTTCTTTCTGCATAATGTTGTATACCATGTAAAGAAGCAGCAATGGGTTGTTCTGTGCCAGCATAGCCAATCCTCTGTTTGAGATATTTCCAGAACTAAAATTGGAGTGGAAAAAAAGGTGTCTCAGTGACATGTAGTCATGTGGTCACTCTAGTCGACTGCCCCTACTCCCCACTGACAAAACTTCAAACCTTTGGGGGTAGCCTGGAGGTATAAGGGCATGGCTGTCGAAAGATAATATTGATTGCTGCACAGTCAGGATTATTTCAAGTAACCCCCACCTGCAACAGAGAAATGTGTTTCAGTGCAACACAGAGAAGAGATACAGAAATTGCAAGCTACACCTAAAACTAAACTTTGCCCATCTCGCTCTCTCTATCCCTCTACTCCCACTGACATCACTCATTCCCTGTGAGTTTGTCAAAACTAAAATTTGAAAGACACAAAAAGACCGATTCTTTTGGGTCGATTTTGTGCGGCCCTCAATATCCAGAAATATAACATTACATGACCCCCATGAACCCTTTCCCCCCCACAAATATGATTTCCCTTGCCCCCCCACCCCTCCCACACTGGCAATGTGTTTTGTTAATCAGGGGTTTCACCCCCAAACCATCCTTTCCTCCAACTTCACCCCATTCCCTGCCAAAAGCCTTTCTTCCATCCCACCCCTCCACCAGAGACACACTAACAGGTAGGCAAACGCATACTCATTTACCTGTTCCCCGCCAACCTCCGCAAACAATAACCACACACACAGAAACACTCACAAACATTCACAAAACACTTACCTCGGGCACCCGCATCTCCCCTCTTCTGACCTGGCAATGCCTGTCAGCCCCTGCTTGCACTCCTGTGCGTTATAGGGGCTGACAGGTCTATTTAGAAAGACCACTTGGAATGGTCTCCGAGCGGCCTTTCTAAATCGGTCTTTAAAGAAATTGATTCTTCACTTAGTTCCCAGTATACGCATTTTAGTGTAGGGGTAGGGCAGGCATATTTTTTCAAACCAAAGATAACCTGCTGCGTGATTAAGCATTCACCTCTGACATCTGTGTGACAACTAAAGTCACACATTTGAATTCTGCAAGAGTCTACTTGATCGTTTTTATCCTGCAGAAGTTGATAAATTGAGTACCTTCAAGATCCTCCTATTTCCTATCATCCAACCTGTGGAACTCAATGCCCAGGCAACTCCGCACAGATGCCAATCACCTAGTCTGGCAGGCTGTATTTACAATGGATTCCTGTGGAGTCCACCTGTTTTTTGATGGTGACAGTGCGGCGTGGCGTTATTTAAGCGCCTTACAGAAGGCTTTTAGGCATTTTGATTGCATTAGACCCCAACCAAAAAGAGCTCCTCCTGAGTGTGCGCTTTAAGCAGGACAGTTGAACTGTGATGTTCAAGTTGTGAAATGTACGTTTGGCTGGGGTTCCATTGAGGTGCTGAATTTTGAAGGTACCTGATGAAAGGGAAGAGTGGGGGGTGATTTAATTTCTTCTGTTATCCAATGTTTCATTCATGTTTTCAAAGCTAGCGCAACAAATGACAATGAATTGTGTTCAGTCAAAACACAGAACAAAACGCTTGTAGGACTAAATGCCTTTGGAATTTTTTGGGGGGCCTTTTTGAAACTGTTGAACATGCGGTAACTGTTTAGTGTGTATATTAACTTGATGCAATACATTATTGTCTTAAACCTTCTCTAAACTTGCATAATGTCAATTTTACTTGGCCTGGTGACCCTTATTTGATGTACCACCACACCGCCCCACCAGGCTTTATTGATGCCCCCCCCCCCCGGTTTGCCGCCCCTAATATCGATTTCTAGAGACACCACTGGTCACGAAGTGAGCGGGGAGGCGAGTTGCAACGTTTAGGGGCCTTGACTGAGTAGGCACAGGGTTTCTTCTTTTTCGACACATGTCCTTCTGGGCCTTTGTGAGGCGAATGGGCCATTTATTTCATGCCCCTATAAGCAAGCCTTGCAACAAGATAGCTGACGCACATTTCCCTGGATAACGCGTTTTAACACAGCTTTTATCAGTAATACTGGAATGCTGTGAAAGCAATGTTCCATTTGATAGGATGTTTCTTTGACGAAAATACCACAATCGTGCATTTGTTGAATGTTGCTTCAGATCACATCAGTGTTACTTATTTCTCCAGGATTACTTCAGAGGTCTACAGATTCAGTATTGACTCTAACCCTTAAGTGCCCCGAGTGCGGGGAGAAGCTTTGTATTCATGATGGGGTTGTTATTCCAATTGAATGGTGCTAGCATTAGCAATCCAAGATGGCCACCATGTTTTGTGGAAGGCAGAAGACGTTTCGTAGAGAACACGAAAGGATATACCTTCTGTTGAACAGCACTGGATAATGTGTACATTGGCACATTACAGGAGGGCCCGGTCCATGGGGATAGGACAAAGCCCACACTGTTTATTAACTGAAGCTAGCTGGCTGAGTTTTCTTCATTAGGCTGCCTGCATAGGCTGTGACTTTTTTAAGCGTCTGGGTAGAAGTAGAATATCTCAAAGTGGTAATGGCCTACTGCAAGGCTCCTGTACATAAAAGGCCAGAGAAAGTGGGCTGTGTGCCCCTCTCTGGCTTCACCCTCAGCCTCCCCGAGATAGGAAGGTGTGTGAGACCCACCATTGGCCCGGGGAGGAACACAACCTCACAGACCCCTGATGGACCCTCACAAATTAGCTGGAAATAGACACTTCCTGTATGGGCCCTTGATGGACCCCAGAATGGTATTTAGGGCCAAAGGGCAGCGTACCCATCTTGCCTCCCATCTGCCATGGAGTTAGATAAAAATGACAGCAGGTATCTCAAATGCTTGCTAGTGTTGCAGTGTCAACTCCAGTCCCATCTCTCGGTACTGAGTCAAAAAACAATTTGTTTTTTCCGACCCTATTCATGATCGATTTAAAAAGACTGAATAAAAGCGATTATTCAGTCTTTCTAAACTGATAATGAAAAACGCCCTTCACGGACCTTCCCAGCCAATACCAAACCCTCACATCAACCCCTTGCACTAACTGTACTCTGCGATGCTCCCAAATGCACAGGGCCTGCCAGGCACACCACAGGATCTGCTGTGCTGAGGAGTTGTTAATGTTAATGTTAAAGGACATTTATACTGCACACTATCACCACCGGAGTGGTCTCCTGGCACTCTTGCGGATCTGAAAGGTAAGAGGGTAGGGAGGGTTAGAGGGGTTTAGCGGGATAAAGGTAGAATGAGATTAGTGATGTCCTGTTGGCAGCTTCAGTTCGGTTAACACTGTTCGCTGAGCATGGGTGTGGGTAACGGATTGGTAGACTCCCATGTGCTGTTGTGTGAGACTATGAGCCTCATTCCACGGAATGTAGTAAAGGTTTACCGTTACCGGTAAGGGTACCGGAACCGGTAAACCCTTACCACCTTACTACGAGGTGCCTTTGCGGGACCCAACCTCAACGGGTGGTTTTACCAGCCGTTAAGGAACGGGGTCGCAAAGGGACCTTGGAGGCAATTACGGTATCGCAATTTTCAGTACCGTAATTGCTGCCTTCCCCATTCCCATTGAGCCCTATGGGGGCTCAAATGGGAATGGGGAAGTGCCATGGTGAATGGGGAATTACCGCCCCCACACACCTTGGAATGTGGCGGTAATTCCGCCATTCACCATGGCGGATTCGGTACGGTACCGGCGGCAACCATGGCGCTAATAGCGCCATGGTTACCACCTACCATGTAATGAGGCCCTATGTGCGGTTTGTTTTGTTGTTGCAGTGTAGTGAAGTGCATGCGGTTTGCTGTGCAAGAAAGTGTTTGTTTGGGTGTGAGAGGTGTAAGCGGGGAGTTGAGGTTTTTTAGCAAATGGGTTAGTGGGTTTCCTCATTTCGGATATCTGGGTTGGGTGTCTCTGCCCTTGCTGTCAGCAGGAGTGTTGCTTTGGTGGTTCATTCATCTGGTTCTGCGCGAGGCAGTGGCATGTCTTTGTGACTGTCTAGTGATCTGTGGACAGGACAGTGGAGAGGTCCTCCCCTTCCCTAGGGTTGAGATCGCTAAGGCTGTGGGTTGCTCCTCCCCAGCTACTTCTTGCCATTTGTTTCTGGCGCGTTCTATTTTCATTGGTGTCTGTTAGTTGATTCCATCTGGTTCTGAAGTGACGAGCCAGGTTTTGAGTAGTTTCCTGAATATTAGGTGGTCCTTTGTATTGCGTATTTCTTTCGGAAGAGTGTTCCAAGTTTTTGCTGCCAGTAGGGAGAATGAGGATCCCCAAGTCTTTTCCTTGTATGGTTCTGTTTCCAGGTGGATGTCATTGCTTGATATGAGTGTTCTTGTCAGTTGGTAAATGGTTATTTTCTTGTGCAGGAATTCTGCTCCTTGGCCGTGGATTGCTCTGTGCGTTATGCACATTGTTTTGCGTGCAGGGCCTGTCACGGCTGACAGGAGGCGGACCCTCTGGAAGGATCAGGTAGGTTTTGTGTTTGTGTGTGTGTGTGTCTGGATGTTGGAGGAGGAGGAAAGATTGTGGTGGGGAAGGGATGGAATGGCAGAGCTGTTAAGTGAGACTGTGTTTGGTGAGGGTGAAAGCGATGGGCGGGGGAATGGAGGTAAGGGGCGTGCAGGGGTAAAACCCCTGAAATAAAAGGCAGCAAACAATGCAGAAGAGGGTGGGAGTGTGGGGTGGGTTGGGATCATCGGTTTGGTGTGGGGGAGGATAATGTATTAATTCTGCATTTTGAAGACCACACAAAATCGTCCGAAATAAATTTGGCTTTTTTGTGTTCGGTCTTCAAAATGCGGAATTACCACATAGAACCCATCTCTCTTGTAGAAGTGGCAGGAATTCCCAGCAGTACCCTTCATGCATATTGATATTGTTAAACTTGAAGCACTGAGGACCCAGAGCAAGGCAGCTAGGCCCTGCCCAAATCTGAAACAAGCATGCATTGGAGGCCTCCAAAGCCCTTAACTGGCCAATGATTGTACAACTCACCAAATTCCCAATTATCTGCATTATGAACGGAACCTACGGGAGCAATGGGCCTGTAGCCCCACAATAACTAGCTTCCTTCAAGGAACCTCAGATTGGCCAACAGTAACTCAATCCGCCAAACCAGTATTAGGCAAAACGGACAGCGTGAGAAAACCATCAGGGACAGGGCTCTGCGCTTGGGACTGCTCGGAATTACAAGCAAAGATCTTCCCAGCTGCGGGGAAAATAAACCATTTCTTCAGTAAAAATTATTTTGTCTAAAGATGGTAGAAACAGAAAAGTCAGCTGCCTGTAAGATTGATATGAGGGCAGAGCCACCATGGTTGATGGTTCTATAAAGTAGAGGCATACTTTGGGAGGTGGGACCTAGGTATGCCCTGGCATCTGTAAGCAGTACAGGGTGGGCAATGGCAGTACAAGCATGAGAGTGGCAGGTATTATCATTTGAGAGTTTGGCTACTCAGGATGCATTATGACTAGAATACGGCAGATAACCCCTCAAGGCCACTGCTGAGATGAAATGATGTAGCAAGAGTGTGGACACGTGACCAGGAGCGAAGCAGTAGGTGCATAAGACATAGATAATGGACAAGCGGGTGGACGCACCGCAAAGGGAGCGCTTGCCTCTTCCCAGTTATTCGATCAGAGGCCCCTTCGTCAGCATCCAAGTGTGTTATAAAAATACATTGATTTGAGCACTCCAGGGTTCTTTTTTGTTCTGGTAGCTTAGGCGTGGGCATGCTGCTGTTTTGTATTGCATTGTGATGTAATAAACTGACTCTGTCTCTAGTTGCACATCCACATTTTCTATTTGATTTTTGTTTTCCCTGGCACAGCCGACTTGCGTTTTAGAATAGCTGGAAATGAGTACAACTCGAAGAAGCCTATGCTTGATCTCACAATCTGTTCCGGGCCATAGGAGCACCCTCCCTCTTAGGAGGGACATGTCCATACGAATTCAATTCTAACTGGATATTGAAATGGCATTTCGATAAAAAAGTGGCTCATGTCACCTTGTGAAAGAAAGCTCGGTACCTGAGAGAATATACCTCCATATGACCCGTTTGGAGAAGTGTCAGATAGGTGACATAAATGGCAAGTAACACATAAATAAAAAACTCCACAGGAACGCTCGGTGGATTATGCGTCTGCTGCTGAGATCCGAGTAGAACCACAGTGACAGGTCTTAATATTACCAGGACTGACCCAGCCTCTCTCCCTCTTTGTTTGAGAAATTGAGCACCATTGAGTTGGATCATAATAGCACTGGTTATGTACAATGCTACACAACTGCAAGACTGTGCTAGCAAGCGGTATATCAAGCAGGCATTATGCACAGTGAAAATGTTTTATTTTGCTAAGTATTGCAGTCGTGCATCCTGGTACACCACTTGCTAGGTTTTGTGATCAAGTGCCCAGTTACTCAGACCCAATTTCCTTTACCAACACTAGTTGCCGGGTACATTTCATTAGTCCAGATACTCATGGTATATGGACGGTTTTGCCATTTGTCAAGTACTCACATCACATGTTTGCTACCTACATCATTTGCCAGATACTGACACCATGTGCCAGTTTTGCCCACCTACTTACATCCGTGTCTGGTGTTTCATCTGAACATAAGATTGTGAAAGATTAACGTTTTTTTTTAAAGTCTAAAAAGTCAAACATTTGAAACTCAAAAGTGATAAAAAGCCTGAAAAGTTTAATGAATTTTGGAAAAACGAAGCAACTCATTCAAATAATTAGGAGGAATATGGAAGGTGGCTGCAAGTGGGAAATGGAGTCCCAACTTGTTTTATTATTTTCTTAAACATCTTTTTACAACAAATGTAACTGGACAAATATTTTTGGGGAAAGGAGGAAATGTCTACAGGGGAAAAGGGGCAGAAAAACGAGGTCCCCGTTACAATGTAACATTTTAAATTCACGACTGTAGCGTGGGGAACACGAATTAGATGATAGTAGGGAGGAAATAACAGGGGGATGTCGGAAGGGCAGTGAAAGGAACGTTAGCAAATGAAAAACTTAAAGGCCTTGCAGTGCAAAGTCTACAAAAAGGTGTCTTTTCAAACGTTCGTTTTAGAGATTTGGGGACTACTTCATGGAACTTTTAGCATGGTGCAAATGTGTTTGTTGGCAGTGAAAAGTCACTTTGCACCAGGCTAAACGTTCCATGAATTAGGCCGTTAGTTTTCAAAGTCATAAGCTCCCCCTTACCTCTCCTCCCTCCTCTCTTTCTACACTCCCTCCCGCTCCCTTCGTTCTGCTGACCACTTCCTTCCCACTGTTCCTCCGTCCCCTTTTGCCCCCTCCCGTTTCCGCTCCTTCCAGCTCCTAGCCCCCCTGCAATGGAACTCCTTACCTCTCTCAATCCGCTCTATTCCTACCTTCTCCTCATTCTGCACTTCCCTTAAATCTCTTCTTCTCCATTCCCTGCCTTGAAACCCCTTTCCCCTTCTTTCTTCTCCTCCTTCCGTTATCTTTTTCCCTTGATCATCTCGCTCCCCTCCCCCACGACCCCACTCTCACCCTTTCCCCTTCCGTTTCCCTCCTCCTTCTCCTCCTCACCCCTCCCTCTCCCTCACAGTCCTACTGCACTACTCTCCCTATTCCCTTCAGTTTAATTGCTCCTCTTACTGTTTTGTTGGACTGATTCATAATTGTAATTTTGCTTCTACCGTTATATTGTTATATGTATCAAGTTGTTAAAATGTTCAGCGTTTTGGAGTAAAGCGCTATGTAAGCAAAATCAAATACAAATACCAAGTGTGGCATTTCAACCTTAACGTTTTCAAAGTACTCCCCTATAATCACGTACACTAGACTCTGCAGTTAAATGCTCAGCTACCCGCATATTTTGCCTGGTAAGTGCCCCAGCAGGGTGGCCTTAGTGGCTGCAGCGCCCTGGGCGAATTTCCGCTCCCAGGGTGCCCCCCCCCGCGCGCCTCTGGTCAACAGTAGGTGGAGCTGGGGGCGGGGGGTTAGGATGCACAACATTTTTTGTATACCTCCTGACTCCGGCGCCTCGGGGGAGATTAATCACTAGAATAGGACGGTCCTATTCCAATGAAAACGGCCTCGATCCCGCATCGGAGTGAGTAGGTAATCATGTGAATGAATTTATAAAAAAATGTTATTTCCATTTTTAAAGCGCATCGAGGCGCTGTTAAAGGAATATGTCTCATAGTTGCGTATTTATAATGCTCTTAATACTCTGAGGTTTCTAAGCACAGAACCAGGGATCAAACCTGTGTTGCTTCATGCCATCTTGTTTCCAAAGCATCAGTACCCTATTGTTATTAAATTGCTCTGCCGGCGCGGGCTCATGTAATAACAAAAGGGCGTCTGCATTGCCTTCTCCCACTATGCCAGCTCGGGGGAGCCCTTGAAAGACTGTCCGTGCTGGCATGGTGGGGGGCTAATGGCGCCATTGGAGGCATGGCACCGTGGGCGGTCACCCGGCCCGCCCAGCCCTAAGGCCAGCCCTGTGCCCCAGTGATGTAGAGTGCAGCATCTTTGCTTCACCTTTGGCGCAGCCCCAGCAGCCAACCTCCTCTGATCGGGTCTATGTGATTTTACCAAAATATTGTGGCAAAAAATACCGAAAAGATCATTTATTTGTAAAAAATACAAATAAATGATCTTTGTGCTCCTGTTCCATTCACCGGATGGCACAATGGTGGGGCGGTCTCAGTGCCTTAAGTGGCACTGCTAAATGAGCCGGAGCTCATCAAGGGGGCGTGGCCTAATGGAGGTGGTCCACTGCTTGCCCGTTAGGCCACACCCACCTGACGAGCCCCGGCTCAATGGGCTACTGGCACCCCTGCCAGGCAGCCTTTTGTAGAGATCAGCACTCTCTCCCCAAGGGGAGAGAGTGCTGATCACTGCATTTACTTTCTATAGGCTTGCCTGGCAGGGGTCGGCGCCTCGCCTATTCAGCCTTAATGGTGGCGCTGCCCTCCGCCAGCTGGGGATGGGCAGCGTCACCATTAAGGTTCAAAGGGTGAGGCCGCTGGAAACTGAGGCCTTTTTCCCAAAGACTGAAATTCCCATGAATGCGCAGGAGCTTCAGGATTTTGAAAACAAGGACTCTGTTTCCAGTGGCCTCACGCTTCTCTCCATAATGGTGGCACCGGCCCAGGGGCATTTCTTGCTTGAAGGGATACTTCGCAGGTGCGGCGCCATGATTATGGATGAAATGCATTTTATTCTGAAGCCTGAAGCTCTCGCACAAGAGTGAGAGCTTCAGGCTTTAGAACAAAATCTTGTAATGTATTGGCCGGGGCTGCCAAGGGAAACTATTGAGCCCCGGCAGGGCCCCACCTCAAGATGAGATTTCATAGCCTTCCGGGGCCCGGCCCTGGCTGGGCCCGGGCCACTTAAAGCACTGGGCGGCCTGCAGGAACAGGGTACAGCATTTCTGTGCTCTCTCTGCCCCGGCTACCTCGCTGGACCCCATGCATTTGGCAGTAGGGCCAGGAGGAAGGTGGATGTGGCAGGGAAGGATGAGAACGGACATGGCATGCTCATCTCCCTCGGTAGTGGGCGAGGAGCTGCGCATCTCTATACTCTCCCTACCACGCCCACCTCTTTCGACCTGCTGCGAAATGCATAGAGGCCGACGAGGTGGCACTGGGGAAGCTACACACTCCTCTAGCAGGGGCCTGGGTAGAGAGGCCGGGGGAGGCCAGTGATTCTGGCCTTCTCTCACTCTCCTTTCGGCTACCAGTGGCGAATAGCACTGATCCATGCTCCCGCCAGCCATGCTTCGTTACCAAAAACAGATTCATGTCCACAATACCAATTATACAGAATTATTTTGGCCCCTAGGTGTCGCAAGCACCACCAACGATTCAAAACTAAAATAAGTTATTATCATTAACAAACTTTGGCAATGACGCTTACATATCCATAGCCGAGCAAGTAAATAAATAACATCTGAATTGATCTCATTTCCCTTTTTGGGAGTGGAGGGTGGAGGGGGTTTCCAGCTGATGTTCTGGTTTGCATTCCATTTAAGTTTCAGGTAAAAAAGAATCCTTGCGCAAGTCCCCATTTTTTCAGGAAATGGTGGAACGGGGCCAGTTATAATGAGGAACAGCGCCACGCTGCTGGGATTCATTTGTCAGTAGCATGTTGGGTGCACAGGTCGACTGGGTTGTGCATACTAGAATAAGGAAGTCTATTTCTAGAGCACTGTGGAGTTCCCACCTGAATGCCTGGCCCACATCTGACGGTTATGATGAGCTAGAGCTGAGCACAGGGGTCTGCTAGGAAACAATGAGACCTGTCAGGCTAGAACTTGAGCAGGGGCATTCCCAAGCCTCTCATGCATCTGATTGCACAAATCCGCTGGCGGCTGCGAACAGGGCTGTATGTGATCTGCGTGAAAAGGTTTCATCATTTATTTTTTTTTTTTACTGGTAGATTTTGCCACAAATATATGCAGGGGGAGGAGACCCCCGCAGCTTAACCCCTCTACATTATTATTTTTTAAAAATGTCTTTATTGGTTTTAACAACATAAACAAAGCCATTATCATTTCTCAAACGGTATACTTTATCAGAAATAAAAGTCCCCTCCCTCACCCTCTCCCAAGACCACGGTTAGTTCCCAGTGCTCCTCCAGTCTGTTTCTTGGATTGGGCTGCCCATGCTGCTTGAGGCGCTATCTGCTGCCCTGAGATGTAGCAGGGGCACCATTAGCGCTACCCAACGGTGCAGCTCCTCACCGGAGTCCAGCCTCTGTACTTGAAATGCGGTTTCCCATGCTGCAGTTTCAGCAATAATCCACTTCGTAAGATCACCCCACCATTGGGCCTCATTCAAACTCTTGTGGCTTTTCCATCCCATGGCTATGCGCCTTTTTGCCGTTCTATATATTAGGTCTCTGAGTTTGTTTAAAGGCTTATTTTTCCTATAGCGCCTATATCTGCCCAGGATACAGGCTGTAGGCTCATGCACCTCCACTTCAATGTCTGCGTTAGCCACTCTATCCTTCACTTGTGTCCAGAAAACTCTCATCACTGGACAGCCCCAGAACATATGGGTCATTCCCGCCTTGGGCTCGCTGCATTTGGGGCATACTTGGATTCCTGCACCCGTGAACCTCGATATGACTTCAGGTGTGAGGTATGCCCTGTTGGTGATATATAGTTGGATGAGCTGCAAGCGGGCGTTTCTGGAGATTTTATTTCCCCCCAGTCTTTGGCCCTCATTACAAGACAGGCGGTGGACCATGGTGCTATTAGCATCATGTTCCATGCCGGATTCCGCCATGGTGGATGGCGGAATTACCGCCCCATTCCAAGGTGAGTGGGGTGGTAATTCCCCATTCACCATTTGCCCATCCCCATTCCCATTTTTGCCCCATAGGGCATAATGGGGATGGGGAAGGCGCTAATTACGGCACCGTAAATTAGGGTGCCGTAATTAGCACCAAGGTCGCTTAGCGCCTTGGACTTTAACGCCTGCAAAAAGCAGGCGTTAAAGTGTGAATCAAGCGTTAAGGGTTTAACGGCACTGACGATCTTTACGGCGCCGTTAACCCCTTAACGCCTGACTTGTAATGAGGGCCTTTGTCTTCAAATACGAGGCCCAGTTCGGTTTCCCACTTCTTCCTGCATTTGAGTTCGTCCCCAGTCGTGCCCCGCAACAGGGCCTCGTAGATTCGTGAAGTCTCGTGGCCTCCCTTGGCGGTGTCTAGCATTGTTTCTATGCACTTGTTCTCAAAGGCCTGGTCGACTGCCTCCGGCCATCTGTTTTTCACGGCTTGCACCACTACTCTGTGGAGCAGGAACTGCCCTGCTGGAAGACCTGCGGCTTCACTGAGTTCCATGAATGTTAAGGTCTCTTGTTCTTGGATCACATTCCCAGTGTGGCCACCCCATAGGGTTCCCAGTGGGTGCGTGTTTCAAGTTGCCCCCATGAGTGTTTTGTCATAAGTGCGGCAATGGGGATCTGTGGGGAATACGGATCCGCTGACCCGACTAGCTTGCAGGCCCTTCTCCAAAGCCGGATCCCGAGCTTGGCAAGGTATGGGCTGTGTCTCAAAGCTCCCTCCCCGGCCCAAAGTAAGTGTCTTAGTAGCAGATGAGGCAGGGCTGGTTGGAGGAGGTGGGTATCCGTCGTTTCCTTGTCTGTCATCCATCGCGTCACGTGTCTCAGCTGGCTTGCGAGGAAGTAGAGCTCGAAGTTGGGGACCTTCAATCCTCCCCTCTCGTAGGGTCTATGGATTGTCTCCAATGCCACCCTGTGCCTACCCCCCTGCCAGAGGAATCTCCTACAGAGTTTGTTGATGTCTTTAAAGAATGAGGGGGGGATGTTGAAGGGAACATTTGTGAAGTTGTGTAGCAGGCGGGGAAGAGCCACCATCTTGAGGAGACCCGCCCTCCCAGCCATAGAGAGTGGGAGCTTGCCCCAGAATTCCATGGATTTCACAAGGGAGCCTTTGGCCCTGACCGTGTTGAGGATGTGCTCTGTGTTGGGATTGCGGTGCATAGTAATCCCCAGGTATTTGAAGGAGGTCACGTGCCATTCAAGATCTAGGGAGGGGAGGGACCTATATTCTTTGTTGGGTAGTGCCGCTAGTGGGTAGAGGCAGGACTTGCTCCTGTTAATCTGGATCCCGGTATGTTTGTGGAAATAGTCCAGGGTTTCTAAGATGTAGGGCAATAGGTGTTCAGGGTTATGTAGGTACAATAGGGCATCTGCATACATAGAGACGAGGTGGGTCACCCAGTCTATCTCGATGCCCCCATCTCAGTATTCCTGTCTTAAGTAGGCAGCCACCGGTTCTGCGGCAGTAATGTATAACATGGGGGACAGTGGGCACCCCTGGCGGGTGCCTCTGTGGAGGGACCATTTGTCGGAGTATGTTTTGTTAGTGGGCACCCTGGCAGTTGGGTTGGTGTAGACCAGTTGGGTCCACTTTAAAAAAACCGGGCCTATCCCCAATTTCACCATGGTAGCATATAACCACTCCCACCTTACCGAGTTAAAGGCTTTGGTGGCGTCTAATGACGCAACTGCAAGTTTCTGTGGCCTTCGGTCCGTGCTATATATGACGTGGTGCAGCCTGTGCAGGTTCTCGGTGATGGAGCGCCCAGGTACGTATCCTGTTTGGTCTTGATGAATCAGCAGGGGGATTACTCTGCGCTATCTGTTTGCAAGTAGGGCAGTTAGGATCTTGCTATCTACATTTAACATAGAGAGGGGCCTGCATGAGCCACAGTCCGCTCCGTCTTTACCCGGTTTGAGTAGGGGGATGATCATGGCCTCGCTCATGGAGTCCGGAAGGGTGCCACGCTCGAAGGCTTTGTTAAAGACATGGGCTAATAGTGGGACAAGTGTTTCCTCGTAGGTCTTGTAAAACTCCCCCGGGAGGCCGTCCGAGCCCGGGGTTTTACCAGCCGGCAATGATCTAATTACCACACGAACTTCATCAGGAGTGACAGGTTCGTCTAGGGCTTCGGCCATCTGCGGATCTAATTTGGGTAGCTCGATGACATCTAAGACATCCTCGATCTTCGTGACAGGAGAGGGCGGAGGCTCGGAGTAGAGGTTGCAGTAATAGTCAGAGAAGACCAAGTTGATTTCTTTTTGAGTGTGTGCGGTGGTACCGTCTGGTTTAAGAATGTGGCAAATGGGTGACCTGGGAGCTTCCCTCTTATAGAGCCAAGCTAAAAGCTTCCCGGGTTTGTCTCCGAGGGCTTGGGTTCTTTCTGTGTGCTTAGCGTAGCTCAGTTTCCCAAGGGATTCCCAATGAGTTAGACAGGTTTGTCTGAGTTTGGTAATTTCAAGTTGATGTTCAGGGGTTGGGTCAGCTCTGCCCTCAAGCACACTCAGATCTTTCTCTGCGCGCTCCAAATAGGTTGTGATGGATCTCTGGGCACCCCCAACTGCTGCGATCATCTCTCCCCTCATGACCACCTTATATGCCTCCCATGTTGTGCTCATGTATTTTACGCTGTGCAGGTTATTTTGCCAATACTCCTTGGTGCTATACCTTATATGTTCCCGGAACGCTGTATCAAGCAAGGCCTCTGCTCCCAGCCTCCACGTGGGTACCGGGGGTTTAGACGGGGACACCTCCCAGGCGACTAGCAGGGAGGAGTGGTCGGGCAGCACCCTATGCAAATAGTGTGCATCAATGAACAGGGTCTGATGTACCTGACTAGCAAAAAGGCAGTCTAGCCTAGTGTGGTCAACGTGTGGTGGGGAGAAGAAGGAGTATTCACGTTGTTCAGGGTGCAGGTCCCTCCACAGATCTCTCAGTAGCAGCTGTTCAGTTAGTTTGGATAGTATTTTGGCGGGGGGGGGGCGATCGTGCTTGTTGTCCGGTCTGTCCTTTAATGGGTTAAGAGTGCAATTGTGGTCGCTTCCCCACATCATGATTCTGTCTATATAAGGGCTGAGTCGCGTGTATAGGGAGTGGAAGAAAGCAGTTGCATCATGGTTAGGTGCGTAGGTGCTAATTAGGCATAACTCCCTACCCTCGATGGAACCGCATACCAATGCCATCCTCCCCTCATTGTCCGTTTTTGTGCTAGTTAGCCTGAAGGGGACAGTCGGGGCGATCCATATCAAGACCCCTCTGGCATATAAGGAGTAGGAGGACCCAATTAAGGTCCCTCACCATGTTTTGGCCAGGGCATACAGTTTCTTTGCAGTTAGGTGTATCTCTTGGAGCAAGGCGATTCCGACCGTGCATCTTTTTAAGTAGGCGTGGATTCGGCGCTGTTTAACGAAGCTGTTCAGGCCTCTAACATTCCACGTTACTACCTTTATTGTGTCAGCCATGGGTATTGTGCGGTTTGTCGTAAACTCCAGGTGGTGCTCTAGGTCCTGCTGGTGATGAGTTGCATATAGGATTTTCCCGTGGTCTCAACATTTCCCAAAGTAGGTTCCCAACTTTTGTGCTAATGCCCCGTTTCCCACCCCCCCCTTCAACTGTAAACTCCCCAAACATAGAACAGGTCCTGCGGGGTTCCCCTCGTTATGACAGTCCCGTTTCCGCTCCGTTTGACCACACATTGGTCTCTGGGTGCCCTACGGACGGGTATATTTACCCAGAAGGAAACTTCCAGGGGGTGGAGTGACCTTTGGCTCCGGTGTCTCCATGCAGAGGATCCATTCAGCTGTGTGGAGGCTCAGTTTGCCTGCATGCAGGTAGTTGCGAGTGGAAGGGTCTCACCATGCGTGGCTAGGAAGGCTTTAGCGCGGTCTCCGCTTCTTCTCCTCGACGTCAGGGATTTGTTGACCGTCCATCCAGTCTCTGGCTTGTGCAGGTGTGTCGAACAGGTGGGCCCTATTGTTGTGTAGCACTTTTAGTCTGGAAGGGTACAAGAGCATATAGAGCAGTCCAGCTGCTTTCAGTCTGGCCTTTGTGTGTATGAACTGCGCTCTGTTCATTTGGACCTGGAAGGTGTAATCGGGGTAGATGGCAATTTTTGCAGAATTTCTTTGGATTTCACCTCCTGATTGAGAAAACGCCAGTATCACCTCCCGATCCCTGTAATTGAGTACTTTCGCTATCACTGGTCTGGGTGGAGCACCTGGCGGTGGTTTCTTTGCTAGGTACCTATGGGCCCTTTCGATAGTGAATCCCTGAGTGAACTTCTCTGCGCCGACTTCCTGCAGCAGGAGGTTCTCAATGTAGTTAGTAGGGTCAGGCCCTCAATGCCCTCCGGCAGCCCGAGGAGTCATATATTGTTCTGGCGGGCCCTCCCTTCTGCCTCCTCAGCTCTGTCCTACAGGTTCTTGACCCTTTGTTGAAGCGCATCCACGTCTCGAAGGAGATGGGTTTTGGCTTCTGTGTTTTCCCGGACTTGGGTTTCTAGTGCTTCAGTTCTGCCAGCCAGAGATTGGACGTCCTTGCGCAGGAGACCCAGGTCTGTGGCCACGGCATCGATTTTGTTCTCCTTTGTTGCCTGGAACAGTTTAATGGCTTCGAGAATCTGGGTGTTGGTGGGTTCAGCCGCTGCTTCTTTGAGATCAGGTTCAGTATCTGGCGCTACCATGTTTGAGATCTCAGGATCTGCAGGTCCGCTGGCCGTGAAAGTGTCTATAGTGGTTTGGCGTTGTTTGGACCTTGCACCCTTCCCAGACATCTTGTCAGGCGGTGACATCCCCTTTCTCCGGGTGCAGATGGCGTGGGCGGGAGGCCTCTAGCGAGGGATGCAGTGCAGTGTTTCACGGCTGCAGCTGCGGAGCCGGCTGCAGTAACACTGCGTAGGAATGAGGTGGTAGTGTGGGCCCAGCCGGGTGCCGCAGGGTGCTGGTATTGGGTCACAGGGGACTCTGGCACTGTCCCGTTAGTTGGCTGCACCGGCCTCAGGCGGCAGGGTGGGTTAGTGTGTAAAGGGCTGTTTGTGGGATCCGGAGAGCATGTCTCCACTGCCTGACGCTCTGTATGCTGATTGCGTCCGCTGTGAGGAGCGCTGTGTGGGCCAAGGTGCGTTGCCTGCTGTTAATAGATGGCGTCCCATGCATCTGTGGCATCCAGCGCAGCGAGGCCGGGGAGGTGTGCAGGCCCGACTCCCCCGGTCCGCCGGAGGAAGCGTGTGAGAGGTTCCAGTGCTCGGGCCGGTATGGGGAAGTTTAGGGTCCTGCCACTCTAGTGGGCCCACCGTGCGCTGGACGGCGTATCACCAATGCTGGTAGGTACCCCCAGGGCGCCTCCTCAGCCAGTGACAAGGGAGGGGCGACCGACGGCCCAGTTGGATGTCGGTGCGTTAGGCCGGTGTCTGTGTTCCCCGCATCCTGCGCCTCTCTAAGGGCCGCGGGGGAGAAAAACAAGCTGTTCCCTTCCCAGCTACGCAGGTTAGTACTCTTTCGTCGGTGTTGGCCTATTAGTGTCTGGGCCGGCCCCCACTCGCACCCGCTCACCTCCGTGGCGCTGGCTCGCCTCTGGTCTCAGGAGGAATCCAAGCAGCTCATCGAGGTCGCCCACAGCCCTCGGGCGTGCCCCTGTCCTAGGCTGCCCGCTCGCTGCAGGTGGGGGTCACGGGGCAAGCCGCTCTGGTCTATGGGTCAGGCTGGTCCACCCACGCACACCGGTGCTAGTGCCGAATCGGCAACCTGAGGTCCGCTCTCTGGACAGCGGGCGATATCTTCGGTGGCGCGTGTGCGCTCCAGCCCCTCCAGGGGATCAGTGCGTGGAAGCCGCCATTTTGGCCTTCCTTCCGCCACTTTTCGCTCGCAAAATTAAAGTGTTTGCTGGCTCACCCAGGCTTGGGAGATGGTTCGCAGGGCGGCTAAATGGTGTCCGCAGCAGGTGGTGCAGCTCACGGCATCCATGGACACCTCCGAGTCTTATAAAACAGCTTATTTTGGTACATCAAGCAGAGCTCACCAGAGACACGTCTTCTCTACATGGCAGCTAGTCACGGCCCCCGACCCCTCTAGATTAGTTATTAGCCAAAACCCACCCTCACCCCCACAAATATTTGGGGCAAAATATGATCAACAAAAATGTCGATGAATTCTACTTCAATGAATCCTGCGGCAAAAACTCCCTATCCCGGTGACAGTTGTAGGTGATCTGCACAAAAAGATGTCCTCTTTTTTTTTACTAGTAGGTTTTGCAGCAAATATATGCAGGGGGACCCCACAATCCCCCCTTTAATTCCCCTACATTTGATAATAGCTTAAACCGCCCCCCCCTCACATATATTTAGGCCAAAATTCGATACATAAACATAGATGAATTCTTCTACTACATTGAAATCTCCTGCTGCAAAAACGTCCTATCCCGTTGAGCATACTCTGTCCCCACCGCCTTTGTGAGGTTAGGGGAGGGATGCCCACTGCCCCTGACTTTATCTATGTAGTTCCTTTTAGATTTTGATCAGCCTCCAGCCAGCCCCCCAGAGTGCGGATCACAAGATTGTGGTTGGCCAGAATTCTGTCCCTCTGGAAGGCTGATCTCATAGAGTAGACACAAGCAGTCTATACTTTCATGCTATTCCCCTGGACCTAAATATTTATAAAAAGGAAAGTTGTACATTTTGGTAAAGGGGATTTGAATGTAGGGGCTACATGTATGGAATGCCTTAGAAAATGTCCTCTGCTACAATTGCAACCAGCAATCACAGGGTGAGGTGCAAGGAGTCAGAATAGTAAAAAGATGGTTTCAAAGACTATGCAGATGCCTGGCGGCCTAGCACCTTTTCTGTGATGATGGAGTTCACATATGGTACAGGACTCTACCAGGGTAAATGAGGACAAGATTTTGTCCACTGTGTTCTACAGGAAGGACGTTTGGGGCAACACTGGCAATAGGGATATGGTGGTAGCTCAGAGCAGACACCTTAGGGCTATTACCAACTCAACCCGGGGTGCATCTCACTATGCCCAGCCGGTTAGATGCACGGCACACTCCCATGGTCCAGTTCTACTTATTGGTCCACTTTGTTGTTTTCTGGAACAGGTAAATGCAGTGGCCCATAATCCTTCGGTGAAAGCAGCCTTCAGTGAGCTCAGCTCTACTCATCCATATATTAAACATTAATAGCGGATAGCGGTTCAGGAGCGGATCAGAGTTAAAGGGCTCAGAGCTGAGAAGTATTTTTCCCACAATTTTACCAGGCATGCCTTGATATATAAAAATCAAAGAGGATATCCTACTTCAGCCACTCTTTGAGGATTGGGTGGCAGACGCTTCTTTGCGATCGCTGACATAATATGTCTATCTGGTTGTGCTTTATGAGTTCTCATTGTATGGGCTGGACTAAATCTTCTACCTCTCAAAGAGCATTACAAGAGTGGGTGGGGAGTGCAGCATCTTGGTCTCAGCACAAGGTGGCTGTAGAGTAGGAGGGAGAGGGAGAGAGATGTGGAGCACGTCCTCTTCCTGGATTCTCACGACGGGCAGGGACACCTCTCCTGTTGCCAAATGGAAGCTCGAGGATAAGGGAAAAGATTACGTTTGAGCTGTCCTCATATGGCCCAGTGGTCATGTGTCTGATGGGAAGGTTTAGTCTTGTTGCCTCAATGGCTCATATTGTTTTTATTTTTATTTTTTTTATTTTTTATTCTTTATACAATAAAACGGTTAAACAGCAAATATCATAGCAAGTAACACATAAAAGAAAGACCTAAGTAAACAACATATGGCAAAAACAAGTTCACAAATACCGCCCCGCCACCCCCACTTCCCCCACAAACCAGTTAGAATCACAAAGGTACTAGTACAAATCTAACATTTCCTCTGTCTTGTGTAGATAGCATTTTGCATACCAGCAACTTGAAACTTCCAACCACGCAGAATAATTTTCTTCCAGATTGAAGCCCCTCTGAACAAGAATTTCTTTTGTGATAAAGACAATGCATCCAATAAATCATTGCTGCCTAGTATCATAGTTTTGAAATCCAGATCAATGTCCATTCCAAGGACCTTCACACATACCACAAACATCAGTCCAGAATCCTCGCACACGTGCGCAACTCCAAAGCATGTGCTCTAATGTACCAATTTAACACAAGCCGTTCCAACAATCCCTAGAATCCAGCATACCTCGCTTCATCAATCACTCAGGACTCCAGTAAACTCTGTTAAGAATTTTGATTCGTCTTGATCTCTCACCTAAGCTTAGCGAACAAAGATTCACATTTTCACACATACTACTCCACATTTCCGGTGAGATATTATAACCTATTCTTAGACTCCATTCTTCTCTCAATTTGGCATTTTCTGTGTACTTTGCTACAATTTGCCTATAAACTCTACTTGCAACTGCCCCTTCTCCAGGCTCTCTCTTACTAGTAAAGAGGGCTAGGTTCACATCATCACTCCATTCTACTTCCCCGATTATTTTCTTCAATTGTCTATGTTCAGTATCAGAAAAATTTGCAATGTTCCACTTCACGCGTAGCTCTGCCCCAGAAATCCAATTTCCATCCCTCCAAATATCACCTATCCAGTTTACCCCAATCATAAACTATTCTGGCCAAAACAAGACCTTCCTCTTGTCCTTTATTGCAGGATTCAACCAAATCGATGCATTTGGCGACTTCAGAGCATCAGCACCCAACAGAGCATAAAGATCTTTCCATGTATCCAGTAAATATTCTGTCATTAGATCTCTTTTGCTTAAAGAGTTTGCAGTCGTTAGAACCGCTCTGTGAACAAGCGGACCAGCAAGGCTCGCATCAGCAATAACCCAGTCATCAGGCTGATCTTTTAAAAACAGTACTATAAACTGACTTGAAAACGCCAGATGGTAAGCTCGAAAGTTAGGGATACCAACACCCCCTTTTTCCAATGGAAGCTGAAGTTTCCAGAGCTTAAGCCTGGGCGGTTTCTTATCCCAAACAAACGATTGAATTAAGCCATCTAAATCTTTCCAATAACGTGGGCTAATTTTTAATGGGAGCATGCTTAGAATGTAGTTGATTTTGGGTGCACAGGTCATTTTCAGACCGCTTTGCAGATATCTTAAGCCTCAGTGAGAAATGGCCTTTTAAAAGGTAATTGCCAACCTCTATAGCTTTGTGTGATGAATCCAATGGAGTCATCATGGATTCCCCGGCGGTAACCTCCTCCATGTGGCATGGAGATGGCAGCCGTAACCTGATCCTGACCCTGGGGGTGGATATCTGCGGGAGGATCACATGGGAGGGGATATCCACCGTGGAGATATGACTTCATTGGAGAAGTACCCCCGCCCCCAATTTATTTTAATTGTCATTTGGTTATAAAAAATAACCTTTAACAAAACACTACATCAACACACAATCATAATACATCAATACAATAAATACACAATCAATACATCAATACACAATTGAACATAACAAATTCACGATATAGCAATATTAATAGAAGGTCACAATTAAAACCTACAAGTTTACAATCTCTACCCTAGCCAACAAGCACATATCCGAGGAAGAGATTTCATTCATTTCCAATGATTAGACAGTTGATCTGAAGAAATTCCAAACTCATAACCAATAAAATATCCAAAGTGCACCCTTGTGCATGAGCATGATACAAATAAAATATCATATCATATCATATCATTGTGCTTCATCTTATAAAACAGTCAATACCAATCATCAGTTCATAAAACGGCATGAGTGCATTATAGCAGATCACCAAGCCATACTCAGAGATAAATGGTTCATATAGTACTCAGCGAGGCACCCAGTGATAAGAAATCTGGGTAAATTAATCGTATACAATAAGCAAGTGGCACATTATTTGGTTGTTCTTTTTCCAAATTAAGCATTCCAACATCGGGAGGAAGTCTAATATCCAAAATGGCTGTACTTCAATTCCATACAAAATTTTTGGAACCATTTTTCCCTCAAAAAACCTTTTAGAAGGGATCACAGAGAATTTACCATATTTATTGTCAATTCTGTGCAATGGATTGAGCAGTTTAGTCACCAGTGTCTTAAATCTCACTTTAATTCGTTCCTTAAAGGGCTTCCCCAATATAGGGAAGCCCAAGTAAACAAAATCATGCACCCGTTCAATGGAAGACGAGTCAAAACACCATGTATACTTTGAAAGTGCCCTTGATCGAGTACAATGCATAATTGTCTTCTCCACATTAACTTTCAATGAATGAGCAGCCGCAAAGTTCGAAAAAGCAGAAAGCTGACGCTGCAGGCCTATTTGGGTGCAGTCAAAGATGATAACATCACCTGCATAGGCCAGCCATAACACTTTCAAGTTTCCTATCTTGCGGGAAGCAAATGCAGCAGCAACAAGTGTATCCCCAATATCCGACATGTATAAATTGAAAACGGTGGGTGCCAACACGCAGCGCTGTCTCACTCCCGGAATGTATTTCTTTTTTCGAGAGAAGGCAACCTGTTGGTCTAATCTAACTTGAATGTTTGAACCCTCATAAAGACCAACTATCAAACCGGAACATAGATTGGAAGATGCCAAATGGTAGGCATCTAGTCTGCGTTGCTGCGTTATCAAAGTGGCAGAGGCTAGCCAGGACACTGTGCCTTAGGATGAGAGGAGAAAAATGCAGCGAAAATGGCGGAATATGAAATGACATGATTCAACTAACAGATGCTAGGTATTGCTACCCAAACAATACCGCCTTTTGCTGATGCTCTATTTGGTGAGAAAGGGAGATTTGCACATGTTTCTTCTAGTTTGGATTCGTTTGTCCAGGGCACTTAACCTACAAACTATATGTGAAGCTTCTCTAAACCTTGCCTCTTCTTTTTGTTCAACTGCCATCTCCTGCCGTTTAATCCATCTGGTAGAGACTTTCCAATAATCACAGCCCTGGACTGCCAGCCACCCCAACCACTGCTGTGTACCATACAAATGTCAGAAGACTAGAATGACAAAGTCCTCTCGCTGATGCGAAGAAAACCAGCCAACCAACTTCAGAGGGTAGAATTTGAGGTATTCTGGTTTTGCACGAGCTGCGACTTGCAAGAAGTTCCTAAAGCGAGCAGCACGCAAAGAAAAGAGGGAACGGCATTGAGAGGCCAGCAGCACATGGAGAGGATGTCTGTTTCAGAGGCTTCCGCACAGAGCTTCAGAGAGACATACTTGATGAGTCATAAGAGTATTCCAGATTTAGCATGTTACTTTTGAGAAATAAAGGAATACGTAGATCATTGCTGTTGGACAGGGATGCTAACAGGGCCTTTCAACCTTTTCAAATGAAAAGGGCCTCGAGCCTCAGGGGGGCACCAGCAATTGCCTCTATATTCCAGTCAGCAGTCTAAAAAACACAGTAACATATTCCTTTATATATCACTTACGTTCTGGAGCTTACAGTGTGCGCTTTGCAGCACTCACATTACAAGCTGCGTTGGCTGGCGCCTGTCCTGCTGTCATTTCTATTGGGAAATACAGAAGTGGCATCACCTCTTTGCCTTTCAACACTGGTTCCTCCACATCAGCCACTTGCTTACAAAGAAGGATTCATTGCTATTCGGCGGGCATTCAGTGTTTCAGCTACCTGCTGGCTCGCCGTCTCGTCATAATTGGCGGCTATTAACCTTATCTTTATCTCCATTCAAATGTATGCCACCATGGGTGCCTCTGACTGCTTTCCGCTCTAAGCAAGGGGGACCTCCAACCATCATGTTGAAATGCTTTTCGATGTCATTTACTGATGTAAGCATGTATTTACAACTGGCAACAAGCAAAGGGGTCGCAACCACTGCCACACCTGCAACCACATCATGCAAGAGGAGGAGCAACGCCACCTCCTTTTTTCCTACCTGCACCAGGCAAAACATCTATTTACTGAACACAATGGATGACATTGTTTAAGACATACTTGGCAGTCATGGGAGGGAAGTCATATGCTGCCTCAAGGAAGAAAGCAATGCTTCAGAATGCATTAGCAGCAGGAGGCCAGAGGATATTTGCAGGCATGCACCCCTCAAGCCCACCCGGTGAGGCAGAGGCAGAGACAATGACAATGTACATGCCGAAACCAGGCATAGATTAACTGCCAGATCTGAAAATAAATCAAATCTAGCCCTCCCTCAGATTCACTTCTACACCCAGGGACGGCCTTGGTGGAGGGAGCGCCCCAGTCGATTTAAGAAAAATCCCACCCCCCGATTGACCTGGGGCACGTGCGGAGGTTGGTGGTACCAAATTTGTTTGTAACTCCCCGCTCCGGGGCCTGAGCAGGAAGTTAATCACTGGAATAGGGTGCTCATAATAATGCTTGAGCGCCCTGTCCTTATGAAAATCGAGTCGCTCCTGCGTCAGAGCGGGGAGGTAATCATCTCAATCAGCACCCTATTGTTATTAAATGCACCCCACTGCCATGGCCGGATTTAATAACAAAAGGGCACCTCCCACGCCTTCTCCCACTATGTCAGCTCAGGGGAGCCCTTGAAAGACTCCCCCCGAGCTGGCATGGCAGGGATGTAAAGGAGCGCTGGGGGGCTACGGAGCCCCGCTCGGTCGCTCGTCCCGCCCTGCCCTAAGGCCGGCCCTGTCTGCACCGGAGTGCACAGACAAAAAGCACCAGTGGAGGACTACATAGTGAGACTCCAGGAGCTGGTTGCAATGGTCTACTTTGGAGAAAGATCTGATAGCATAACCAGAGGGATGCGTACCGTACATGTCCACAACAAAAAAACACAAAATAAATACACATTGGAAAAGGAGCTATCAAGAGACAAAGGCATTCAAATAGCTAGAGAGGCAGATTGATATAATTGATTCTATTAATTCCGCTGTCAATCTCTCGTTTTCGACTGGTGACATACCATGCTCCCTTAAACATGCCTTGGTCATCCCTTTACTGAAAAAGCCCTCACTCGACCTTGAGGTGCTGGCCAACTATCGTCCAATTTCCCTCTTACCATTTCTGATTAAGGTTTTGGAGGCGCTGGTATCTCCTCTTCTTTCTGCATTTTTAGAATCCTCACACTTTCTCGACCCTTTTCAATCGGGTTTTTGCCCTGGTAGAGGCACCGAGTCGGTCCTGAATTCAGCTATGGACGACCTTTTGTGTATGGTTGATCAGGGCGGTGTCGGGGCAGTCCTGTTATTAGATCTTTCGGCTGCCTTCGACACTGTTGACCATGCTCTCCTTATTTCCCGGCTCTCTGAGGCTGGGATTGCTGGCCAAGTGCTGCACTGGTTTTCTGCGTTCCTTGCGGATCATTCTCAATCTGTCTCTCTTCCTCCTTTCTGCTCCGCTCCTGCTTTTCTATCTTGTGGAGTCCCTCAGAGATCGCATTATCCCCTATCTTATTTAATATCTATATAAGGTATCTCCTGCTCCTTATTGCGGCTCATGGGTACCGCTTCTATTCTTACGCGGACGACACCCAGATCTTGGTTCGCCTCGATCTAACTAAATCAGAAACGGCGTCTCGTTTCAAACTCTGCCTTGATTAGGTATATAGATGTCTCAGAATTGGCTGAAACTAAATGGAAGTAAAACCAAGGTCCTTGTTGTGGGCACTTCTAGTTCGCA
Organism: Ambystoma mexicanum; assembly: GCF_040938575.1. NCBI lineage: Eukaryota > Metazoa > Chordata > Amphibia > Caudata > Ambystomatidae > Ambystoma > Ambystoma mexicanum. The sequence continues at coordinate 444,659,324 of NC_090937.1, forward strand.
ACTATTTTGGACAGCTGATTTCTGGCCCTCATTCCTCGGTCCTCTTCCAATAGCTGTATCGTCCTACGGAACCTTGGTGTGTGGTTTTCGGCCACACTGACTATGGATGAACAGGTCAGTGAGGTATGTAAATCCGGTCATTTTAAACTCTGGATCCTCCGGAAGATTCTCCCTTTTATTCCGGCTGTAAACCAGGCACCTGTGGTTGCATCTTTGGTCCTGAGTGTGTTGGATTACTGTAACTCACTTTATCTGGCCCAACCTGCCCACCTGACGGGGCGGCTGCAATTACTTCAGAATGCCGCCGCCAGATCTATTATACACCCTCCTTTTGCAACACACATGACTCCTCTGCTGCGTAAACTGCATTGGCTTCCCGTTACTCAGCGTATTATGTTCAAATCCATGTGCTTGGTGCACAGGGTCTTCTATGGCACTGGAGCTGAATACCTGCAAGCCAAATTCCGCCGGTACCTGCCTGCTCGCACCCTCCGTTCTCAAGGGACGTGGCGGGTGTTTAGGCTCGCTCGCAAAGGTAGTCGCGCATTCTCGGTAGCGGCCTCTAAAGGGTGGAACAATCTGCCTCTTCCCCTACATGAGACTATCGATCATCTCACTTTGCGGCATAAATTGAAAACTCTGCTGTTTTAATAGTGGCGTCTCTTGTTGTTTTTACCGCAGCTCCCTCTCTGTAGCGCAATGAGCCCTCGGGTGAACGTGCGCTGGATAAGTAACCATAACATAACATGAAACCACACATAGGAGGAGTGAGCAAACAAGTAGGCAAAACAGAAGGGAAACCAACTGCATCCATCTCAGAAATAAATATGAGAGATGGTAGAAATGTAAAAAGGAAATGTATGCCTAAAAGAAAAAAAGCTATCACACGTGCAGCAGCAACTACCCCTAGTGAATGATTGAACATGTCCAGCAAGGTACAAGGCTTGCGCAGTATGCAACAAAATTGACCTTTTTTCTCAAATGTTTATACAAAGAACCAAGAGAATTGCAAGCATAAATTTATCACGGCCAGAAATGATCACAGACGGTTATCCTCTAACAAGCATCAAGGGGGTGATTAGCGTGCTGAAAAATGCAGTCACCCCTGTGAATTGGACATGCGTGATGCGTTTCACCAGGTGCGGATGCACAAACAATCTAGGCATTACATGGCGTGCATTGCTCTGTATGGCACTCAAATGCCCTTTGGTCTGTCAATCCTCAGCATCAGTATTCCAAAGTCTAATGGGTCAGAAACTGAGGGACAAATAAAATGTACTGTATTTTAAAGATACTATACTCATCTATGGCAGAAACCACGAAGAACTTGACACAGCATTGCACAAGGTGCTTCTCAAGTGACAGAAGGCAGCAGAAGGCAGGAGTAAGAGTCGAGAAAGAAAAATGCATCTTTGCCTCCGAGTACTTAGGTTACACCATCAACCACACAGCGTAACCCCAAATGCAGACCTACGCCAGGCGATCAATGATGCAACCAAACCCACAAATAAAGAACTAAGATTGCTTGTACCCTAGCCAAGTAGTAGGCCACGTTTGTCCATTCAGTTTCTGAACGCACCAATGCCATGCTAGATACTCAAAAAGAACACTAAGTTCATATGGACGGAGGACCAGGGCAGTGAGTTTGAAAACATCAAAGGGTGCTTCACTAATGCAGCCTGTTTGAAGTCCTTCAATCCCCCATGGAAGACATACATATTGACGACCAATGTGAGTGCTTATGGTTTGGGAGCCACCCTCACTCAAATGCAAGAGAAAGTCATCACTTTTAAATCAAACAAGTTGTTCTCAGCTGAGATGAACTATTCAGTAAATGAAAAAGAACTCTTAGCCTTGGTCTGGGTCGCTAAATATTTTCAAACGCATGGGGAAGCAAATTCTTTTTAAAGCCAGATCACAAACTTCTGATGAACGCCTAGAAACACTTGTGTGCAGGTGCATTATAAATGCCATATCATGGGGGGTGCTCAAGAGCCCGACCAACATGGCCGTAGGTCTGTGAAGCTCCTCGGCGCCCTCGACTATCCGGAAGAAATCCTGCTGACTCGGGAGGTTTTTCACCGCCTTGATGCGGTGTCTCGGCGTCTGAGATTGTTCTGCCCCTGAAGACACTCGGTTTGAGCCCGTGGTAATCAGCGCGGCTCTGTCTGGGACGGGGAGCTCCAGCGCGGTGTGGAGGAGGAGCGGCCCTGGGGGAGCGGGGCTGCCGTGCGGGAGATCCGCTCGCTGTGACGGAGGAGCTCTTGCCCCATGACGGTGGGCGGCCGATGCGTGCCTGTGGAGCTGCGGGGTGCTTGGTGAAGGTGCCCTGGCGGGTACGCCGCGGCCGCTGAAGGAAGCGGAGGCAGAGGCGTGCGAGGCCCTGGAGAGAGCCGGCTGAGGAGGTGCCGTGGGACGAGCCGGTGGGGCAGCCTCTGCCTGCCACAGCAGTGGAACGATGGCGCGGCGCTGCTGGTGAGGCCTGCTAACGGGATCTCTGCCTTGGAGGAACCTGGTGGAGCGCTGCCTGGATGTAGCTGCATTCCCTTTTTGATCCCTCTGAGATGGCTGCCTGAGGCCGGGGAGTGGGGTGCCAGGACGGATAGGTGCTGCTGGTGAGAGGCCCCCTGTGGGCTTTGCGGACTGCTTGATCGAGCGGACTTGGAGGCTGGGGGGGCCTGGTGCTCCCCCTGTGCCCTAGGGCGCTGCGCAAGGGTGGATTGGTCTGGATGCCCTGCGCATTTCGGTGCATTTGTGTGCCTGGATTGTACCCATTGCCCACAGGCTGTGTGGAAGACGTTTACGGCGCTGTGGCCGCCTCGTGCCTGCCTCCTCTTGTTTTGCTGCCGGAGGCCTGGTCTTGGTAGTGAAGTGGTCCATCCGGTATATCAGCGGCACCGGGAGGGGCCTGTCGGCGCGGGGGGGGCTCTGGTCCTGGCGCACTCCTGTTTGCAGGTGCCTTCGCCCTTCCTCCTTTCCCCTTATCCGCCATGTTGAAACAGGGCAAAAGTGGCAAACACCAAGCCAAACTGCATTTTGAGGCACCTAATCGAGCTAAACTCGGTGGTGGGATGGTGGACTCATCGGAGCAGTGTGCCCTAGTGGCTGAGACGGACCCTTCCTCCGTGTTTCAGGACATTAAGGCCATGTTTACACAGCTGCAATCCGGGATACAGTCTCTTGACGGGAAGCTGGATACCCTGACCTGCAAGGTGGATCATATGCAGGTCAGACTGGATAAACATGGGGAGAGGCTGGATGAAGTGGAGGAACGGATATCCGGGGTGGAAGACGATGCAAACTCAGTGTCAGGAGAGATGGCGGAGGTGCAGAGGGCTCTGAAGGTGCTCAGGGAGAAGCAGGAGGATTTCGAGTCATGCTCGAGGAGACATAACATGAGGATTGTCGGCCTGGCGGAGTCGGTGGATTGGAGGGATATGGAGAGCCTGGTAGAAGCCATCCTGAGAGAGGCGCTGGGCTCAGAGGGTTTCTCCCCGATGTGTGTGGTGGAGAGGCTCATAGGATCCCTAGTGGCAAGAGGCTGGTTCCGGGAGCCCCACCGAGGCCATTGATAGCTCGCCTGCTGAACTATCGGGACAGGGATACTGCACTCCAGAAGGCGAGTGAGAAAGGTACTGTGTTTTACAGGAGGGATGTCATCAGGTTCTTCCCAGACTTTTCGGATAAGGTGCAGGCCGTGTTCGGAAGACTTTTTTCAATGTGAAGAAATGGCTGAGAGCTAGGAACATGAAATATGCTATGCTGTTCCCAGCTAAGCTTCAAGTGGAGCATGGGGGCAAGTCGCTGTTTTTTCAGACTCCTGGGGAGGCAGCATCCTTTTGGACATGTTGCCGGAAGAGCCTGGCGAGTGAGGCACTACATTGGTTTGGTTTGGGGGCTGAAAATGTTTGGTTTGGTATACTGACGCAGACATGATCTTTGGATTCGGTCTTTGTGGACAGAGTTGGTGAATCTACGGAGGGGTGCCGGGGGGTAGATCCCCTTAGCGCGAAAGCCGGTTGCTTATGTTGGGGGTGTTTGGTGTGCCGGAAGGTTGGGGTGTCTGGCATGCTGGGGGAGGGTGCTGGGTGGGTGTTTGGGAGGGTAGGGGGCTGGGGAGGCACCGACAAGTTGGGGGGTTGTCGGTAGGGGAGGGCGGCGGGGAGGCTGCAGGGTTGTTGGCGGGGGGGTTATGACACAGGATGCACAACAATGCTGGTGGTCGGTTGCTACATGCATGGTGGGTTTTGGGTTGCTCGGCGACACTTAAGCTTTTGTCCTGGAATGTGAGAGGCCTTGACAATCCGCCGAAGTGCCGTAAGGTGTTGCAATATATGCGGCGCCATCAGGTGGAGGTGGCCTTCCTCCAGGAAACCCACCTTATGACTGACTCAGAAGCGAAGTTTGGTAAATGCTGGGGGTGCCATAGATATTTTTCTTCGCACTCTTCTTTTTCCAGGGGGTGGCCATTCTGGTGCATAGATCGGTGGGATTCCGCCTGATCAAGGTACTGAGGGATCGGGAGGGGAGGGTGCTCATAATCCAGGGGCTCATTCAAGGGAGGCTGTACACGCTTATTAGTTATTATGGCCCTAATCAGGACACGACTGGGTCACTGCAGTGGGTTGAGCGGCAACTGGCAGATATGCCGGCGGGGGAGGTACTGTGGGCGGGGGATTTTAATGCAGTGCTAGACCCTCCTCTGGATCGTACTGCGTAACATCCGCATTCCCATAGTCAGTGTTCTGTTAAGCTCAGGGGCATGCAAGAGGTTTGGGGCTTGGCGGATGCCTGGAGAGTGCAAAATCCGGGGGTGGGTCAGTTCACTCACTACTCTCCACCACAGAATTCGGCTGCACGACTGGATTATTTCCTGGTATCTAAGGTGCTTTTGGGACAGGTGACTGGGGTGTGGATCCTGGATTGCACTCTCTGATCACGCTCCAGTTTCCATAGATTCCAGCTGGGGGGTCGGATTGGAGGGTGGCCGCCGTGGAGGTTCAAAAGTAACGAGCTTGCGGGTGAGGTTTTTCAGGAGGAACTGGGGAAGGCTATCGACAATTATTTTGTGGTGAATGAAGGGTCGGTGTCCTCTGTGGGTATCTTGTGGGAAGGGTTTAAGCGCGTGATACGGGGGGAGTGTATTTCTAAGGAAGCAGGTATACTGAAAAAGATTTGTGAGGATTTGGTGAAGAAGGAGGAGGAGATACGCACCTTGCAGGAGGCTGCTCCTGTCCCTTCCAAATCTCAACAGGGGGAGATAATGAGGAGACTTCAGGAGTTCCGCACGCTGGCCCCGCGAGAGGTGCAGTATCTATGGGACAGGTCGGCCCCTCGGAAATATGGTGAGGGTCAAGCACTGGGCAGGTTGTTGGCCAGGGCCACGCGGTTGCATACCTCAGGGGGCAGAGTGGCGGTTATCACGGACGAGAGGGGGATGAATCATTTTGCAGATGAGGTGATCCTTAGTGAGTTTCACGCATTTCTATACCCGTCTATATGCTTCTCAGTCCCCAAGCATTGCTGCGGTCGGTTATTCTCGGCTCACACTCGTCCGGGGGTGGTACGAAATTTGGTGGAGTTAACGTGCAGGGCTTGGTCTCGGCTAGAGCATGTACCCGCGAATGGCATCATTTATTCGCCAGAACTCCCGGTCATATTTATCCCTGGAATGCCCGTGATTAGTGAGGCAAGCTACATTGCCATGACCAAACTGCTGGGTCTTGTTAAATTTGCGGATTTGTTTCTGAATGGTACATTTCTCACCATCGCTCAACTGAGGAGTAAAGGGGTTCTATCCGCGTTGGATGTATTTCTGTATTACAGGCTCCGGGTGGCGCTGAAGCGGCTCTTTCCGTCTTTCCCCGAGCAGCCTCCGGTGGCACAACTGCTAAACAGCGTGGTGAAGGGTGACTTGGACTGCGGGCTGATCTTGCGGCTTTATGCAGAGGGGCTGGAGTACAGGTCGAGGTCTGTATCATCTCCACGCGTGGAGTGGGGACGGCTGTTGGGCAGGGAGGTTTCGGAGAAGGCATGGCTGTACTGTTGTGAAGGCACGAGAAAAGGGGCTATCAACACCAATTTCAAGCTTGTTCACTTTAAATTCTTGCATCAATATTATTATTCCCCGGTTTGTTTACATCGCTATTTCCCCCAAAGGTCGGCGGCCTGTAGCAGGTGTGGGTACGAACCCGCAGGTTTCCTCCACGTGGCATGGGATTGTGCATCGCTTGGCCAATTCTGGGGAGGAGTGTTCAATGTGATAGGGCAGATTGTGGGTCAGCAGTACGCTCCGGATCCGATGATGGGCTTGCTGGGATATACTGCCCAGGTACCGAAGGGGTTTCGGAAGTTGGTTACTCTCCTGTTGATCTTGGCTAAGCGCAGGGTTGCTATGGGATGGGGTAGAAGTGCCGTTCCGACGATTGCCCAATGGTCTCGGGATATTATGTACTGTAACAATATGGAATTGAGATGCTTTCTTGGTGGCCAGAGTGCAGGAATACACATTCCAAATCCAATTTCTCCCAAGATGCAAGAACTATCAGGCAGATTGCCCATCGAGGAGGTGAAAATTACACATCCCTGAATGGTGAATGCGTGTTTGCCTCAATCGAAGAAATCACAGCTGATGAAGGAAACGTGATCTCTGAGTCAGAGATAAAGAATTGCTATGGAACGGGATTAAATTATGTTCCGCTGCAATAAATACATAAAAGAGCAGTGACCGGATGAGAGAGCCCTTCCCTGATACTACAACTGTAATAAAGAATTGGTCCTGAACTAACGTACTTAGAATAGAAAACCTTTGCTCAACAGTAATCAACTATGCACACCAGAGCCACCTAGGCATTACCCTGACAAAGAAGCAAATAAGAGAATTCTACTGATGGTCTCAAATGAATCAAGACATACAATATCCCAGAGTAGAGCGACAAGAGACTGAGAGTACACCAGGAACCCTGACAAGTGGGATGTCGCCCAATAAGTCATGGAAATAATTAGGTGTAGATTTCAAAGGGCCCTTGGTGAACTTAGCTGCCAACAACCGATATGGAATAGTCATGATCAATTTTCTTTCAAAATGGTCAGAACTCCATTATGTGTCAGGCATCAATACCAACACGGTTATTGAGGTGATAAAGAAAGTCTTTTTCCACAAAGGAATTCTATGACAAATGGTCACGGTCACAGGTCTACAGCTCACCTCTTTTATCATCCTCAGACCAATGGGTTAGTTGACAGGGTTAACAGATGCATACATGGAAGCGTACAGTTGGCTTCAGCATCCGGAATGGACCCCGTTTAGACAGCCTTGGAAGCCGAGCCAGTGCATGGCTTTAATCGGAATTGAACGACTGAAGTGTCTCCCTTTAAAGTGAAGAGGGGTGTAAGGAACTCATGGTGGCAACAGCAAAGCCAGACACAAGTGATCACAGTTCAAGGTTGTTTATCAAACTGTATGCTGTAATCTAAACTTAAATCTAAGATGGAAGCAAGCGTCGACCATCAAGCGAAAATAAGGCAGACCTAGTGTCAAATAAAAAGAGCGTGTACTAATAAACCTATTGCCAAACCTTACAAATAATGCAAAAAAGGTGTGATAGTTTCCAAGAAAAGAAAGAAGTGTTCACAAATAATATGTCAGGATGCATTAGCCTGGGACTCCCTTCCTGCCGTTTAGAGCACGGGGTAAGGTGGGACTTCTGAGCACAGCACACTTCTCAAGCTTTCCCCAGCACAAGACTACAGTTCCGGTTTCAACGTCTCACAAGCCTCGGCGACCAAGTCTCTTTTAAACAAAAGTCTCTTGCCTTCGAGGATCAGTAAAATAACAAACAAACACAAAGTTCCTTTTCACGTATTCTTTGGGTGATGAATTCACCCCTAGTTCTCCCTCTTCCAGGCGCTGATCTTTCACAAATCATGTTCCACAAATCAAATAAACAGTTCCCCTTTAGTCAATTTTAGGTGATGACTTTCAGCCCAGGATCTCCCGCTTCTTGACGCAAATCCCTAGAACATACTTTACAAATGTCAGGACCTCAGATAGCTATATTCTCTCGCTTTCGAGGGCCTGTCAGGTGCCGAAGTATCAAAACAAAAGTTCAATCACAATGTTCTTCTCTTTACTTAGATGATAGTGTCACGCCCCTGAGTCCCATCTTCCGGGCGCTGACCCTTCTCTTACTTTCAGCCTCCCTCCACCGTGTTCACTATGGCTTTTCCTTCATGAATCTAAATGTCTTTTTAAATAGTTCCAGTGGACATCCCTCAGCCGGGTTCACTCTTGTCAACACACTGTTTCTTGGAACATTAGACTTGCCCCCTTCTCGTCAGCCTCCCTCTTCCGGGTTCACTCTTGCCAACTTGACATTCACATTCATTTTCAATGTTTGCAGGATTCACTTCCCTTGCTTTCTCACAGTTCTTAGGCCAAAGTCTTTCGACTGTACAGAGATTTATCTTGGCGGCTCTCCTACGGCCTTCTGGTCTCTGTAGTTTCATTCAGACGGGGATTGACCAGGGTTTCATGGAGCAGCACCTATTTGGTGCCGGCTCTCTTTTGCAGCTGGTCTCCCCTTTACAATGTTACAGTTCTTTTAAGCTTTTCTTTGCCACTTTGCGACTTTCATTCACCACAGCCCGGTTCTTATCGGCTCTCCCCTCGACTCACCGGCTGTGATGAACTGCTTGCTATTTCGTTTAACTGGAGTCTAGGCTGGTACCACAGAAGCAGGAGTCTGTCTCGCACCGGCTTATCAGCATTCATACGCTCTATGTACCGTTAACATCTGTTGCAGCACGCTTGGGCTATTGTCCTCGGCCTTATGATTCTTTCAGTGGAGGTTTTGCAGGGTTTTGTCAAAGAGGTCAAGGTTGTGTCTCTCCTCATCAGCCTCTCGATATTTGCCGCCTTTCTCCTCCTCTTGAACTGCTGGGTCTGGATAGCTGTCTCGTGGTGCGGTCTGCCTTGCTTGTACTGTGCTCTCTTGCTCCACCTTTTATCCCTGAGGGGAAAAGGAAGGGCTGTCAGGTGTGTGGGATTTAAGTCAATTGCATGACTTTGCCTGACGCTTGTATTGGGACATGTCAGGTGAACGGCTCTGTCGTTTCTCTGCCATCTTCAATGGGGTGAGAAAGTGTTTTTGTCAAAAAGAAAGGGTTTTTAAGGGGAAATTATATTCTTCATCCTAGGGACGTTGGTAAAGTTAGAAGAGTGAGATCGATAGGGGTTGGGAAGCAAATGGGAAGGATTGGGATTAATGTCAAAAAATAAACAAGGGGGATTGTGGGAATGGTGGTTTTATGTCATAATAGATTGGGTGTTCGGAAAAGAATAACCAGAGGGGCGTGGACCCAAAGGATGGGGAATATTCGAATGAAGAGCGGTGAAACAAGGATTCTGGGAGTTATGGGTTTTGAGGGTAATGGGGTGGTAGGATGTTGTTAAGGGAAGATCTTTGGATCGAAGGGAGGTAGATATGGAATAACCAAGGAAATCCTCAGGGACCTCGCCCCCCCTCACCCTCCTCGGTATAACATTGCATCTCCCTTTGAGTATTCCCCTGAACATAACCCCGGGCTCCCCTATCCAGATGATCCTGCCTCGCTCGTCCACCCCCAGGGTTGGAATCTGAGAGTGCCAGCCCTCCCCTGGTCACCTGTGTAAGGGTCTCCCGAGGTCTACTTGGGAGAATACCCTCAGGTTTCTCACAGGCGTCACAGCAGAGCTATCTCCTCACTTATACCTCCTTGCTTGCCTGATGTCAGGGAAGATGAACCCATGGACATCAGAGCCATGCTGTGAGGCATCTCAAAAGCACAGAGGAAACAAAGGCAGTGGCATGATATCAAGAAGGCAGTACAGTGTCCCCTAGTCGAGAAAGGTGATTTAGTTAAGATCAGACTAATTTATAAAGAGACTTAAACATGATCCAAAAACAGTCTACCAATGTTAGTAATCAAGAGAGGACCCAGCCACATAGTATCTGAAGATGGTAAAACCTGGAATGTTGAGTGTGTGGGACTGTAACACACAAGCAGGAGACTATGTGAAGATTTAGGAGTTCATCAGAGCAACATCAGTGCCAGAGATCAAAGCAGGAATAACAGTGCATTCACTGAAGAAGGCCAAAGTTTGAGATTCTAAAAACACAACTTTCGCGACATCGAAAATGTGATGAATGCATAGGTGATGAGCCTACCACATTAACAGGTACAATAAATGGAGAAAGTGAACCGAGACAAGAAGCAGCAAAAACACACTCCCTTGTGTGACTAGAGCAGCAGCACCGTGCAAACGTGATCTCAGGGAACCATAAGACCACCTTGCAGTTATAGAGATAACCAAATGAATGTAGTACAGAGTAATTCTACTATTTTATTAATACAGTGAGGAATGTGGTGTTCTGGGAAGGAAAGAGGGGTGCCTGTATGCAGTGTATCTGGGTGCAGGGACGGTTTATGGCTGTTTGCACTCAGATTTTTCGAGATTTCAACCAAGTTACGATTTTTCATATGCATGTTGTCGGAGGTGCCGGATACGGTTATGGACACCATGCACAGGGTCCACGAATAAAGGTAGGCCTGCTTGCAGGGGACCCCATGCACTTTTTGAAGGGTGCATGTATTCGCACTCGGGGAAGCACGCAAAGGTAGCTGTCCTGGCTGTTTTTGCTTTGCATGGGGCATGTCGTGGGCGTTCCAGGCGCGACTCGTGAATACAGTTAATTTGCACAGTAAAATCCATGAATACGCGGGGCACGCATATTTTTATCTGTGTGCAGGCTTGCGCAGTGTCTTCTCGGCGCGCGGCCCCTGCAGAATTTCTGCGTACATTTCCATGAATCGGGTCCTTAGCGTATTGCTTATGAGAAATAAAGAAACATTAACAGCATTACTTTTGTACATCGTTTATTGATATAACCATATCATCACAAATTGATGTGGTATTTTGTCCGATATTCCTTTGGGAAACCCAGGCAACATTATTCATAATTATTGCTCGGTACATAGGGGGAATCAGGCTGCCCCTCACGAAAACAATTGCATAGGAAGCTACCTAGAAGAATTCCTGACGGTGATTCAAGGCTTTCAATTCATTACGGTGTTTTTACTAAGACAGATATATTGCGACGTATATTGCGTCATCCTAAGGTATTTTATAAAATGGAACAGTGGTTTGTGAGAAATACCGTTCTAAGGGCGCGTATGTACGTTCTGAATTCCCATAGGAAATCAGTGCAGGCCCCGCCCACTCCCGCAGTTTTGAAGCACGAGTTATGTACATGAAATGTGGACTATACACCATAGTTTTATGCAGCACTTGTATCTAATAGTTTTACAAAGTGGTTTATTGGTGTTTGCATTGGTGAGTATTTTACACATTCTATTTCCGGGGGTAGTCCCATATGTACCACACCAAAATAGTCTCAGTGAAAATGTTATATAGTAAAATGGGTAGACTGTCATGAGTCTGGCTGCAGAGGCCAGCGGGCGAGTGTGAGGAAGCGGAAGAGGAGGTTGGACTGGTGGGGGTTGGTGGCGAGCAGTGGCAGGGGCGGTGGGTGCAGATCTACGCGAGAAAGAGACGTAGGTGGGCTTGAAATCCAGCAGCCAAGGCATCGCTTATTCTAATAAAGTCTAATCACAAATGTGTGCAAATCCTGTGGTGCAACTGAACTTCAGCGCGTGCTAGGATTCTGAACTTTTGTTTGGCATTAGCGTAGGAACGGATTGACTATATTGCACCTTGCAATGCCTACAGTAGATGATGTAGTGTACCCTGCAGTATCCCTGGCATGTTTCTTAGGGCGGATGTGACGCTTGGAAGGAAACGGGCCTTGCATAGGTGCAAAGTGCCTATGGTAGTGCGCGCCCATTTGTTAGCAATTTATATGTTGCAGAGTATACAGCAGTGCATAAGGCGGAAGTTGCAGCGTATGCCGCGCCGTGTGGGTGCACGTTTGCAAAGTAGAGCAAAAAATGGATAATCCACTGTGTACTCGGAAAGAGGTCGAGGATAATTTGTAACCATGAAATTCATCAATTATCAATCCCCAAACACTTACCTGCTACCTCCCTGATCGGTTACCTCTGGCACTTCCTCCCCCTTTTCCTTTCTTCTTCACTGCACTTGCATGCTCCGAATGACACAAGGCCTAGTAGGACCGCTTTTTCTTTCTATTTATTCATAGTTATTTCCATTGTTTATTTTTCTCCTATGTTCCCTTCCCTTGTGCCTTGTGGCGCTTTGAAACACTGTCTTGTATGAGCGCCTTATAAATGTCCAACAAATAAATAAATAAAATCTGGAAGAGTTGTATGAAAACGTAAGATCAACCTTTTCCGCAGCAACAAGCGTGCAGACTCTTGGCAGATGTGCTGCCGTGCTCCAGGAGTGGAGGAGGAGAGGGCTGGCTTCTTCTTCCTGCAGCCTCCCTGCCTCTTCCTTCCTGGCTACAATCAGAGCCAAGCAGTGTTTTTCTTTCCTAAATTCCCAAAGAGCTGATAAACCAGGGAAGTGCCCATGCGTCTGCCCTTATTGCATGCTTTCGACTCTCTGATGCGTGTGGAGCGGTTCAGAGGATACATTACAATGTGGGCCTTACACTTCTGCCCAAGAATTACATCTACGTGATCACATACAACAAATTATAACAAAAAAAGATATGTAGCAGGCGCCCCTCTCTAGAAAGAACATGGCATAATAACCTGCTCTGTGTTTTTTTTCTCCCACTTTGAGAGTCTGCAGCCATCACATTTTGCTCACTGTACTTTTCACAAAGGAGGAATATTCATTTGCATATCAGTCTTTGACCCACCCACAAGGGCAGTCCAGCACCAAAATGCCAGGCAAACCTCCTTTGAACAAGAGTTCCATTGCAACCCAAGACACGTTTTTCTATATTTCAGGAACTTGCGGTTGGTGACCCTAAGTTACCCAGGGTTATCCAGACGTGGACCCCTTGCTCACTGTGCTCAGAGAGGCACAGCTCCATCTCACTGATGATGCCCGACTAGGCCGAAACACGTGTATGGGGTTGCTGTTGGTACTCTTGTTCAAAGGAGGATTGCCTAGCATTTCGGTGCTGGACTTCTCAAGTGGGCTGGACAAAGACCGATATGCAAATGGATAGTCCTCCTTTGTGAAAGGTACAGTGAGCTAAAATGATGCTGCAGACTCTCAAGTGGGCACCTTCCCATAGAACAGGTCATTGGGCTGTGTTCGTTCTCACTGAGGGGTGCCCACACCTCTTTTTTCTATACAGCAAATGGTAGCTGATTGGGATTATGCAATTGCCAGTCACCACGTGGGATTGAGTGCTAATTCTCTTCTAGGTCTACAGCCTTGTGTGTTGTCGGAAGCCTGCTCAAATCAAACTCAAAGTCATCGACGAGATCAGTGGGGCTCGGAGAAGCAACAACATCTCAGAAACATTTAGGGTCCAAAATTAAAAATGAGATGAAAGATTGACACCTTGCTTTTGAGTGTCTCGAGTAGAAAGGAAGTACGTGATGGCATGAACGTTTGATAGCTTTTTCTATGTTCATTTCTTTTCACCTTGTTTTCTCTTTATTGCGTTTTGGGCTTTATCTAATTTTATTCTGGTATTATGTATTCTTTCCCATTCAAAGAAATTGGTGGGGAATCTAACAAATAGGTGCCTTATAGAGCCACCAGCGAAGCCAATCGGGTACTATAAGGTTTGACTCGAATTCCCTCTCCCGGGTTTGACTCGGATTCCCTCTCCTGGTTTGACTCGAATTCCCTCTCCCGGGTCTGCTCTACAGAGGTTTCAGTGATTGGGGGCATTGTTCGAGCCGGGTTCCTAAAGGCTCTTCCTCTCTGCCGCAGTACCAGTAATCCTGTCTTTCTGGTAGCGACCAGTCTCTGGCTGGGATCATCGCTACTGATGCGCTTGCGCCAGTAGGGAAGATTTCCTGCCGGTCCTTTATTGTAAAAGGAAATGGGCAGCACTGGTCATTGGGCCGGCTCTCGCCGGATCCGAGATCCAGCACCAGATGTGTAGCTGGATCTCGGGATCCGGCCAGAGTCAGCCACCCCAAATCCCTGCTCCGCGCTGGGGAAAACGGGGGAAAGCACCCGTGAGCAAACTGTAACTTCCTCTTGTGACCCCATGCAAGAGGTCACAAGAGGAAGTTACAGTCCTCAACCATGCCCATGTCTTCAGCCACGACCCGGTTTATTTATTTATTTATGTAATGTTTGTCGGCTACCTGTATCCGACAAACATTGCATGAATAAATAAATACCCCTATTAACATCACACACGATGCAGCCACTCAACTGCTTTCAGAGAAGAGCTGCAGGAGCTGTGCCGGGTGGGGTTCAAGTAAAAGAAAAGTTGCTTATGGCGAACAGAAATCAACCTGTTTGAATAGTACCAAAGGGGGAGTTTTTTTAATAAAATGGGTTGTAAATTGTGCATTATAAAGAATATTTACTCAGCAAGACTGGTCAAAACTATTATCCGCATAGTGAGGTAACTCATCACCAGTGCCATGGAAGTGATTTAAGGTGGAATTGATATATAGTTTGGAAAAGAAGCAGCATGAAAGAAATAGCACCGTTTGAAACTATTATTTTGGACATATCCTTTGATTGGAGGTCAACGGCCAGCTCTGCCCCCTTAACCCCGCCTCCTCGGGCACCGCCCCCCAAACTCCACCCCCACCCCGGCCCATGTGGGAGCCCCCATCAATTTGTTTCCATTTCCACCACTGAAAATGGGGGATGTATGTGCAAATGGGGCTCGCTAGCCCGCCCCGTTGTGGGGTACACAGAATGCGAGCCAGCGAGTGAGAGATTGTGCTTTACTCAGCACGTATAGGGTATCACACAACCCCAACAGGTGTCAGGCCGGTTGCCTTGTCAAATGGTAACTGCGCTAAACGTTCTCAAGGGTGCATCCAATTGAAAAATAGAACATGTTCACAGTGAGCCGAGTACCCTAAGCACGGCACCGTGTAAATGCTTGACAATAGAGCTCTTCTCAAGTGTTTATAATGTTACTGATTTCTAATGGTTCCAGTTCATGAGTGCGAGAGCACTTGTTTGCACTCTGTGGGGTTGAAATGAACTCGATGTTTGACGTCACTATATGCCACATTGTATTCTTGTCCCTTGTCTTTATTCATGTGCTCATGCATGCTGGGATTTCGTACTGTGTCCTGGGGGAGGCATAGTGCACCCACGTATGGCTCTCTTTTGCAGTGCTCGAAGTGAGCGGGAACCGTCGGGAGCGGTGTTCCACTACTTTTATTTTTTACTGTTAACAGCTCCACTACTTTTTGCAGCCATTCCGGAAATTTTCTTTATGAAGTTAAGGCACACTTCTTCACTTTACCACCGCATATCAGTTACAGCTAGACTGAAATCTATTTCAACTCAGTTGGCTTCCAACCAGCATGGCTGCAACCCTTGGAAAATGTGTTGGACGTTGCTCCTTTCCTTCCTACTCTGTCCTCTGCCAGAGTCACAATTCCACTACTTTTTTGGTACATTTCCATCACTCCTCATTTGATGTCTCGTTGGGTTGGGAACGCCCATGCAAGAGTTCCTCCGGTTTCTCAGGGAGAGAAATTCCTGCCCCGTGACAAATTGCGGCAGCGCCCATATTAAAATGGTTGGGGCGAAATATATGCCTATGCATGGATATTTCACGTCTGCCACGACCGTTTCACCACACAATTATGCCAACGAACAAAACACGTCCCCATTCAGCAATCGTGTGTGCATCAAAAGGAAAGACTGAATACAGTCAAGTCTAATAGTGTACTGGGGCAGAGAGGTGTGGGAGGGGCACCCCATACTCTCCCTTTACCTGCAGACATCGCTCTCTTTCTCTTTCCCACACACACAGACACATACACATACACACACTCATAATAAATGAGCACATAGCAAAACGTCAACAGAATAAACACAGAAAAAACTGTGATCAAATCAGTCTGCGACTGTTCATCGTCAATTTCGCTGGGTGCTGTTTTGGGGCTCACCGGTCTACACCTGCCGACACCATGGCAGACACCACCCGATAGCATGTCGTAGCATCTTCTCAAACAGGGTCCCTGTGTCCACCCCCTGAGGATCAACTCTCTGCTGCAACTGCCCAAAGTCATTGGGGGGGAAGACTGGATAAATGCCTATCACTCCACCTGAACTGCAACCCAAGGTCGGCCAGCAAGCAACCCTTGACAGATTTCCATCCGCCGGACCAACCAGACATGAGCCAACTTTGTGTAGGCAGGAGCCTAATCTGGTATTCTTACAGCACAATTTGTTAGGAACACATTTGTCTTCGACTCACCATCAACTACAACCCAAGCTCTCAGGAGTCCTGCTAATCCTACTGTTGAAGTTACCAGATGACTCAATGTCACTGGGGGAACACTGTCCAAGTCTTGATCTTTGCTTTTACTTTTGTTTTACATTAATCGATTTTACACATTTGAAGGGACCGAAAACTACAGCTCCCTTAATTCAATTAATATAGAAATGATAGTACAGGTCTGGGAAATGGTATCTCTGGTTACATGGAGTTATCTCATTACCTTGAATATTGTTTATTCATTAAACTGTGACGCAAGTACGGTGCAATTCTAGCTTCCCTAAAATACCTCCTTGGTTAACTGTACTGTCACCCACATGTCCTGAAAGTCCAGCAGAGCCTGGGATGGGTCGTGTTGCTACCCCGACAAGCGTTCTTGCTGAACTTCAGTCAAAGCTCCTTACTATGGCCATATAATACAGTTAACCTGCACTAAAATCCCTGCTCCAGGCCTTGTTCATTGCCAGAAGAGGAAACTATGACAGTAGAGGGGAGAATTTTGCTGGCGTCCTCTTTGTGTGGCCTGGTAAGCCAAAGGCGCTGCTGCAGACAAGCCAGATCTTTAGGCCTGCCACTGCAGTTTCCTATGATGCCCGAATCCTGAAGAAACGGGCCAATACTTTTAGCCAGTTGCTGCACACTAATGCGTTTTTCGGCATGTTATGTTATGTTACTTGGCATTTATATAGTGCCTTATGCATCATTGGTATGACCTCAAAGCGCTGGTAGGTTGAACACCCTGAGGAACCGCAGTTCAAGTCAGTAGAGAGAGAGAGTGTCGTATGGTGCGTGGGCGCACCGGATATGTGTGCAGCTGGTATGGTTGTTGCTTGATAGCTGATTTTTAGCGGTAGGTCTGGTGCTGAGAAAATCAGTTGCATGTGTTCAGTCTGGAGGGTGGACACCCAGACTGAGTTCTGGCTGCGTTAGGCCTGAGAAGACCTTGTAGCATGCAGAATGGTGTAGACTTCGACCTTGAGGGCCAGCCCCAAGTTCACCCATTCACCCATGCCTCCAGCGATCTGTTTTCACCTGGGGATCTAAAAACACATCATGTCCCACTCCACTGCACGATGCCTCTCATAATCCCCCTTGCCCCCATATACAAACATTAAACATTGGGGTCATGAAGAACAGTAACAAAACTTTGGTCCTCACTCCGCCAGGATACTGGCAAACTGTGTTACCGTTACCAGCACTCAGTTGTGTGGAAATACCGCTGGATTTTATGGGTGCCTGTAGGGTGGTTAATCCCCATTCCATGGAGGACTCCATGATATGATATGGCATTTATTTATGATATGGCATTTATAACACGCCTATACACAAGTGTTGCTGGTATTACTGGTGCCGGCTATATTTTGCTGCTAGGATTTCGGAATTATCTACAGCTCTTAGATTGAGGTAATTCATCCACCACTTCGGCAAACTTGTACGTTGCGGTGTGGAAATGTGCCAGTACACTGTAAAACCGCCATGTTATTTCTGCACCGGTAAAGTCATGATTAGGCCTGATGAGGCACAATTTGAAAATCAAACTGCACCTCATTGAATCAGAAGCTCCAGTATCGTATGTCTTTCTGTTACATGGGGCCTCATTATTCTTCTCCCGCCCCCATCACCCCTGCCAACTGTCATTCCTAGCACCAGGAAACTATTGCCACTCGACTCCCTCACCTGCATGTTGGACGATTAAACACATTTGACACCAATGGTTCTTGCCATGTGCATTGACCTTTTTTTGCTTAAAGGGCCTGTTATTTCTCATAAAGCACAGCCACCAGTGAGTAGCATGGACGACATTGCCTGACTTCGCATGCATCTTCGGCCCAGACTAGCACAAACTAGAAGCTTGTTCTTGACCTTTTTGCCTGGAGACCTGAGGCACACCCCGTTGTTTAAATCAACAAATCCAATCTTCCTGAACAGATCATTATTCATTTTTGGTGCTTATTGTTGTCCTATCTACATCCATATCCTGAACACTGCAGGCACCCCCTAGCGTTATCCTCACTAGATATCTGACACTTTATCAAGCAGATTTACATTATAGCCTCATAATTGCCTCGTTTTATGATTTGTACAGTTTACAGTGAACAATTCTAATACCCAAGAAATACAGATGAAAATGGCTCTTAAAACCCCTCCCCACATGGAATTGTTTGGTTTCCAGCTTATCTTCACTTAGGAAACCAGAGCCAACATTCTGAGGATGAAGCTCAGCAGGGGCACAGGTGACCCCTGCCCCTCCAGCATCACTAAAGAATGCATGGACACCCTACGTCCCATGATTAGCACATTCATCAATGCCTCATTTAGAGATTCCGTGGTCTCGGACATACTCAGATAATGTTTGGATCTCACCTTTACTCAAGTTGCCTTCACTCGACTCAGAAGAGTGCGCTAGTTACCGCCCCATAACTAGTACACCTTTACGCTTGAAAATATTAGATCGAGATGCCACCATCCAACTTCAGGCTTTCATGGAAGATCTTCAACTTCTAGGGGATCGCCAATCAGGCTTTTGCCCCGGCAGACGGACTAGACTCGCACTGAAAGAGGTAAAAGACTCTCTTCTTTAGATGATTGACAAGGTCCGTGAAGGCCTTCTAATGTTGCTCAACCTCTCAGCAGCTTTAGATACTTTTTACCACTTCCTCCTACTTCTTCTCATCAAAGAGATGGCCTAGGTATCTGATAATGGCTCACTTCATCATTTTCAGGGATTCGATATTCCATGCAGAAATGGTGGAATGCAGTGCTACCCCCCTGTCCCCCAGGGAACCTGCATTTCGTCAATTCTATTTAACATTTACATAAGCCCTCTACATCATCTTTTATCAGATATTGGCGCTGATCTTCAAAACTATTCTGACAACACACAAGTCAGATTCTACCTTGACGGCGATCATCAAAATATCATCTCCCAGATTCAATCCATCTCCGAAGTATAGAAAGATGGATGACTGAGAACTGGTTTGGGCTGAAGTAAGAACAAACGGCTTGTCGTCTGAACCCGCTTATTACAAAAGCTACTGGCATCTATACGGAATTCACTCTCTCCGGACATACCACTGAAGTCCAAACTGAGGCCAAAAACATTAGGCATCATTCTTGACGATACTCTATCCATGACTAAGACACACATATACTCAGCACCACTAGTTACCATGAGATGTTACTCAGGCAGATCATAACCTCACTTTCAGAGGCACACTGTGCTACCGTCACCAGAGCTGTTATAAGCTCTAAACTGGACTTTTGCAATACGCTATATGCAGGATCCTACGAATTCATCATTCTTCGACTGCAATTGCACAAAATACAGCAGCTCGTATTGTTACCAAGACCCCTAGGAGAGCACACATTACTCCGGTCCTCAAGAAACTGCACTGATTGCCCAGGGAGGGCAGGATTACCTTTCAGCTTCTCTGGCACATAGAACTCTTTATAGACAAGCCCCTCTCTACCTCAAACCTCCATTTAAATGGCACAAGTTATTTCGGCAAAAAGTGCCACCACCACTTTAGGTGCACAATGTTTATCAATCACTTCAAACTAACCAGAGCCTTCAGCAGCTGGAGCTCTGTTATTGCAGCCAAACGCAGGAAGGCTCTCCCCGAAGACATACCCTACAACAATGATTGGTATGCTTTCAGACAAAAAGTTAAGAAACTATTGTTTTAATCCAGATCCCTTCCCGGACTATTGTTTTTATAAAAAACACTTTGATACCACTCAGGGTTGTAGTGCCACCCACCCATTTAACCTAACCTAAGAATGGTATTTACCACTTGACTGTATCTATGCATTCGCTTCTAAGGAATTGTAAACAGGTGTTCTCTGTCTATGCCCGAAGACTCTGGAACCTCCTCCTGTCCACATCAAACTCGCCCCATTGCTTCTACAGTTCAGAAAATAGCTCAAGACTTTCTTCTTCAAGGAATGGATCCTCCCTAACACCGAGGTCCACACACCCCGCACTACCCACTGCTTGTCGATCCCTTGCTGCCAATTGTCCGCCCTCCGCTGCTGTTAGCTCCCCACACCCGTTTTCTCTGCTTCCCTCGCTGTGTTCTTCTCCATTACGATTGTAAAGCGATGTGTTGCTTCCCGAAGCTGGGTCCATGGTAAATAAATATCATATTAATAAAATTCGTGTCTGTCTTGACAACACTGTCAGACCTCGTCCTCTTTGCAGAAGTCAAGGCAAACACGCCAACACATTCACCCTACGGCACCAATGCTCCAGATGGTATCACACGTTTACTGTGAGTGCAAAAATACCGAATGCCAAAATGCCTCTGTTTTTCTTCTCAAAAATCAGCACAGTTATATGTGGGGGGTAGATTAGAGTATTATTATATTTATCTAAGGGGAGTATGGGGAGGAGCAGCAGGGGTCTCCCCACCCATATAACTGTGCCAATTGAAAAAAAATAAGTATTCTGGCATCTGCCATTTTTAGTCGCAGTGATCACACGGATCCCGCCAGACTTCCTGCAGGAAGAGTGTACTTTGTTTTGCCTCCTCTGGCCCCAACCTATTGAATGTTTACCACTTAAAATGAGACGGAGCATCAGAGACCCTATCCATGGACCCCCATATGAACCTAGCTCTGAAAGGACTGCTATATTTCAAGCAATGCATTAGGGCTATCCCTTGTAGTAGCCTCAGGGTGTGTCAGCACCTATCATAGTGATGTCTCAATGCCCACACCCATGTCCAACTGTCAAAAGAGAATGGAATTACCATATTATCTTGGTTTTACCTTAAAGCACCACAGAGACTCAATGACACAGCACTTGCCTCCCCCAATGGCCCCAAAACCATCACTTACAGTTGAACATCTGCACTGTATGTTTACAATTCCTGACACAGAATTGTACTCTTAGGAAGGCGTCCCACTGGGCACTACCAAGCTGTAATATATCATAAGAAACTAAGTGTTGAATGTGGAAAGGGAATCTTTGCACATGCGTTGATATGTATAGTCTCAGACTTTCAGATACGGATGCATTTTGAAACTACGGTCCTGGAGGGGAAAGAGTTAGGCTACAGAGGTGGATGAGATTCAAGATTTCTTGCAAGGGAATAGAATTTCGTTTATTTGCCAGTCCATAGGTGAACTGCCTAAATATATTGTAGAGGAGCTAATGTACACGTCATCTCTAGTACCCGCCCCCTCACATCTGTCATACTGGAACAGTAGTAAGAGAGCACTATGTGTGACACAAGGTATCATCCCAATTCCGCATCGGAGATACGAGAGACGTTATGCACTCAGACAAATATCGAATGTACCCTCACAATGACATGGTGGAAGGGTGTCTGCATACACCGTTGGACATCCAAGACCTATAAGAGCAGAGTGAAGTAATGGAGAGAAGACACAAAGACGCTCCAAAACGATATGAGAATACTTAAAGAATAAGGGTGCCATGGAAGTAACAAGAGAAACATGTAATCAAATGCGAAGAAATTGTGTGCACCAAAAGAAATAAATGAGAAGAGATGAAGTGAATGTACATACGCAGAAAGGCAAGGCAGATGAGACAAATAAAAGCTTCCTGCAGAAGAAAATATAACGTGACTAAAGCGGCCATTATGAAAAGATGGACGTCGGACTTGTATTGAAATCAATCAAGCTATCTCAGAGACAGACGAGGGCTGCAGAGTCTGGAAAAACAGCTTTGTGTAAGGAACAAAGAATATCTATTGGCTTGGGATCAAGCATATCACATCAAGAAATAACTGCAAGGCATAAACGGAGTTAAGAGGATAAGCCATGTACGTAAGACATATTTCTCTTAGATTAAGCATAGAAGAAAACATCTGCAAGTACCAAGTATTGGACAATCAAATATGCAGAAAGTTAATGTGCGGTATAACAACCAAGTCTTCAGAGGCCAAGAGGATTAATGACACCCAACCTAATTGAATTAAATGACACTAAATAAAAGGTTGAAATGGACAAAATCATGGTCTCCTCACATGTGATTCAGAACTTGAAAACAAGGCCTATTCATTAAGCTCCAGGAAAAGATAATGGTGTACCTACACTGCTTTGAAAGTCCCACAACAAAGAGCAGTTTGCAAGGTCAACTACAAAGAAGAAGCCTTGGTTTGGGGCCTGACCAATGAGAGATGATGGATCAATTGGGCAGGGTGGAAGTAGTCTGACGTTGTTTTCTGCACCTGAGTTTCATTTTGCTTACGTGCTGCTAACGAGCCGAAAGTCCAAGGTTGGGAGAGAATGCCAACCAATCATAAGGATCTATGCAGATGTGTGCTATATAACGTTGCAGAAGCCAATCTGATGCTGTAATTCTGCTATAATTTGTATTAAATTTATTTAGAGGTGGTTCAAGTCGTGCCTACCAGATAAGGGGCATCCAGGAATGATAATAACACGTATTTGTTATATAGTTACATATGTTCCCTTAACCAATCCCTGCCTTCAATAGGTTGTATAGTTTGCCACGTAGGATGACGTCATAGCTGATGCATATTGAGGTATAAAGCCTTTGTATAATCAGATTGTTATTGTGAGTGTGTGGACTACAAACCATTGTTCGCCAGATTGCCTTACTTTATTGAGCTGATAGTAAAGTAGTACTTAGCCAAATTCTTTGAGTCTGTCTGGTTATTTGGGTCTGAGATTTTTTTTTGTAATTCCATCCGGCACTTGAAACGCTCCAGGTGCTACTGTACATTTTGGTAGTGGTACGGATGGTTCTGGTCCAGTCGACAGGGCTCAGATCCAGACTCTCTGACTATTGACAGCTTCCACCATTAGCCGGAAGATCGCAGAGTTTCCGGCGGAGAGCAGAGTAACGACACACGTGACAGCAAGACGGTTGGCAGGTGCCCCTTTGACAAAACTCCTATCCGGGCCCCGCAGGCGCCACATGTACAGGAGGCAAAGTGGTCAATTTGGGGAAAGGCCGATACCTAGGGACTCGAGCTGAGTCCCGGATGTAAGTAGAACATCGAAAGTGGCAAATAAAGGGGGAGGTACTGTCTTATGAATGTATATCTATAGTAACAGGATTCTTTTGGGTAAAAAGAGAGAGATACCTCAATTCCTGGTTGCAAGAGGGGCGGAAGGGTACACACTAAACTCCAAGTGGGGGTATTATTTAAGGATTCCTGAGGCAAAGCCAAGATGAAGAGTGCGTATCAAACTCCAAAATGGGGTAAAAAGTGAGATGACGTGCATTTACTAGAAATAGTAAAGGAAGGCGTACGCCAAAAATTAAAAGTGCACATGTGTTTGGGTTATAAATATGTCGGCGTAAATCTTTTGTTGTGTCTAGACTAAGACATATGAAACAATAGTAATAATTTAGGTGATTATTAGATTTTTAAATCAAGAGATTGATGTCAATCAGAATAATAAAAATTAAAGGAGAGTAATAAATAAATAAGTTATTCTTAGAGTGACGATAATAAAGCAACTGGATAGCAAGAATGAATAGAAATTGTAAGCAAAGGAATAAAAAGAACATTATCGCATAGATTTTTTTAAAAAATGTCTTGGTAATGGGCGGCGATTCATGGTGTTTGCTCGAATCGATTGTTGTGGTACATTTGATAACATTTTAAAAAGGATAAAAGATCTGGTATGTATTGACAGTCGAAACCGACTTGTCACTATGGGGGACACTCCCCTTTACATTGATGGAGGACACTGCCAAGATACACACCCAAAATCAGAAAGTATCATGCTGAGTGGGTCAAATGCACGACGAATAAAATACTCATGCCATGGCCTCAAGAAGGCTCATTATCAAAAACAATACTGCGACACATGACACCATACTTGTTTGCTACATTAAAGGTAAGAGGTTACAGAACAGGTTGGCCGTCTTAGAATGATGGAAGATGTACCAGAGCGAGTGTTAGGAAAGATTTCTTAATTGTGGGTAATTTTCCTTCCATGTGGCAACCCCTAAACTTTTTGCTGTTGTTTTTACCGTGATCTAGACTTTGCCAGCGTAGTGCAGCCTTCTGCCGCACTCCTCTGGGCTTTCGCTCCATTCTTACAGGGAAACTAACATGCCCTTAAGACAGTCAGTACCAGGAAACATTGTTTTCCGTAGTTCTTTTATCATGATGCAGGTTTCGCGCAACATGGCACAAGAGGGCACTGTAAGCTAAGTGACTGCTCTCTTGGGTCTCTAGTCTTCTACAGGCCCTAGACACTCTCTTTGGATTGTTAACGAACGGTGCAAGTGTATCACGGACGGAACTAGTGGCAGCAATCGTTTCTTTGTGTTTTGAGCTCCTTTTGGCTGTTTAAGCGCGTTTCTCGCGCTTAGCCCAAAATGGTGGCCTGGCTTCCAAAATGGCCAGACCACAAGGCTCTTTGTCCTGTCCGCTGACCGTCTTGCCCCCTTCACCTTCCCCAGGTCGAGCCGACCCGGGGCCTTCCTTATTTGGGCATGTACTTTCCCGCGAAACACAGATGCTTTCGCGGGCTTCTACAGGCCTTGTGTGTGCCTCCAGGATGTGGGCTGGGATGTCTGGTCCCAATACACATCCTGGGTGCCAGAGAGTCTAGTGTGTCGTGAATGCCTGGGACCACCGTGGTCCGTGATAGGTCCACGTATGGTGTGAGTGTTTTGTGAGCAGATCTCCCATTGGGTCCCCTCCGTTTTGGCACGAAGGGAACCATGGATAAGAGGAGGCTGGAAACACCACTACCAGGTCGATCTCCTGAGTTCTCACGAACAAAGGGATACAGGAGCCAAGTATCCCGCAACTACGAGGCTGAACCGAGGAATCGCTGGTGACCTGCTGAAGGACTGCTCCTCTGCACCGCTGTCGCTTTGTGAAACCCTTTCTACCTCTGATCGAACGAGAAGGCCTGTACTGGTACTTCGACCCTTTGGAATAGTGGGAACAACTATTCTCGGCATCTTCACCATCTCCTGCATGTAAGCCTTCGGAAGTGTCTCTGGGCCATCCAGTGGACTGACCAGCCTACCCAGGAGTCTTGCTCTGTAACCGCCGTCAGGTTGCTGCTGCGTTACGAGTCCTTGCCACTCTCACACGATTCGAACACTTGGTATTCCCAGGTCTGAAGTGAGCAGTGCACACTGGGCTGAAATACACACGGCCACTCCGTTGCCCTGCTGTGGTACGTTTGGGACATCCTCAACTTCTGCTGCCGCGGAATCTACACGACGCCGAGACGTCCCCTGCTCGTATCTGAACCTGCCAGCACTGAAACTGACGCGGAGAAGCCTGGGTCTGCCTGCATCGGGGACCGGTGAGTAGCATCGCTAGGAACTGGTCGCCCTCCTGCAGTAGCCCATAGCTTTTCACCGCTGTGTCAAACAGCACGCCTTTCCGTACTCGCGCTCTGCTTCTGCCCACAGTGGAGGCTGCGCTTGAGTCACAGAGCTCTGTTCATCTTCATTTGTTCCCCGAACTGAACTGCCTGATTCCCTCGAGGAGACTCCCCTTTGCCCGTTGGCACCCACGTTTGCAGGTACTTTTGAGCACAAGGCTTCCCTCTTCGTAGGGCTCAGACTTCCTTCTAGTTAGGTGCCTCTGAAGGCGGACTGGGTCTGACTATTATTCACACTGCCTGTTTTCCTCCCCATCTAGGTGGTCTGCACATTTCGTGCGTCTAACTCGTTAGACTCATTGGTAATTGTATATATATTGTATTTGATTGTGATGTGTTGGTTTACTTGAGTTTTATTGTGATTTCTCGCTACGGTCAATGTTACAAAGGCCTCGTAATAAATGTGTCTATATTTTTAATATAACACCTGCTTGGAGTAATTTGTAAGTGTCCTTGCTTTGTGTGCTCATTGCGGGCTTTCAGTCACCCTCACCCTTCTTGAGACCTAGTCTTGACCGCCGCGATCGCTACCTTGATTGGTCTGGCTTGTCCAGAGGTTACCCTGTTCCAAGAAACTAGGCTGGCCTTCTGAACCTCTGCCTCTCCAGGACAGAGTTCAGAAATCAATCTTAACAGCGAGAAAGAAGATTCACAAGAGAACGGGTGGATACTTAATCAGCATAAAGGGGAGGATGTTACGCCTTCAGCTCCTCTTTCCCCTTCTGAAAACAAGAGCACAGATACTGAGAAGTATTTGAAAGCAGCAGCAGGGTATGTTAATCCGACATATGAGCCCCTTGCTTATAACAGTGAGGACAATATGGAAGAGAGCAAAAGTAGAGAACGCAAATATATGTCAGCACACAACAAATAGAGATTTGTTGCCAGATAGCTGCCAGAGATTAACAGGAGTAGGGGACAAAGGGAGGACAAAATAGATGATCTATTCAATAGAGGTATGGTGCTGATCGAAGCACAGGAACGAGGGAAGAAGAGAGAGGGTCGCAACAGGCCCACAGGTAGCTGCAAGGGATACTGAGAATACAAATATGAGCTGACGAGCATGAGACAGAAGACATGGGGAAAAGGATTGGGGATTTATATAGGTAGATGAGGGTTGAAGATGGGTACAAAACCAAAGATAATATTGAAGGATCTCTATCGAGGGAAACAGGAGGTAGGTTAGACGACGTAATGACAGAAGAGCATGGAATGCTGTCTCTTGATGATGAGGAAAGGGATAATAGCCACACCAGCTGGGACATAATAATGTCAGACGAAGAAAGGGCAAAAAACAAAAGAGTGTGAAGAAAGGGCGCATGTGGGTTTTCAAACAAATCAAGCATAGAAAAAGGGGTAAAATTGTCAAATTTTGGGGACCTAAAGAAAAAACATCAGAACGGACACCATATACTGAGCAACCCCAAATATGATTGCACAGTGTATGGGACATATCCCCACCTTATGTAAGCAGATTAAGGTCACTGCCAGGATGGAGAAGCATGGCCAAGACTTGCCCCACCTGGAAAACAAGAAGTGTAGCTGGGTATGATTGTGGACCAGGATTTACACAATTCCCATTATTATAGAAAGGGGGAGGACGACCATAATATATACCTTGGCCGCAAATGGATATTGATAATTTGAAATGTAAATTACCTAGTTTGACTTCAGGTGCGGGAAAATAGATTAATGAGTTAGAAAGAATCACATCAGGAATGACAGTAGAAATCAGCAACATAAACGGCCTGCTAGCAGCAATTCTAGGGGAGAGGACTGATGACATTTGGAGACAAGCAGGGAATGCAAGTGTGACTGCACAAAAATGACACATGATGGAGCGCCATTTAATATTTGTAGAGCAGACGTATGGCGGGCGCTCAGAGTACAATATTCGGACACATCAGACATGGGTGGGATTATGACTAGGAAAATGGGTGAGGATGATGACCCTTTTATCTTTGTTCAGGATATTCAAGAATGCTGGCGTCTTGAGATGACAGAACTGCAAAATAAAACAGTGGCATTATTTTATCATATTTTATGCAGGGACTGCCCAAGGCAGTGCAGCGGCAGATGAAGAAACAGATAGGGATGGAGCCGAAGTCATGGCCAGAGATACAATTGATTAACGTGCATCATTGTCGAATGGTACAGAAGAAGAATAAAAAGAAAGCAGGAGGAAGCAAAGTTAGATCAGGAAATCAAAACTAGCCATAGAGGGAGCGGTATTGACGAGTGGTGAAGGTGTGGCAACACAAGAAATACGGTCAACACAGCAAAGCAATTCAGTGTATCCTATGGATCAGAGTGGGTATCATTTTTGGCCACAAGGTAGAGGGAATGGACCCAGGGGAAGATGAGGTGGATTTCAAAACCCTCAGGGAGGAGAAGGATGGGACATATAGCCAGAACATGTAGAAGAAGAGGGGTCATGCAGCAAAATTAGGCAAACTCCAAGAGTGGGAATGGGCTTCATTGACCAGGCCTTCCTGACTTCAGTTTGGAACTAGCATCTCCTTTCGAGCACCTCGTTCACTGCCTACCATTTACACACTCAACTATGGACCTGCCAGCCAATGCAATAGCTAAGGAAATACATACATCTCTATCTGTAAAGCTGAAAAAAACCTGGCTTCCTTCCTTCTCTACTTGCCTCCAACACGGAATTGCTCCTTGCTCTCGCTACTGCCCAACTTGTATCAACTTCGTCTTCCCCCTTGCAAATTATCTGTAGCACTTCAGCCTATTCTTGCATCCATCCACTCTGATTCTTCTCATCTCTCTCTCTCTCGCTCTCTCTCTCTCTCTGCTGAGGATTTTGCTTGCAAAACGTCTGTCTCCTGCTTCCATCATCCTTCACTCCATCTCGTCCCACGAATAGCATATGCTCTCTCATGAACTCCTCTCCCACGACTGCTTGCCTGAACTGTCACCTAATCTCTGGTTTGATAACTGCTCTTGTGCTCCACCCAACCTTTTTACGCTGCAAGATGCCAATGAACTGGCAGCTCTAACCTGATACTTTCTCCTCTATTCGAGCTCTCATTTCCCCGGATCTTCCCAGCCTGCTTCAATGTCTCTAGCATCATGTCCATCTCGTAGAAGCTACTGGATAACCCTAATAACTCAGCCAGCTATCCACCTGTCCCTTTCTCCCCCACAATTTCCGCAACTACATCAATACTTTCCTAGAGGCTGAAGACCTAATGAGCCACAATGATCAGGTTCCGAAGCAGACACTCTACAGTAAGGCCACTTACCCATACCTCCAAGATCCACATAACTGCTCGTCATTCTCACGTCTCGTACATTGTCATCCTCTTTGCTGCCTTTGACACTCTTGATCATCCCTCTGTCTTCCTACCTCATACCCTGGCTTCAAGGACACTTCTCAATAACAACAACAACACACTTGCTAGGCTTGAAAAAGTTTCATAAAAACACAGTATAACAATATACTCAATTTACAAATCTCATATTAACACAATAAAGCCAGAAAATAGTATAAAGCACGTTCCCAAAAAGATATCATAATTATATAAAGCCCACAACAACCCCACATTGGTATCCCTAAATAGGTGAGTTGATATCAAATACTGTTCAGCCATTAGGGAAAGAAGGTCCTAATATTTATAATTCTTATACTTTGCAGTTCCTCATTATGTTGACAATAATCTGCAAAAACGCCATAGCATATCCCCGCCCTATTCTCCACCCCGCCAGTTAAAGTTAGCAACCCCAAATACCCGCTGGTGCTTGACACCCATAACAGAGCCTCTTGTAGGTGTCCCACTCTAACTTCGATTGGCAGTATTCTAAGCCACCTTACTCACAAGGCAGAGTATGTCTGGAATAAAAATAAGAAATAATGGAGTGTACAGCCTCTTACATCCCTGTGGGCACGATCACTTGTGGGAATCAAGTTCATGCCATTTCCCTACCACAACCTTCAAGAGGAGACAGCCCATCCTGAATTTCGTACAGAGGGCTCTCATCTCTGGGCAGGGCATTGGGTCAAAATATCCTTCCAGGGACCCAACGTTTTAATGTCAAAATATGCCAAAAGTCTTCGGTTTGATAAGTCCAAATCCACAACCTAATTTTCCACACAATCCCAAAATCGGATTTCTAGGTTCTGATGTGATCTTCTTTCATTCAACTGGCAGCTACCCCAGCCAGCTGCATCTGGAGTTTGTTTGTTCAGGCCCTGTTTAGGTGAACCAGGGCAGGGACCTGGCACCCTTTGCGTGCCTCGCCTCATCAAGTTAGGTCTTATATTACCGAGAGCCTAGTTTTGCCCAAGTTCTAAACCATAGGAGTAAGGGCTTCAAGGCCACTGCATGCCGGGTGGGGTGAACACCCAATTCTTCCCAAGCCAAAACAGAGAAAGAACTCATTGGGACTCGAAGGAAAGACTTGCAAAATCTATTCTTTTTAACCATCGATGATGGTTTGGGCTCTCAGCTCACTTCCATATACTGCCTCAGATTTATATGCTTGAACAGGAGGGGATAACTGTGAAGAACCCAAGTGACAGTGAAAATGTAGTACTCCCCAGGTGACCTGTGCTAATTTAAATGCGGTCTTGGCCATTTGGCTACACCAGGAACTTGAGGATCTAAACAGAATACCAAGAGAATTGAACCAGGTGGCCTCCTCCACACGCTCACCATCAATCACAATCTTATGCCCCGAGGGTGTAGAGGATAACCATCATTATGGTCGTGGCAATGTCCATAAAAAGCTCCTTACGCTCACAATTAGCTTCACAAATCCTAAGCAGTCTAATGATACCATTTGCTGTTAAAGGGCAAAAGCAATGCGTCATCCGCAAAAATAGGATCAGCCTGCTTGTTTCACCCATTTCAGGGACATCAACACATGCCCTCTGGATCCAGACTGCAACATCATTTACAAATAGATGATTTAAAGTGGGGACAAGAACGCAGCCTTCTCAAATGCCCTGGTGGATTGGATTGAGACGTCTTCCTTAGTCTTGCCACTTGTCCCAAACCCCCCTGCACGCAGCTGTATTTCTGTGTAATATTCGATGGAGCCTTATCTACCCACTGAATTGAAACCGAACTTGGGGTCAATAAATGGCAATTATAACAGCCCCTCATAAAGATCTACATATGCCATAAAAAATAGGGATTAACAGAGGCCATACTTTACACTATACTGTCTAAATTGCTCTTGTTTGAGGCACCTCCTAGCTGGTCGATCACTCTGTCTTCATCTCTTGGAACACTGGCACACCTCCTCTGCCACCCACTCCTACTAACTTTCCCAAATGATATGCTATTGACCCTTCTTCTTCATACTGTCACTTTCAGCAAATTCATCTCCCCCTTCAACTTCTCTTATCATGTTTTGCTGATCCCACTCAAATCTTCTTCTCCTCTGCATCCTTCACGCCCGAGCTATCCTCTCGTATCACCAAATGTCCTTGTGCCATCTGTCCCTGGATGTCAGAGTATTGCCTGATTCACAACTGTACAACTGAAGTGATCTATTTCCCAGCTGCAACTGCCACACCCTTTCTCTTCTCACCTGTAGCTTTTCCACATCATCCCCCACACCCTTCCACCAAAAATTGCTATCTGGGGCTTCTTTTAGAAATAAATCTTATCCTTTACCAGTTTATTTCTTCTGCTGCTACTACTGCCAGGCTCACCCCATGACAATATGGCAAATACACCATCATCTAACACTGCACTCTGCCAACGCTCTGATTTCCACTATTGGAACCAGTAGGTTGGACTACAGCTACAATCCTCTCAAGAGACATCCCTCTCTTTACCCTTTTAACCAAGTACAGAACTTTGCCACCAGTAGCCTCTTTAACCTCTGACAGCCCTTATCAAACTCATCACACTGCGACCACTGAACTTTGGATCTGTCTATTGGGTTTGTCCGCCACATCTCTTGCATGGTTGACTCTATCCCTGATATTTCTCCCCCCCTACTCACGCTTTTAGATGCCAAACCCTCCTCAACATTACTGTTCCTTGTTCACCCTGCCAAGCTTTTGCTCCTTCAGGCTTCTGGCACCCCATAACTGAAACACCGTACTGCCAGAAATCGAGAACAGCCCCATGGTTATGGAGAGCAAAATCTGCCTTGATAATCACACAATTGGAAGAAAGGAGGCCCTTTATTGGCACAGTGGTAGCATCCCTCCCCCAACCCATGACTCCTAACTCGCTGTACACTCTTGCACATACATAATGATGTACCAGCTCAATACCCTTCACCACCTGGTTAAGGTACCGTCCACCTCATGATGCACCCGTCAAAATGGTCCTGCCGCCAAATGACCTTTGTCGAAGCACTACCTTCTTTCAAGTAAACACAAATAAACAATACCAGCAATTAAGTGGGGGTAGGAGGGAGTACCAACTGCCCGATGCAGAAATAACACAGATCTTGAATTAAACGCCACAGAGTGAGTGTTAAAAATGTGATATCTGTTTTCCAAGTCAGCCAATTTGGGGTCAGATAGGATAAATTAAGCGGTTAAAGTATTTTTTTATTCGGCTTATCTTTGACGGATGGTTTTGACAGCAGCCAGAGCTTTATCACGTCATGTTTCCTGCTTGCACTTCCCTCCATGTATCCCTGATGCTGAATCTACTTCATGTCTCCCCGAGTAATTGATTGTCGCGTCCTCGCTACACTGTGTCTGCTCTAGTCATACCAGCTGTCTGCAGAGATACGTGAAAGCAACTGCAGCATTTACAAGTTACCTTTGGGCACAAAAAGTGATAGGTGCACCATTGCAGTGGGAGACCAGCAATATGCAAATCAGTGTTGGTACTACCATTAATGGGAGCAGTCCAGCCTGAACTGCTAGGCCACGTCCAGTCTGCGCAGAAACCCAAGGAACCCCAAACATGTTTCAGCCTGTTGACTTTGTGGACAATAATCCTTCAAGAAACTGTCTATAATGAGTCAGAGGGTGTTTGGATGAAAGAAAAATACCATCAACGTGCAGGTAACTGCACGGCACATTTCATATATTTCTCTTTTCGTGTTTTGTATGTACATTTTACAGTTTAGACCAGGGGTCTGCAACCAGCCGCTCTCCAGATGTTTCAGAGAACTCCCACGATCCCTCCCCATTGCCTATGATGACTATGGGGGTCATTACAAGTTTGGAGGCAGCCATGGCGCTATTAGCGCCATGGCTGCCTCCAAACCCGGGTCCGGGTCCGGGTCCGGGTCCGGGTCCGGTCTGGCTGAATGGGGACTTACCGGGACATTTCAACCTATGCGGACCCGGTAAGTCCCCATTCAGTTGACCATTCCCCATTCCCATTCGAGCCCCCATAGGGCTCAATGGGAATGGGGAAGGTGCTAATAACGGGCCCGCAAATTGCGGGCCCGTTATTAGCTCCAAGGTCCCTTAACGGGACCCGCAGAGAACGGCTGATCAGAAGAGCCATTCCTGCTGGGACCCGCTAAGGGACCTCGGAATAGGGCGGTAAGGGTTTACCGGCATCGGCATCATTACCGGTGACCGTTAACCCTTACCGCCCAATTCGTAATGACCCCCAATGTCTGATGGAAACTGTTGTCCAAAACATCTGGAGAGCCACAGATTGCAGATCCCTGGTTTAGATTCTCGTTTTAATCTTGGTGGAAAATGGTGCAGATATCTTAAAACATATGGAAACAATGTTTCTATAGGTGTTGCCAAATCCCTACCATTTTGGTTTCAGATTCAATGCACGGAGCAGAACCACAGAAGGAAATCGGCTTTGTGTTTTTCTCCCCATCACTGCAGGGAATCCAAAAACCGTCTTGACCTGCATCAGTATTCTGATGCGGTGGGAGAGGCAGGGACGCCTGTGGATTATGCCTGCTTTTGAGCACGTGGAGGTGGAGCTCCTAGGGATCTGCTGTAAAGGCAGCCGCCATGTTTTTCCATTGGAAGCTGCCGTTGCCCATCTCCGCCTTGTGTGTATGCATGCCCACCTCAGATCCAATTACATTTTCCACGTGGGGTGGATAGAGGCAGAGCAGCACAGGGTATACCTGAATTCCTGTGTCTCAATGAGGAAAATGACGAAGATCTTCTGAGACGCCTGGCACGGTAGAGGCGGCAGCTCAAGGGCATTCTCTGTAGGATAATCTTGCACAAACATAATTAGCACCTTACGTTGACGAAAGGCAATGCAGCGAAGCAGTCGTGAAAACGATCCTTTATACATTTATGCGGTGTGGTGTGCATTGCCCCTGGGGTCTTGGGAGGATAGCTCAGGGACAACGTGCTCGCCTTGGAAGCAAGACGAGACGGAGCAACACAGGTTTGATTCCCCGAAGCAAGACGAGACGGAGCAACACAGGTTTGATTCCCCGGGTCCGCGGTTAGAAACCTCTGGGTAGTAAGTGCGTTATAAATAACCCATCATATCATATCATATCATATCATATCTGTTCGAGTGGGTGAGTGAAGAACCTGTTTGTGCGCGGATCTTAAGTGACCTTCCAGAGCTCTTCAAGTCTGAGTGGCATGACTTCACATGGTGAAAGAGGCCATCAGTACATGCTTGCCCAAACAGTGGTGGCAGGGGGACACAAACACTACTGTATGTCCACATCAGCAAGATACAGTGAGCATGAGGTTACGCCAAAGGCCCATGATAAAAGAGGAAGATGTCATAAACGCGAATCTCACTCATACAAGATGTAAAGTAAAATGGACACATAGGCCTGTCACCTTCATTAATGTCATCACCTTCATTAATGCCACCACCTTCATTAATGCAGGTCCTTAATTAATGCGGTCACCTTCATTAATGCAGACACCTTCATTAATGCAGACACCTTCATTAATGCTGGCCCTTCATTAAAGCAGGCACCTTCATTAATGCAGGTACCTTCATTAATGCTGGCCCTTCATTAATGCTGCAACCTTCATTAATGTAGGCACCTTCATTAATGCAGGCCATTCATTAATGCAGGCACCTTCATTAATGCGGGCACCTTATTTAATGCTGGCACTTCATTAATGCAGACACCTTATTTAATGCTCGCACTTCATTAAGGCAGGCACCTTCATTAATGCTGTCACCTTCATTAATGCAGGCACCTTCATTAATGCTGTCACCTTCATTAATGCAGGATCCTTCATTAATGCGGGCACCAATGCGGGCACCTTCATTGATGCAGGCACTTTTAGGAAGGTTGAATGGAGGATATGGATGAGGAGAGAATTTACAATGAAAGATTGGGAAAGTGCTGACGCCTGCAATTCGTTGTGTAAAGAGACGCTATCCAAGCAATCCTGATTTAGTCCCTTAGCTACGCATTCATGGTTCCACCCCTTCCCCCCTTTTAACGCAAGGCAGGAGCCACAGTGTAGGGATGGAATTGCAGAAAAAGTGGTATATTGAGATGGTTTCCAGAGGCGCCTAGCGCTGGTTTCAGAGTTTCATAGGAGCTCTGTCTTCACAACCCCTGTGGACCTCAAAAAGGAACTGGAAAGATGAAGATCGCTGGCAGGGGAACTGGCTGAGGAGAGATTTAGGAATTTACAAACTGAAGCCCATGCTCACTTGAGCGTGTCCTCTGGGCCACCCAACCCTCTCGCCAATAGAAGAGGGTCTCCATGAGGTTTCAAGGACGCCGGGTCTTCTAAAGGCCCTCGGCCTGTGGGCAACAATGTAAACCATATGGTGCACTGGTGCTCAGTTTGTTTACTTTGTTTACTGAGATTGTGTGAACCTTTGCTTTGTTCTGGCATTGCTGCATACTAGTGTCACAAAGCGTTCAGAAACAGTGTGAATGCAGCAAGTTACAAAACAACAAAACCCTTTGCACTTGTTGAGTGGTGTCAAGTCTACTATGTGAGCAGGGATGACGATTAGCCGGGGCTTCCCCCAGTGCCACTGCCAGGCTCACTCAAGGGTTGGCTTCAGTGCCTCGCTCAATGTCCCCACCACTTGGTCAGTGCAGCAAATCCATTCTCTGCAGCCGTGCTGTGCAGAACGGAATCTTACAAAAGACCCTAAAGAAAATCTGCAAAATCAAAATTACGTTTTGTAAGCATTCTTAACATTATTTCTAATGTTACAAGTGTGGGTTAACTTTTGTAGGCCTAGTGGAGTTCACCTCTGGTTCCACCAAGCAATGGTAAAGGCTTGTTCAATTTGCTTGCACAAATTAACTATTTGTACGCAACAGTCACCACATAGGAGGCTCACCGTCTCCAGAACCCTGGTTCTCTCCAGACTGGACTACTGCAACAGTCTCTTTCTCAATATTCCTACTTCTACTCTCTGACCTCTTCAACTTATCCAGAACAGAACCGCAAGACTTATCCTTGGCCTCAAGCCCAGGGACTGCATCTATCTGGCACTGAAATCCCTCCACTGGCTCCCCATGGCTGCAAGGATCAAGTTCAATTACCTTTGCATAGTCCACAAAGCTTTCTGGGGCTAGGACCCGTACTATCTACAACGCTCTCTTCCTAAATACTCTCCTGCTAGAGCCCTGCCCTCTGCCTCCTCCAACTGTCTGCGTGTGAGCTGCTTTTCCAAACAGAGATTTGGGGGTATATCCTTATCCTCTGCAGGTGCCTCCCTCTGGAACAACCTCCCTGCCTCTCTCCGTCTTCAGCCAGACGTCCTTAACTTCCAGAAACTCCTCAAGACATTCCTCTTCTCTTCTTCTTTCTCTCAACATCTCCCCTGCTAATCTCCTTTCTCCTCTCTCATGCTTCTCTCCTCCTTTCTCTTCCCCAACTTGCTCATTTTCGCTGACTGGTCGCCTGGTGCACCGCCAGAGCCTCACAGGTCCCAGGCTGCCACGCCAGTCCTACACTTGCTCCAGGCCTCTGCACTCTGCTTGGCACTACTGCACTCAGAATACGTTCCACGAGAGGGGCAACCATTATGCACTTCACCCAGGCCCCTGCTGGACTGGGTGCACTTGTCCCCTTTCCCCTCCCTCGCACTTCCTGTCTGCGCACTTGCAGGTCCTTGAATGTATCAGGCCTAGCAAGATTGTCTGTCCTGTCCTCCCTCTGTCTCCCCTCCCTTGCTTGGTTGTCACTGAAATACTTGTGCATAGGCACATTCAGTGGTCGAAGTGAGCGGGAGTGGTCGGGGGCGGTGCTCCTCTACTTTTTTAAATTACCTTTCACAGCTCCTATACTTTTATTTTAAAAAGAAACCGTTCCGGAATGGTTTCGTTTTAAAATAAAAGTGTAGAAAGAAGTTGAAACTTGCACTTTCGGTGCATTGCACTGAACGTTCCCTTAACCAGCAGGTGCAAGTGTTTGGGGGTGTTTATTGTGTGTGGGAGGGGACGTGTTGATTGGGTTTGTGGGGAGTGGGTGCAGGCCAGCAGGGAACATAGTTCCACTACTTCTTTTCCTACACTTCGACCACTGGGCACATTAGTGATGACCAACCACCAATCAATCAGAATATAGCCAGGCCTAGTACGGTAGTTGATTGTTCTGCATGTCCTTTTCCCTCTCCTACACCCCCCCCTTCTCTCCACACAGTGGAGTAACACACAATGTGGGGGCCCCCTGCGAGCCATGCTGAGCTCCCCCCCCTAACTAACAAATCACGGGTCGTGCTACACTCTGGGCCGACCAAGATTATCACGCTTGCGAAATACGCACAAACGTGCTGCTGAAGGGATATGCCACACACTGCACTAGGAGAAAGATATAAATATGTGCTTTAATGCAATATACAGCACACTTTCTGAGAAAAATTGGCTAAAAAGCCAGAGTGTTTGCATTTGTTTTGTAGGGTAACACCAAACCAATACATGCAAGTCACCAACAGCGCACAGGAACATTAATGTTTTGCTATTAAAATGCCATGCCACATTGAAAACATGTCCCACTGGCTGCACAATGTAGACCAGTGTAGACACGTAATAACATTACAGTAAAGCATGCCAGGCCACATTTAGACATACCTAGACTGGTTGCACCAAAATGCCAGTCGAAGCAATAACACTCATCAAGAAGAGAGCACACATTGAAGCCCGGGTCTCTACGGCCTATAACAACATGGCCAAACTCTTTAAATCTGCACTGAACTGGTCAATCCTGTTGCAGTCTCCACCTCTCCTGTTCCCTCCCAGGCCCTTGTATGGCTCTGGCCTCTCACTTCTCAGCTAAAACTCAGGACATCATGTCCACTATTTCCTCTTCCTCTCTCGGCTCCCCTTTGGCCATCTCTCCCTCTCCTCCTCCTTTCTTCTCTTTCTCTCTGACAACACCTGACAAGGTTCCTAGACAAGTCCGATCCATGAAAGCGTCGTCCAAACAGGTGCTCCCCTGCTCCTCCATTACCACCAAGGACCATATTGACACCCTCTGTGCAGCTTTGGCTGATTTCTGTAATCACTCTTTCATCACTGGTACGTTCCCTTCTCCCCTTAAGCACTCCCTTGTGCACCCACTCCTCCAGAAGCTGTCTGCCGAGCCTACCTGTGCATCAAACGATCGTCCAATCTCCATCCCTGCTTTCTTGGGCAAACTCTTAGAAAAAAGCTGGCCATCTCCCAGCTTACTCTCCACATTGAATTTGTTTGTTGTCTCCATGACCATCAGTCTGGCTTCTGAGCTGCCAGAGGCACGGAAACTGCTCTCCTGAATACCTGTGAAGATCTTCTCTCTAACCTTGATTCCAGCATTCCTTCTGTCCTAATCCTCTTTGATCTTTCCTCTACTTTCGACACAGTCAACCACGCCATCCTGATCAATCGACTACGTGAGAACCTGGGCATCGCGGATCAGGCCCTGGAGTGGCTGACCTCCTTCCACTTGGACTGTCCCTCCCAGGTCCAACCTGGTCCTTTTCTCTCTGCCACCTCTCTCTCTACCTGTGGCATTCCCCAGGGCGCTATCCTCTCACCCTGGTTTTTCAACCTCTACTTGTCCCCTTTGGCCCACCTGATCTCTACCTTCTCCTCTAGCCTTCAGTGTTATGCGGATGGCACTCAGCTTTCCTTCAGGTTGTCTATCCGTGATTCAGGATTGGTGTGCCTCCAACGATCTCTGACTTAATGCCATTAAGATGGAGATCCTTCACATTAGGACCCCTCCCCCTGCTTTCCCTCTCTCACTCTGGCCGCCCACCTTGGGCCCTCTTCCTACGGCTTCCTGCGAGGCAAAAAACCTTTTGTGTCATCTTCGACTCCACTCTCTCTTTCTCTCCTCGCATCTCGGACGTCGCCAAGAAGTCCCACTACCTACCAGCTGCTCCTCCTCAAAGGGACTCTTCCCTTTTTCACTTTCCTCCAGAAGCTCACTGTCTCCAGAGCCCTGTTTCTCTCTAGGCTGGACTATTGCAACAGTCTCTTTCTCAAGCTGCCTTCATCTTCTCTCCGCCCTCTGCAACTAATCCAGAACAGGACTGCGAGACTTATTGTTGGCCACAAGCCCAGGGATCATATCTCTCCAGCCCTGAAATCTCTCCACTGGCTCCCGGTGGTTGCAAGAATCAAGTTCAAGACCCTTTGCATTGCCCACAATGCTTTCTGGGGTCGGGCCCACACTACATCCAACGCTCTCTTCCAAAATACCAACTCTCTAAGGGCTAGACGCTTCTCCAGGCAGAGAGTGGGAGGGCAGATCTCTCTCCTGTGCAGATGCCTCCCTCTAGAATGGCCACCCTGCCCCTCTCAAACTTTAGCGGACCACCTGATGTTCCGGAAGCAGCTCAAAACTTTCCTTTTCTCCTCTGCTTTTGCTCTCTCCCTCCCCTGCTGATGTACCTGACTGACCTGTCTGCTGTACCGACTGGTTGCTTGGCTACCCTAAGAGTCTCACTGAGTCCAGGCTCTTTCTTGATCAGTCAACCTTGCACTGCCTCCGGCCTACCATGCAATTAGGGGCTGTAACTGTAACCCTACAGTCCCTTGTTCTCTTTGCACTACTCACAGCCGCACTGCCCTGGTTACACTTACTCAGTGCATTACTGTCCTGTTTTCCCCTCCCTTCTTCCTTGCAATTCCCCCCTCCCTTTGCGCTTGTATTTCTCGTTCTCGCACTTGCACGATCTGAATGACACAAGGTCTAGTGAGATCATTTGTCTTGTCCTCCCTCTATCTTCCCTCCCTTGCTTGTAACACCTAGAAAAACTTGTGTACAGGTGTGTTATAATAGACTTATATCATATCATTTTATCACAGATGCCCAAAAAAATATACAGTGCTGCAGTAAGAAACGGCTAGACTGGAGCACCCAAATGCTAGTCTAGCCAGGTAATTACACTTAGCAGGACTGATTTATCAGAAATGCGCAGTTGAAAAAAAAATCATACCAAACTGAGGAATAACTAGACTGGCTGCACCAAAATGTCTCTCTAGCCACTAATATCACATATCATGCCTGCTTAGCCTGGACATGGACACCGATTATGATTTCTCACAAAATCCCGCCCCCCACACATCCCCTCTCCCTCCCATGCTCTACCCCAACCTCCGAAATCAGCTCCTTGGCCCAGAATTACATTCACGTCCCTCTTACTTGTCCCAGAGTTTACGGTTGAGGCTCCTTGCCTCATAGGTAAGTACTGGGATGAGGAAGAGTGGGATTAGGAGCAATTAAGATACAGGTAGCTAAGTCAGGCATTAACTCCATGGACATCTATCTCATCCCAGTACTTGTGTATGAGGCATAGTGCCTCATACACAAGTACTGCCTCATACACAAGTACAGGGACAAAGAAGAATAGGGCTAGAAGTAATGACGATTACCAATAGGTAATTAAGGCATTAAACACAAGTAGGGGCTTAACAATATTGAGTTGGTTGGGCTGCAGCACTCACCCCCAGATATTTTGGGCTATGTTGACTCAACCTGGCTGACCTTCAGAGCAGTTGTCGGACAGAACAGGACACAGATGTTAAACCGAGGTTTCGCTGTTAACAAGGGCCCAGCAATTACTAACATAAAGCATTTCACTGTTAGTACCTGCATTCAAATGCCACATTTTTTAGGCAATTTAAATTGTGATGTGGGTTTAGTACTTTCATGCCAGGGAAGTGATTGGAAGGGTAGAGAGGGAACCGGAGACCGCTCATTCTCACAGCAGTTCATAAGTGGGTGCTTTCACACTTAAAGGAGAGAGTTAACTGCTTGTAACATTGAAGCTGCACTAGAATAGTCTGATTAAAATGTGTAAAGAAGTTAAATGCCCCCACACAAATAAGTTTGCCCCTCCCCCACCACCAGTGAAGTTAGCGCCTCTCCCAACATTTGAAGGATCAGCCCCCCGAAATGTAGGTTTTGTTGCGCCGCTGAACTCAAGCACACACACCATTCACCATATACATGCATGCACACCCAGCCATCCATACATTTAAGTGGGCACTCTTTCAACATACAGGCCCATCCAGGCAGCCATCCATACATTTAAGTGTGCACCCTTTCACCATACACTCACACAGGCAGCCGCCTATATATTTAAGTATGTACCCTTTCACCATACACTCACACAGGCAGCCACCCATACATGTAAGTGTGCACCCTTTCACCATGAAGGCACACCAAAGCAGCCACCCACACACTTAAGTGAGCACCCTTTCACCGTACACGCACACCCGCACACCCAGTCACCCATACATTTGAGTGCACCCTTTCACCATACACTCACACACTCACACATCATGGGGTTGAGGGGAGCCCTATTACTTCAAAAAGAAATTGTTTCTTTTTGAAATCACTCTGACTTCATAAAGAAATTATTTCCGTTAAGGACCGAACCATAACGGAAATCATTTCTTTATGAAGGCAGAGTGACTTCAAAAATAACCTATTTCTTTTTTAAGTCATGGGGCTCCCCCAGCCCATGACATGGAGGCCTACAACAGGGAGCCCTCAGACTTCAAAAAGAAAGTTTCTTTTTGTAGTCACTCTGCCTTCATAAAGACATTATTTCTGTTACAGAAATAATGTATTTATGAAGGCAAAGTGATTTCAAAAAGAAAGGTTAAAAAAAGATTTTGAAAAAAGATTTTTTTCATTTTTTTTCTCCCAAGTGGGGCCCCTTCCCAGAACATCTGCTAGCGGGGGCCCCCGCACCACAGGAGGTGCGGGGGCATCTGTTACGCCAGTGTCTCCCCACTCTCTGTCATGCACTTGCACTATCTGACAAGTCGTTAGGCACAGTACGGTAGTTTATTGATTGTATACTCTTTTCCTTCTCCCGCCCCCCCTCTCATTCCTTCCTGTCATGCACTTGTACTAGTAGAAATGCCTCTGGCCTAGCATGCAAGTTGTTTTTGTTTTATTCCCTTGTTCCCTCCCCGCCTTGAAGTGCTTTGAAGCACTTCACTTGTGTATAAGCACATTACAAATAAACAATTACAATTACATAGCAGTTTACAAGTGAGTAAAACCACAGAGAGGACACACCATGACCATACACATTTGGTACAGCACCCATAACAGTTTGGCCATGCATTTACTTAAATCACCCGACGCAGACGCGCAGCATTATGCACCACGCGGACAATCTTGCAAGACACCCATATATTGGTCAATGAAGGATTTACTCTGGGACCTTCACAAGCATGGATCTAGGTCGTAGCCTAACTAGCAAACCACGACAGACCAATCCAAGCCCTAGAAATTGCAGATGCCAGCTACACCACTGCCAGAGACGGCTTGTGGCATTTACAGGGGATGCAAGTGCCGGACGAAAATGCTTACAAAACTTGGTAACATTGATTTACAGAGCAGAGGACCAGTGTCCTTAACAACAACGGGTGAGAGGACTTAGATATAAGAATAGATGATGCAGGGGAGGTAGAAAGATGAACCAGATACAAGCGAAAGAACCAGGGCAGCACACCGGTCAAACCTTCATCAAAAGGTACAGTGCCCTTGGAACAGTGGCGAGCCATTGCTTTCAAAATGCACAGCAGGAATCATTGACAGTGTGTTGGCCTGAAAGCATCTCACAAAGGGCTGATGTGTGTGCCCCGTCAACACAAGGCACAGGCCTGTCACTGTATGTCATCCAGGGCCAGGTTCTACTTTCTGGTGGTCTTACAAGTGCTGCTCGTCAAGGACACCCCCAAAAGAGCAAGTGAACCTAACAGTTCAAATAAAAAAACACGCATGTGGCCAACAGGTGTGTCCAGCTGAGGGGCTCTGAATGGTGTGCAGTTATAATGTCGACAGCAAAAAGTCAAAAAAAATGTTGAAAAAAAAATGTTGAAAAAAAAAATCGAATGTTTTTTTTATTTGTATGTTTTTTTGGGTTTAGCTATTAAAAATAAACGGGGGTGGGGGACCCCCCATTAAAAAAAAAATGTAAAAAAAAAATTCTAATTTTTTTTTTAACATTCTTTTTTTCAACATTTTTGTTTTCGACATTTTCACTATAAACCGCTCTCAACCCGCGAATTCTCAGTTTCTGTCAATGCAAGTTATTGCAAGCGCTCTGCCATTTAACAGTGCTACTGTGCGAGGGGGTGTTCAAGGTCCCCGAAATTGGCCCAAAGCCTTCATGTGTCGTCTGCATGGTGGTGATATGAGCCCCCCCCCCCCCACAACATTTTGGAGGGGGAACAGTGCTATTTTTGATTGCGTAGTTGCTGCGTAACACATTTTTCGTTTCCCGCACTTTGGATAAGT
Organism: Ambystoma mexicanum; assembly: GCF_040938575.1. Lineage (NCBI taxonomy): Eukaryota > Metazoa > Chordata > Amphibia > Caudata > Ambystomatidae > Ambystoma > Ambystoma mexicanum. The sequence continues at coordinate 444,702,665 of NC_090937.1, forward strand.
ACCACCTTGGACCTCGTTACCCATGGGCATGTCCAGGCATGACGAAGACTGGACACAGTGGCAATAGCTATGGCTTAAGAGGCACAGCTTTCAATGTTGGATAAACAAACACCTAACTTTGATTCACTTTTAAGAATATGCTTTCTCGATCATGGACAAACCAGCATGTCTGTCACTAAAAATGTTTACTACGAAAAGAAAGAAGTTCACACTCTGACCAAAATATAATGAGTAGCATTAACTCATGCAAGGAACTTTCGAAATTATGTTTGCGTGGGCGGGTGAAGTGTAGGGTTGAGTAAATCGGAAAAATGCCTTCCTAAATATCTACCTGTGCTTGGGTTTTATGGATCAACTGACAACTAAAGCGAATACTGTGTACATTATTCGCAGGTAAACTGACTTGGTGGGTTATCCGTTGCTGTGATCTGTTTAATCTGCAGGTCACAGGTTCAAATCCCAGCAAGACCAACTCAGCCTATCATCCTTCCGAGGTCAATAGATGTGGGAGAATTTCAATTGGGTAATGTATGCAAATATGTCCTATGTAAAGCGCTTTAGATTGAAGCGCTATATAAAAAAATAAAAAATGATATATGTGTGTGTATCTATAAATATGTATGCAGACTTAGCCATTTGAGCCAAGTCACACGCAGCACTGCCGCAGCCAGTAGCCATAGTCTACTAGTAATGCCTGTTGCCAAAGTCAACAAAGAGCAGAATTCCAGCTGCCAGTAGAGTGCTTCATTAAAGCCTAAACTGGCTTTTCCGATTCCATTCTTCTAGACACTTTATAGCCAATAATTGATAGGAAATTGTTCATGGTAGTGTGATTGCCCAGCTGGGGTTTAACACAGGAGAGCAAGAATCTATTTCCGCTACCCTTTATTTGAAACCACAAAATGGCTCAGGGTCTTGCCTTGAAAGCCAGACGACTCGAGCAACACAGGTTCGATCCCTGGGTCTGCATTTAGATACCTCTGAGTATTAAACACATTATAAAAAAAAAATTATAAACTGCATAACATATATGTTTGTTGCACATTACACGCTCTATATGAGAAAGGTTTTTTCATCCAGATTCTACATTTCTGGAATGTATCAAGAACTGCACGATCTCTTGCTTTACATTAAGCAAGAGACCAATTATTCAATTATATTACTGTGCGCCCATGTATTACAAGGAATACAATCCCTCTCACCATACACAGAAAGGATACAGCAAGTGACCTTGGAGATTCGTGACCATGTAAAGGAAACATCCTTTTAATATATCGTATATGTATAGAAGCACGCGCATTCACACACTCGCTCTCCCCCACTTGTAAAGGCCTACTAAAATACAAATAAATACACTTGAAAAATGTATCAAATATGTTCCACCTTTTTTAGCTACATGTCACAATATTAACAGTTTGCCTCAACAAAACTATACACCGGGGTGGGTCGCACTGTTCTTTTTACTGCAGAGTGTGCATTTGTAAGGAAAATGAAAAATAACACAATTTGAATTCTTAAGCGGAATAAAAAAACAACAAACATTCACGCGATGTGATCTCTCACCTGGAATCAGAAGGCTGATGCCGCAAAGTGCGAAATATGCTAAAAAATCCATGCTTTCCAGAATCTCGCCATCCAATTCCCACAGCAGCTCATGGGTTCACAGTGTCCTCAACATGGAAGGCAGACCTCAGTCAACCGACGCGCCAAGTCGTTATAACGGACTCGGCGCTAATGACTGGGAAACGTCGAGCGCTGCCGCTACCGCTGCCTTTGCCAAATGCGACACTGGCGTGGAAGGGAACGGCCTCTGTCCGAGCGCAGGGAGTTTTACGTTCCCTTTTCCTGTTTCCTCTCTAGATTAGCAGGGGAAACGGCAGGTTTTTTAAAGGCAGTCTAAGTTGACGGGGCTGGCAGACACAATACAGAGCATGTCCGGTCACATCAGCCTCATGTGCGTTGGAATAGTTGCCTGTCAGTATAACTTTATCATTTGAAGAGGATGGACCTCTGCACCAGCGTAAGGAAATCTCGCGAATAAGTGGGGTGTGAAGTAGACCTCAATTCCCGTTCTTCACACATTACATACATAATCAAAGATGCGTAGCTATCATTGTTAGGCAGAATTATATGCAGTACCCTTTAGGAACACTACACACAATTAAGACTACAAGTGACAGTACAATTTCACCTTTGGTACAAGCCTGTACTACACAGTTACAGTGGTAGCAGTAGCGGAGCAGCCAGAATTATCTCAAGAGTAAGTGAGCAGTACAAGAGTTACACAAAGGGCAGCAATTACTATGGTTCAGGCAATCACTGACTAAAGGTTGCTAAGTAGAAGAATATATATTTATTTACTTATCAGTTGTATAACCGTTCACCTTTCTAAGCAAGTCAAAAGTCACAATCATAAATACACCACACCACTTCCCTTAAATTCCAGACAAGTTAAGCTCACAAATGAAGTGGGAGCAAAAAGGCACTCCAGCAATTTAAAAGGGAGGGAAAGACAAAGTTGTATGAAATTAGGCAAAATCAACAGGTAAGTAATCAGGGCAATAGAACAAGAGAGCCTACAGTGAGGAGATCAGATAGAAAAGGCTTATGGCCAAAGTCAATAGGACAAAAGTCTTTTGCTCAAGATCACACAGTTCAGGGTAGTTTGCGGTAAGGTTTGTGGCACAGATTCTGGATGAGGTTGGTTGGTAGAAAAGTTAGTTCAAAGAGAAGAGAAGGCCAAGCCCTCGGACTGGAGAAAGATTTCAAACACTTTCACCGCGGCTGACCGAAATGGGCAACCGGATTTGCACAGTACCTTAAAACGGAGAGGGAGCTGTAGCTGAGGCAGACGTTCCTGGTGGTTCCTGCAGGCTCACAGTTCCTGAAGCGACTGTCAGCCTGACACAAAGTAGTAAGACTGCAGGGTCCTGCGCCACCCAGGGAAGAAACCAGCAGCAGAGCAAATCAACGAATAAAAGGTGCGCTCCTTAAAACCCAAGCAGGGTCCGACCTTCCTGGCTATCTGGCCCACTGTAGCTCTGCAGAGCAAATTCGACCAGAGGAGGGGTCCTGGCTTGTAGTTTGGGCCAACTGTTTGGTCCCACCAGCTCAAGGGAAGAAGCTTCCTGGAGGATCTTCTCTGTCGTCGGATTTCTGGAGATTCGGACCTGCAGCAGGGCTTCACCGGGCGGTTCAGTCGTGTTAGGGGTCCTCTTCTGCCAGTTCCTCGTTGGTTCTTTCGTTCCAGTGGCGACTCTGCTCTTCCAGTCCCAGAGACCTGCTTTTTATGCAGTTTTCCCCCATTCATACAGCCTGGATGTCAATCACATAGCAGGGTGGCTGGCCTGGGAAGGCCAGTCCCCTTAGCCAATCAGACAAGAGTGCGACTTGGGTTACTAAGGTAACCCATGGCAGGGGTCCGAAGATCCCTCCCTCACATCCTGCCCCTCTAGACTATCAGGCGCCTTAAGGAGGGCTTCTGTGCAGAAGCCCCCGAAAAGACAGCGAACAAAGGAATCGTCCCCGGTTTGGCGTGTAGAGAAAAACACAAGAAAAACTTTAACAAAAAGAAATGGCGAATATACCCAACCGGAACCAAAATAAAATGTATTTGGTCAAGCGGTTTTATGTTCGAGGCTACTATAATAACCTGGAACAATACCATGTTTATATAAGATAATCGCGGTAGGAAAGTTAGGGTAGTTACCACTGCCACCAGCCAAGTCTTAAAGTTAAGGGAGCGAAACAAGGCTCCAAGAGGCACAGACAAAAAGGGATAAGAGTTAACCCTTTCCAATACTCCATGTAAGATGGGGTTTACTGGGGCTGTGGTTTAAAGTGACTATATAAAGTTAATGGCAACTTTACATGTTTCTGGGGGACAGGAGTCCGCCCCAGAAAAACTGAGTCAGTGGGAAGTCTCAAAGACAACCCTGTGTCACTGCACTGAAGGTGCTGTGTAACAAACACAAAAGTGGTGCACATGGAGTAGGTGAGGCTCCAGTGCCCAAGATCACACAAACAGTAAAAATACACACAGCAAAATACATGTAAGAGTGGAAAAAAGGCTCACACTCTTACCAGGTGAAAGAAAGAAATCCTAGAAAATCCAGCAAAGCTGCTGGGGGACTCAGTAGGTAAGGGAAATTAACAATTTATGAGAATTCTCCCTAACAATCATCTACGGGATATATTCCACCGAAGGGTTCAGAGTGATGTCAAGCAAAGCTCGAGCTGTCTGTGATGTCACTTAAGGTCTGATATACCCGGTAGTTGAAAGTTGCCCATCTATATTTTATGTTGTGTAGGGGCCCTCTGCGTCCCTTTTCCACACCTGTATTGTCCTGATGGGCCAGCATTTTAGGGGATGCAGAGTAGCGGCATTTGGGATCCATGTGCAAAAGAAAACATAAAATGTCCTCTCTCTCCACAACCCAGAGCAACCGAAATTAATTCCATAATCCTCTTCCATGACGTCAAAGTAGCTAGATACACCATTCAGAAAGAGATATAGTTGCTGACTGTTTGCACAAAATGTTCCTTTTCTCTAGTGCTTTTTTCATTCATGCTTGCGGGTGTGCGCAGACTAGCATGCACTGGCACAGCTGCCCACCAGTAGAGGTGGGTGAGTAGCATAACCCTGGGACTCCTTCACTTGCCTGCCTTATGTTATGTAAGCAATCCCAAATTATAGTGATTACATCTTTTGACCCGCCGACTAGGGATGTCATTTCACCAAAACGCCAGGGGTAGCGGAAGTGACATCACACAACCCTTGACCTTTGACCCCACCCCCCAAGTGACATAACAGGAAGTGATGGCACACTATCACCCCTTGACAAAACAGGAAGTGGCATCACATAGCATTGTTGCACAATGCACTTAGAAAAATATGGTTACCATATCACTGTAATATGGTATACATTTCATACTAGAGTGGATCACCATATCTAGCATTAATATCAGTGTGTATAGGCCCATATTACCAAATTACTGTGAATGTAAGCAGATGTCCAACAAAAGGACCTGGACTATTGTACATCACTCGGGCTAAACTGAAAACAGACAGAGCATCTCGAAGATGCCTACACCCCAAAGCACAGACAGCCAGTGCCTGCCTAATGTCTGCCCACTGACCAACACAAGTCCAACCAGAAAGATGATGGTCTGGAGGTTTGCCCAGATGTGTCAGTGGTTATGTATGATTTGAAACCTTCCAGCCATCACCTTTCTGTTTTGCTTATTTGGTAGGTAACCCACATTTCTTATTGTTAGATGGGAGACAATCTACAGAGTGGGCATGTTGGAGGATGTTTTGCAGGTCACAGTAATTGCAGGTTCTTTTTATTTTAAAATGTAAGCAGCAGCTCCATGACATCACCCCTAGGAAAGCCTGCTGGGCCTAGAGACCTAGGCTACTCCTCACTCATAACGCCCACTGAGGCTGGAACATGTCTGAGGATGACATACCTGATTTTTTCTATCGGTTCTTAATATCCCAGAAACCTCCCACCCCCTTTAAACCTCACATTTTGTCTAGTAATCAGGCCTGGCATACTACGCTACAAGATTACTACTGCAAGTAGAGTTCTCTGTATGAGGCTTGTGGTGTGGAGGTCAGGTGTGACATAAAAATGTTGCTTTCACATTATGTGACATAGCAGATCTCACTGTTTTGGGAGGCGTGCCTAAGTGTGGTACCCAAAGAGATAAAACAGTGGCTATTATTGGGGGCATCGCTCTGCCACTTTCATTCACATGATCTACTTTGTAAGTATACATCATTAGGTGCACATAGTTAATATGATTTGTTCATTTATGCTGTAATATAGGAAGCGCAGGAAGTATGTAAAGTCTAAACAAGTGAATGAATGGAGACTTGGGAATGAAATAACCAGAGTGCCTTCCAGGTGGCAAATTCAGGAAGGGCCTCAAAGGCAAAACGTCAGACACAAGTCCCTGCATTCTCACTGCAGGGATGAGCTCGATGGCTGCCATAAAAGAGAGAGGTTGGACACTGGGATTGCACAAAGAATCCGTAGGCCTGATCTTGTGTGGATGTAGAAATAACATGGTCGCGTGCATGCTCTTTTTACATGCAAATCGATACCCGGAATTTTTGCAAAGTTTTGTCAAGTAACAGAAAGTTGAACTTAGTGGATGCTGCTTCTTCTTTGATCTATTATCATTGTGTAACTCTGCTATAACTTGCCCATTAATTCCCCTACCCGCAGCGACAGCCCTCCTACCCCTCAACTTCCAGACCCACTGCTCCCTCCTGTGTAGAATGGGCCACGCTCACACAAAATCCAGTCCTCTGGAACCCCTATTGTCTCCAGACCTATTTGAAGCCAGGTTCGTGGTGCTTTTTGAGTCCTCCACGTTATCTTCTGTCTGAAAGGGCTCTACTCTTCCATTGTAGAACCTTAAGTCCATCATGAAACATTAATACTGTGACGTGGAAGAATACGCTTCTGAGCTAAATAAAGGAATATGTTTTCACAAAAACGATTCTTTAATTAGTTAGAATCTGCCAGTATCTGCCTGGTCATTTTATATTGTAAGTTTCTATAGTTCAAAACCTCAAACTGAACCACCTCTCAGCACTTGAATACTGATTGACAGCGCAAGCAGTCATCCAAGGCCAAACAATAATGATGTGTTATTATATATTACTTTCACTTAAGCGCTTTATATAGAGCAAATATACATACAATATCACCCAACCTGTGTTGGTACTCATTTAACAACCTCAGCAGGAAGAAAAGGCTGAGTTGACTTTGCCGGGAGTCGAACCTGCAGATCACACTCACATTGCAGCAGTGAGCGCTTAACTCAATGAGCTATTTTACTGGCTCTAGCTATCAGAAAACCAGCCAAGTCCAGGAGCCTCATATAAAAAAAAATCTTTTTTTAACATTTTTAAATTTTTTAGGGGTAGCAAGGGAGACCACAAGGGTAGCAAGGGAGACATCAGGGGTTGCAGGTGTGACCCCTGGCAACCCCTAAATGACATCCCTGGATGTAGCGGGAGATAAGAGTTAGCTAAGCAGATGGATGTTGGGTCAGGACGTCCTTTCCTGCTGCCATCTGTCTGGGATTGGGTGTAGGTTCATTTGCTCCCACGCCCTCCTGATGAACATAAAATGGCCTTTTGTCTCCCTTACTTAGGCATTTGAACCCCTGCCGTGCAGAGTTGGGTTAGCAGGTGGGCAGCACTTTCATTACAATGCCCCACCCTGAGAGTCCTCCACTGGCACCCAATTGCTCGACGCATCACCTTTAAAGCCGGACCCGGTAATTGCCGTTTCGCGGGTGCCGAGCCCGGTACATCCCCATTCCCATTGAGCCCCATAGACCTGGTGGCTGCAAGGGCACCCGCGAGCAGAACTCCTAGTATGGCGGTACGGTAGCAACGGTGCCGGTAGTGATACCGGCGCCATTGTTGCCTTACCGCCATACTTGTAATGAGGCCCAATGTATTATAACTTGCTAGTATAACAAAACTACAAATATGTCCAATAAATACACAAAATAAATAAAAACGAAAATGAGCAAAACTCCCTAAAAATCAAAGAATATAAATAAAAACAGAAGGGTGGAACTGGGGTTAGGTATGCGTACAATGAGGTAGAAAGTGGAAGTCCCACAGGAGTGTGCATTTCTGGGCATGAGTTGGGGGAAAGGAAGACTCCCACATCATTGTAGAAGGAAGATATACATGAGAGAGTAAAATAAAAGTACAAAGCTCTTTTACAAAAAGTGAATTTTAAAGAAGTACTTTGAAAAACAACTACTAAACATTTTAGAAGTCTGGGAATGCCAATAATGAATGAATTCATGAATAATAATTTGGGGTGGGCTGATCCGACTGCCATTTCATTGTTAAATAAATAAACATTTGTCCATGGTCACACCACCATTTCATGATTATTAAAAACACATTTGCAGCAGTTGGACACTCCCCCATTTCAGCATTAAATAAAGAGATATCAGTGACAGGTGATGGCACAGATGTTTCATTAGAAGAAAAAAAATGTCCTGCTCTCGGGTTCCACTGCTGCATTTTCATAATTTGTGTACATTTGGGGACTATTCCTATTAAATAAACATGTTATGCCCTTCATTAAGGAAACAATTAGTAGAAATTCCTGCTTTTCCATTAAAGCAACATACCATTTTTTTAGTGTGCTTCTCTTATCTCCTGTTTTCAGTTAAACATTTTTTTGCATTTTCTGGAGCAGCCCAAAGATGGCTGCCTAGCTTTTCGGCTCTGCGTGTTTCCGACTGAAACATGCTTGCATCGGCGGTCCTTCTGCGATCCTGATCCCCAGAAGAGGATTACCGGTCAATAAAGGGGTGAAGCTCCCCTGTTTCCAAACCTGGGGCCCACGGACATCTGTGAGCGGAAATATCGCCGCGGACACTGCAGCCGTGGCCAGCGTGCTGTGGCTGCCGCCTCGTGAGGCGGACATCTTGGCGGCCGTGAGTGAGTGGCTTCGCAGCAGTGCGCTTGGTCCTTGCGCCTGTAAATGATCCTGTCCGTGCACAGCCTGCCCTGCTCCCGGGTCTGGCCCCCAAGCGGGTCTGGCCCCCAAGCAGCATGCACGCGACCAGACCCTCTGCCTGGGGACCCCTCCAGGGAACCCGAGACACTGTGACTTTGGGGCAGCCACAGCAAGACCACCTGATTGCCCGGATCTGGCTCCCCGGCGGGCCTGTGGCTGCACGCCTGGCTGCCTCCACCCTTGAAACCAGCCCAGCTCTGTAGCCTGCACTACGTGGCGGGGGGACAGCTGCACCTCATCCTAAAACCTACGTGGCCTGTGGCGAGCGGCTTTACGTGTTGCTGCCGACTGGGGTGGCAGACCCTTATCTCCACCAGCGCGGGCCCATCATGGATCCTACCTACGGCTGCGAGTTGCTGCCCTGAGACCTCTACCTGCGGATTGTCTTGTGGACCGAAAAAACCCTGAGTGCCTCCTTGCTAGCGTCCGGCATGGCGGAAGCGGCTCTGGCCTTCGCGACCGTGGAGACAGGGTGTGCAGAGACTGCCCTGGGCCGTGATCTGGCCTCTACGTCCATATTACGTAGTTGGGCGAGCTGCAATGCGGCGGGCCATGGTGAACACAGATACTTCCTACAATTGCTACGGGCTGCCGCAGATTCCGTCCACGGGAGTTCTCATGCTACAACAAGTAGGTGCTGCTGTGCAGGCGGGGGCCAGAGGATTATTAGACTAATACTGTTGTCCTCAACACTAAGCTGGGTGAGACATTGCTGGTGTCTGCTCCCCTCCACTACTGATTCTCCAAACATCTGCCATACAGAGTCAGCATTGCCCAAGTGTGGGCCATGTTGTACTGACTCCACTGCTACGGCACCCAAGACATTGTGCCTGTGACACCTGCCGCCTCCAAGTGTGATTCTTTAGCGGCAAGCATGTACCAGCCGACTGGAGTACTGTTCACTGCCACCTGACCTGTTCTGTGCAGTTTCCAGGACTGCCCTAGTGTGCCACACGCCTGCAAGCCACCACCGCCTCTCCCGGCCCCTTCTTCACCATTGATGCTGGGGCCTTCCCCGCAGTCATTAACCATCGGGTGCACACTCAGGTGACCCTTGCTCGCCTGCTGTGGTAGTGCGACTACTGATCCCTATATCACTGGCACCTTGCATGCCCATATTAGGCTTTAGCACTGCTGTCTTTCTTAGGGTGTGGAGTGCTATGTACGGCACATAACGGCTGGTCCCACGCCGACCCATTGGTTTCGCCTAGTGAAGAGGAACTCCTTCGCGCCAGCGCTTTTGGCGATCCACCCCACCACCAGTGAGGCTTTCCCCCATTGACCTTGGCGGTCTGGTGTTCTGTGTTTGAGGTGCCTGGGTGAGTGGCGCCGGGCCCTATGGCCCCCACCCCTGGGACCTGATCTCCTGGCTCCCTCCCATTGAGCTCCTCTTACCCCTGTTGAAGCATACTGCAGGAGCACTACATAGCTTCCACTGAGCTACCCGCGCCAGCTACTCTGCTGTGGCCCTGATGGTGGACGAGAGAACCTGAACTGTGCTTACAATCCCGTTGTACTTGCTGCATCATCTGCAACCTCTGGGCCTGATTACTGTGCAGCCATCGCATCCGTGCAGACCCATAGTGCCATTTTACTACCTGGTCGAGCCAGAGGAAATATACATCCACTTGTACGATGTCCAACAGTTCTTGTGGAGCCAATAAGGTTGGCGCAATGGATACGTTTGTGAAAGCGGCACCTCGACCCGAACAGGGGCGGTCCTCGACCAGTCAGGAGGACGTGGACATACCAATAGACGCCCCACTTCCTGACCTGATGACCATGATGGAATCCATGGCTAAAAACTTTGCATCCTTCCATGTGAAGCTTGGCGATATAAACACAAATGTGGCGTCACTCAGAACCAAGCTCGATCAGCAGGGGGCCAGGATTACCGAGGCAGAAACCAGGATTGGGGCAAATGAGGATGCTCTGCAAGATACTGTGGCAAGTTTGACGAGGAAAAACGTAAATGTGAGTCTGATTACCCCTCTTTCCGTTGCCCCAGTATATCAAAAGTTACCACCAATTATGAATTAAACAAATACCATCTTGTTACTAAAAGACATCATGAACCTGGCACAGAAACAGTACTTACAAAAAATAGATTCAATTTTATTGTCACACATTATATATGAATAAAAAAAAGGGGCAACAATTGCCACACAGGAAAGACAACACAGTTAAACAATTCACAATCTGTAAAAAAAACCTTATTTCAATGTAAAAAAAACAGTGCGTGAAGCACCAATAGGACACGGGGTGCGAGCAACACAAGGTTTGTATATTTTTTCAAACTACTTTGTTTGCATATAAATCCCACACATAATTCACAAGGGTATTTTAGATAGCTGTCGACATGTTTCGGCCATTTTTTGTTTCGGACACTATCTCTAGTGTCTTTAAATCTTTCTTTTCTTAGGCCATCTTCAGGACAGAATTTCCTCAAAAAGGTCAACAACGTCTCTATACCCCAAAGTTGATCAGCATGACCAATTCTACAAGAAATATATAAAGAAACATATAAAAAACACATACAACATGTGAGTCCAAGCCTTATTCGTTACACGGGTACAAGATAGTTCACAAACATATCTGAGCTCTAAAAAATGTGCATTTCAACACATTAACAATACTACTATTGAAACCATTAATACAAACACATAAATGCACAAGCGTCACTTCAAAAGACGGTTTAACACAAGGGCAACGTAAGCAAGCTGTTCATAACTTTAGCTATTTCAATTCATCCAAAGCTTATTAATAGCAGTGGCTCTGAGAATACTTCTCGAATGAAATGTATTCAAGACTAAACAAATTCATTTCTGTTCTTGGATCTAGTCTAAAGTCATTCATAAGGTCACCTGTATCACATTTCACTTGTGAGAGGAACTAGGCAAATCAGTAACCTGGACCTTAAAACCAAGCGTACATAAGGAAAGGGAGAGGGAAGGAAAAGGGAAAAGGAAGGGATAAGGGGGGGTTGTGGGGGGGGGGGGGGCGAAGAGGAAACAGAGGCTCCTTTTCATGGAGCACATCATTATTTCTAAATGTCAAATTAATGTTGGGTCGTTAGACACGTATTTCAAAATGTATCCACAGACCCTTCTATCAGAAACAAAATAAAGACAAGTGTTTCCTAATTAACACTTGCTTATGAGGTCCTGAAGACCTTAAATCTAAATTCAAATACATCCAATGTCACAGAAGCAGACCACATACTTTACTGATATATACTGAACTTACTTTTGACATTGATGAACAGTTTACACGTCAATCCAGGAAGACCGGATATACAAATTTCATTGAGAGCACCAATGCTGCAAAAACGTCTTTGCCGCCGATTGTCAAAAGCGTGAGAGGAGAGATAATAACTTGCCACTAGTCTGCAATTCCCTATAATTGAAAAGACGTAATGTCAGAAAGGATTTTTTACCAACACACTAGTGTTCCACATTAATCTGAGAGCCTCTATTTCAGGAGCGATATAGTCTCAGAAAAAAGGGGAGGTGAAGGGGCACATATCAAATTCTGCTTACCCCATTCAATGACAGAGACCGCAGTTCAAGAAAGCGGGATGTTTATTTCCCCGGTTGCAGTGGGTAAACTAGTCACGCACTGCTCGTTCCATGCTGGCGCCTGTCCGCTATATCAGGAGGCTATGGATCCTAATGAGTATCCTAGCGGAATCAGAGACAAAAGACATTTCTCGATTTGTAAAGTTTCACTGCAGACATTGCGAAATGCGTGTAGTCACGTGGGGTGGTCCCGAACATGTAGGAGGACGCTGTTCACGGATGCACCTAATTAAGGCGGAGGGATGATTCAAAATGAACAAAATACCGATAACTCTGTATACGGTCGGCTCCACCAACACGTATTTTGGGAGGATTCCTCTTTTTTTTAAAGGGTTGTATTATGTGGGCAGCAAAATAACCTATAAACCAAAGTCAGTTAAACAGGGATGGCTGCAACTGTGGTTGTTTAATCAGACTACACAATCGCATGTGGAAAAACAGAGTTGATATACTAAAGGCTGTGGTCAAATGACACAATGTAGATATACCGGGAAATACATAAGTAAGACACAAGGTGTCATGTATACAATAAATTACCCAGGTGGGCGGGAAGGTAAGAAACACATACCTGCACTACAACGATTACATCAGAGGAGGGTATTCCACTCTACTGATGAATTCAGACCTTGTTGTTCTGTTTTAAGGGTATATATCCATTGCTGCTCACACAGGGCCAGTTTATTTTCCCTATTTGCTCCTCTTGGGGTACTTGGGATTGTTTCAATAACGAACCAGAACAAATCGGTATATTTGTGCTTTTTAAGTTCAAAATGGGCGACCAAAGGTTTATTGGCCACTTTATTTTTAAGGCAAGATCTGTGTTCACAGATACGTTGCCTCACTGGCTGTCACGACCCTCAGCCCTGATCCCCACTGGCAAGCCCATTGGCCAGGTGGAATCAGGACTCGGATCGCTTATAAGGCCTGGCATCCACTTCTCAGGCCCTCTTGGGGCCAGTCCTGGCGCCCTCGGCGCCAGGCTCATAAACAAAGATAGACATCTGCTTGTGGAACTACTTTTTAGGGCTTTCAGTCAACATGGAGGCATCCACATAGCTTGATTCCTAGAACCAGCTATAACAAGGGGGTTGTCCTACCCTCTATGAGTTAAGGAGAGTGCAAACATCAATGAAATGCAAATGGTTATGGACCCTTATGCATGCCCATACAATTGGGGCAGCCATTGTGGGCAACAACACACTCACTGTTGTTAAACACCAAACTCTTACTCATACGAAAAGTGTCAGCTTATTATTATTCATAGGCTGATACTTTATCTTTTTAAAGATGTTGAGTATTTATATATACACATATCAATACATGATAACATTTCATGGTGTACAAACACCGAGCTATAATGAAAATTCAATGTTCCATGTTTACAGATGGCCTGCAGTGCAAACAATACACTTGAATATTTAACAGGCAGTTTGTTAGTAGGTGAGATGTGCCATTATAATTAGGTGCAGGAAACACAGGGTGAAAAATGCGGTTTTATGGGAGACGTTGGTTGTAAGTCTCCTAAACCCGGCTAGTTTGACCTGACCTCATATTTGGTCCCCAGAACCAAGCTATGCGATATAGTGTTTTGGGTGTGGTGGTTTAGGGACTACTTTACCTGGACTACTTTGCAGTGGCTATTTAAACCACACCCGAACAAGACAACACCGGTCACGTTACTTTGCTACTAGCAACGTGACGCTCACCGTGTCCAGCTTTCTCACGAGCCTGACGAATTCCGGACCAGCAGAAAAAACAAAGCACATCGTTAGCAGCAGAAGCTTACCTGTAATCTCCATCCTTGACTGCTCGCAGCTGCTGGGCAGCTCCGTTTGAAGAGTTTGCCGCCCGGATCGAAGGACCTGAAAGAAGGAGAAAGACATTATTAAAGGAGGTCGAAGAGACATTACAACCACGAAGCGCTTAGAGACTTACCTGGCTGGCTGATATTCGACTGGCATACCTCCGGAACTCCATCCGTGCTGGGAGCACACCGTGACCTACGAAAAAGAGAAAAGCACAGGTCAGTGAAGACAAGACATCGCAGTGCTGCGCAAAGCGCTTCCTTACCGCATCATAGCGCTTTGGTGCGCCATCCTTTACCGGCAAGAACCGGCCTACCCAGTTCTCCAAGCGGACACTCCGTGCGCCTAAGGCGGATAAAAAGAGACATTTTAGTACAGTGAAAAGGCATGCAAGAATAACAACTTCATAAACTCACAATTAGACCTACCTGAAAGACATTACTAGGGACGCAGTCAGTGAAGTAACTGGACAGCACGCGCCCACCATAGACAACACGCTCCTGCTCAGAGAGCAGGACGAAGAGCCCACCAATTCCGACAACCAGGTGAGAAGAGAACCCGGAGGGGCTGTAATCACAAAGGAGGTGGGAAAAAACTTACCTTGGTCGTCAGTCCTAACGTAGTCTTCATTTCCGGGCAGAATCCCATCGACACCGAGAACCACACCAGGGAACCATTGAGAAGGGCATCGGCGACCAACTGGCTGAGTGGCGTCCCCGTGGATCCCAGGTGAGCGTAACAGAACGCGAAGCCTCACATAAATAATCCACCTGGGCACCATGGAAACATCGGAAATTGACCAATTGGCCCAATTGTTGGGGGACCTTTGTGCTGAGGTTCATTCAGCCCGACAAGAGACTAATGCACTCCGAAGAGACCTAATAGTGACCAAGGAGCGCACCGACGAAATCAGCAGACAACTCTTACAATCGCAGGCAGGTCAGACTCCTCTGCCTGGAGGAAATCTGCCGATGCAAAATCATATCTCACCATTTTATACCCCCACACCAGTACAGATCACGCTGCCTGGAACAGTTCCCCTGGCACCACCAGAAAGGTTTTCGGGCAGCCCGCGGAAGTATGCTGCATTCATAAATCAGTGTCGTCTTCATCTCCTTTGTCGCCCTGGGGCATTTCCAAATGACCAAGCTCGGGTAGCTTCCATCCTATCATATTTGAGTGAAAGTGCAGCAGATTGGTCGGTGCCGTTGGTGACCCATAATGGTCCATTGTTACAGGACTATGGGGGCTTCCAGAGAGAAATGGAAAAACTGTTTGCTCGCCATACCCAGGAACAAGCAGTGGATAACGAACTCCTATCCCTCCGGCAGGGGAATCAAGACTTGTTAACATACATTGCAACTTTCAATAGACTGGTTGCTGAAGCCAGGTGGCCAGAAAACAAAAGAACCACGTTATTCCATCGAGGCTTACGAGGTGAATTAAAGGACGTCTTGGCCCAGGTAGTTGATCCCCCCAGAGACTGTACCGAATTCATAAATCTGGTTGTGCAGCTGGACCATCGGTTGCAGGACCGAAAAGCAGACCGGTCCAATGCAGACTCTCGAGTAGTTTATGTTCGGCCTAGAGACAATGCACCACCGGTGCCAGACAACGCCGTAGAACCCATGCAGATCGGAGGGATACGACCTCCATTAACAAAACAAGAGCGGGATAAAAGAAGACAACAGCAACTTTGTTTGTATTGTGGAAAATCAGGACATTTCTTGAAAGACTGCCCGGTAAAACCCCCAAGGAGGACAGTCGGTGCCACAGAAAAGGATGAAGTTAAGGAATCGGAAAACTACCAAGCTCGGCAACCCTAGAGGTCAGTTTGTCGAGTGATGAGAAAGACCCACTGACCTCACACTTTGCGATACCCGTGATCTTAATAAACCACCAACAATCGTCAAAGATGCATGCTGTAGAAGCGTACATCGACAGTGGAGCATTTGAGAACTATATAGATCAAGAGTTGGCAGCAGAGATGAGTCTTTGTGTTCTAAGTCTACCAGGGACAAGGTGACTACTGTGGATGGGACAGAAATCGCATCCAGACCAGTAACCCAGTGCACAGCTGCAGTAACCTTGCTGTGCCAGGATGGACATCAGGAGTGTATTTCGTTCGATCTTATTAAGGCACCTCAGTTCTGGCTGATACTAGGGATGCCATGGTTGGTTGCTCACAACCCTCTGATAGACTGGTGGGCATGAAAATTAACCTTCTCTGGCAACTGCTCCCTGGCTTGCTACTCTCCTGAACCAGAACACGACTCCTGTATCTCCAAGACTTCCAATACTGTAGCTTCTACCCTAGGAGGAACTGATACTTTTCCAGATGAATTTCATGACTTTCAGGACGTATTCCAAAAAGACCAGGCTAACACATTGCCACCGCATAGGCCTTATGATTGTCAAATTGACCTTATTCCTGGGGCACAAATCCCTTGCGGCAGGATTTACGCTCTCACCGAACCAGAAAACCTTCACCTGAAAACCTATTTGGACCAGTACCTTGCAAACGGATTTATCCGCCCATCTAAGTCCCCTGCAGCCAGTCCTTTGTTCTTCGTACCAAAAAAGGAAGGGGACTTGAGGACCTGTATTGATTACTGCGCAATAAACCAGATCACCGTCAAGAACCGCTACCCCTTGCCTCTTATCCCGGAAATGCTAGACCAAGTCAAAGATGCCCAGATCTATACCAAATTAGACCTTCGGGGAGCATACCACCGGTCCGGGTCAGAAGCGCAGATGAGTGGAAAACCGCTTTCCGTACCAAATATAGCTTCTTTGAATATCAAGTCATGCCTTTTGGCCTATGCAACGCTCCCGCAGCGTTTCAATATTTCATGAATGATGTCTTGAGAGAACTGATTGATGTTTGAGCCTTGGTGTACATAGATCACATCTTGGTCTACTCAGCCTCAAAACAAGATCACATCAGGCACGTTCGTTCAGTCCTCGCCAAGCTCAGCCAACATCATTTGTATGCAAAACTGGAGAAATGTTTTTTTCATGTCACCGAAGTAGAATTTCTTGGTTTCATTCTTTCACCCAAAGGCATCAGAATGGACGTCGAATTGGACACAATATTCTAAAATGGCTATCACCAACATTTTTGAAGGGGATACAGAGCATGCTAGGATTTGCGAACCGCCGATTCATCCCAGACTTCTCTCAGGTTGTGCACCCGATCACAGTACTCATACGAAAAAGAAATAAAACGTTTGCTTGGACCAAGAAAGCAGAAATAGCCTTTTAGGAACTGAAACAAAGGTTCACCTCCGCTCCAATCCTGCGCCACCCTCATCCAGACCTTCCTTATATCGTAGAAACGGATTCTTCCAGTATGGCAATGGGAGCGGTCCTTTCACAGAAGGACCCAGAAACTGGCCAGCTGCATCCTGTGGCCTTCTGGTCAAAAAAGTTCTCACCTCTGGAAATTAATTACGCTATCACGGACAAAGAACTCCTAGCCATCAAGTCCGCTTTCAAGGCGTGGCTACACTATCTTCATCGGGTCTCCTTCAACCACTGGACATCCCTCCCGCTCCATGGCATACTCTTTCCCTTGACTTTATCACTGATCTGCCACCGAGTCAAGGCTTTAAGACCATTCTTGTAGTCGTCGATTTGTTCTCTAAGATGGCACATTTTATTGCTCTCAAGGGCCTCCGAGACGCATCCCCCCTGGCAGAAGTATTTCTGGAAAACATTGTCAAGCTACATGGTTTTCCATCAGTTCTGGTCTCCGATCGAGGCAGCTCTCAATTAATCTGGATATTCCCCGACTTCTTTCTGGCGTGCAACAGGAATGGTGACAGTTCGCAGGCATGAAGAAAATGCTCAGAGAAAGGAATGTCAACTATGCTATACTGTTCCCGGCACGTTTAAAGTTTACCTTTAGGAACAAGCTCTACTTCTGTACAGTCCCAGATGAAGCGGTGAAATTCATAGAGGCACATATTCCTATAGACAATCCCGCGGAAGACTTGATGGAGAATGACTGATCTGGGATCCCCTTCACTCACCACTGAAGCCATCTTCTGAGCCTCTATATGCTTCAGTTTATGTGTTGCTATTGTCCCTATCAATTATTACTGGCCCCATTCATTGAGCATAGTTTTGCTGGGTGGCAGCGGCCACCCGCATCGCTAGACCTTGTTGTAGACTCCTGCCATCCTGATACTTATCGATCTCGGGGGGAGAGCTTGCGGGTGCTACCCAGCAATATACGTGGGAAGCGGGGCGTTTGATTGTTGTATTGAGCGACACACTTGAGGTGCACAATTCATACGCCCGCTCTCCCAGATCCAAAGATTCAGTATGTGAAATGTGAATGTGAATAGGTAACATGGAATGAATTAACCCACTTTTTCTGTAACGTCAGCCACGCGGCAGCATCGTACCCCATTGCGGCTGCAAAGGTTGTTTTTTGATGGTTGTGTTGTGTGCGAGCCCCTGTTGGGCCCATGGCGAGGTAGAGCCGAGTTGGGGGTGGCTCTCTGGTAAGCAGACCAAAGGGGGGTGGGACTACACTGCTGGTTGGGGTCGGGCCGTGAGGGTGGGGGAAGAGTTAAAAAAGATCATATAAAAATTGGCGAGAGTAAAGTGACACTGCACATGGCGAATCAGCAACGTGATGGTTTTGAGGGTATAAGTCTATGTACATGCAGGAGTGAAATTTGGGGGGAGTGCAATTTGGGATGTATTTTGATTTAGTGCCATGGCTGTACGAATAATGTCTTGGAATATATGAGGATAGGCAACTACACCAAGGCCCGCAGAATCACGGCGTATGCCCAGAGGCATGGCGTGAAGATACTGCTCCTACCGAAGACCCATGCTCAGGGCTGCCTTGCGGCATGCTTGGCACCATCCTGGTGACCTAGTAGGTTTTATACGGTTTACTCCATGCAATCCAGGGGAGTGTTAACACTGATTCATAAATCGGTTAAGTTTAAGCTGAAGAAGAGACACATTGATTCTGATGGGAGATATCTTGTACTATACTGTGTTATAGCGGGAGTAGAGTATCTACTAGGGAATACATATGCCCCGAATGTTGACTTCCCTAATTTCTTTGACACTGTGGTCTCTCTGCTAATGGGGTACATTGGGGTTCCAATATCATGGGGGGGGACATGAATCTGATATTGGACAAGGTGTTTGATAGGACGGGGACTGCGCCTAGAGACATATCCTGCACGGCCAGGAGATTACACACAGATATTCTATGGCTTGGCATGCAATATGTGTGGAGGTCCTTCCACCGTTCGGACCATGAATACACCTACTACTCCTCGGTGCACGATAGTTCATCGAGGATAGATCTATTTTTAGTGACAAGTGGACTAATGGGCAGGGTTGTGGAATCTCAAATACTTACCCGTACACTGTCCGACCACGCTCCGGTGACGATGCTGGTCGAGCTGGGATCTGTCCCGCCTGCCCGCTCTGCATGGCGCTTCAAATCGGAGGCACTGTTGGATATAGTCTTTAAGGCAGAGATCCTTTCGGATATAAAAACCTTCTTTGAATGCAACACACAACAAGACACCACCATGGGGGTCCGCACGGAGGCTTTTAAGGTGTACATTAGGGGCATCTCCATCTCACGGGAGTTGGGAATTAAAAAAACTATAAGAAATTACCTGAACCGATCCGAGGCTAAACTCAAGGCCTTGGAACGCGAATGCGCGACAGCTGCTAGCCCCCCCCAAACTGGCACAAATAAGGGAAGAACTGGAGGAGTTTGAAATGCATGCACTAAGGGAAGTGAGTTATCTCACCTGCCCCTGCGCAGCAAGGAAATACGGGGAGGGCGAGAGACCAGGGAAGACACTTGCTAGATTGGTCCGAGCAAAGGGGGGTAGAGTTC
The DNA here is from genome assembly GCF_040938575.1 of Ambystoma mexicanum. NCBI lineage: Eukaryota > Metazoa > Chordata > Amphibia > Caudata > Ambystomatidae > Ambystoma > Ambystoma mexicanum. The sequence goes on from NC_090937.1 coordinate 444,722,502, forward strand.
AGATTGACTCGATCAGGGATGCACACGGCACTCAACAATGGTCAGATCAGCAAATTCTAGACACCTTCTTTAATTTTTACACCAACCTCTACACACCGTCCCATGTGCACAATATATGTGACATCCGCAAGCTCCTTGACCAAATCCCCATGAGGTATACATCCCAATCCACTAGGGAACAAGTTGATGAGCCGATCTCTCTTGACGAAATAGCCGAAGCCATTACTGACCTCCCGAAGAGTAAGGCCCCTGGTCCCGACGGGCTCACTTCGGAATTCTATCAGGAACATTTGACGCTGCTGGTGCCTAGACTCCTTGAGGTCTGGTCCGAATCACTTCACGAGTCCATTCTCCCTCCATCACTGTTCAAGGCAATTATAACTGTCCTACTCAAGCCCGGCAAGCCCAGTGATGAATGTGGGTCCTATAGGCCTCTGTCACTCATGAACATTGATACCAAGATATTCGCTAAGACTATCGCGAACAGATTTCTTCCGATCATGTCACATCTCGTACACGAAGACCAGAGTGGATTTGTCCGGGGCGATCAACAGCTCTTAACATTAGACGCCTCTTTAATGTTATGTCCAGGATAGATCAGGGAGCTTCAGCCATCGCGTTTACACATGATGCCCAAAAGGCCTTCGACATGGTCTCATGGCAATACATGTGGCAGGTCCTGGAGAGGATGGGGGTGGGCTCATCCATGATCCAATACATTAAAATACTGTACACGTGCCCTAAGGCTAAAGTCCTGGTCAACTCGCAGACCTCAGCGTCCATCACACTACTCAGAGGCACTCGACAGGTCTGCCCGTTCTCCCCCATCCTCTTTGCACTTGTCATTGAGCCAATGGCTGACCATGTCAGGGCACAACACTCTCGTAAAGGCATAGGTCTGGCAGGCGCCCCTGATATAATATCATTGTACATGGATGATGTGCTTTTATATGTTAGGGACCCGGGCACACACCTGGACCCTATCTTATGGGACATAACACAAATTGGCACCTACTCCGACTTTATCATTAACTATTCTAAATCCAAGATATTTTCCGCTCACCAGCTCAACTCAGCAGCCGTATTTGGGAGTCCAGGTATCACTGTCCTAGTCGACCCTGCTGACCGATATTTATACTGCGTCCGCGCAGTTCTTTGAGTCAAAAATATTGAGATGGCGATCTCTCCCTCTGTCAATCCCTGATCAAAATTATCTTGATCCCTAAACTTCTATATTTCTTTGTGAATGTCCCGATATGGCCTGGAAAACAATACTTTGACAACTTACACAAATGCAGTGCACAATTCCTATGGCATGCAGGCATGGTCCGGACAAAGTGGGAACACATGACTTTACCCTATAATAGGATGGGCTTTACCGCTCCCGACCTGACTCTATATTGGGTGGCGGAGCAAGCCCATCATGCCACACACTGGTAAAAACACCCAACAGCTCCACCTCATGTCGAACTGGAAAAGCTGGCGACGGCCGGGGTACATACCATGTCACTCATCCTTCACCGTTGGTGCCAAACTGATGCAGCGGCTGACCCCATTGTTTCCACACTGATGGCATGCCATCGGCTTCTAGACTTGTTGTCGGACCTGCGCCCTTACTATAAATGGCTCCCCATTGGGGAGTTCCCTGTGCTCGAACCCACACATGATAAACTCCTCTCTCAAAGATGGTGAGAAATGGGATACCAAGCTTTGTCTCACTTGTTCCCACAGGCTAAGTTTATCACTCCACAAACGTGGCATCCCGGCCACAGTGGGTCGGCATTGGAAATGCTGAAATACTACAGACTGAAGGCGGCTGTCCGCGCCATGTGGTCATCCTACCCGGACGAACCCCCAGAAATGCCCGAATTGTCCTATATAGCCAACTTTAGCAATAGCAATTTCAGATTCCGATGCATGCAGTACAAACTACTGAACAGGGTATATTACACCCCGCACAAACTGAATAGGTTTGCCAGGGCCCAGACACACACTTGCCCTAGATGCTACATTGAAGGGGCAGATCACACACACATGTTTTGGTCATGTCCCGTGCTCAATGTGTATTGGGTGGAGATACTGGGTGCTCTCTCTGAGATTGTGGAAATCGTAGTGAACCTGGATCTGATGGGTGTGTTATTCGGGGTATGGGATGTTGACGATGCCAAGAGAGTGTCCAAGTTTCTCAATGTCAGATGTATGGTGGCCAAGAAATGTATATTGCAGTTCTTTAAACGCCCCACTCCACCTACCTTTAAAATGTGGTTAAATGCATTTACTTGGACGCAAACTTGTCAGGAGGAATACATCACGTCTTTGCCTGCGCACTCGCCTCCAAAAAATGTATGGACTGCATTCTGCAGCTACCTTAACAAACGGACAGAGGAGGCACCTGATCCTCCCGCCTCTGAGGCCACTTAAGACTGAATCAAGCTAAGCACCAACCTGGTCGCCCGGTATTATATGAACGATCCCGTATGTACTGCCCGTCGAAGTGTAATAGACTGTAAATTGTTGATTTTGTAAAGTATGCTCTCTATGTGTAACTGCTGCTAACTTTCGGCAACTAAAAATAAAAGTTTTTAAAAAACTTTTTTTTTGCATTTTCTTGTTTCCCTATTTTCATGAAGTATGCCGTTTATGGGGGGCTGGCTCTGCCAGCAGTTGTCATTAAATAAAAAGATTTCCTACTTTTCATTAAGGCAATAATTCTGCAGTTTTTCATTAAATAAACATTCACACCAACGGAAGGGGGCTCAGTCGATGGCTGGAAAAGTGGATGAGAACACACTGTGTTAAACCTGCATTTTCCAGTCACCCGAGGCCCTTTCCCGGGTGGTGCCATCTTCATTGACTCTCTCCCTGTTGCCTGTCAATGTCCTCACCCTCCCCACCACTTCCAAAGACATCCCACACCCTTTCTCCAACCCCTTAATTCCCTCCCCACTTACCTGCTGGACCAGAGCTTTGTGCTCGGGTCCTGGTGCTCCATCCACCGCAGCTGCCATGGAAATAGAAAAGGTATCAAGTCCCTTTTCCTATGGTGGTGGCCATCTTGTTTTATGTTTTGTAATGGGAGATTGGGCTTGCACACTATCCGCAGAGCCCATCTCCTGTAAAACATGTTTAAAATAAACTATTCTAAACCCCAGATGAATCCCTGGGGACGAATAGCAATCACGTACAGTGCTGGTAAAGGCTCTGAGCTTCTACCAAGGCCCTTGCTGGGCCTACCAAGGCTCGGACTGACGCTCAGTTACCGGCCCTGTACGCCCCCCTGAGTAGGGCGGATTGCTACAAGCCCTGCTTTTTCAATAAAGAAACCTTATGTTGTTCATTAATTGAACAGTTTGCAGAGGGCTGGTTCTGAAACTCATTTTCAATAAATAACATTTACAAAATGCTGGTACTACTGTTGGTCAACACATACGTTTTTAGTGGACTGCTCTCACTGCCAATCAATTAATTGTGGAAGTAGTACCAAAATTCAGGTTTTTCATTAAATAATAATGCCTGGTCCTCATGCTGCATATATGTTTGGTCAAATAATGATGAGTAGAGAGAAGGAAATTGAGTTAATATGTTTTATTAAGATGACTGCGTTTTGTTAGGATGGCGAAAACTTTATTCCACCTCACTCTCATTACCACAATAATATTTTGGTAGAATTTCTATAGCATTCCAAGTTGCAGCACACAACAGTCCCTTAAGCGTGCACTTTTCCCACATAGTTTGAGAAATGAGATTCCAGTTTTCACCATGGAACAGTTCTCATTATGGGTACTTTCTCAGTGGGGAACTTCGATTCCAACATGAAAAATAGTTATTTGTCAGTGTATTTTCTCAATGTAGCTTTGGAACTTTGACTTTTAACTTCCATCCTTTTGGAAGCCTTGAGTCCAAGTTAGAGTGTGCAAGAGTTCACTGTCAACGCCCTAACTCAAAGTGGTTTTGGGAACCTTGACTCAAAGTTCCAGCATTCAACGGTTCACTATGCGTATGAATGATTGATGTGATGCGTATGATGAATGTGCTTTGTTAATTCTTTGTTTTTTGTGTGCATTTAGTTTAATTGGCAAAACCATTAAGCACATACCAAATTGAAAAAGAGAAATTTCTCCAAAAAAACCTGCATATACAAAACGTGCATAGATGCACATTTTCACAAACATCATGAATATGAAATTCCATCAGTAGCCTCATTTTATGTTAAAAGTTTCCTTTTGTCCATCAAATCATATTCCCATCATCTCCACTTTCTTTTCCATTTCTTTCCATACCCCAAGATTGGCAGCAGTTACATCTATACATTTAGCTCCACATATCGTTGACCAAAACTGATCATAATGCATGCTATCCATATTTATTACATATTCCGAGTACCCTTTGGCATAACAATCTGCCAGTTTGGGGCAAACTGTTAAAATGTGTCGACATGTTTCAATTTCTCTATGGTATTCATCTATTCCATTCTCTTTTCTGTTGTTGGCAATTCTCCTTTCTCTCCTTCTTCCCATCTGTCTATCAGTCTGTCCAGCCGAGTCATTTATGGAGCCAGTGTACCCAGAATGTATGTGTTACTAATCAGTTAATCATATTTCTCTCACTCAGGTGAATCCCATGATGCTCATCTGATTTTGGCACGATATCTGATATTTAGGTGACAGATTGTTGCTTTTCATTGTCTGATAAGTTCACACAACAATCCTATTTCAGCTCAACATACAAGCTCGCCCGTATTGACACTAGGATATATGAGCCGCTAAAGTTCAACGTTTCTTTGCAAAAATGTCTACATTCATCTAATTAAACAATTATCAAATAAATATCATTTTACAATTAGCTGACAGAGCATTTCACCCTAAAGAATTTCTTTATTTTTTTCATAACAACATTTTATTTGATTTTACACATAAGCAATACATAGATCATAACAGCAATCGCAGAGTAGCATTTAAAAAGTATGATAGAGCGATAACGTCTCTCAGAAGGACCGAAGTGAGGGGAACCAGAATGTCAGAGTGGCCCTTACTGACCATGGTCTGTCCTGTTCTTGGTCGCCAGGTGGAACACAGTGTTACGGGAAGCTATAGTGTGAGGCTGTGGATCAATAAAGCGGGCTGCCTTGGAGCCATCTGGTTAATGGAGGCCTCCTGGTGAGAGCCGGGAATTTGGCGGCGTAGTCCATAAATGGATCCCATATGTTTAGGGCTCTATTCAAAAAGCCAGTTCGGATTGCAGTGATTTTTTCGGCCACCACTATATCCCAACATTTCGCCAACCAAAGTGCCACAGAAGGGCCTTCTTTATTTTTCCACAACCGGGCCATTGCTATTTTTGCTGCTAAGAGTAGATGCGTACATAGCCTAGGGATTTGGCCTGATATTGGGAATGCGCTGTCGCCTGTATTGCCTAGAAGAATGATTCCGGGATCCCATGAGATGGTGCGGCCCGATATTTCCTTGATGTGTTTCATTACCTCTCTCCAGTATGTTTCCGCCTTCGGGCATGACCATACCATGTGGAATAGTGAGCCGGTAGTCGGGCACCCCCGCCAGCAGGTTCCGGGAATGTTTGGATTGGCCTTGTTGATTTGAGCAGGAGTTACATAGTACCTGTAGCAAAGTTTATAGCCCCCTTCTCTGTTTGTAATGCATTGTGAGCTTTTGTGCAGCGTGGTCCAGATTTTTCCCCATTCTTCAACTTCAATTTCTTTTCCCAGGTCCTTTTCCCATTCGATCATGTATCTTTCCTTTTTAGAGGGGTCTGTCCTGTCTAGGAGACGATACAGGGTCAAGATCCTGCCTTTGCTTGTAGGGGTTGCTAGAGATAGTTCCAATGCTGTTAATTCTCTGGAGCATTTCTCCCTAGTTACTCTGTGGGACATCCAGTGGCGGATTTGGGCATAGTGGAATCTCTCCCGTTCATTTATCCCGAATTTTGCTTTGCACCTTTCAAATGAGATGGGTACTCCTGCTGCCAGGAAATCGCTGGTCTTGAGTAAGCCACCTTCCCTCCAGGGTTGGAAGCCGTGCGCCGACAGGCCTGGGGAGAATTTAGGGTTATTCCAGATGGGAGTTAGGGGGCCTAGTGACCCGCGGATGTGCCATTTCCGGGCTGCTTCCTTCCAGCAGCGGACTGTCGATATTGTTGCCAGCAGGGGTCCGCTGTTTGCTTGTGGCTTTATGGGTGGGAGGTGTGGGAGGGCCGAAGGTGCCACCGGACACCAAGATTCTTCGAGTTGTGACCACTTCGGTTTGTCTGACTTTTGGGCCCATGTGAAGGCGTGAGAAAGTTGCGAAGCTAGGGTGTATCTGGCTACATCCAGTACTCCCAGACCTCCCTGTGGAATCCCCCTCAGCATTATTCGTTTGGCTATACGAGGTTTTCCACCCACCCGCCCCCATACGAATGCTTGTATTTGCTTTTGCAAGGCTGCCAGGGCTGGACCCAGGATTTGGGTTGGGAGTGCTGTGCAATGGTACAGCCATCTAGGGATCAGATTCATCTTGATGGCTGTGATTCTGCCAAACCACGATATTTCCTGGGGCTTCCACCTTTTGAGATCATTTTGAAGATCTTTGATCAGTTGTGGGAAGTTGCTTGAATACAAGCGCAATGGGTCATTGGGGATGTGAACCCCTAGATAATCGATTGGTCCTGTCGACCATGGGATTGGCATTAGGGGGCTGAGAGTGTCTTTTTCCTGCCTAGAGAGGTTAATCGCCAGTGCTGCGTACTTGGAAAGGTTTACCCTGAACCCTGACAGAGCCCTGAAATTTGAAATCTCCTCCCACAGGGCACCCAGGGACGATGACCGTTTTGTTGCAGTTATTAGGACATCATCCGCGTATAACGCTATTTTATATTCATGGCCTCCCACGGACAGCCCACTTATATTAGTGTTTTGCCTGATTCTTGCAGCGAAGGGCTCCATAGATAGAGCAAAGATTAGGGGTAAGAGTGGGCAACCCTGTCTTGTGCCTCTGGATATGTGGATTTTGCTGGACCTTGTACCATTGACACGCAGCTGTGTGGTGGGAGATTGATAGTTGGCCATTACCCATGTGATAAAGTTGGGGCCGAAGCCCAAGTGAACCAGGACTGCCCGGATGTACCCCCAGTCAACCAGATCAAAGGCCTTGTGTGCATCTAAAGAAATGGCGGCCATTCCTACTTTTAGTTTGTGGGCGCTTTCGATAATGTTGATCGTCCTTCTAATATTGTCATGGGTACTTCTCCCAGGGATGAATCCTGTTTGGTCTTGATCAGTTAGGGTTGGTAGGGCTAGTCCCAGTCTACTGGCCAGCACTTTGGCAAAAATCTTCCTGTCGTTATTCAGGAGTGAGATGGGCCGGTAGGAGGCAGCCAGTTCGGGGTCTTTTCCAGGTTTGTGTAGCAGGACTGTGAAAGATTCTGCCATTGATCCGGTTATTGACTTCGAGGTAAGGAAGGAGTTAAATAGGGCCGACATCTGAGGGGCTAGTATTCTGGCGTATTTTTTATAGAAATTCACAGATAAACCGTCGGGGCCCGGTGCGGCTGATTTGAGAGATTTAATAGCTTCCATGATTTCTTCAGTAGAGATGGGCAGTTCTAGGGATTCCAATCGGGATGAGTCTCGGGAGGGTATGGGACTTAGGTATTCTGGCAGAGTGTCCAGTGCCGTGGGGTTCCCGGACATGATTGATTTGTGGTGATTCAATAGTTCTTCGATTTTTTCTGTCTCGGAGTAGAGCATTTTTCCATCTTCCCTTCTTAGTTTCAGAATATTGTTTCGGCTGCTGATTTTTTTCAATTTTTGGACTAGCACTTTGTTCACTTTGTTCCCTTTGCTGTAATAGAATTGCTTTGTAAATGTAAAGGCTTTCGCTGTGCGGTCGGCGCAATGCATTTCCAGCGCTGTTTTAGCTTTCCTTAGGGCTCTCTCTGTTTTTCTGGGGTTGTGTGATTTCAGTTCGTTCTCTAATTGCTTTACTTTTCCCTCCAGCTTAGCAGCCATGATATTAGAGACTCTTCTCTGTTCCGCTCCGGCACTGATTAGTGTGCCTCTGACGACCGTTTTCATTGTATCCCAGATGATGTTGATGGGAGAATGCTCCATCGTGTTTTCTTTGAAATAGTTGGAGATAGTTTCTTCAGTTTCCGAACGGATGCATTCATCTAGTAGTAAAGAGTTGTTAAGTTTCCAATGCCTTTGAACTGGATGTTTTTGGCCTGAGATAACTAGATTAGCAGATACTGGGGTGTGATCCGATATCATTCAGGTGTGGATTTCTGTGCTGTTGAGACATGGGAACAGGACTCCAAATAGTAATATGAGATCTATTCTTGAGAAGCCTTTATGCACACAGGAGTAATGGGTGTAGTCCCTTGATGTGTCATTAAATAGCCTCCATGCGTCGACAGATTCGGTTTCTCTTAGCAATTTGGCTAATGATAGTGCTTGTGCGAAATCTGTGTTCGTGGGGGGCAGAGTTTTATCCATTTGTGGGTTTGGCATGCAGTTGAAGTCACCACTCATTATCAGGTGGCCTTCGCGAAAGGCTAGGATGGTCGGAATTAGGTTTGTGATGAAGTTGGCCTGGAATGTGTTGGGGCCGTAAACTGAAACGATGGTGATGGGAAGATCGTCAAACAGGCACTTTAGAAGGAGGAAGCAGCCTTCCGGGTCTCTTTTTATGGTAATTCTTGACAGTGGGACTTTTCTCGCTTAATAGAATTGCTACTCCTCTCTTCTTCTTTCCAGAGGAGGCAAAGTATGCTCTATCTTTATATCTATTGAATTTCACTCGGGATTCGTCTTCCTGCAGTAGGTGAGTTTCTTGGAGCAGTACGATGTCTCCCGATAACTGACCCAGTCTGTGTTCCACTGACTTACGTTTTTTTGGCGAGTTAAGGCCTTGGACGTTCCATGTGAGTATCACTATCTCACTTGTATCGGGCATTGGTATCGTTTTAGTGTCAGAAGGGGCCGAGAGTCTGTTAGAAGAGAACGTTTGCTGCGTTGGACTGGTGGAAGCTTAAATGCTGGTACGATATGCTGCGAAGCTGACTGTGAGGCCAGAACCCGTGGGGTTCGGCATGCCCTTATCTGGGGTGATCACCATGGTAACTTATCTCCCTCCTTGCCCCCCCCCCAACTGGAACTGGTAGTAAAACCATTGTCCTGCTGCCACTGGGGAACTGGTGGCACCAAGGTGCCTAAGAATGGCCAACTGGGCCGCTGAGTTGAAGTATGTTGGAGCTCATCCTTGCTCCCGCACTGTTGTCGTGAATGAGAGTAAGTGATTCTGAGGACTTCCTCCCTATAATGGACTTGAGTCGTTGTAAGCCATGAGATGTGCCTCATCTTTAGACCGGCTACCTGAACAGGGTGACAGCCCAGGATTGGAGTGTCAGGGCTCAACTGGGTTATTGCCAGATTGGTCAGCCCGGAAGGTTGTCTTTCTTCGAGGGACCCCGAAGTCTGCGCCGCCTGCCAGATTTTGACCATACTCCTGTGGTAGGCATATCCCGAGGGGGGTGGGTTGTTTCTTCTCATTACGACTCCCCGTCAGACTTTCTGAGACCCATGAATTTATCTGCCTCTTTAGGTGTGTGGATTTGCCTCAGAGCTCCTTCCCATTTAAATTTGACTGAGGTCGGGAAACCCCATTGATGCGGGATCTTTCTTTCTCGTAACCTTTCCGCTAGAGGTCGCATGATTTTCCGCTTTTGGAGAGTAGAGGCGGCCAGGTCTTGGTAGAGCGAAATTGTGGATCTCTGGAAGGTGATCTGGTGCAATTGCCTCGCCTCGCGCATAATTTCTTCCTTCAGTTGAAAGAAATGGATTCTATCTAGAACGTCCGGAGGGAATGTAGATTCCCGTCTTGGGGAGGTTCTGTGTACCCGGTCCAGCTCCAAGGGTGCACTGTCTGGAAGTGTAATTATGAATCTGAGCAGATTTGAGACATAGCTTTTTAATTCTGCATCTGGGATGGAGGATGGGATCCCCTGTAGGCAGATGTTATTTCTCCGAGAGCGGTTTTCTGCATCCTCCTGTTTTGCCTCAAGGAGGTTGCATCTTGCCTCTAAGGCTACGATCCTGTCCCTGTCCTGTTCGACTTCAAATCTTTGGTCGCAGATCTCGGTTTCAAGCTCGGCCATTCGGTGTTCTACTTCTCCCACCCGCCCATCCAGGAGTTAATTTTCTTCGTGACCTCTTCTGTGCTTTTTTGAATTTCTTTGGTTAGAGCTGACAGTAGGTCTTGCAAGTCGGCTTTAGTGACCGATTGGGATGGGCAGTGGTTGATGCCGGTGCCGTGGACATGGGAGTATTGGTGGGATCTTCTGGTAGGTCCCCCTTTCTGGATCTCTCAGCAGTGGTGTTCGCCAATAAGGAGACAATGTCTGCTTGCCTGGAGGCCTTGCCGCTTTTTGACATTTTGGTGCTGATGGGTCTCTGTGGTAAGCTTATCTGCGTAGGAATTTTTGCTAAATTCCACAGGGCGAAGTTCTGGAATCATCTTTAGATGCCCACTCCGACTGGTGCGGTCTAGGGAGCACGAGTGCCGAGAGAGGGGGAGGGGTTTGTGGTATATGTTCAGATGCCTGTAGCAAAAAAGCGGTGGGCCTCGGCGTGCCGTTTGAAGGATCCTGGTGATAGGGGGAGATGTGGTGGAATATCAGGTAGAGGAGGCTTGGGGGTGTAGTCGCGGTAAGGCGGGATGGGCCTGCAGCGTTCAATGCTGGTATGAGTCGGGAGCCCGATACGGATGGGGCTACAGGAAGTGTCTGACTCAGGTGGGTATCCCCTGTTCCACCCCACTCCTCACCTTAAGGATGTTGATGCTGGTCTGATGAGCTTGTCCAGGGGGCATGGGGACTCCGTGCCGGCACACGAGATTTCAGTATTTCAGGCCCAGTAAGTTGTGATCTGGGAGTTCTGTGCGCTGAGGCTGGACATGCTGGTGAAGGATCCCTGTGTTCAGCGGGTTGGCCTCCGGCTGCGGCTTGCAAAGCGGAGCAGATGAGGCGCTGCTGTGGGTTCCTCTGGCAGAAAATGGTGTATGGATGTGCAGGAGGGAACTGCTGCTGGAGCGATTGCCAGGGGTGAGAGGCTGCCCCAGGCAGGAGCCCAGGGAGCGCGACACACTCCGCCTGCAGCCCCTCCTCGGAGGAACAGCTCCGTACACGCCGAGCTCAGAGTGAGCAGCGGGCCGATCTCCTGCGGGGTGGGAGAGAGGCGGCGTGCTGGGAGAGAGCCCCGGGACTGGGAGGCCTCTCGAGCCGGAGACTCGCACCAGACGTGGAGCGGACTCTGTCCAAAGTGGCGCAGTCCTTTGCTGAAACGCTGCCTTCGGTGCAATGGATTCAAGGGCTGTGCACGATGATCAGGGTTGTCGGTGTGCGCGGCTTCAGGCCTAAGGGCGAGATGCTGGTGAGTCAGTGCAGGGTAGAGAGCTGGGAGCGCTAGGCGGCTTTGTTTGCTTTAGCGTGCCTGCCCCTCCCCCTCATGGAGGTGCTCCTCTGCATTTGCTCCAGGGCCGCCATCTTGCTTGCGGGCAGGGTCCTGCGAGAAAGAACACGCCGAAACTCTCTAAATCGGACACGGAACGGGGTCCCACTCGGCAGACAGCCGCAGCCCGGATTCATGTAAAAGGTGTTCTAATTTTTCGGCATAACGGGGTCTGGCAGCGGCGTTGGTGGTAACGGCGTGTTGGGCCAAACAGGAGCTCCTAAGAAGCCATTCCACTCACGGCGGCTCCGAGCCACGCCCACCCTAAAGAATTTTAAAAGAAGTATGTTTCTACAAACTTCCTGTCAAAATATATTCACGAAAATGTGATTCCATATGTGAAATTGAAATAGTGCAATTTGTTTCTTTTACATGTAATGGGATGAAATCACAATATGAAATGGCATACTATCCCCTACCTGACAACAGAACATTTGAGGACCGATTCTGAGGTACGTGCAAATGTAAGAAAGTGTTCCCCAATGAAGGAGGAACACTTTACCACAAATACCATATTCTGATGAAGAAAGAATGTGGTGCAGGGACATGAAAGCTACAGTTTTTGCATGTGCCTGATTTATGGCTTGGCAATAGGCCCAGCAATCGTCAGGAATGCAGGACAGGCACTGTGAGGAGATTCTCCTCCCAGCAGCACTGGTTTAGCACGAGAAAAAAAGGAGTAGAAATTCGGTACTTTTGAGGTGCCTTTAAACTCCACTGCACACTTTTCCCTTAATAAACAATGCATTTCTTAGACTGCAGCACAGATTTTCTAGTTTAATGCAAGCTTATGAAAACGTTTTTAAATTAGAAAAGTGGCAGTCTATTAAGAAATAACTTTTCCCTTAATAAACAATGCATTTCTTAGACTGCAGCACGGCTATTCTAGTTTAATGAAAGCTTAAGAAAATGTTCTTAAATTAGAAAAGTGACAGTCTATTAAGAAATGCTTACAATGTCACTGGAGAACATGTTTCCCTCACAACGTGTGATTTTAGCAGCTTTTGCTGCTTGAAAGCACGGAATCTCCCCTCCAATATTTCCACCCACCTCAGAAAGATGGTGCTGGAAACTGGAGCGGAGAATGTCATATTTCCACGCACCTTATATCACTAGCTCATAATTAGGCCCTGAGTGTCATTCTCTTTGAGCTCAGTCATATATGAATCCTGAGAATGTGGTTGTCATGGGACACTTTGTTAGAAGGTTCTTTGTAATTAGGCTTCCCGGGTCATTTGTTCACCCAGTCTTGCCTCTTTGGGTGAATCCACCACCTGCCTGTCCCATGTGTCAGGCTCCAGGTCTCTAAAGGTGTGAAGTGCTTGCTCTTGGAAGGACATGGCTGATTAGAAGGTCTGATTACTGATGGAGCCCCCTCTAACAGCATATTACTTGTATTTGAAGGGCTTTGTTCGTAGGCCGCATGGCAGATGAAGACTGTTACTGAACAGCATTTGTTTTTAGTACCAAGTCCTGTCTTTCAGAAGAAAGCAAACATTTGGTCCTTTGATGCAGGCAGTCAATGTTTTAAAGCCCATCCTCTTGGCCCGAGTTTCATTTTCTTGGGAAAGCCTTCCCCTTCCTGTAGTTGTTGGTGGATGAATGTACTTTGCTGTTCAAGCCGTGTTTCTGTTTCATTTATGAATGCAGACTTCCTTTCTTTTCCACACTGTAATTGTCAATTTAAACACAACAACATTATTACATTTGCTTTGCAATCAAACTCCTGTCAAAGATTTATACAAAGCTGATTCTCACTCCTGTAAACCCCCAAGCTGCCCCAGGTTTTGGCTCCCTGGAGTTGGCACTGCCTCGCCACACTGCAGCCTCCCATGTACTCGCAGGCCCAGCAATTAGGTAGTCTTTGGTCCTCCAGGCCTTCCAGAGTCTCTCCAGCGCGAATTTTCCTCCTGGCCTGTGTGCTCCATTCAGCATTCCCAGCTCCCTCAAAGTGTACCTGTGTGCTCTGCCCTTTATACTAAAAGGGAGGCTTTACAAGTTTCAGGTGGGAATGATTGTGGAGGGAGCCCTGACCTTGCCTGGCCTCATTATCAGGACAAAATGGCACTGCCCATAGGAATCCCTAGTGCATTGGGTTTCTATGGGTAATCTTCATTTCTCCCTTTTCCCTCTTCTTCTCCTTATTCTTCGTCTTCTTCTTCTTCTTCTTCTTCTTCTTCTTCTTCTTCTTCTTCTTCTTCTGACAAGAAGAATATTGTCAGAAGAAGGGGAACGATTTTGTTGTTGGGAAATATAGGGTGTTGTATTTATTCTCCTACTCCTCCCCATGATGTGGGTACCTGTTGGAATTGGGAACTGGGCAACGGGTTAGGACTTACAACAATCTATAAAGGTGGAGGAGGTGTCGGTTAGGGGTGTGTCGTAAAGGGGGAAATACCATGTCACTCCCGAGCGCATTCCTCCAGCAGTCCCCAAGGACCCACTGCACCGGTGATCCTCCTGCACTGGTTCATCCCCAGGGTCTGGTTCCAAAAGCGATGGCTGTGCCCTGGGCACCTGAACAAAGAATCCCTTGGGTCTATAAGTGAGAACGCCCTCAGGTTTCTCACATTAAGCACTTTTAATTGTGACAAGGGCACAGAAAATGCAATCTTATTATGGAAAACACTGTCTCACAGATTCGGCAGAAACAAATTGTATACTGGTATTGAATACATCTTATTTCTAGCATGTAAGAAGCCATTCAATGGATGGCTAACAATGCAGTGATTAGCGACTGTGCAGCATGAAAGTTGACCATCTACACTCCAAAAACTTTGTGGGCCTCATCCTGAGTTTGGCAGTAATTTTGTGGTGTTTCTGTAGGATTACCATAAAACTTGATTACTGTTCCTGCCACTTGGTACGGTTGAATTACCACTGGATTACAAGAGGTAACGAGTAACTGTGAATCACCATTTATGGAGAGCATAGGACTCAATTGGGATTATTAGGGATTTACGAATGCTAATTCCCTGCTATTAATCTGTTCGTTTTTGGTCTTCAAATGGAGGATTTACCTCAAGCATCTCTAAAAATGCTGGAGGTAAGTCCTCCACTTCCATGCCATAACTAAAATGTGGCGGGTAGTAAAAGTAGTGGTAGTTAAAGTGTCAGTAGCAGAATTACTGCAACTTTGTTAATGCATCACTGAAGTCGATTCCATAAACCCAAGAAATGCATCAGTTTTAGAGATGATTGGTGACTGCTGTAAGGAACTCATGGTGGCAACAGTAAAGACAGACACACGTGATCACAGTTCAAGGGTGTTTATTGAACTTTATAATGGGTGAGATAAACGCCTAATCTAAACCGAAATCTAAGATGGGAGTAAGCTACGACCATCAAATCATATTAAGGCAGTCCTAGTGGCGTCTTGTCAAATTAAAAGGGCCTATACTAAAAGACCTATTGCCAATTGTTACCACTAAATTATAAAAAGAGTGGGATAATATTCACCAGAAAAGAAAGAAGTGTTCACCAAATGATAAGTCAGGATGGTATGGCTGGATCTCCCTTCCACACCTTTGAAGCATGGGACAAGGTGGGTCTCTCTAGCACAGCACACTCCTTGGCCTCGTCAGCACGAGGTTCACAGTTCAGTTCAACAATATGAAAAACCTTCTTAGGCTGAGTCTCCTTCTTGCAAATGTCTCTTGCCTTAGAAGGCCTGTGGTGTTTCACAATGATAAACAAACAAAAAGGTCTCTGAGCGATCTTACACCTTGGGTGATTGCTCTTCACCCCAGGTTCTCCCTCCGTTGGGCTCGGATCCTTCTCGCAGTGTGGGCCTCCCTCTGTCTGGTTCACTCTGGCCTTTCTTTAACACAGTTCATTGAACGCTCATTTTCCTCACAAAGAGAGGTTTCCCTTCTCCTAGCTTTCTCTTGGCATCCCTCTATCGGGTTCACACTTGCCTCAATTTACAGTTCTCAACCTTATGGGAAAGCAGGATTCCCTTCCCATCCCTTTCCTTTGGCAACGGGTCAGAGACTTTCGATTGTATAAGGGATTTGGTGTAACCCTCATTGGACCACTCTGATGCCTCAGGCCACTTTTTCCTAGGGCCTTTTGGTTCTTATAATTTCAAAACAGGTCCCGGTCAGAGTTTTTCAAATGAGTGCCCACTTGGCCCCGGACCGCTCTGCACCTGGACTTCAATTATGCTTTCTTTAAAGTTCAAAACATACACGTTGGCTTCTTTGATCTCTGGAGTCAAAGATAATACTACGGTAGGCAGTTTGCCTCTCCCCCTGCATTATCAATGTGGGATACCCCCGTATACCATTGTCTGCTGCTGCTCCGCACGCCAGCTGTAACTCCCGGTCTTATGATTTTTCTTTCAGAGGTTTCACAGACATGAGATGAAAAGGGCAAGGGCAATTCCCCCTTCGTCATCCTTCCAGGTCTCACCACCTTCCTTCTCTGTTTGAACTGCTGGTTTGGCACAGCTGTCTCCTCGTGTGTTCGGCCTTGCTCGAAGTGTATTTTCGTGCTCCGCCTTTTATCCCTGTTGGGAAGTTAAAGGGCTGTCAGGTGTGCGTGGTTATTGTCAATTGCCAATTGCCTGACTCTGCCTGGCCCGTGTGTTGGGACATGTCAGGTAAACGGCTCTGGTGTTATTCTGTTGTCTGTTACAGTGTAAGAAAGTATTTGAGTGGGAAAAAGGGGGGGTGGAGCTTCTTAATATCCTACCGGGTAGGATGGGGAAAAGGTGTTACAAGGAAGGGGATACCGGGTCTCAACCCTCAGTGTCCTAATTCCACTCCCCGAAGACCACTCGCCCAGGTGATCCTCCCCCACTGATCCACCCCCAGGAACTGGATCCAATAGCGATGGCCATGTCCTGGCCACCTGGACGTCAATTCTCTGGGGTCTAGCGGGTGAGACACCTTCAGTTTTCTCACACTGTGCTGCTTCAATAACAAATAACCAAAGTTCAAAATACTTTGGGCCTCATTATGAGTTTGGTGGTAATTTGGTGGTAAATCCATGGAATTAACACCAACATAATTTTCCATTACTGTGGCAAAATGACTACTGCTCTGCAGGAGAACAGGAATAAGTAGTGTCTTCACCACCTACTCAGCCCCACACTGCTACTACACCAGCAATGATCCCAATCATGATGGTGAAACAGACACAGCCGAAAGGTGTCCTCCTTAACATTGTCTGGTAGCACATGCCTAGGACAGGCTACATCCTCTGGAGTGGTGAGAGTGGATGACAGTAGCAACCCAAACAACTTAAGTGCAAATAAAAGAATGTCCAATCAAGGATCTATAAAAATATAGACTTCCAATCAAACAACAAAAAGCCATAAACTAACTAAAAATTCTAGCAGAAAATCCACCCATTTACAGAAAACACAGAAATTGCAGACTCTCGTAGAATGGCTCTCTGGGTAGATGAGCAGGGCACAATGTCAATGTTTGAAATTATCTTAGAAGAAAACGGCAGAGAAGGGGGGCTTAAAAGTCATTGTGGTCCCAAAAGAGGACCAAGGCGACAGGACCATATCACAGTACCTTTTTCTTGTCCTTAGGAACTTCCTGAGGTGGTGATTCAACACTGGGTTGGTTAGTTCGACAAGCGGGTCTAACGCGTGGTGCGGCCCAAGCAGCAATGGCACTTGACACGAAGAAGCTTGTGACAGGCAGGCGATGTTCTGTTAGCGTAGCTCACAAGCAGTTCAATGTGGGAATCAGGGCAAGTCATGGCTGGTAAATTTTGTAATAGGGGGGGTGTAAATGTTTCCCCTGAATAGGAAGGCATAACCAAGCATAACAAGGGAGTCCAGACTAAACAAGTGAAATTCGGGGTTTTCTCCTCCCAAGACTTTTTTCAAATGATGAGTTAAAATAGTGCATTTTAAAAAAACAGCTGCTGTGAAAATTGCAGAAAGACACCCACAGTTTGCAACTGGTTTTGTATTGTAACACATGAAAAATCCCATAAAAGTCAACAACGGTTCACAAGAGCATTTTCATGATGCCTTTTTCACAATGTATGCCAGTATAAAAAACATGTTCATGCGGGCTGTGCCCATAGGTGATGATGCATACTTCACCAATACATGCCAATGTTAGCACATCAGAACATACTCGGGTTGGCTTTGACTTTAAAAAGTTACATGCCACAATAAAAAAACCTGTTCAGACTGACTGCACCAATGTAGACCAAGCTAGCTACATACATGACTGAGGAGGCTCAGGGCCCAGTGTTTACCTTCACAGGTCAGGGCTAGGCATTACAGCATCATCCACACATTCTTCCCGTGTCCAAACTGCTTAAACCACTTTTGACTAGCAAACAAGCTGGTTAAATAAGACAGTTGTTTTGATGCACTAGCAGAAATATGTGGTGGTGACCAACCTGTCAGTCACAAACAGAATATTCAGTATGATAGCTCAGTGTATTAATGCAGTGACTGCAGAAGTTATTTTGCAACCTGCAAAGAACAGATTAAAAATATGAAGGAACAACTGAAAGTTTATTAGCTCGAGGTCTTTAAATGTAGCATACAAGAAAGTTTTGTACATCACTTCTACATATGAAGAAGCTCTTATTAGATGCGACTTCCCTGAATTTGGAGTTTTTGTTTGTAGGGTGACAGGTGTGAGACAGGCATTATATCAAGAGAGACACAGACTCAAAACTGTTCATTTTCAAACCTTTATTTACTAAAGTTCCTGGGTTGGTGTAATGTCTGACTGGCCCTAACTCTAAAGGGATGGTTCCCTTAACTGATGTTTCTAAAGGCCGTTGATGTCCAACTGTCCAAAATAAAAGTCTGTCTGTGGTTAAACCTATGCTTGCCCTTACTCTTTATACAACTGATAGGAAGTCTTTAAAAAAGGAAAAATAGTGGTTCAACAGAAAATAGCAAACCAAAGTTAGTTCCAAGTGGTCTTCTCACCAGGTGCAGTTTAGACAACGTCACAAACATGAGTTCAATAAAAAAGGGCTGTTCGTAAGGCCTTTTCCACATAGCCCTTGCAATATTCTCAAATAGCTTGAGTGTCTTCGGATTCCTTGGGGTTCCTTTCCCCAAGCTTAAATGTATTCAAGTTCCAAACAAAACAAAAGAAATATAACACAGTTCCTTTTTTAAGTTTCTCAGGGTTCCTTTCCCCAGGCTTCAATCAAAACAACAAGGTAGACCTCTCAGGGTTCCCTTCCCATAGCTCAGACCTCTTTCAACTTGTCCAAGTTCAAAAAAAGAAACACCACAGAAGAAGAAATATAACACAGTTCTTTGCAAAGCTTCTCAGGGTTACCTTCCCAGAGCTGAGCTTCAATCCTTCCAACACTACAAAACAATACGTTTCCAACTTGGTTGGGCCTCTCAGTGTTACCTTCCCCAAATTCAGGCCCCTTTCCTTTCCCAACACAATTTTAGTTTTTGTCAGGATGCATTTTTCTTTCTTCGTTAGGCCTTTCAGGGTTCCCTTCCCCAAGCTTAGGCCCCTTTTCCGTTTCTAACACAGATTTAGGTTGTCATGATGAACCTTTTCTTTTCCTTATCACAAAAGCAATAAGTACTTCACTGGGGGTAGCATCAGAGACTTTCATGAATGCTGGGTTCTTTGCTGTTCCCAGGCGTGATCACTTTGACTTCTTGACCCTTCACCTTATTCCTTGTATTCTTTCTTCTGGCACATTTTCTTACTGTGCCTCTTTCTCTTTACTCTTTCACTTCCCTGTGCTTCCTGCACATCTTGCCCTCTAGCATGTAAACTTGCACTCTCTGTCCTTCCTATGGGTCGGGTGTAGAGTCTTTTTCGTCTTCTGGGTCACTTGTGCCCTCTACTTGCCTTTTCCTCTGTTTCCGTGCTTGTTAGCACATCTCAATCTTCAAACTCGCATTCTCTTCTACTTCCGCACCTCCAGCGCATCTTTACTTCAAAGTTCACTTTTTTTCTAGCTTCCGTGCCACTAGCACACCTTAATTCTCTTTAAAGTTCACTTTCTTGCTTCCGTGCCGCTAGTGCACCTTTACTTTCTTCTTTCTTTCAAATAACGTCTTTTGCCCATTCTGCTTTAGTCAACCACACGCTCCCGAGTTTCTCTCTCTCACTCTCTCACTCTCTCCCTCTCTCTTTCTTATGAAACTGACCGGGCAGCGTTGCGTTGACAAGTGGTTCCCTCTGGCTTCAGAGGATCGAGGTCAGGATCTGAAACACCTGCCCCTCAGATACCCTTGGGACAGGCATAAGTCCCAAGTGAACGAGCAACATTCCAGCGACACCTGCAGAGTGCAGTCAGCCTCACATCGGCTTCTTGGAGGCACGGCTTCATCGCCACACTGCAGCCCCATAAACACAACAGGATAGCATCTCGGCAAGCCACTTTCCCCCAGGCCATCAGTCCTGCTGCTTTTAGCTCCTCGGCTTCTCTGGTCCGTACAGTATCCCCAGCTCACTCATTCACATGTGAAAAACCACACCTTTTATAGTTAGAAAAACAGTCAAGTGGAGTCAGGTGTGTCTACATTAGGTTGCCCTTACCTTTCCCATGTTGTTTCTATGAGTGATACTTACTACTCCCAGTTGCTCTTCTTCATCTCAGTGTCTGTTGCAAATGGGGAGGGGGTGATGGAAGGGTTTTAGAGGGTAGATCTATTCCCTCTCTTCTATCAGATAATTGACAATAGACATAGGGAAATCTTGTAGCCTGGTTTTCCCTCAAGGGGATGGATGGTTGCCCCTTCCATATTCCTGATGGTTGAAAATACAAACATGAGTTTTGTTGGTATTCCTTGTGATTTAAATTGGTAGAGGATGAATAGATATTAACATCAGATTCCTGGCATTGTTTTAGTTGGTTTTTCCTCCTTCCCCACCTTGGGCAAGTGACTCTTTCCTTCCTTCCCTCTGGGTCACTGATGATGCGATTGGAATTAGGGAAAATGGGACCTGGATTAGGTTGATGGGAATCAACGTATCCATGAAGGCTCTGGGACTTATTCCTCCTCTTCTGTCACCCCGTCAGAGTACCGCATCTCACTTGAGGGATTCCCACAAAAGCAACCCGGATTTCCCTACCCAGGTGATTGTCCCTTGCTTGTCCACCCCCAGGGTTGAGATCGAGGAGCAATGGCCCTCCCCTGGACACTTGAATAGAGGACTCTCTTGGTCTTAATGGGTGAATACCCCTAGGCTTCTCACATAGGGCTTTAGTAATAATGCATTCTTTTTTTAAAGATGGACAAGTGCTGGATTGCAAATAACTCTAATGCAAACAATTGCAATTGCAAATATGTGACTGGCACACTTGGCTTTTGCATTCCAGCTACTGGAAAGATTCAGTCATTACTTTCAAGGAGTAGAGAGCACAATTTCCATCGACTTAGGCCCTGACCTAATGTAACATTCATTCTCTCACACACACACACACACATACGAGCACCAACCACTACATTCACTATTCACTCACTAACACAAACGCTTCAAACCAAAAAAACACCCTTTCACATATACATTTACGGAGATATGCACACACTCAGACATCATGTAAGTACACACATACATACAACCATCACTACATTCATCATTCCCTCACTAACACAAATGCTTAAAACAAAAAAACAGGCACCCATACACATATACATTTACAGGGACATGCATGCACTCAGACATAATTCAAACACTTACCTTGGCTTGGACAGCTCCACGCCCCAGAGGACGGCAGCTTGCAGCAGGTCAGGGGTTAGGAGTCTCCACTTTCAACCTTCCCACTCCATGCCTGTCACAGGCCAGGGGGCGCTTACTCAGAACACTGATCGCACCCTGGCCTGTGACAAGCAGAGTGGGAGTAGGGAATAACTCAGCAGCAGTGCTTTAAAAGGGATGCTCCTACCTGGCCCTCGGTACTTGCACTTCTTATTTTTGTACATTTGAGTACCTGCACTTCTCAACACCTGAAAGAGAGGAGTACCGCTACTCCACTATTGGCGAGGAGAAAATGAAAGCTTTTCATTTCAGTATTTCAATTTAAATGACTATGCTTCTGCAGCCTTTCCTGGGGAATAATATGGAACAAAGAAAGGCTCCAACCACAGATATTTTTCAACACTCTCCTAATGTCGGAGTGTTTTAGTCATATTATTTCAAGGAAACATGGACACAGAGCTTCAAAACATAAGCTCAATACCCTTTAAATATCTTGTTAAGTCATCAAACAAAAAACAAAAAACACAAAACTGAGAGGCTTAGAAATAACTTCTGCTCAGTAGTACTTAAATACAATTTATTGTTTTTTTCAAATTCACCAACAATGAAAATAGATATACACTCCAAAACTGTCTCATTCCTAAACAGACAAATAAGGCATGAATACAACACTATTAATTGTTTGCATGGTAGGTGGGATTAGTATCATCTAATAGTGCAGTAGAGCAAAAGAGATAGTAAACAGATGCATACTGAACAAAAACAGATACAGTTTTCTTTTTGATATGTTTAAAAAAAAATGTTTACGTTATTCTTTGAGACAATAGCGATAAGTGTACTGACCAATTACTCGGTCCCCATGTTTGAACAGAGGCTAGTCAATAAGTCTAACCTAGACATGGATAGCCCACAGATGTAAAGAAATAAATTCAAACAGAGCGGTACCCAATTGGCATGATACAAACAATTGCTCGTGATTCATACACTGTCAACCAGGGAGATAGGAAAAGGAGCACTGTTTGCATCATCCCTTAATGCAGCCAGGTGCTAGAATTACCCCACTACATTCAAGCAGATGCAAAGAGTCAAATCAAAATATACAAATCAATTGGAGAATCAGAGGACCAAAACCATCGGTCCTGGGGAAAGCAACACCCTCTACCTCTTCCTCTCTCCAGTGCCCATAATGTCTCCTTCAGGGCACACCCTGCAGAACAAAAGGCAAGACAAACATGCAGGCACTGTACTCTCAGTGCACCAGGTGCGGAAACTGCCTCACTAAGTGGGCTTCGCCTTTTACTCGATGGAGCAGGGATCATTTGGAAAGCCTGGTAAATTCCTTTTTTAAGTTGTTTCTTTGTTATTAGCAGTGCCTATTCTAATTTGGAAATGTTTCAGTAATTGGAGTTGTGAGGGAACGTTTTCGAGCAGTACCCTTCTAAAGCTTAGTTTAGACCTGTGAGATCTGCTAGTTTGATAGGGAAAACTATTCTCATTTTATATGGATATTCAAACTTTCTTAACACAGTGCATAACAACAAACCGGAAGTTGTGTGAAAGTGTCCCAGATGCACTCCTTTACCAAAGTGTGTGATCCTTGGCACATAATTCAATCTCTCTAGGCATTGCCTGCAAACAACAAGATGCGCCTAAAAGCGGCTGTTGCCCAAGGTGCTGAAACCGCTGTGCTGGAATGTCCGGCTTTGTAGCTTGATGAGTACCTGCACTTCTTTTTTTCCATTTAAAGCACTGCTCAGCAGGCCAGGTTTTCGAGCGCCCACTGGGGGAAAATGAATGGTGTGATGTCATGTCAGTCTCCCTAATGCCTTTCAGAGACTGTGCTTGAATCAGGGCTTGGGCGTTTCATGTCCCTGGCCCTGGTACCTGCGCAGCGCTGTGAAGGGCATTAGTGACACAACAGCAGTCTATGGGCCTCATTCCGAGTACGGCGCTAACCAATGGCGCTATTAACGCCTTGGTTGACGCCGTACCCGGACCGGCAGCGCCTTGGTGGTTGGCGGAATTACCGCCCCATTCCAAGGTTGGCGGGGCGGTAATTCCCCAATCCCCATTTACCCTTCCCCATTCCCATTCTTGCCCCATAGGGCATAATGGGAGTGGGGAAGGCGTCAATTACGCCACCGTAAATTACGGTGGCGTAATTAACATCAAGGTCCCTTAGCGCCATGGTATTTAACGCCTGCTAAAAGCAGGTGTTAAAAGCACCATGGCGCTAAGGGAACTCGGAGTATGGCGGTAAGGGATTACCGCCACCGCTCTCGTTAGCGGTGGCCGCTATCCCTTACCGCCATACTCGGAATGAGGCCCAATGTATTTGCAGAGAATCTAAATATATTTCGATTCTTTGCAAACACAAAGACTATGTTTGCATTAGTGGGGTGAGTATAAGGCACTCACTCCATATTGCAAATGGTTGTTTATTTGGTGACATATATTAAAGAGGGCCCGAAGGACCTGAAAATCATAGAGGTGGTGCCCTAGCGCCCCCTATTGGCAGGCTGCCGTTGATCAGGACTCAGAGCTGTTCCTTGACCACCGGAGACTGGGAGGCCCAATCCGGGCTCTCCAGGGACAAGGTGAGTCCTCCTGTTCTGCACTCCCCCTCTGCGGAGCTCGGCAGGCACCTATAGGGGTTCCTTTACCTCCAGTGCAGATAGGAAAGAGAGGTACTGGTCCAGTAGCAGTCACCCCAACTGTTCCATGGGAATGATTAGGGGATAGAGCTCTTGTCTGCCTTAGTTGGTTTGACTTTGAAATTGACAGCGCTCTCAACAGAGGTCCAAAACTGCATACTCTGTCTTCTAATGATGGTCCAAAGATGAATCCAAGAATATGGGGGTGCCCCTCTCATTATAAATGCACATTTTCACAGGGGATTGGTCGAACAAAAGCTGTAGGATTCCAATCCCTGTTGTTGTAATAAGTTCTCTTTGCCTAATGATATCATACCCAGAGTAGGATACTTGCATTAAAAGGAGAGAGTCCCAATAGAAATCAATATGGTGGAATCCCTCTCCAGGCCCACCTTTCATATCTGGCTACTCTAACTCCCCTCCCCCCATGCCTACTGGCTTCAAAGGCACCCCAGTGATCAGCACCCTGGTGTGAGGCTGGCTTTGCTATAACAGTGCTTACTCTGAAGCACCATTCCCAGGAGACCTCTTGTAGGAAGGTGTGCCGTTTTTTACTGGAGAATCAAAGGAGGCAGCATCCAAGCAATGTTTCCACAAGGTATCTGTGGAGACATTCCGCCTAGATGCCAATACATATTAGCTCTGTCATATCTGAGACCTGTTCACAGAGTTGACACAGGTGTGATATTGGATTATTGTGGCTTATAGTTGTGTCGCCATGCCACATCCAAGTAAGGCTCATATTTAGATATCTACCTGCCACCAGACTGATTAAGGCAGGCGATTTTTGGTATTTAGACCAGAGGTGAAGAACTTGATTTGCTACTTCAGTATGCAGTGACTTTGTGTCCCAGTACCTGTCTGTGATGCACAGGTGACTTTTGAACCTGCTCTGTGGCACAGCAAAGATCGAGGTGTAATTGTCAGTAGACTGGTTACAGCAAGGCACCTTTGTGCATTATAATTTTGCCATGGAACCTTTTGAAAGGTGTCTTTAGATTAGCAGATGTTTGTTTTCAGAAACAGAAGCCTCTACATCATTTTATAGTAATAATAAACAAAAGAACTGGTGTTTTCACACCTCTGCCAGATGCCTTTCTCTCACAGGCCCCCAGACAAAAGGTTTCAGAAATACCTTTCTAGGGATCAGGCTCATCCTCAAGGTCAGAAATCTACTTAGGCCATCTGCATTAAAATGCTGAGAGTCAGATTTATGCTGGATTTCCATATTCAGTCCCTATAAGGATATTGCCCAATTCAGCAACGTCAAAGTCTCATTCTGCATGGCCACCAGCCACTTTATAGGTCTGTGGTTAGTTTGGATGGCAAAGTGAGACCCAACAATGTAGGATTTCAATGTACATAAGTCTAAAAGCTATTTGTCAGCCTTTTAGCGGCTACTAGTATTAGAGATGATAATATGTTGGAATGGCAGCTATAATTCAAAATACAGATACCCTCCGGCTGACCAGGGTGCGAAAATAATGAAAACATAAAACAAATTCTGTATTTTTGAAATGGCTCCTTTATTAAGCATTCACGTTGTTTATTTATTGCAATGTTTGTCTTGCAATGGTTTTGTCCAATGGTATCTAATTTCTCATTTTCCTTTATAGGCTTCCTCAACACGTGTTTCCCCGTCTATGTATCTGATGGTTCTTCAGGAGGATCCTTTTTGCCCTGAATTCTGTTAATAGTCACAGAAGTCTAATTTGAATTTTTGTGTAAGATTTCTTTAGTTGGGTTCCGTTATCAGTCACAGTTCCACTTTAAGAGTTCGTTTCTTTCCTTCCTAGATTCTGTTAATGGTGACTGTTCCACTTTAAGAGTTCTTTTTTTCTTTTTTTCTTTTTTTCTTTTTCCTTGACTTTTGTTTAAAATATCACATAAGTTTCAGTTGGAAATGCTGTGTTTCTTATTTGGTTTAATTTAGAAGTCACAACGTTCTTGTTTCAGGTCTATTCTGTTAATAGTCACAGAATTGTTTGAATAGTTTGGTTGCTTCTTGTTGTTCTTTGTATTTGCAACAGGAAATGTTTCCTCAGTTCGTTCGAAGCAGCCTTGGTCTAAGCCCGAATCTTGTGTCGGTTGCCTTTTAAATTCCTTTCTGAGTTTGCTGTTGCTTCCGCTGTTCGCCGGTCCGTGTGAGTGTTCCTTGTTGTGTTCAATGTACATAACACCAGAACTACTGCAAATGCCTCTTTCTCTAGTGTGGGCCAGTTGCGCTCTCTCTTTGTCAGGCATCTACTACGGTAGGCGCATGGATGTTTCACACGCTAAGAGTTTGTCAGCGCTAATGCTAGACCAATTCTAAATTCACAGGCATCTGTCTGTATGATGATTTCCTGCCCATAATCTGGGATCTTTAGAAGTGGGGCCTTGCATAGACAAGCTGTTTGGCAAGCAGGGTTCAGGTGACGTTCTTTGGCAAATTTTAGGATGTCAAGTCATTTAGGGAAGGGCAATGGTCTCATACCCCTTAATGACAAGCTTGTAGTATCCAAAGAGACCGAAAAAGGCTCTCACCTGTGTCTGGGTGGGGAGGATATCCCAATCTATCACTGCCTGCACTTTGGCCTGAAGGGGCTGTCTGTTACCACTATTTACTTGGTATCCAAAGTAAGTCATAATGCCCTGCACTATCTGGCACCTAGAAGCATTTATAGTCAATCCAGCCTCCTCCATGGCTTGACGCATCTGTTTACGATGGAATAGATGGTCTGCTGAGGTATGGCCGAAGACAGCAATGTCATTTAGATAGGCAATGCTGAAGTCTTCCAACCCTGCTAGGACCTGATTTACCACCCACTGACAGGTGGCAGTGGCATTTCTCCCTAAAGGTAGGGTGACCAGACGTCCTGGTTTTCCCGGGACAGTCCGGGAAAATCACCCTCCGTCCCGGGGTCCCGGGAGTTTTTTCATTTTAGAACCCAGTCCGGGGTTTGCAGAGTTGGGTAAATACGGTCATTAAAATTGTAATTATTTTTCACAACGCTTTCAGAATTTTGAAGTTGGAGGATTGGCTCGAACCCCCAACCTTTCAGGTACTAGTCACAACACTTACTGACTGTGCCATAGAGACTAGCTTGGAAATGAGTGTACAGTAAGTCATGTTATATCAATTAGAGCAAATGCCTGTTTTGCATGTTAATGCCAAGATTCACAGACAAAACCGCACAAATGAGATCATATACACTTTCTATAAAGGAGAATTGCTGGAAATATGATTGGGTGGTGGTTGTGGGGGCATGTTGGGGAGGGGCGGAAATTGGTGGGCTGAGATGGGGTAGTCCCTCTTTTATGTTGTTGGTCATCCCGGTTTTTCGTTTTGGAAATCTGGTCACCCTACCTAAAGGGCATAACAGTAAAAACTAGCTGGGCCACTCTGGTGTGGAAAATGCAGACCTCTCCTTTACTCTGTCAGTTAGGCTGACCTTACAGTACCTGGCCATGAGGTCAAATGTAATAATGTACTCGCCACCATATAATCTATCAATCAGCTTATCTGCCCAAGGTATAGGGCAAGCATCTGTCTTCATGACAGAGGTGAGCCCTCTGTAGTCCACACAAAAGTAGATTTGAGTTCCCCCATTGCTTGATATTTTATATATCAGCACCACATGACCAGCCCGTGGGCTATGGGGTGGCTGAATAGGCCCCATGTCCAACATCGTGCAGACTTCCTCCTTGATGGTGTCCTTTAACTTGTCAGAAATCCTATGAATTCTACACTTCACTGGCTTACTGTCCCAGGTGTCAATATCATTGATGCACCAATCTATTTTTACTGGGGCCAGTGAGAATAGACCTGCTAATTGACCCAGCAGCCACTGACAGTGCTGCTCTGTCAGGTCTAGGGACATCTGAATTCGACCCAGAGTCCCAACTGTGATCTCTGAGTGTAACAAGTCCGGAAGGGGCTCTATCTCCTCCATCAGTCACAAGATCCAACAACAAGTAATTCCTTCTATAATGAGGTTTCAGCCTCTTAAACTGAACAACCATGTATGTCTGCCTCTGGGCCTTTGTATCAATGAGGTAGTTAACCTCACTGATCTTCTCTAGAACCACATAAGGCTCAGCCCACTTACCCTGCAGGGCGCTGGGTTTGACAGGTTCCACAATCCAGACCATCTGTCCTGCAGTTTACTTTATCAGTGTGGTGTGGCCTTTTGGCCATTCCAGTGCTCCACGAGCTCCTGAATAACCTTCAGATTTTGAATACTTTGATCCCTTTACTCAGCCATTTTGGATCTGAGCGAAGTATATAGAATACTATGTCGAGGAAAGGACTTCAGGGGTTGGCCTCCCATCCTTCACACACCAGACTTCGAGGCTCCCTAACAGGATGGTCAAACAGAATCTCCAGAGGGCTGAACACTACTCCGCTCTGCATCACCTCCCGATAGGTGAACAGAAGGCATTTCAGTACCAGGTGCCCTTCCAAGCCATTTGTCAAGCCTTCCAGGGTCTTGTTAATTCCCTAAACAAGCCAGTTCTTTTGTGGATGGAAAGTGGTAGAGAGCTTGTAAATTACTCCACACTCCTCCCACGTGCCCTTCATATATGCAGATATGAAGTTGGAGTCCCTGTCACAAAAGACCTCTTTATGGAACCCCTCACGAGAGAATGTCATGTCACAATTAGGACCTTCACCATCACAGGGTTTTGATGTTCCTCAAGGGTAGTGCTTCAGGGTACTATGTGGTGTGATCTACCATGACCAAGATCACTGTGTCCTTGAGGTGGTTTTGGGCTCCAACGACCCCACAATGTTGATGCCAATCCTTAAAATGCTGCCCAACCACTTAATGGTATTAAGGGGGCCTTTGTGGCCCAGCCTGACTTACCAGATGCTTAGCAATTATCACAAGACTGCACACATTCCATTCATCTATGCCCATCTGAGGCCAGTAAGGGCAGCAAAAATGTGCAGACAGCCTGTCAGCTGTCCTAGTCACTCCTAAGTGAACTAACAAAGAATGTCATGAACCAAGATCAGTATGACCCACCTGTGGAATAGGGCCACAACCAACCTCCGATTGAAAACTGTCTCTGAATTTCTGGGCTCACACTAGAGGAGAGCATTCTAGAATTGAACATTGAACATGCCATGTTCAATTAAACAGGCTCAGGGGAAACAGATTTCCCCTCAGGCGATTTCTCTGCCTGCTCATGCAGATCAGAGAGAGTGGGGAAGTCTCTCTGCACCCTGCAAAAGTCAGCCTGCCTTGGGTCTCCAGCTGGTGACAACTCATTCAGTTCTGGCACACCCTTAAGATCTGAGTTGACTGTTCCCTCAACCTCAGGTTTTTGTTCTACACCTGTAGGCAGCCCTGAGATCACTCAATCCAGTGCCACCACAGTAGGCACCTCATTGGCCACTAGGCCCTCATTGGAAGGAGCAGGCACCTCTACAGGCTTAGGGTCTGGACTTGGTGCTACTAAGGTCTCCGGTCTTTTGCTTTCTCCAGCTGGAAGAGCCCCATGGCCTCAAGTTATACTTCCCTTGCTGCTTCTTTGGCCCTAAATCTAGTCACAGCTGCGATTATCTCTGGGTCAGGAAGGTGCATTTTCTCTCTGTCAGGAAGTTAATTCATTGATTTAAAAAAATATATATTTTATTAAAGTTTTACAGGTACAGTTAAGCGTATTAATTATCATCCGGATTTTTAATGTCTGTTAGATTCCCATTCCCATCCTCCCGGTAGTACCCTCCCTAACCCCAACTTTGAACAGTAACTGTGTCACAGGGTCTTATTTCTTGGAGTTGCAAATAGTCTGGATCCACTTGTTTTCAAGGATGACATGCGTTGCGGGTCATTGGGCACTTTGTGTCTCTCAGGGTTTTTGAGCTTGTCTGTTTGTTAGTGGATATTTTCAGACGGGTTTGTCGTCTGGCGAGGTGAATAGTTCTTGTACTAGCGCATTCCACAATGTGATTTCTGTGGAACTTTCATCCCTTCCTCTTCCAAGCGCTTCGTACCACAGTGTCGTTTCCGCCATTGTCCACCTTTTCAGGTCCTTCCACCAAGTTTCTACATTTGGGCCTTCTTTGGCTTTCCACTTCATTGCTATTCGCCGTTTGGCTAATGCCCATGCCAGGTCTATCATCTTTTTCATTGCTTTGTTTTTATTTGGATATTTGTATAAACCTAAGAGGCAAGCTTCAATTGTCCAGTCTTGGCCTTTTATTCCATTCTTTCGGAGTCACTGTTCTATTTCTCCACAGTACTTCTGGATCACTGGGCAGAGCCAGAATATATGCCCCATGTCTGCTTTCTCCTCCTTGCATTTTGGGTAATCTGTGTGCTCGCTCTGAGGAAGTGTGATACCTTTTTTGGGGTCAGATATGCTCTGTGGATCACAGTGGATCACAGAGAGTGTTTTATTTTCTTGTAAGAAAATGTAATCCGTTAGTTTATATGGTCAATTTCTTAAAGTATTGCTGCACAATATCTTGGCACATGTTTTCACCTTCATCTGTTCCCTAAACACCAGCTCTCACTCCCTCTCCATCCTCATCTAGTGTGGATTATCATCATCAGGATGGGGCGCCTTCCTCTTGGGGGGCACATTATGTAGCATATTGCAAAATGCAACAATGGGGCACACTTTCTCAGGAGCATAAAGTAGGCCTCCTCCAGATCCATGCAAGCCTCTGAATCTACATTTGCCAGTGTAAATGTCCTCTCAGTTGTGTTCCTGGTCCTAACGTGTGCAGCATTGAATGCATTTGGTGTCATGAGCCAAGACTTGTGAGGGTAGACTCTGTCACCCATGGAGACCAGTACACATTGACCGTTAATATGCCAGGCAACTGGCAATTGCAGAAGAGCTACTCGGAGAGACTCATATCATTTGTTAATACATTCCAGCAGACATATTCTTAGGTACTTTGCCATTCAAGTATTGCACACTACAAAGGCTTCCAATTACACAAATCAGTCCGCGTTATGTAAAATTTAATTTGCATATGTTCTTTAATTATGGAAATGGACAAGACACGTGTGAGTTCACAGTAATTTGGCAGAGGTCATAACGATCATGTGACATCATCCAGTCCTACTGGGGGGAGGTGATCACTACGGTTCAAGGAATAGTGCAGCATTTGGGGGGGAGGTGGTCACTACGGTTGGGTTCAAGGAATAGTGCAGCATTTGTTAAATGTCTTAATATGTCTATTTAGGGCAGTTGAGGGGGCAGCATTGAGGTGCACTTGCAATTGAAGGCGAGAGCAACAAAGCACACATCGCAGATGTTCGCTTGTTGCATGTTGGAATTATGGTTCCCCAAAGGATTTCACATGGTCACGTCATTGCAGAAAACCTTTTTTTTTAAATGTCCACTTATCAAGCAACCAAGCCCTTATTCGGGGAAGACTAGCCATGACCTCTGGAAGACTGGTGCTTCACATGACAAAGCCACCATGGGTTGATCCTGGAATATATGCACTTTGATTGGGCACTGCATTTTTCGGTTGCGAAAGATCTTCTCACAGTCCCTTGGGGGCACACATCCAATAAGCGTGAACTATATATATAAATAAATAAAATAAATATATAAATGAGCGTTCCATCTACATCTCCAGCAATGAAGCAATCAATTAGAAATCGACTGTCACCCCCACAGGGGCATTGGGGTCACAATGAATGGTCTTACTCTTTCCAATGTTGCACTGAGAACCTGCTGCAATGCACCACAATAGGCAGATTGCCACATACCACATTACAGTGCTATTGTGCCTTGGAGGGAGCCTTAGACACAGCACTGCCAGAAACTTCAACAATGGGGGTTTGGCAGCACGAATTGTACTATTGGCCTCCAAAGTCCGGCGTGATTATATCTAAAATGGACATCATGCGGACCCAAACTAGTCTGTAGGCCTTGAAACCATGCTCATCGGACATGTCAATGAAGTCGATGCAGAGTTTTTAGATCATTTCTTTGTAAGGACGTTTTCTGCACACCTGCACACCAGCTGCTGTTGTGGCCTCGCAGATGTTCTTCTCAGCTACACATCAAGATACACTGCATTGCCAATATTTACCACAGCCCACAGCTGCAATGCAGGTATGTGTGGAACACACATCCCTGCTGTCAGACGTGCTATTCTAGCAGTTGAAGCGTTTGTCATTCCTTTGGAAGTGACATCCCCAGCGTCTGTTCTCTACCGGTTTCACCAAACTCGTAACGCCACCTGTGAGGTGGAGGTGAACACCGCCAAGGTTAACGCTTCCGAAGTGTCGGTAAATGCCTTCTAACTCACTTACTTTTTCAGCAATTAAGAACAGCCAATCCGAAATTGGCAATTAGCGCATGCACCTGGGGGCCTGATTCTGAGCTATGAATTGAAAGTGTGTGGAAATACGACATTGCAAGCATTTCTGCCACTACTTTCCTTAAACGAGAAAAGTCGTGCTGCAGCCTAGGAAATGCATTGTTTATAAAGGGAAAAAGTGTGCAGTGGAGTATAACTGACACCTCAAAGGTACTGTATTTTTACTCCTTTTTTTCTCTGCATATTAACGCTTTTTTTCTCGTGCAACCAGTGCTGCTGGGAGGAGAATCCCCTCCGTGTGGCTGTCCTGCATTCCTGACGGTTGCTAGGGCTGTTCTCAAGCCATGAATCAGACACGTTCAAAAAAGAGGCTTTTATGGTCATCAGAATCTGGTGTTTGTAAGTAAATTGTTCATCCTTCATGGAGGATTGCTTTCTCACATTGCACGCACCTCAGAATCGGCCCCTTTTACTCCAGGGAGGAAACATGCGGTCACTTTCACGCTATTACCGATTCCAAAAATGGTGGTTATCTACATTTCCAAAGAGTTCCTACTTTTCCTTCAGATTTGCTGGAATAGATTTTGTCAGTAACGCCATCTCGCCAGCAATACTGACTGTCTACTGCATCACCAATACCCACAACAAAATCGGTGCGTATATGCCCTGTAACAGCCTTTGTCAATTAATGTCACAAATTAAATTCTCTTTTTCTAGCATTCAAAACTTTGGGGGGAGAGTTTTGTAAGGTAATAGGATCCAAAGCAACCAGTAGTTCAAATCTGTTTCCCTTCTCATGTGTCCCACACTTAAATAAAAGCAAAACCACTTATCATTTTCTTTTACTTGTTCTTAGTTAAATACGGATATCATTTTGAAAACAACCTCTCATAGCTTAGTTTGGAAAAGTGATTTTTTTTTTCATCGATGTTCCTGAATTTCTGCTGAAATAGATGTAATGCACAGTAGAACAGTGAGGTATTCTTTCAGCCAAAAGTGTTAATGTGACCATGTGCCGTATTCTGGTGTTCTTTATTTTTACGATTGCCATTGTTTATTAAAGTACTTTTACCATGCATCCTTTAAATGTATTCTGTACGGATGTATGGTTTAAAATAATCATTCACTTATGTTCATTTATGGATGGGCTGCTCTATGAATGAGGAATGTTATTTCTATAGTCTATGGCTTAGTTTCATTAGCTAGACCAAAGGCAAGAAGGTTGTATTATGAGGACAGATCATATTTCATGGCAACCCCGTTTTATGTGTAGTTTTTTGGTGACTTCCCCTGTTGTGCAGTGGTGAGCATCTGTATTTAAATTCATGTATTCTTCTGAAATATAAGTCTTTTTCTTGTCCCAGATTGTGATATTGAAAGGACTATTAAACTAGTGCCCAACAAGGACCTGAATCATATATATACATTTTCATAGTCTACAGGCCCTGTGTATTTTCAAACTGCGTTGCAAGCCACAGTGCTTGCCTCCAGTTGTCCTTTAGCAGACGCAGCCAACCGAGTGGCAGGGAGTGCACAAGGACGTGGACGTAGTCCAGGGGCAGAAACCCCCTATCAGGGTGTGCCCTAATCTCCTGCAGCCAGGTCTCTGATCTTCTGTATGCACCCCACTGAGCTCCTGCAGGGGCCACGGTGAGCTCATATATAGCCATCTAATCTGCTCCAGGAATCACTCGGAGATTCTGCCATCACCACACTGAGCTCTACCAGCCCACCACACCACCTTTCATACCCACGTGTCTCTCATGCCCTCAATCTCACACCTCTACAACTCACACACTGATTTCCTATCCATCCCCCAGCCTATTGCCTTTCATATAACCTTCTCCCCCACACACAATCGCCTCTTACTCAAGCACTCACCCAGCCTCCTTCTCTACCCCTCCTATCTCTCATACCTTGAATTTCCTGTTTCCTCCTCCCCTCTCTCCACTCTCACACATTCAGTCGCTCAACTTCTGTCTAACACTCCTTGGGCTCTCAAGTACAAACTATTTCGTTTGTGAAACATATTTGGTATTTTATTTTGTCTTGTCTGTGTTTTCTAACCCTAGCTAAACTCAGCAGTATTGCAATGGATGAACTACAGGGTATATGATGCAAGCCGCATGGACTTGGGGTGGTTCCATGTAATCATGTCCCTGCAAAAATGTCCCCTGACAAAAAAGTTGCTGTTTTTTGGGGAGACATTATTACATTGAACATGCAGGGACACCCCTGCAACCCCTGTTTTTTTTAATGGGAGCAGAGGACATCCCCGCAACCCGTCCCCATACATAATGTCACCATATATAATGTCGCCAATGGCTTTGCCCGGCGACATTATGTATGGGGACATTATTACCTGATAACCTTGGGGGGGCGGGTGAAGGAGTGTAGACCTCCATATGATGAAGACCAACATGAGGAAGCACATAAGCTGCCATGGCTAACTAGTTATAGAAGAGACTGAGTGGATGGGAGTTTTTTGAGTTGTCAGGTCAAACTTCAACATTGGAAGCACCTTATTTAAATTGTTCTATAGGTTCCATTCTCCATGTGTATAAACCCCCTTCTTATGTCTCACTCCAGTCTGCATCCTTTTAGCCGGTTTCTCTTCTCTCACGCTGTTTTCTCCTTCTCTCTCGCTGTTCTCTCTCTTTAGTTTTCTCTTCCACCCAGGGCCAGACTGGCCGGGTGGGCAAAGGGGAAATTGCCCACCATTCTGGCTGGGCTGTTGCCACATTGGCCCTTACCCCAAAATGTAAAACAACTATTCGAAAAAGACGAAATCCTTCAGAATCTAGACTGCCACAAAGGAACCGAGTGCGGCAAAGCCTGTACAGATTCTTTGTTAATTGGTCGAATCATTTCGCCTTGATTTCAGGAATGTCGTAGATGTGCCTGGGGGGCCTGGGTGAGTGAGAGGGCGAGGAGTCTAGGCTGCAGGGGCACGTTCATAGCACCCAGTGGCAATGTATGCATTTAAATAACATATTCTGGGACCCCGGATAATAATGTTGGCACTACTGCTCCACATCCACCATTGGTCTGTTATAGTCCACAGCAGCTTATCGCGACTCCTACTTGCTAAGCAAGTAAGGGTTCATATCTTATTAGAGTTTAGCCTCGGTTTGATAATGTACGAATACTTCCCCTATGTTCTGGTGAATTTCTTGATAACCAGTGTGTTCATACAAAAAGAGGTTAATAGCACCCTGAATAGCATTCGTGGATGTTACTTAGATAGTTATTATAGAAATGGCTGTTGGTCTATTTGTGGTACTTATTTTCAGACGCAGTTGAAAAACCCACATAGTAAGCTGCAATATTCAGGAATTCATTAATGGAAGACAACAAACTAAAGGGGTAATTCAGAGTTTGCCAGATTTTTTAATACTGCTGAATAAAGCTCCGAGCTCCGCCAATGGTATTTCTGAAACGCCGTCTCACTCAATGTTTACCACCAGCAGAAGTGGTATTTCTGGAAAACCTCCAGTGATTTTTCAGAAATACCACCTCCAATAGCGCTAATGTAAAAACGTTGTTTTAACATTTTTTTCAGCCATTATCAGCATCAATGTGAAGGGATTATGTACAGTAGTGCTCATATCACTACTGTTGTTTTTCTTTTGCTGCAAAAGGGTCAGTTCTGGCCCTTTTATGTGTTATATGGGGAAGGTGGTGAGAGGAGGCAAGCAGAGAGGCCTACCTTTTTACCCCCTCAAAGTGGCCCTTTGTAATAAAGTTGCTCACTCTATTGAAGGGAAGCAGCTGTGCTTCCGTTATGTATGATAAAAAGAAAGATTTGAAACATTTGAGGCAAGTTTTGATGGTGAAGGTAAAATAGGTGGATTTTCTGCAAATGTCTGCCTAATATACCACTACGGGTATTCCTATGGATTACCACTGATGGTATTTGATCAAACCGTGAATTGGATGGACGGTAAAATCAACAGTATTTGCCAAATACTAACAATTTCACTGTTACCACCCAACTCTGAATCCTTCTCCAAGCATGTGAACATTTTTCATTGTCTTGTTCTGAACAATCTTCGCTTATGTGACAACAAAAGACACGCATAAAAATCAACACCAGATTCAGATATAGATGCAAGCTCTCATTACACAGTGATGAATCCAGTAGAGTCATCACAGATTTACCAGCGGTAGCCTCCTCGCACGTGGCCAGCCGCTACCTGATCCTGACCCTTGGGGTGGCTATATGAGGGAGGATCACATGGGAGGAGATGTCATGACTCCATTGGATAAGATTCAGTATCCACCATTTTCCCATGAGGAAAACTCTGTTACCCAATGCCCGAATGGCCTATTGCCATACATCTGTTCCCCCTGTAAAGAGAGAAAAGAAAACTTTCCCAACACCCTTTAAAAACTCCCAGCCATAACCTGAGGAGTAAAAGCCGCAAAAGAACCCCTTTCCGTTATAGTTTTCTTTCATGTAGAACTGATCTTCCATGTGAAATCATTGAGAACAACCATCCAAGAATTATGCATCAGAAACCATCAATGGACTTTAATTCCCACAACCACCTAAATCCTCAGTTAATATCAGTGGACTTCAATTCCCACAACAACCTAAGTAGTGAGGCGAGGAAGATAAACGAATTGATGCAGAGCAGAAAGCGTGATGAGCGTGCTGTTTGTTGGAGGAAAATACCTGTGCGTGGGACCTTTAAAAATGTGAACCAAACGGTGAGAAGGAGCTCTGGATAAGACGTGACTTCTCCAGTGAAGGTGGACAGAGGCTGGAGGCCAAAGTCGGTGTGCAGAAGTTGGAGGCATGAGTCGGCGTGACCAAGTGAAGGAGCTCGCCGGAAGAGAAGGAAAGAAACGTGTTGTGAGCGAAGTGTGCCGAGGAGATGCCAGCAACCGCCTGAGGGTCCCTGGGCATCCAGCAGCCAAGAAGAGCAGCGTTGTTCTTACCAGAACCTGAAGAGAAGGCATTGTGCAGGAGCAGAGCCACGAGAGAGCCTGGAGAGACGTCAAAGCGAATCCGAGTGGGCAACCAGCAGCAAAGGTAAGTATGATGAAGCCTGAAAATGCTATAGTGAGCCGTTGAGTCTGCCAGAGAAGCGTGGGGGCTCTGGGGTGTTTTAGTGACCGCGCCAAAGAGAATTAGATAATTGGAAGTTATGAAAAGTAAAATGACAAGAAGATTGTTTATAAAACAAAAGGGCAGAAGATTTTGAATATTGTGAAATTTCAGAAAGTAAAGTAAAAAGAGGATTGTTTGTCAAGTAGATATATCAAGCCAACAAGAAAGGTATATGCTACTTGAATACAGAGGAACTATAAAATGTGAGTAGTCCTGGCAGGTGAGTACACCAGGCAGTTGTGACTGCAATAGAAGTCCTGGAAGGAGAGTATACCAGGCATTTGGAAGTGCAGAGCGATTCCTGCCATGGGATTATACCAGGCAAATTGCAAACCTAAAAGGAGTGTAAAGCAGAAAAAGTGTTTGTTAAACAAAGAAATAACTTTTGTTGCAGAAGAACTACAAAGTTGAACATTTTTCATCCAAAAGGATTGCTGTGGGCCAAGGAAGGCATACAGAAATGATAGTCCATGAGACATTTGTGATACCAGTGAAGAATCCAGGGCAATAGAATCACCCTCTGGAATTAAGATCTTTTGCATTTTGGAGAATATCTATGTTGGAACCATTGTACTTTTATTTAAGAATACTTTCTTGCAAATACCAGGTTATAGACATTTCCCTTGTCACTTTATTAATTTGTTTAGTGTGAGGGTCAGAATAGAATGTTTTTGGACACAAGGATGACTTTTTGATTTATGACATCCTGACAAAGATAGATCCTTAGTTGTTGTTTTTAGGTAGGGTCCAGAGGTATTTTCCCAACCTATCTAAGTTGAATAAAAGTCTATAACCAAAAACATGACAACTCTGTGCCCGGCTTTTATTTCTGACCCATCACAACTGTCACAAATACATTTAAACACATTAACCCAGCCACAGAAACTGAAACACACACTCACACACAACCTTATTTGAAAACACACATACATATAATAGGGTGTTCTTGCTCCCTCTCCATCAGCAGGTCCAGGAAGTAATCCCCTAGCACTTCTCTCTGATTCTGTGAGTTGAAATATGCAGCCAACCTTCTATGGCAGTGCAACTCGGGAGCACACACATAAAAACATGTCAACTCGCTGTCTTTCACTCTGCATTATCTAGGTGCAAACCCCATAACCACTTTTATCAGCAAGGCCTCGACCAATGCTTATTCTCGTATTTGGCAGAGGCTGACTGGCAAATCAAGGTGGTCTATTATCTATCTGTAAACCAGGAAAATGGAAAGTGGTGATGGGCAAGGAATGGGCATAGTGTGATGGGAAATTAAAGGACAATAGTGGCAAGGAATTGGTGACTGAGCAATGTGGGTAAGGGAAGGAGTTATTTTGAAGGGAAGAGAAGGGGTTTGAGTTAATAGCTAAAGGATGGAGCAAAGGGGGAACAGAGGTCTGAAAGTTGTAAGAAACGGGGGCGTTGGCAATGTGGTGTAAGGGAGGGAATCCGGTGGATGATGGGTAAGGAAAATGGGGTAAATGAAATGGAAATACACATATGGAATGGTAGGGCAGCAGGTTGACTGTTGCTGAGATCTATGTCTGACCTGCATGCCACTGCACCCGATTGTGAGACTGACTTCATCCACTTCCTTTTTTCATATGTTTCAATTACTATTTCTCTTATATTTTTTCAGCTTGCTTTATCATGTAACTTGGTGCTTTTAATGCACACACAATTGTACAGACTAAATTTATAATTATAGTAAGGTTGCATTATAATCATAATCTGAGTCTGTTTTTCAGATCTCTTTGCCTCCCAATACAGATGGTTAATAGGCTCCGCCTTGTAGATACATTGGTGCTTTGATTTATTGAAGAATATACTAGTTTAGCACTTGGATAGCAACTTTTCGGAAAACATTTTGTTGTTTCTAATATTGAAGATGGACTAGGAGAAGATGAAGTCTCTCCTGCTTTCTGAATTGGAAACTGTGGAACCAGGAAGACAGGGCTCAAATCCCCGCCTTCTACAATAAATGCATCATGTGATCCTGAGCAAATCACCTTTCATTACTTTGCCTTATTTTCCTTAACTATCTATAAAGTCTCACTTACATGGGTTTATACTCTATAGTGTTACTCAATAAATAATTATAATTTCAACAATTTATGTAAAGCATACTGGTGAGGAGGCAGGATGCCAAGTGAGGGACTTATATTATGGGGGGGTTGGTACACAGGGTGCAGGCATAGGTTTTGTGTTGTGGGCTGGGGATGCAGGAAGCCAACAAAAGCTCATGTTGGACTCTGAGAGCAAACCAGACCCCATGGTTCAGCAGTGTCTCTGCTCTACCAATGAATGCTCACCCTCTGCCGCCTCTTTACATTGATCTAAAACTAAAGATGGGATAGGAGGAGATGCAGCCTGTCAAATTACAAACTGTGACACATTGAAAACTGGACTCAAATTGCAGCTTTCCCATTTCACCAATTATATATAATTCTGATGAAATAGTTGTACTATGTAGGGTAGGTGGGAGAATTTTCAGGGGTCATGGAATCTAAAAAAAACTTAATGTAACTGAAAAATATGTTTCATTAAATGAAAGTAATATGAATAATGTCTACTATATATAGTTGAGAATGCGCAGGAGGGGGATAGGTTTTGTGATGTCTTGTTCTGCAAATTGGGGCTGGGCACTGTAGACTTGGACGATTGCACTGGGTGCCAGAAAGGTAAACTTGCCCCCCAGGCCAAACTTGCTCTCCCATTCTCAGGCTCTCTCCACTTCGTTGCCCCCTGCCTTTCTTGCTGCGTCATGCCTGGTCTCCCTCACCGATTCTCTGCAGCCTCTCTGCTGGCCTGGATTAACACTCAAGGGCCGAATTAGTCCAATAGAGGGTTATGCGATGGGGGCTACCGATCTATCCTTTCCACCAGTGTTGCATCAAAAGAGTCCCGAATCCACAGGATTGCCACACTATCCTGAGTCACCCTGATCCATAAGTCAGCGTCCATGTCTGCTGCCAAGCCACCCTGTAAACCATTTTACACTTCAAACACAGTCAGCAACCATCACAGCCCCAAAAAACAAGCCATTTATTACTGAACAGGCCACCATTTTGACAAGAGAACACAATGGTTACAAAAGACAGGCTTTTATATATATATATATATATATATATATATATATATATATATATATATATATATATATATATATATATATATATATATATATATATATATTACATGGGCTGCGGTAGCGGCCATGTAGTTATGGTTAAATTGCTAATCCCATAGGAACAGCACTTTTTGGGCGGCTTATAACTTCGCTCCTGCTGGACGAATCCTCACCAAACTTAGCAAAAAAAGTATATGGCCCACTCTGAATTTTCTTGCAAAGTTTGGTGAGATTTGGTCCAGGGTGGGCAAAGTTATAGGGGATCCCAAAAATTTTTTTTTCCCATAGAAATAATGGGAAAAAACTTTGCTCACGCCTACAGCCCAAACCGCTGGACAGATTTTCACCAGATTTGCGGCAGGAGCAGCGGCTTGGTCCCGAAAGCGTGCTTTTGTTAATTTGGTGTAAATCCGTCCAGTAGTTATTTTTTAAATGACTAAAACGTGAGGCAAAAATATTTGTGATATCTATGTCTGCTCCGCGGACTCACTTCCCTGTTCGGTCGGCGGACTGGCCTCTGATTGGCTGTACTGTCTGTAGAATGGCCTTCGATTGGCCAGAAAATGTGCAGACTTTTGCGTGGTCCGCGGACATCGGGACGCGCTCACTGATTGGCTTGTGGGAAAACGTGAGAGGCGTCGGTTTTCCTGAAGCGCCCGCCATCTTGGATTCGCTGACTTTTTTGGGGTCTGCGGACAGCGCAGTGAAAACCTTTTTTAAAAAGCAGCATTTCACTTGTCAAACTCAACAATCTCTGGGGATGTAGGGGGATGAGGATTGGATATGGCCATAAGAAGCCAAAAAACGGGTTGTTTCACCCCCCAAAAGTCACCGAACACTCCAGATGTCCTGGGGCAATGCTTTGGTATTCGCTGACACTTCAGATGTCCTAGGACATCTGTGCCTATTTCTGCATTACAGGGTTGGGGAAAAGCTGTTTTTGGATGGCTTATAACTTTTGCACCATCCAATGAAACTGCACGTCATTTTGCAATTTTAGACTAGAACTAATCCTGAAGGTTTTGCAAAGTTTTGTGGGATTCTGTCAAGAGGGGGTAAAATTAGAGGGGGGGGTCCCAAAATTTTGTAAAGGCATATAAATGTGGTGTCATTTGACGAATCTGCACAATATTTGGCAAAACGATTTTGGATCTAGATATAAATGGTTTTCTAAAGTTTGGTGGGATTTTCTCAAGAGGGGGTGA
Organism: Ambystoma mexicanum; assembly: GCF_040938575.1. Taxonomy (NCBI): domain Eukaryota; kingdom Metazoa; phylum Chordata; class Amphibia; order Caudata; family Ambystomatidae; genus Ambystoma; species Ambystoma mexicanum. Next base: position 444,764,056 of record NC_090937.1, read on the forward strand.
AATTAGAGGGGGGTCTTAACATTTTTAGATGGCTTATAACTTTGTTGCTATTTGACGAATGTGGACAAATGTTTTGAGAAAGATTATAGACCCAACCTTCAATGTTTGTGTAAAGACTGAATGGGTCTTGTCACGTGGGGGCTAAGTTATATGACTATTGTATGAACATACATTTTGACACTTTAAAAAAAATAAAACATGGGCGGATTTCGAGCAAACTCGTGAGGAGCATTGGCAAGGACAATAAAGCATGGTTTTGCAAATGTGCCTGTGTTTTATTTTTTTACAAGTGTAATAAGGTAGGTACAAAAACTAGTCATATACCTTTGGTGACTGAGGTATAGCCTGTGGTCATGAGCAGTAGCCAGATTGTCTGGGTCATGGCATAAGGTCATGATGCAGACAATCTGGCTACTGGCCATGACCGCTAGGGACGAAAAATGGTGTTAAAGTGGCTATGTCTACCTGGGACCGGCTATGTGGTAAAGGTATTCAAAGGTAGGATAGGTTTGAAAGGGAAATAAAGTGCTTGTGGTAATATGTTCATAGGGTTTTGCACGCTGCCATGGCAAGGGAAGAGGGGCTGTGTACGGAGCCCCGCCTTCTCTTTCCATGTTAGCTGTCTTGGAAAAGGATTTTCCTTCCTATAGCGGGACGCTGCAGGTGTCCTGCTATAGAAAGAAAAATCTATGTTTTAGCACCCTGCGTTCCCGCTTTGGGAACCACGGATGCTAATGGCCTTCATCCCCCATTTCAGGGGCTGCAATGAACGATAATGGTCCGTAGACCTCCTTATTTATTTATTTATTTATTTATAACGCAGCAATGCCCACAGACATCAGGCTGTGTGGTTACAGTATTTGTTGAGGAAGATGAGGTGGAGGAAGACAGCTTACTACTTGCTGAGAAAGGAACAACTTTTCTGAGAGCATTGCGGTCATTGGATTTGGTGTGGCGACGCATGGAGGTTGTCCCATAGGAGTACTGTCCAGGTAGTCTGCGACTGAGTGCACTCAGTGCATTTCACTTTGGTAGCTTTAGCCTTTGGTACACTCCCGACAGTAGCAAAGAACTGGCACACCCATGATTCGATCTTGGTGCTACAAGTAGGCACCTCATCTTCATTGTCTTTGAAAGTACTGCCCTTTTTTTGTTGTGAAGGTCCTCCAACTGGTGGTGGCTCTTGGGGAGGAGGGATGGCAATAACTGATGCCATTTTTAAGATAAATAGCAGTTTATATCAAATTCATCCAAATATGTACTGTGTACTAGATTGGATTGGTAATGGTTAATGAGTATCAACAGGTGTAGGAGGTGTGCAAGGGAAATTTTGAAGTTGAAAGTTCGGATCAGTAGAAAATGCAGTTCCGAACTGTCCGAGAAGGACGGATTTTATCGTGAAGTGCGGACGGGTTCTCGGACACGTCATAATGCCGCGTGCCAGCGCATGGTCATGTGGCGTTGTCCTGAAGGTCAGCAATGAAGTCAGATGTTCGTAGACATCTACGGATGCAACACTGGTTGAAATAGTTGCAAAAAGTGTATAGAAGTGTTAAAAATGATTCTAGAAGGTGGGAAATGGCAGAGTTTTAAGGTGACACTTTGTAAATTGGACACAAATATTGTTATATTTGGTAAGTATGACATTAGTAAGTTGTAGGAAAATAGCATGCTCTGGTAAAAACACATGAAATTCACTGAAAAAATGTTAAAAGGACATTATGGTTAAGTTGCACTAATTAAAACCTATGAAATTCACTGAAACAACTTTGTTAAAGGGACATTATGGTTAAGTTGCACTAATAAAAACCTTTGAAATTCAATAAAAAACGTTGTTAAAAGGATGTTATGTTTACAAGTAAAATCGAAAAAATGCTGAAATTCGCCAGTTATGGTAAGCTAAGCAATATAATGATATTTGTGATGTCATCTTTGATGTCCTGGGTGTTAGTCTTAGCAGTGCACAGTGGTGGCGCGAGTTATGGTTGCTTAGCTTATCATAACTGGCGAATTTCAGGGGTTTTTCGATTTTACTTGTAACCATAACGTCCTTTTAACAACGTTTTTTACTGAATTTCATAGGTTTTTATTAGTGCAACTTAACCATAACGTCCCTTTAACAAAGTGTTTTCATTGAATTTCATAGGCTTTTATTGGTCCAACTTAACCATAACGTCCCTTTAACAAAGTTTTTTCAGTGAATTTCATAGGTTTTAATTAGTGCAACTTAACCATAACGTCCCCTTAACAAAGTTTTTTTATTGATATATATGTACACACATTCCTTTCGGCAGTGATCAGCATTAAAGCCATTTCCAGGACTGGCTCTTGGCAGAACATGTTGTCCGAGCACGGAGTCCCGTGCGGACTCATTGTGATGCCTTGGGTTATTTTGATGATTAAACTCTTTTTTTCCCTGTTGATAACTGCAGATAAGGCTGGAGCACTGCAGCATTTCAGAGCAATGTCTCCAGCACATTTATAAAACATGATTTAGCAAAGTTAGATTGTGTACACTGTCATTGCATATATCGTCTTGCATCCGGCATTGAATGTCAGTCACTGTGCTGATTCCCAAACCAACATGGCCCCTCTATGGATCACCTCATCACATTCAGAAGTGCTGCAGCGCCCCTCGCCTTTCAGCGCCCAGTGTCAATGGTCACATCACTTTAATGATAAGCAGTGCCAAGCCTTGTGCAACCCGAACATGTGCAGAACCTCCAACATTCCAGAAACCAACATGAACACAGTGAATTGTTTTGCAAAACAGTTTGTGGGGAAATGAGAGCAGTCAGCTGTTTTTCTGAACAAGGATGTAAATTGCCTATTTGAGATTGGTTTCAAATCAAATATAACTAAAACTGAACATTTAGAAATGCGCAAGGAGTTGAGAAGTGCACAGAATCTACACATTAACACTTGAGCCTGGTGTTGGTCCTCTGGGGCTGTGGTGTGTTGGAAACCGGATATACACATACTGTGTGGCCGTCTAACTTTTGGAATCAGTGCACTAAAGAACATTCGGAAACTTCACTGTTCATGAGGGATGTTTGGGACCAAAACACCATCTTGTTTTTTGTCCCCAGCCATTAAACGAGTGATTTCCACCCTCTGTGTTAAGTGCATTCCAAGTACAGCAGTATTTCTCTTCAAAATGTTTTCGGTAAAACAGGGATTTAATAATTGTGACATTGACCCGAGGGCCTGAATGCAGTACAAAAAACTGCTAGAAAGGTCACTTTAAAGGCTACTGGAAGATGTCCAACTGAACTGGAATTGGGAAATATTTCTCCATAGAACTACGTGGAGACCACCACTGAACAACTGGCCTCACGTGTCACCTTCCAGAAAATATGAGGATCCCCTTAACCATGACAGAAAATTAGCAAAGCGTCCTGCAATGCCATGACCCCGATATCATGAGGAGGCAAAAATCCCTGCTTATCCACGTCACTTCCTGTTTTTCTACTTCTCAAGAAGGTGGCATGTGTCAGATGTTGAGCCGCTGAGTGGCCAAGAATATACCGGCACTAAGTCCTGGCAAGCAGTGGTTTGGCCCAAAACGCTGCAGATCTGGGCAGAGCCTGGATTACCTGTGAATGACGGATGATCAAGAACACGTAATGTCACGGCAGTGCCGTGGCATGGTCTGTTCAGTGTTCTTAGGGTGCCATCAAATTACGTAGTGAGGGGGCTAGCGGTGCCACGGCTACCACGGAAATAGCGACATAGAAAGTAGCCAGTGAGTTCATTCTGTTTCCAGTCCTCCCTGGCAATTCTGTTGTGCTGATACTGATGGGCGTCAATCATGGGGAAACGCCCTTATAAGGCGAGGCACCAGGAAGAGGCATTCTCGCTCCCACTCTGTCTCCCATTGTCTCGTTACTTATCAGAAGAGATCCTCTACTCCTATGTCCGCCTCCTTTTCCAGGGACCTGCGTAGTCATCATGGGGCGGGTGACTATCCCTTCAAGGGAGAGGCAGTGTAGGGAGAAGGGCCACTTGATGTGTCCCTGGGGCTCCCTAAGCCTAATCTGAACTGCAGGCACTCATGAATACAGCCAAAGCAGAGGCACTAGAGGAGGAAAGGGCAAACATGTCTAAACAAAAGAACAAGAAGATGCAGACCCGATGCCAAAGGTCGCTATATTTCGAAGGAGGCAAGACAGAGCCACAGAAGCATATCTGGGAAACCTGGCCGTTCACCGGGGTTAATGTGGACCGAGGAGAGGAGAGGAACTTCTTGGGTTGCCATGATGTTATGGGAAGCTCTGAAATGACTATGGTTAAAACTATTAAGGACCCTTTCACACGAGAATGGGCTGATTTTGAGGCTAAGATGGTGTACAGACTGGAGGGGGTTATCTGTATTCCTGCTCTCTGTATGGCAGAGTTGAAGCACAGAGCACCCCAGCCAAGATTCTCATAGGGTAGCAATGGATGAGCAATCAAGGCTTAAGCTCTCAGGAGGGGATGCAGGCTAGTTCCTAAGTACAGTGTAATCCCCAAACCCACACAAAGGAATGTCCACACAGTATGTTAGTGATAACACAGTTCTTTATATAAATAAGGTTCAAGTTATATACACACACAATAACACACTTTGTGCTCAGGCAATACTATAATGATAAATATGTACAATATTAATGCAGTACCACAGGTAACTCTTGATTCCATTAAAATGCACAGACTGCTGACAGTCTCAATGTCATACAAATCAAATAGTAATATGAATCAACAATAGACATAAGAGGGAAGAAAAGTTGGGTTAAACAACTGGCAGAATACTGGGTCCCTACCACTAGACACAGTTCTGTGTGACGATCCCCCCACCTGGGCAACCTGTAGATAAAGTGTATCAACAAGCCCAGTCCATATATGGTTTAATATAGTCTTGGTTCCTTCTACAAAGGTTCTACTACCCCAATGTACCTGGTTTAGCAGGGTTCGACGTCAGGTCGTCGACGGATCCTCCTTGAGTGAACTCCCTTTAAGGCAGGAGCCACGGATCATCGAGATTTCTTGAAGAAAGGGAGAACAATGTCACTAAGGCAGCAGCTTCCGTCCTTGCAGTGCTCGTCGATGATCGGTCGTGAACGTCCAGACAAGATGAGGCATGTGGTGCACCTCGATGACGAGAGTTTATTGCCGCAAAGAGTCAATGAAGAACGTAGGCCCACCAAGGGTGTCGGGTCGTCAACATTTGGCGTCGGGAATCGGGACTCAACCCCAGCTGGCTTTCCGATCTTTGTCCGCGACTTTGTGGACTTCGGGTGTCGAGAAACCCAATGGCGGATTCTCCTCGGGTCGTCGGCGACATGGACTTTCTCCGCTGGGACAAAGCGGTCTACAGGGATGAGCAAGGGAGTCCTTGATTTCAAAGTTTCTTAGGCAATGGAGCATTGCTGCTCTGGTCGATGAGGTTACAGCGGTCCTGGTGCTTCACTTCAGCGGTCCCACCCAGCGGTCTCCGTCTCCGGTTGACAGCCTTCTGAGGACTGACTTCCTGGGAGCCTTAGTGAAGGTTAGCTGGTGCACAATGTTCCCTCGGTGCTCGGGAAGAATTCTCCAAGCCAGCTCCACCCTTGGATCAGTTCTTGGCGACACGACAGCTTTCAGATTGCGTTGAATGAAAGCAGCAGCAAAGCCTTCTTCTTCCAGCTGGACTTCAAGGTTAAGCATCAAGTTTTGACTTCAGCTTCTGAAAGATTCTAGTCAGTGAGAGGTTCCCAGATATACTGTTCTGTCTCTCATTCACACTGCTGAGCCAGGATCAGGCAGCCAATCATTCCGAAGGGCATTCAGCAAGCAGGCAGTTAAATCAGCCTCACAGTGCATTCAGGCCATTCATCTCCATCCAGACACTCACAACAAGGAATATGGATTGGGGCAAGCACCCAGCCTTTCAGCACTCCACACTGCATTCATACCAGTTTTGGGCAGGTCTGTCTCAGCCATTGTGTCACACACCATAAACCAGACACCCATAACATGAAATGTATATTGGTCACAGACTCCATTCACCCAGGTCCCGCCCCAAGGGTGTACCCACAACATAGAGTCATTGGGAAGGCTCCAGACAGTCTAGCCTGGACTTCCCACCAATACCATATATGGAACTTCCACCCAACAGCCAGTCAGCGGAAGGTACAGAGTCAGGGCTTCCCAGGACTTTGGGAAAACAAGGTAACAGGCAATAGAAAGCAAGAAGCCACAGGGGCCATCTTGTCTCCTATCAGGAATCAACTGCTTTCAATGGCAGGACCTGGGTATCCCAAAATGGAGGATACTCAGAGCACCTGTCAAATTCAGCATGGAGCTGCCACAAGCACATACCCTGCTCTGTGGACCACACACAGGTGCCCAAAAACATACACTAGGGGTACAGGCTTGTACCCCAACCCGTGGGTGCCAGAGGGGTATCGCAAGTGTTTGTGCACTACAATCAAAAAGAGGAAGAGCTGCACTGCCAGGAGTCCCACGTGGATCATGTGCATAAAACAACACAGAACACACATCAGAAAGGAATACAGGACAAGGACATGGAGGCCCTGTCCCTCCAATGCATTTCCAGCATCACACATGGTAGCCAAGTTCATTTCCATGAGCTACCCAGCTAAGGCTAACAGAACACATTGAGGTGTATTTAATCATCCCTAATCTAACAGGGAAACCTTCAATGGCAGCTGCGTATACAGCACACCATGACGCCATGGGCAGGGAGCTGGATGCAGATTCAATCTAGCTCTGAGGGTCCACCTTGCTCACAGACATGCAGAATATGTACACAGTCATGAAGTCGGAAGAGGGTTGGAACAACATTCTGCTACACATATAGCTGTTGGCCCAGTTTATGTCCAACACAGCTATGATCTCTAATGCAGCCACCCTCGCCCTCATATTGGGTTGAACCACAACTTCAGAGACTGGAAGGTGGCTGACAGTCAGAGCTCGATCACGTTTTACATGTCCTCCCTGGGGTTCATGCAGTGCAGCCCTAACCTGGATGCAATGGTAAAAACATTCTGTATGAAGATCACAGTAATTCTTAGCCTCTCCTGGGAGACTCCCAGGAAAATAAACTTCCTATTAACCTCCATGCAGATCATCAAGGAGACGCAGTGGTTTTCCCATAGCAAAGCAAGGCTTCCAAGAGGAGAAACCTCAACTCTCTCAGGCAATATCTCATCCTAACAATAGTCAGTCCTGACTCTCGGTCAGATGCTCCAGTAGGTGGTCGCTGACGCCTTCATGCCATCACACCCAAATGGGAGGTTTCGGGATCCTTGGGCTACAAGAATCATAGCAGAAGGCTGTGCAAAGGAGCTGACAACAATACATTCTCAAGTTCGAGAGGTGAAGGCACAGACACCAAAGACAGTTAGAAACACCAGAAACAATAGACCTGGCCTCCTCAAGAGCATTGCACTCTTGCACAAGAAAGCAATAGTCCCAGTGCATCCAGGTGAAGAAGGACAGGGTTGCTGCCCCCACATATTCCTCATCAGGAAAGGTTGAGGGGTGGTTCAGGTTGGCCTCTACCTCGGGAAGTTGAGCATGCAGATTCTCTGTACACGCGTCATCATTGGAACACTGCAGTAAATATTGCCGCTGTTACCTTCTGAGCTGGTCATGACTTCAGTGAATCTTCAGTATGCCTATCATCACGTTCCCCTAGCCTCAGCTCATCAGACGTGTCTCTGAATAATCATGCCCAGAAGGTACCTGCTGTCCACCTTCCTGCTATTCAGGCTGAAAACAGCCCCAGTAGATGTTCATTTAACACTTGGCTCTGGTGATGAGGTGCCCGCACATGGGTGATGTCCACATCCACCCGCAGGACTGTCTCATGGTGGGGAGATCGCAGGAGGAAGTGGAGCACGACAAATGCAAGGAATGCTATTTGGTGGAGAGGTTGGGATTCCTCATCAACCAGCAGAAGTCCCATTTGATCGCGGTGCAGTGGGCCACCGTTAGAAGTAACCAGATCAATATGACACAGGGCAGAGTGATCCTCCCATAGGAAAAGATTTGGAGTGGCTTTGCTCAAACTGTTTGCAAAACAGAAGATCAGGGTGGTTCCTATGTTCTGTTGCCAGGTTCCCAAGCCTCTGGCCTGGAGTTGTGATGCACTTCATCTGAAGTGGCCAGAGTCTCTTCTGTACGCCTTTCCCCAGTTCATTTCACACTCCGGGTAATCCAGAAGATTTTCGGGGAGGGTGTGGAGATTTAATCTTTAGACCACATTGGCTAGGGGGCCCTGGTTCTCTCTCCTTCAGTGCTAGTGATGACCATTAGTGACTTTGGCACTGCTCTTGATGCAAAAACCAACTCATGTTCGGTTATCTGAGATGCACCATTGGGTCCTCTCTCATAACATTTCCAGCACGGTGGTTGAGCGACAAGGCTTATGGGGTTTAGGTTTATACTATGTGACAGCAGAGGTCGCCCAGAAATCCAGGGGACTTTCCACAAGCAGAGCGCATGAATGCCATTGGTCCTCTTTTCAGTCATAATGTGTGAGGCAGAGTATTCACCATTTGGACCCCGAGCCACTATGCTTTTGTATTTTCTTCTGAAGGGTCTACAAAGGGTTTGGAAGCTCCAACCGTGCAGGTCCAGTGATGCGTATAAGGGCAGTTGTGCTCTGGCCATCATTGAGAAATTGGTTCCGAAGCTGATCTGTGGTTTTGTTCTACTGAATCCTCAGAGGAAGAAAGGGGTTCCACAAGTGGATGTACCCCTGGGGTTGAGGTCTCCGCTAGGAGCTCCTTGGAAACCCTTGGAACAGGCTGATTTAGGATTCCTTTCTCAGTCTCAGAGCCTCGCTTCTGGTGGCGTTGTCCTCAGGCATCTCAGGGGCCTGGTGCCTTGCGTTGCTGGAAACCTTACATTAAGATTTTCCCTGAGCCCTTGGTTACAAAAGCAGGTCCCAGGTTCCTTCCAGAAATCTGTACCTCATTCCATCTGGATGAAGAGGCGGTCCTTCCTCCCCTAGGGTCTCTCTGGGGCTCGAAGGAAGACCGTATTATTATATCTGCTAGAAGGAAGATAGAGCAAATGCTGTGTTGTCTGGCGAGAACGGAGCACTTTAAAGAAAGTGGCAGGGCCCTGGGTCACAATTGAATGCAGAAGAAAGTATTCAAAGCCAGCTGTTTCTTCCCTAAACCGATGGCTCGCGCGGTCATATCGGAAGCCTTGGAGTTGGAAGGCTCTTTGCTCCATCTGATCATTGAGGGCTGATCAAAGAGGGGCGGAGCGGCATCCTATGCAGAGGCAATGTGGGTCCCAATGGCGGGCACATGAGTTCATTCGTCTAACTTTGCGCATCAATCAGACAGGCATTTCCAGGCGATTGTACCAGAGGTGTGGCTGCTTCTGTGTCACTGTCGCTTTGGAAAGAACCCTGGGCACTTTTCACTGGCTCCCTCAGGGTGTAACATAGTACTTCCGCAATGTATGGATGTCCTTTTACCTAGTCCTGTTGTGTTGTTGTCTTGCATATCTTCTCATATTTTGAGGAAGGTAATGAGGGAGGCTAGTTGCTCGTTAGTACCTCAACTACACCCCCTGCCCCCGCCCATCCCGAAAGCATTCAACAGATCTCAGGGATATGGAGTAAACAGGAAGGGACCTGTGTGGTCAGGGCTTTATGCCTCTTCAGAAATGGATGGGCCATGGAGTTCTCAGCACAGCAGGAGGGCATCAAACTCTTTTCTAACCTTCTGTCATGTGGAAGGGGGATATACTTTGGGCAAGGTGATGAGGAAGGCCTGTTGTGGTTATGAAAATAACCATACCAAATCTGGGAATGTTATTCCTATCAAGGATAGTTTTTAGTTTGGGTTACAAGGTGGCCCATCCTTCACTGACCAAGGCCATGCTAATCCCTATGGCCATTCCCATGAAGTTCCTGCCCCTCGCGGCGCAAAACACTGCCTCATGGGATCTCTTTAAGCTCGCTTTAAGCAAGTCTTACCATCAAACTTTGCACTGGAAGGGCTTGCCAGTATTCTTTCTGAGAATTCATGACTTAACCAGAGTTGTAAACCTGCTGCTGGCGTAATAAAAACGTCTTAACCAGGCCTGCCTTCAGTCACTTGATTTATAAGCACAATGCATGTCCTTCATTAAAGTCCTGTTAAAAACAAGCATTGGCAAAGCAAACAGATTTGGCTTTTGTATAGTTATAGGCATTTTCCAGGCACTGCTATTAGATGCCCAGGAACTTGCACCATGTTTTCACCTGCAACCATCAATAGCCAGTTAATACCACTACAGTGGTGCCTGTCAAGTGCCTTTCCCATGGCCACACAAAAGCCCAAACTGTTTGCATTACCAATGCTTGTTTCAATTTGTAAAGTATGTATTTACATTTAAAAACGAACTTTTCGCCTGTGAATCATACAGTATATTGACTCCATGAAAGTGCCACCCACACTCACAGATGTATAACAATACACGACTTCGGTGTTGTTTTTGCCAACAGTTGTGTTCGTACAATGACCAACAGTCATTGGACCTGATTCACAAAGAGATTGTCTCATTTGTATGTCCCAAGTATGCACGCATGTGGCAAAAGTCCCCCATTGTGCAGATGCGCTAATGCACAATGGAAAACTGTATGCGCAAGTCACTTTGTGCATACAGTGTTTGCACACCCGCACACTGCACAGTAAATTCCGTGAGGGCCAAGCTTAACACTGGTCCACAAAGGCGTTCACTTGGGGATGTGGCAGCTCCACCGCTGTTTGCCCAGCACGCGGTCTCACCTGTCGCAGGCTAGGCATGCCGGGAAGTGCAATGCTGACAGGGGGCTGCACACACCCATCCCAGCAGTTAAACCCTCTAATCGAAAGGTGCATGCAGAACACACGTTTTACCGTTGTTTTACATTTTCCCACCTGCAACCGGGTGGAAATGCAAAAAGTTCATTTGGAATGGCCTGTCAGCCTGATCCACTCCCTGACCCATGGAGAGGGTTCAATCCAAGTGGCTGGAGTAGATCAATGTGTTGTGATGTCAGCAATGAGCTACAGGATGCGTCACGTCAGCATGTGACACATACCAATAAATGTGTGAGCGGGCTTCCACTCGGCAATAAAATTGGAAAAGGAAATGCGCCTGGGGTTAAGAGCGGCCCATGCCGCTACATTAGTTGAGACTGAGACTCCTGCCTGGGGAGGGAAGCGGCCCATGCCGCCACATTAGTTTGGACTCCTGCCTGGGGAGAGAATCGGCCCATGCCTCCAGATTAGTTGAGACTCCTGCCTGGGGAGAGAAGCGGCCCATGCCGCTACATTAGTTGAGACTGAGACTCCTGCCTGGGGAGAGAAGCGGCCCATGCCTCCACATTAGTTGAGACTCCTGCCTGGGGAGAGAAGCGGCCAATGCCGCCACATTAGTTCAGACTCCGGCCTGGGGAGAGAAGCAGCCCATGCCGCCACATTAGTTGAGACTCCGGCCTGGGGAGAGAAGCGGCCCATGCCGCCTCATTAGTTGAGACTCCGGCCTGGGGAGAGAAGCGGCCCATGCCGCCTCATTAGTTGAGACTCCTGCCTGGGGAGAGAAGCGGCCCATGCCGCCACATTAGTTGAGACTCCTGCCTGGGGAGAGAAGCAGCCCATGCCGCCACATTAGTTGAGACTCCTGCCTGGGGAGAGAAGCGGCCAATGCCGCCACATTAGTTCAGACTCCGGCCTGGGGAGAGAAGCAGCCCATGCCGCCACATTAGTTGAGACTCCGGCCTGGGGAGAGAAGCAGCCCATGCCGCCACATTAGTTGAGACTCCGGCCTGGGGAGAGAAGCGGCCCATGCCGCCTCATTAGTTGAGACTCCTGCCTGGGGAGAGAAGCAGCCCATGCCGCCACATTAGTTTGGACTCCTGCCTGGGGAGAGAAGCGGCCCATGCCGCCACATTAGTTGAGACTCCTGCCTGGGGAGAGAAGCGTCCCATGCCGCCACATTAGTTCAGACTCCGGCCTGGGGAGAGAAGCAGCCCATGCCGCCACATTAGTTGAGACTCCGGCCTGAGAGAGAGAAGCAGCTCCGCCGCCACAAGCAACATTGTTCTACCCCATGGGGGAGAGCAGCGGAGCGGCAAGGACCGCCGCTGCAATCATGTTAATCAGAACTCCTGCCTCGAGGAGTAATGCAGTACCTGGATGCACACCTGCCTGGGGGAGAAGATAAGGGGCAGCCTGCCCCAGACCACTTATTAGAGACACTCCTGGCTGGGGTAGAGGTGCACTGCCTCAGGTAAGACACTCCAGTCGGGTGGAGAGGTGCACTACCTCAAGTAAGGGCACTCCTGTCTGGGGGAGGGGTGCACTGCCTCAAATAGAGGCACTCCTGTCTGGGGGAGAGGTGCACTGCCTCAAATAGAGGCACTCCTGACTGAGGGAGAGGTGCACTGCCTAAAGTACGGCTCTTGCCGGGGCGAGAGGCCTAGGGGTAGAGGAGCGGACCATGCTGCTACAGCGATAGAACACTCCGGCCTGGGCGAAACGCCTGGGGGGAGAAAAATGGCATGGCAAGAAAAGATGCTGCCGTGTATTTCACAGAAGCCCCAACCGTGACCCAGTCTATCCTTGCTACAAAGAGCCAGGAGCGGGTCATGCAGCGGGATACATCCCCAGCACCTTTAACGGAAGAAAAAGAGCAGTGCAGCAAGTACCACTGCCGCAGTGGCTGTACCCCCGAGCCCACAACAGCGACCTCCGGGCTGGGGCAGTCTGTAGTTGGTGCGACCTGAACTGTAGCCACAGTCAACTCCCACCTGGGGGAGGCAACAACGATGCGACGATGTCGGCCTGACCGTGGGTCTCCCCTGAGTGAGTGCATGTGCAGTCAGGCAGGAGGTGACCCAGGAAAGACGGCGCTGCCCAAGTGCGCTGCTGTCAACTCCTGCCTGGGGGAGCCTGGCCACCTGCTGCTGCATCAAAGTGTTTTGTGACCGCCAAGAAGTGAGAAGATGTGGTGGGTGCTGACCCCCGACGCAATGCTTGAGCGATGATCTCCCAACTGGGGACAGTCTGGGCACTGCATGGCCCTGACTGCTGCCCTGGGACAGTTGCTGCTGCTGCAGGGAGCCTCAACGCGGTGGGGCTGCCGCCAACATGGTAGCAAGGCAGAACTCCCACCTGGGGGAAACCGGGCATGGCCCTGCCCGCTGCCGTCAGCTGACTTAAGGAGAGTGTGCTCCCGTTGCCCCTATCCTGATGGGAGAGATGGGGCCCAAAAGGCTCCAGACTGTCTGACGCAAGGAATAAGGGCCACCCAGGCCCTCTGCCAGCTCCGTAACAGCCGCTGGAATGCTCAGCACTCACGGGGCAGAGACCTGCTGGCGAGACAGCAGTCAATGTGGTCCCTTTGCAATCCACCTAGGGTGAATGGACAAAGATGGACTGACCTGTGACCAACCTGCCGATGTGGCCCCGGTGACCCCTGTGTGGCTTTGCCGGCTAGTGGTGTAGTCCCTACTCTTTTTATGGACTAATAAAGTGATACAGTTCCAAAGAGGTCTGTTACACGCCAATGTATATGTGTGTGTAAATGTATACCTTGACAACGAGGCATGTTTATAATGCAGTGTTGCGCAATCGGGCTAGCCTTACAGTGGACTCAGAAGTAATGTGTACTGTAAGCTGTGATCCCGCGTATGACTTTCCAGTTTGAAGTGGGCCAACTAAAGTAACTTGTCATCATTGCTGACCAGAACTGCAAGTGGGTCAAGTGATTACCACCGTCACTCAAGAGGAAATACACTGAACTGCCCAAACGTTGCTAGTGGACCCCATGCAAAGAGTGTCTATAGCAGTGTTTTAAAATGATCCAGGCGTGCAGTGTGAGTTTGAGCGGCCTCTGCAACTCTTGCCATGTGATGTTGTTATTGTGTGAATTGTTTGTTTTTAGCATTGGCATGAAATGTTGTGACGTCAGCAACGAGCTACAGGGCTCGTGCTGAGTCACATGTTAAAGGTCACATGCATGCGCATGTGGCCCACACCAATAAAGTTGCCGAGCGGGCTTCCGCTCTGCAGTTGCAGTTCAGTACTGGTCTTGAGTGGTTATTGCCGCCCCCCAGGACAGGCCATCCTCACATGCTGGGCCCCGCAGACCCCGGCCCATTAACACGATTGATATACACATTATTCCAAGCACATGCGGATGCACGGAAGGGCTGGCAGCCGGTTTCTTTCTCCTATACCCTTGAGAGCATGTACTCATGGGAGCTCCTGCCTGACAAGCAGCCAAGATGATGGGAACACGCAGAATACACAAGGAGGCTGTGCACACGGGCAGGTGTTCTGGTCTCCGCACGCTTGGAGTTCCTTATTCGCCCAGATGAAAGTCTTACTCGCCACTGGCGAGTGAACGTTTTGCCGCTTGGCTGATATGTAACGTACTCATCAGGGCCCTTCATAAGCATCGCACTTTCGGTGGATATCTCTCACAGTGACATTACATGGTAGAATAGTCTGAAGCTTGCAGCCTTACTCATTTTCATAAGTTCTACTTTCTGTGTAACTCCTCACCACTTTAGCAAGGGCGATACCCTGCGCCCAATGTGGATATTTGCCCGTCTTTTGACGTTTTTGCAGCAAAAACCTTCCTGAAATATTATGTATAGCAATTTCCTTACTCCCGCTGGGGACCAAGTAAAAAAAAAAAAGCGCACCCTGCAGCATCAGCTCCGATCCACGCAAGTGGGAGGAACCGACGCCGCAGAGATAGCGGGGAGTTGGCGGCGCGCACAGAAGTGTGCCGCCGTAAAGGTAAGATGGGTGGGGGGGGGGGGGCTGGGTCGATTGTATGCAGGGTGAGGGACGTGGGTAAAGTGATCTATTATGACTACACCGTGCCGTAATTGGGGTTGACATTTTCGGCGGCACAGTTACGGGTGGGCAGTGATCACATAGATTCCTTTTTTCTGTGCTATGGTTAGCGTGTTCAAAGAAAGTCCTGTGATGGACTTAATGAAGCAGAGTCCACGCAACCCACTCAGCTGCTGATAGTCTCTTTAGCTTTCGGAGCTTTGTTTATTTTTCTGCCTTCAAAGGGAGGGAATTATGTATCTTAAATCTAATGGCCTTTTTACTGAAATCTATGAGCGCGTGAAAGGAGCCAGCTTTGGGAAAGGTTTCTAGAAGCATAGGGGTATTACAATTCCTGAGGAAACTAAAATGAAGATCGTTTTCTTTATAATGAGGAACCTTTGAGCTTAGTTTATGAAGATGTGCTATAAATATGCTCTAAAAATTATGAATGCTAGGAAATATGGACAGTGCACCACTCTCAGCAAAGAGGCCAATGCTTGAACGCTCATGCAGTCTGGTGTCCCATTGCCCAGGTGTATAGCAGTAGTTGTCAGTATGAGAAGCTACCCGGGGTCCCCAGTAGGACTGCTTTTTTAATTGGACAGTACTCGCGCTTCTCAGGACAGCTACTGTCATGTTCATAGGGCAGTACCTTCAACTCTCCTCAGAAGAGTGGGAACACATGTGTCAGGACCAAAGCAGCAGGTGCAAGAAGAGCTGGTAAACCTTCCATTTCGCAATTCCAGCCCTTCTTGGAGGCCTCAGCCGTGAATCACAGCACTGACCAGACAAGTGTGGCTGAACTGCCTTCTTGTCCGATCAGCGGGCAGTGTGGGGTGTTTGCATTGCTGTGCAAGTCTTCAGACCAGAGTGCTCCCATTCAGGTCCCAATCCCATAACCACTACTATTTTAGTTCTACAGGATATTCGCAGCTACGCTCCTGTTGATATATATTTTTGAAAGTGTGTCTGTCTGTTTGTCAACTATAGAAATGAAGGGAGGGCTATCTAGAGGTCCCCAAAGAGCTCCAACAAGGGTATATTTTTGGAAGGAATCTAATCGTTTGGTTTAAAGTTGCTGAAGTGGCGCCCCCGGTGGATGAAATTGGAACTAATGCTTGCTTTGCTGAACAAACGACCATAGCAAAAGCTCACAAGCTTTCGCAATGGCAATAGTTTTGGCGTTCACTGTTGTTCTTTGCGTTTGTATTTATAGGCACATGGGTGCAAGGAGAGTGAAAATGTGTAAAGGTGGATGGATGATGGGTGCAGATGTGCAATGGAATAAGGAGGGGAATGGAGCAGCGGTGGAAGTCATTGATAGAGGGTGCTGATTATGAGCAAGAGAAAGGGTCAGAGAATTAGAGAACATGTGAGTGTGAGAGGAAGGATGAGAGAAAAAGTAAGGGCTGAGAGCAAAGGTGAAAGTTGGAGAAGAGGGAATGAGGGGGTAGCTTCAAGAGTGTCTGAGAGAGAGCGACAGCCTACGTGGGGCGAAAGAGCGATAGCGCATGCAGGGAGAGAGCGAGAGAATGACAGCGTGTGGAGAGAGTGACAGCATGTGTGGGGAGAGAGAGAGAGAGAGCGACAGAACATGCAGGGAGAGAGAGAGAGTGTCAGCGTGCGGAGAGAGCGACAGTTCAGAGAGAGAGAGAGAGAGCGACAGAACACGCAGGGACAGAGAGAGAGCGTCAGCGTGCGGAGAGAGCGACAGTTCAGAGAGAGAGAGACTATGTGCGGACCACTACACCAGGGCTAACATCCTGCTAAGATATGTGCCCAGGTCGCACAGACAGGCCTGGCTTAAGTTGTGTGGGGGCCCATTTCAACACAATGGTTGGGACCATCCTTGCTTAGAGAAGAAATCAGTCTGAGGTGCATACAATATAATGAAGACAAAGAAACTCAGCGGGAAGTTGAAAGCTGCAGATTATTGTGAGACGAACAGCATGGAGCTGAAATGCTAAATGACCACTGGAAAGCTGTACATTCTTCTTTGTCAGCTTCTTTGCCATGGTTAAAAGGCAACAAGGAGATAACACATCTGTATAAAGTCAAACCACTTTTTCTTAAATGGCGGCCACCATTTTGGAAGTAAAAAGGGGGTGTGGTTTGGGCTGGGAATGGGAGGAAAAATCATATAGTTGATAGATTTCACTTAGAGATTGGTGTTGAATGGTGGGACACAGCCAAATCAACACACATCCATCCTCGTATGCCATTCAAAGCCCCTATTTGAAGCGCTTATGTTAAAGCTCTTATTTTAATGTCAATAGTTTCGGCTTAAAGGTAGCGCTTTCAGCGCCACCTAATAGCCAAAACTAAAAACGACTTAAATGAATAACCAAAGCAAACTATTTAATGCGTCCTTGATTGACATCAGTTGGACGCAGCTGAAGTGTAGTGGCTTGTGTAAGTGGATGAGGCTCCAATCTTGTGTGTGACATTTGACTCTAAACACCCACTCATAGACTACCTTGCCTTGAAACATGTCAGACGTAAATGCCTTTTATACATGAAAAGACCATCTCGTAAAAACGAGGCCGAGTGATGGTTCCAGGAAGCACGGGCCACCAGCTTGAATGTTGAATGCAACGTCTCTCTTCATCCAACTCCCCCTGCACTTACAGCCATGCTGAACTAGCAACTACACATCTTGCTGACCCAAATACATGCCAAGAAACAGGTGTGCATAGATCACTGCTTGCAACTGGCCATGGTGAGATGCTCTGCTAGTGTTGCACAGTTCTGCGGTGAGACGTGCGTTCTGCTCTATCGCAGCCTTGCATTCACATCCCATTGTACTGAGGCACACCCTTTCAGATTATCGCATCTCACACTCTGCATGCGTGACAGAAGCAACAGAACACAAAGGGCCTCATCACGAGTTGGGCGGTAACGCCGGCGCTATTACCGCTGCCGCTATTAGCCCTACTGCCAAACCTCCCCCTGCACTATTAGCACCGGATCACGGGTCTGGTGGAACGGTTAGTGCCCATTCCCCATTGGGCCCATTCGGGAATTCCTCATTCCCCATTGGGGAAAATTCACGCTATTACCGCCGGCGGATTTTCGCCAGCGGTAATAGTGCTGAAAATCAGCAAATTTGCCGCCTGGGGGGAAATCTGCCAAAGTCATGATCTGGCGGACCCTTAAATGTGGCAGTAATAGTGCTACTGCCGCATTTAGGGGTTACCGCCAGACTCATTATGAGGCCCAAAGTCTTAAAGCGAGGCTTTTGGGCTATGAACAAATAAACAAAAGCTCAGCGAAGTCAAGGTGGAAAGCCTGGTTCTATTCCAAGCACAGCAAAAGGCATTTCTTAATAAAGAAAACTAGCTCTATCTCACTGTAACACACGTTACCTTGTGCTGTTTAGGGCCTGCCAGTGTTATTTCTAAGCAGTTTTCTAAACGTTAATGGCTTACTTGCCAATGCTATGTATGCCAATATGTGGCATGTAATTTCTGAGATGTTCAACCAGTCCTGATTTTATCCTAGCATTCTGGGACTTGTGCTGGATTCATAATGGGAAAAGCAAAACCATAACTCCCAAAACGGAAGTAAAAAGAAAAGATGAGCCTTTCTTGAACGAAATGGGCGATGTTGGCATGCTGGCAAACATCTGCCTCTGGGAAAGCAGCCTATCACCCCTCCACAAAACAACACCAGTCACTAACACATTTTCACCAGTTGTTTTGCACAGATGTTGCAATTGAAATGCATGGGTGGCTGATTGTGGGTAGCGACCAGGCACCTGCGTGGTGCACCTGCTTGGCAAGAGTGGCAGCCTCCTGGGCCTTGGCACGGATTGTAAGATGCCCTTTTATGGGAAGGACTGGCGGTTATGCATAGAACCTCTGGGGATATCAGTTCCCTGGTTCCCAGGGAGTGCTCCACTGACTTGCAGGAAGTTTGCAATCTGGGAATTTCACTTCCGGGTGGATACAATGCCTCACAAAGCACTGCTTGGGAAAGTGGGCTTGCCAATTTCTGGAGGGTATGAAGCAGCTGTAGCTCACCGGAGGGGCTAGTCCAGAAGGGGTCCCGATCCCAGACGTACTCACAAGAACTAAGACAAGTCGGTCAAATGTAGGATGGGGCTATGACACAACCAGCTCGCACGTAAGGCATCCTTTTAAGAATAGAATCATAAGAAACCAGCTTGCATCTGCACCCTCAACATTCATTGCACTTTATGTATCCCTCCCACATACCCCATGCTGCACTGTGAGCATATACGAGCATGCGTTTTATCCTTGCTCATACTTCTAGGAGTGTGAGCACAGGGAACAATACAAAGTCATTGGCATGCAGCACCCACACCCTCCGCCCTGTCCCCTCCCCTTGAATGTAGAGTGATTTGCTGTCTGTGAGCCTCCACGTGGAGGGGGAAGTTTAGGGAGAGCCAACTCCTACAGCACCTCGCTGGAGCTCTGCTATCATGGCAGCCATGGCTGGGTCCTGTCATTCAGGCCTTACGTGAGAAGAACAGCTCGGAACTGTGTTTGAAAAGCGAGAGGGGAGGTGGACAGTCAAGAATCCCTTCATAGCTCAGAAAACATTCTTAGCCAAGTTTTTCTCTAGTCAAAGCCACACAGACCAATTCGATAATCAAAAGAGGACCTACATTCGAATTCACAGTTAATTCAAAGCTGCATCTGCAGCCGCTTCGGCTCATGCTGGGCAGAGGAGGCCTCACACTGGCTCACCCGGTGCCTGCCTCCTCCAGAAACCACCGCTGCCGACCTTAGAGCCGTGTTCGAGCTGCAGACCAGGATAAGATGAAACAAAATGGCTGCCGTGTGGAAAAAAAGCTCTTACTCGTGAGCCAATCACAGCACACCCAATCAGCGACTGCTTACATCTGAAAGCACTTGAGCAACCCCTACAAAGCAGTGCATGGGCAATTTGAGAGATATTTTAGATCAAAATGTAACTACAAAAGTAACTTGTTTTTTAAAATTACAAGATGCATTCATATATGTAACATAACTGAAAAGCTGCCTGCAGCAAACACTTTTTAAAGCATCAATCAAGTCAAATAACTTTTAAATAACATTAACAGATGGCGGCCACCATTTTGGAAATAAAAATGCCTGACAAATTCACCACACAGCACAAATTCAACCAAAGAGTGCAAAAAGAGGTGTGCTTGGAGGGAAGATGGGTGGGAATGGGAAGAAAATCCTATAGATTTCACTTAGCGATGGGCGTTAAATGGTTGAGACAAATAGCCAAACTACATAAATCCATCTTCATATGTCATGTGAATTGAAACGCATTACAAACCTACATTAAAAACACCTATTTCAAGCTCTTATGTTAAAGCTCTATTTTAATGACAATAGTTTTGGCTTTAAAGGTTGCGCGTTTAAGCTGATGCAGTTGTCTGATGCTCGACATTAAGTGGCAGCCTGGGCAGCAGTAGAAAACCATGGGTATATCTGCTAGTAAACTATATGATTTCCATTTAATAATTATCATAATTTGAAAATGTATATGGAACTTAATGGCTTAGTCCTCCATCACCTAAGTACTGTGATAACTATAATGATCACTCACTTGTGGTACCCAATTTATCAACTTGGGGAGGGGGTTAAGGGGTGATGGCCAGAATTGACCCAAATAGGGTGTCAAATCTATGGCAGACGGCATTGCCAGATGAGCTGAGAACTGGACATGTACACCTTTTGAACAGGGCATGATACCTGTGAGCTGTAGGTTGCATACATATCTCTATTTACACACATGAACACAAACAGCTATTTCAGCAGGATGAACTCCTGCATATTAACCATAGATCACCATTGCACGTGCATTAACTGACTGAGCTACACATTTTAACAAGTCATGGACACTGGAATGCCTGTAGGACTATGGTAATCACATTTAAGTCCCACCTGGCTTTTTATTGGCTCGGTTTTAGTGCTACAAGCATGTGTAAGGACTATCCAGGTAGTCCTTACAAATGCGGGTAGCACTACAACAAGGCCATCACAGCTGCATAAGTTGTGATGTTGGTCTCTGCTTGGGGCACAGGCACGGCCATTAATCCATGACACGTCGTTAGTGAGGGCAGAGTGTGCGGGCCTGAGAACCAGAACAGGGTTCACTGGAGTGCTCATCCTCAGATCGGGTCCCAATAGGGATGATGGAAAGATCTTCTGTAGGAGGAGATAGCGTCAGGTGTGTCGAGCTAGCAGAATTGTACTACAACTGGTATTACCACGCCGGTGATACCGGCAGTTTTTTGCTGGTAGGGTGGTGGATATACCTGCAGTTTTATGCTGGTAGGGTGGTGGATATACCTGCAGCTCAGAGCTGGAAGTCAATCCACCACCCTACCGGCAAACGTGGAGTGTGCCAGTGCGGTAATGTGCCGATATGCGTTAATACTGGCATGTTATTACTGCAGCGGCCCACTCGTAATGAGGCCCATAGTCTCAATACAAAGCACTGCTGATTGGCAATATTTCGACTGAGTGCAAAATATGTTTGATGTCAACATTTTTCCTGGCACAGTATTGCTGATGGCATGTTTAACATTACAAAGTATTCCTGGGGCCAGATTACAGAAACTTTGCCCCGGTGCAAGTGCTAAATGTGCACGGTATTACCACTAGGGCAAAGTGTGCCCTATTTTTTAAAAAACGTGGACATATTAGAAAACTATTTTACCATGACAAATGCAGTTTGACATTGTATAAGCACCAGTAAAAAAAATTGCCATAGTGCAAAAAAGATGCATTTCCGATGTGTTTTTTCACCAGGGCAAAGTTTGCCCTAATGCTAATGCCACTCCGTATTAGCACTAGGGCAAACTTTGCCCTAGTACAATAATGGAGTGAAAATGTATCTTTTTTGCCTAAGGGCAATTTTTGCCCTGGTGTTTATACCATGACAAACTGCACTTTTCATGGTGCAATAGTTTTCTAATATGTACAAGTGGTTTTAAAAATAGGGCAAACTTTGCCCTAGTGCTAATACCGTGCAACTTTACACTTTCACCGGCACAACATTTCTGTAATCTGGACCCTAAAGGACATTATTTCACATAGTACTGTATTTATGATGGTAATTAGGGTTGATCTGGGTCAATGTTTTATATGAACAAATTCGCTGCTATTCACAAATATGTTCCATCATGGATCTGGAATTAGGCATTTTGACAGAGCACCTACCACATCACATTTCATGTACATATTACAGGAAATGTTATGAAAAATGTGCCACTTGGCCCCTTTTTTAAATTAATGTCTTTAGTGAAATGCACCACCAGATACGCTTCTGCTGAACATTTTACCACATGTTGGACTCCTGCTTATTCGTGAACACCATTTGCTCGCACCCACATAGCTTTCATGAAGTGATGTGACTGGCCTGCACCTCCACTCAACAAAAAGCGTTGCTATATCAGTGTTCTCCTGCATCATGGGGTCTTTGCCCTGACTTTCTCTCCTGCTTCTGGCACCTGCCTGTGAACCCTCGCCCACCCGTGTGACTCCACCCTCCAGACCTTAATGTGGCTCGGCTCAGCCCCATTGGACGGCACCCCCCTTTTTACTGCTCTATTTCGTCTTATATCCTCATCTCTTTGATATCCTTTTGTTCCTCAAAGGAAGTAGGGAGCAGGAAACACAATCTGCATGCTGGTTTCTCTTCCCACTTCAGTGGAGGAAGGAAAATTAAAATATCTGTAAGGTGAGAAACCATCCCAATATCCTTATGTTAGTAACTTTAGTCCAAGTACCTTACCAAGATGGCTTACTCCAAAACCACAAGTAAAATGTCACCCGGCTAAATAATGAGGCAGCTCCTCCATTTCCCATTTAATGGCCAAAGTCTCTTGCTCCATGCTGGAATATCAAGGTTCGTAGGAGAACAGTTTTCTACTAATGAACAGTACTAGTCTCTCTTCATCATCTCGGATTTGCATAGTATGACCCTGCCCTGGAGGCATCAGCCGGCACACAAGCCTGCCCTGGAGGCATCAGCCGACAAACAAGCCTGCCCTGGAGGCATCAGCCGGCACACAAGCCTGCCCTGGAGGCATCAGCCGACACACAAGCCTGCCCTGGAGGCATCAGCCGGCACACAAGCCTGCCCTGGAGGCATCAGCCGGCACACAAGCCTGCCCTGGAGGCAACAGCCGACACACAAGCCTGCCCTGGAGGCATCAGCCGGCACACAAGCCTGCCCTGGAGGCATCAGCAGGCACACAAACCTGCCCTGGAGGCATCAGCCGACACACAAGCCTGCCCTGGAGGCATCAGCCGGCACACAAGCCTGCCCTGGAGGCATCAGCCGACACAGAAGCCTGCACTGGAGGCATCAGCCGGCACACAAGCCTGCCCTGGAGGCATCAGCCGACACACAAGCCTGCCCTGGAGGCCCTGGAGGCATCAGCCGACACAGAAGCCTGCCCTGGAGGCATCAGCCGACACAGAAGCCTGCCCTGGAGGCATCAGCCGACACAGAAGCCGGCCCTGGAGGCATCAGCCGACACACAAGCCTGCCCTGGAGGCATCAGCCGGCACACAAGCCTGCCCTGGAGGCATCAGCCGACCCACAAGCCTGCCCTTACGGCATCAGCAGGCAGGGTGAAAGGCTGTTTGAAATCCAGGGTTACTAGTATTCGTTTGATTACAAAAGATTTTGGATCTTGAAGACTCTCTTGGCCAGGTCGTTCCATCACAAGTGATTTGACTTGTTGTTAGACAACATGGGGGCTGATTCGTGGAATTTGTGCGCCAAAAAACAGGGATTTGTGTGCCATTATGCCCGCAAATCCCCATTTGTTAAACAGGGATTTGCGGGCAGCGCACAAATCCCCGTTTTTCGGCGCACACATTCCATGAAGCAGGTATGTTAGTGTGCTGTTTCTGGTGGGAAATTGGCTGTTAAAAGAAAGTGCTGACATCTGTGTTTGTTCCGTATGACCTGTAATTTGGGTTATAGGTCACATTTCCACTTTTTAAAGCCCGAACACAAAAAAGACCGGTTTTTTTTGCCATTTTTGTATTGGCTTTAAAAAGCGGAAATATGACATACTGCCCCCCTCCTTCTCTACCCCCACCCTCTCCCACTGATTCTCTCATTACTCAGGGGGGTTTAACCCCCAAACTCCTCATTTCCCCACCCACCACCCCCTTCCCACCTCAACACACTCATCCTCCCCACACAGACACATACACGCACACACACATACATACAAAAACTCAACTCTCACTTCTGCGACCACTCCACTGGGGCTCACAGACCCGTAGCCCTAGCGCACACTCTGTGCGGCAAGAGCATGACAGTTTGATTTAGTAAGGCCGCTCTGTGCGGTCACAGAGCAGTCTTTCTAAATCAATCTTTTTTTGGTTCGGATTTTTAAAAATGGTCTTTGGACCTAATACCGTAATTTGTGTACTCAAGGATGTATTATTACTCTGTTTCCCACAAAGTAATCCAGGTATTTTACAGCGGTCATATTGAGGGTACATTTAACTGGGGTGGCAAGGAGCCCAGCAGCTCCAAGACTGGAACATAACAGTCACAGGTGTCTTCAGTGACCTTCCCACATTGGGCTGCGGATTGCTACATAATCAATCTATTATTCCGTATATTTTTATGACTGGATAAGAGATGACGCATTAGCTATTCGAAAGTTGTGAGTAGCCAATGACCTCTAAATGGAAATAATCCTGAAATGGAAAAGGTCTTGAGGAGTGGAGAAGGATGTATTTTCTGTGTCCTAGGAAGAAGTGGAGCCTGCCAATATATACCATTTTGTGTGGTGACAAAAGTTGCCTATACAATTAAGGAAGCGGGTACAAGAAACCCTACTGGATTGGAACTGTTGATATCCAAGGGCAGAGGTGCTAAACAGATATCCCAGTTCTATAATATGCTCGACCCTAATGGGATTGATGAAATTGTACCCTACATGGAAAGATGGGAGAGAGAATTGGGCGTTCCGATCCCGTTGAGGCATGATGCCAATTTTGAGAATGGGCAAGAAAAAACTCTCAGTGTTCTAAAGTGAAAGAATGTGCTTCATCAAAGCGTGTTACTGGTATCTGACGCCCATCAGGTTAAAAACAATTTTTCCCAACGCATCAAGGCTATCATGGCACAAATGTGGCAGACCTGGAGCATATGTCGTGGCTTTGCCACACAATAGACATGGTAACAGATATTATGGAAAGATGTTGTAGGTGTACAATTACCATGGAATCCATTTTACGATTGTACTGGGCGATACAGGTGAGGAGGGGACATATCCACTCTCTGAACACCGTGCATTGCTAATCACCCACTTGCTCAGTGCTGCACGGCCAACCATAGCTCGATTCTGGAAGGCTCCGGAAGGTCCAGTGATAGCATGCTGGTTGGTGAAAACACGGGAGATGGTTTAAGACTGTATGGATTTGAATTATCCCGCAAAAATGTACCCAGACACTTATAATTTGTCATTTAAGATAATGGTAAAAGGGATATACAGGCAAAAATCTGTCCATTGCTTTGTTGGATCGTTTAATTGAATCACCTCTTTGTATATGGCTTGTATTTTTTTTAATCATAAAATCAAATAAATGAAGTTTGCAAAAAGAGAAAGAGGCTATCAAATGCATTCTCACTGTACATTGTTGCAGGAGCATCGCAAGGCGCCAGGCACTAACACGTGTTCTGTGCGAGTGTTATATAGAATTCGTTCCATGCCATCATTTTTACTGAGAGTGCAGGTGCGAGTTGCTGCACACACTCAATTTTGAGTGCCATGACAAATTCAACGCACATCAATCAGAAGTGTGCATGCACTCGCTGTAATTGCTTCCATGGTAAGTAGTAGTACTCTATTTTGCGTGTTCCTTCACCAAAGATGGGGCCTCACTACGAGTTTGGCAGTATTTCAGGCAGAAAATGTGCCAAAATACTGTCAAACTCAATTACCGCTACCGATACCTGGTCCCGTGAAATTATCATGGGTGGTAATTGTGATGCTGGAAATGTGTTGGAGGGACAGGGCCTCCACGTCCTTGTCCTGTTCTCCTTTTATCATGTGTATTCTGTGTTATTTTCTGCACAGGAGTCCATGTGGGACTCCTGGCTGTGCAGCTCTTCCTCATTTTGGTTTGGTGAACAGACTCTTGGGATACCCTTATGGCACCCATGGATGGGGGTAGTACAACCTTTTGCCCCTAGTGTATGTTTTTGGGCACCTGTGTGTGGCCCACAGAGCAGGGTATGGGATAGTGGCAGCTCCATGCTGAATTTGACAGGTGCTCTGAGTATCCTCCATTTTGGGATACCCAGGCCCTGCCATTGGAATCAGTTGATTCCTGATAGGAGACACGATGGCCCCTGCAGAATCTTGCTTTCTATTGCCTGTTACCTTGTTTTCCCAAAGTCCTGGGAAGCCCTGACTCTGTCCCTTCCCCTGACTGGCTGTTGGGTGGAAGTTCCATATATGGTATTGTGGGGAAGTCCAGGCCAGACTGGCTGGAGCCTTCCCAGTGACTGTATGTTGTGGGTACACCATTGGGGTGGGACCTGGGTGAATGGAGTGTGTGACCAATATGCACTTCATGTTATGGGTGTCTGGTTTCAGGTATGTAACACAATGAATGAGACAGCCCTGCCCGAAACTGGTATGAATGCAGTGTGGCGTGCTGAATGGCTGGGTACCTGTCCCAATATACATTCCTTCTTGTGAGTGTCTGGAGGGAAGTGAATGGCTTGAATGCACTGTGAGCCTGATTGGCTGCCTGCCTGCTTGAATGCCCTTCTGAGTGTTTGGTTGCCTGAGTGTGACCCATCAGAGTGAATGAGAGAGCAAACAGTATATCTGGGGACCTCTCACTGATGGAAATCGTTCAGAAGCTGAAGTTGAAACTTGATGCTTGACCTTGAAGCCGAGCTGGAAGAAGAAGGTTAACTGCTGTTTCCCTTCAACACAATCTGAAAGCTGCTCTGCCTTCAAGAAACTGATCCAAGAGAGGACCTGGCTAGGAGACCTCTTCCCAAACTATGAAGGACCATCGTGCACCAGCTAAACCGCCACCAATGCTCCGTGGAAGTCAGCCTTCAAAAGACTGTCGACCGGAGACGGGGACCGCCGAGGGAACTGAGGAGAGGCGCTCGGACATTCCATCTTCCGTTGTCAACCAGGGTTCGGAAGATCGCCGTAACTGCTGGAGGCCCGTCGAAGGCGTGTTGCCCAGAAGCAGGGACAGCTTGACACCGTACCGTGGACGACCAGAGCCGCAACGCTCCATTGCCTAAGAACACTTTGAAACAAGGTCTCCCCCGCTCATCGCCGACGATCGCTTTGCCCCGCTGGAGAAAGTCAAGGCCGCCGACGAACTGAGGAGAATCCGCTGGTGAGTTTCCCGCCCCCCGAAGACCAGAAAGACGCTGATGACTCGACATCCTTGCTGGGCTAAAGTTCTTCATTGACTCTTTGCGGCAACAAACTATCGTCGTTGAGGTGCAACGCACGCCTCATCTTCGCAGGACGTCCACGATCGATCATCGACGAGCACCGCCAGGACTGAAGCTGCTGCCTGGATGCCTTTGTTCACCTTTTCTTCGAGGGATCTCGATGATCCGTGACTCCTACCGTAAAGGGAGTTCACTCAAGAAGGATCCGACGACGATCCGACGTCGAACTCTGCTAAAAACAGGTACATTGGGGTAGTAGAACCTTTATTGAAGGAAGTATGACTCTCATAAGCAATATATGGACTGGGCTTGTCAATATACTTTATTTACAGGTTGCCCAGGTGGGGGCATCCTCACACAGAACTGTTTATAGTGGTAGGGGCCAAGTTTTCTGCCAATTGCTTAACCAGCTTGTTTTCCTCCTCAAGTCTATTGTCTGTTCATTTTATTAATTGATTTGTATGCCATTTTGAAACTGTCTACAGTTGATGCATTTTAATGGAATCAAAGAAGTAATTGTGGTACCACATAGAAACTGTATATATTTATCATTTTAGAATTGCCTGAGCACAAAGTGTGTTATTGTATGTGTACATAATCAAAGCCTTATTTATATAAAGAACTGTTTTTCGCTAACATAGTGTGTGGACATTCCTTTGTGGGTGCTTGGGGACTACACTGTACTTAAGAACCAGCCTGCATCACCTCCGGAGAGCTTAAGCCCTGATTGCTCGTCGACGTTACCAAATAGAGAATCTTGGCTGGAGTGCTCTGTGCCTCTACTCTGTCATATAGCGAGCAGGAGTACAGATACCCCCCTCGAGTCTTTACAGTAATTCCCTATTTTTGGAGTCTATAAGACTCCATGGGGATTTTTAGTGGATTTTCTCCTGCCGGAATTACCACGCAGTAAATCTGATGATTTTCTCAAGGTAAAGTGGAGGATTTACCTTCAGCAACACGCAGTAAGGCCGCTGGCGGCAAATCCACCAAATATTATAATTTGGCAGTGCAGGAAAGTGGCAGTAATGGAATTATCGTCACTTGTTTCCCACGTCACCAAACTCTTAATGAGGCCCATGGGTTACAGCTACCACTTTCCAATGTGCCAGTACAACATACCATTATACTGGCAGGTCTATGCGCAAAGTCTGCTGAACATTTGTCAGGGCTCGTTGGGGCCCATTCCAAAATGATGTTTGGGGGCCCCCTTGCCTACCGTTCAGGAAAACAGACTGAGGCACCAGTGGGGTGTTTAAAGAATAATGGATACAATTGAATGCAGTGAGGACATTTTCACAGTTCGGGGTACCCAAGAGGAGCTGAAACACTAAATGGCCACTGAAAAGCTAGTTACTGCTCTTTGTCAGCAAGGCGCTAATGCAGTGAACGCTGCTGGATCCTTAGGCCAGCAAAGGCAGCCATTACCCTGCTCAGTAAAGCGTACATTTAAAGTCTTGGGATGGGTGACAACAACCAACCAGGGCAGCTTGTAAAGTGTGAAGGGCTACGCGCACATTTAATGTCATGAATTAAATAAATATGTTGCTGTGTACTAGGATGGCCAACATGAGGCTTGGGGCCCATTTCAACTGAAAAATGTACAGGCCCTGACGACGTCCCTGTCTATGCACAGTAAATATAACCTATGCACATACTCCCAAAGGAACGCGTTCCGTCACACACCATGTCAGTGTTCCTTAGCTTATACCTTTAACAAAACAACTAAGCTTGTACCATTGATATTTTCTAGCGTGGTCAGTGATTGCAACGAACGGGTCCCCGGCTTGGTATGGTATTGTTTATTTATAAAGCGCCTATACACAGACAAGTGTTTCAAAGCACTCAAGGGGGTTGGGAACATGGCGAATAAAACAACAGTTGCTCAGAGACCTTGAAATTCTGAGACGATAATAGTCTGCACAGGCAGAATAAGTGCGTAAAATACATTTGACAGTTTGAGATACCGCAAATCGACAGGACAGCGATTCTGCCATTTTTCCAGTGATATTAAGGGGTGAAGACAAGGTAGACAGACAGACGATCTTCAGGCAAGGTGCAAACAGACCGTGCAAGTGCACAGACGGTCACAGGGAGGGGGAGGTCTAAGTGCACCTGGTCGGTGGAGACTGGGGTAAGTGCTTGTGTGTGCATGGTAAGCTGCAGATAAAATGTGCTGGTCATGGGAAAGGCATTTAGGGAGTTATTTTCCTGGTGACTGAGGAATGTCTATGGACACATGCTCCAGCTGTAAACCAGCAGCCCCCAGAAGCTGATTAAACCCGCTGAACTGAGCAAAAGGGAAGGAAGAGACATTGGCGAGCACTTCCCCCCATGGAACAGTGATGGCGGGGAGAAATCTCGCACGAAACATTGAGGTGTTCCTGCCATGTGTACTTGTAGACAGCGGCGCATGTAGACAAGCAGTGGCAAAGCCAATAGTTTGGGGGTTTGAAGTTGTTTATTGCATTTTACATGTAAATGCAGTAGATACTTTGGCTCGACTTACCCTGTTTCCAAACATGGGTGCAAGTTCCTGTTTGCAGGCTTGTAACATTATCTATATTCTTTGTAGAAAGAATGCTCTTCCCTCCAGTGTCTCAGGGTCATTCACCAATTTCAATTACTACTGTTATGTGTCAGCAAACACGAACTTGCAAATGTGTGAAACTTTTAAAGTAAGTATGGTGATTTCAGGGGTTAGCTAGAGTGGTGAAGCTTGAGTGAGCTAAGGTGGGAAGGAGCGGGGTGACCTTGGACAGGAAGCAGGGGTGAGTATGTGAACTCAGGCACATGAGTTGGAGGGGGCAGGAAGGGTTGAAGGAGTGTTGGTTGTAGGGCGTGGGCAGAAAGTGGTAAGATAGAGTGTTTGCAGAGAAGGGTGAGGTAGAGTGAGTGGGCGGGGGGATGGGAGAAACATTGTAAAACATTATAAAACACCTATGCGTTGTCTTAAGTGGCCCAGGGGCACACACAATAACATTTTCTGATTCAGCATGTTCATGCTGTAGCATTTCTAATTACCATGTCGACAAGATCCTGCTTCAGAACACCCATACTTCTTTCCTCTGCTAGCATTGCTTTGTCACAAAGTTGGCCTTCGCGCCACCATATGCGCCAAAACCAAAATGTATGCGACTCCCAAGACAGATAGATATACCCATTTGGAAAGCTGCTCGAATAGACGTGAAGAAGCTCTGGCTGTTTCTTCACAGAGCTCGTAATGTGTTGAACATTGCATCGGCTTGCAAGTTGTCTGAAGCAGCAGGGCGAGTGAGAGCTGCCGCTCACAGGGTCTTTTGAAGGCAACAGCGTTAGTGAGAGCTGCAGCTTGGGGGCCTGCAGCCTGGTTTGGGAACAACAACGCACCTGCAAGACGCATTTTGCCTTCACCCTCCCCCATTACACCCGCCCGCTGTGCCTGTCACTCTACCGTCGGCTCCTTGCTTGCTGGACCAATTGGAGCTGGTGGTGCCCAAGCTGCCCTCAGGACACAGCTGAGGGCAAACCACACAAGCCTGTCACAGGGTCAGGCTGAGCTGTGGTCAAAAGAAAGATCACTGCGCCGCCCAGCTTTAAAAGTGGCACAGACACGTGACATGGTACAGCACTCCTGATTGGGAGAAAACGAGCCACTGTTCTATTACAGTGGCGTAAAGCAACAAGAAATAGCATTTCCAGTTTCATCCGAGTCATGCCAGAGCATTTCCAGTTGCCCTGCAAACCACAGTCAGCTTTCTGGCACCCCTTTACTCTCTCTCTTCTTTGTAGCAATGAAGCTGGTGATATTTTGGTGGCTGAGTCACCAAAATGCAGCAAAACCCAAAAATGAAATGTAGACAGCGACACATTCAAGGGGCAAAATCTAGCAACCATATGTATGAAGTGTCAGGGAACTCTAAAAAGAGCCATGATAGTGAACAGTGTATTCCCCTTTGTGCAGTTACACGTGAAAACGTTTCCTTGGCGGAGGTAACCCACAAAAACCAAAAGGTGAAGACCATATGAAGCAAAGGTTATTCTGAAACTTATCAAACTAGGCCTGTACCCAGGCATGTAGTTGTGCATAGGGTAATAGGAGAATGCCTGGACTGCGGGCCCACCCGGGCAGTGTGGGCCGAGTTCCTGTTCCAATATGGACCAGCTTGATGGCTTAGTGCACTATACTGCCAGCATTCGTAACCAATGTTATCGGAACAATTTTCCTGGAAATTGACAATTTTCCTCAAATTATCCCAAAGCTACATCCCCAGGCACTAATTACACATGTTGCTGCAAAAAGCCCCAAATTGCGATTTGTGAATGCGTGCCAATTTGTCTTTGGCGCTTGAGTCTACATTTTTTCCCCAGTCCAACCCAACATGATGCGCCCCCATGAACCAAGAAAGTGGACTGCAAATATTTCAGGGAGAAGGGACAAGGTCGATTGTACTGTTGGTGACGTATCCAGGAACTAAGCTCTTTCAATGTATTATTAAAAAGTAATGTGTATTTAAAATGATGTACCATTAATGCGTGGCCATTCCCAAATACATTTCCAAAAGGTGAATGACCAACCGTGGTCCTGCTCGAGTTTGAGAGGGGCAGGGAGGCCATTCCAGAGGGAGGCCTCTGCAGAGGAGAGAGATCTACCCCCCACTCTCTGCCTGGAGAAGCCTCTGACCACCAGAGAGTTAGAGGTAGCTAAGCAAAGGGCTCAAGAAGGAAGATGTTTAGGAAGAAAGCGTTGGATGTAGTGCAGGCCCCGGCCCCAGAATGCTCTGTGGAAAATGCAGAGGGTCTTGAACTTGATCCTTGCAGCAACAGGGAGCCAGTGGAGAGATTTCAGTGCTGAAGAGATACCATCCCTGAGCTTCAGGCCAAGGACAAGTTTTTCAGTCCTGTTCTGGGTTAGTTGCAGAGGGCGGAGAGTAGAGGAAGGCAGGTTGAGAAAGAGGCTGTTGCAGTAGTCCAGCCTAGTGAGAACCAGGGCTCTGGAGACATTGAGCTTCTGGGGGAAAGGGAGAAAAGGAAAAATACCTCTGAGGAGTTGCAGCTGGTAGTTTGACTTCTTCGAGAGGTCCGTGATGTGAGGAGAGAAGGAGAGAGTAACTAGACCCTGAGAAGCCTAATGAAAGTACCCAAGTAGAAGGGGAGAACATTCTAACTCTGCCCACCCAAGTAGCGGGGTGCAATAATTACCTGAGCTTACCAAAATGGGACAGCCAAGGCAACAGGAGGTGGAAGTACACACCTGCACATTCCCAACCACTGAGGACATGAGAGATCGAATGGAGGTGACATGGACAAGGCGTTGAGTACTGGACCACACCGTGGACACAGAAGAGCGTTTAGACCATACAACTGTATATGACGTTTGTGGATACCATCTTTGGGAGTTCACCCAGAAAACCTTTCTTTCTAGATTATGAACATTTGGCCTCGGGAAAATAGATCTGTATAGAGCAGTCGGTACACAATATCTTTTCACCAATTCTGATACGCTTTTCTGTTTACCTAGAGGTACTCCTCATTACGATAAGAGCTCTCGCAGACTGTTAGGCAGAATC
This sequence comes from Ambystoma mexicanum, assembly GCF_040938575.1. Classification (NCBI taxonomy): domain Eukaryota; kingdom Metazoa; phylum Chordata; class Amphibia; order Caudata; family Ambystomatidae; genus Ambystoma; species Ambystoma mexicanum. The sequence goes on from NC_090937.1 coordinate 444,796,859, forward strand.
CACTGCAGTTCCCTTGGGGAGCACTACAGCAGGTTAAGACTACAGCTATATGCAATAAATTCCCTTTGGTATCAGTCTGTACCACAAAGATTTAGTTGGTAGCTGTGGCTGAGCAGTCGGACTTATGTCAAGAGGAAGATGAGCAGTATTCAGGGTTTACACTTTAGGACTACAGTACTATGGTACAAGGAAACACTGACCAAAGCTTTGTATTAAAAAGGATATATATATTTATTTTACACACTTCTAGTTCAACACATAAATCACATTTGTCAAAGTAAGTTAAAACAGTCAAGAAAGGTAAACACAACTCCCTTTATAACTTTAAATTATAGACAAGTTTGAGCAAGAGTGAAAACTGAGCAAAATGGCACAGGGTCAACCAAGCAAAACTGGCACTCTAGTAATTTCTCAAAAGGGAGGGAAAAGACAAGTTATACAGAGTTAACCTCTTAAACACACGAGCAATACTTCCCAAGTGGATTGTGAACAAGTAAGGCAAGGTAGCACTTTAGCAATAGTCAAACATAGGTGAAAATCGAGCAAAATGGCACTTCAGCAATACTTAAAAGGGAAGGAAGAGTGGTTATAAGAGTTTTTGGTGCACCAACACAGTTGAGGATGAAAAGCAATCTAGTGAAGGCAGTTGTAACAGGTTTAGCCAAAGTCAATAGGCCCGTGCCAGAGTTAGTGGTACAGAGCAATGTGCCCAGGATCAAAACTGTTCTAGTAGCTGCAGTCAAGACTTTGGTTTACCATTCAAAAGGAGGGTGCAGAAGGTAAAAGATAATGTTAGTCGATATAGGCGGCCAACCCAGGAGGTAGGTAAAGGATTTCAAACACCTTTAGCAGTACCACGCGAAACGGGAGGCCTGGCAGAACAATGTACCTGAAAAAGTGGAAGCGGCTCCTGCGGTGGCGGTGGTTCCTGGCAGTTCCTGAAGTTCGTGTTGTCCAGCAGAAGAAGAGGGGCTCTCATCATGGAGGAAGGTTCGAGTTACTGCACTGCCCTGGGAAGAAGCCAGCCGCGGTGATGCCAAAATGGGTTAAAAGGTATGCTCCTTTAAATCGCGGTCGTGGTGGACTGGTGCCTGGCTATGCGGTCTCCGAGTGCAGGGCACTGGCAATTCGACCAAGAAAGGCCCTGGAACGTGATTGACGAACTGGTTGGCCCCACCAGCTCAAGGGAAGAAGACTCTGGCAGAGGAAGATCTTCTCAAGTCGGAGAAAAGTGGTGAGGATCTGCAGCAGGGCTTCACCAGTGGTTCAGTCGTTGCAGATGTCTTCAGCTTCTCTCCTCTTCGGTTTCTTAGTTCCAGTGGCAACATCTTGTCCTCCAGTCCTCAGGACCCTTCTTTTATGCAGCAAGACCCCCATTCATCCAATCATACAGCCTAGCTGTCACTCACACAGTGGGGTGGCTCTCCTGGCGGGAGAACCCCCCAGCCTATCAGGCCAGAGTGTGACTTGGGTTGCATAAGCAGCGCTGTCCAGGGTGCCTATTCTCCCTCCCACACATCCTGTCTACCCCAGACTCAGTGGCGTCGAGAGGAGGGCTTCTGTGCAGAAGCCCGCCAAAAGGACAAACAAAGGATCCCTGACCCAGGTTAGGATTTCAGAGAAAGACACGAGAAAGATATATTATTAAAGTTCTGGCAAAAAAATAAACACCGGATTAAAGTTAATATTAAAATAAACCGGCAGTATGTTAGAGGCTGTCAGTAAAAGTGGTAGCCTTGAACAATGGGAAAATCCCATAGGAAAATATTTGCGGTCAAATATTTATGGTAGTAACCACTGCCACCAGCCAGAAACTTTGGAGAGAGGGACTGTACGGTACCCTCTTGAAAATGAACAGGGAAAAATTATTAACCCTTTCCAGTACTTCCATCGTAAGATGGTTTGTACTGGTTTAGTTCATAACAATTGACTAGTAAAGTCGATGGGGACTTTACGTGCCCTGGGAGACAGTAGTCAGCCCCAGTGTATGGAGTCTATGTTTGGGGGTCGATACGACACCCCTGTGGTGTGGCACGGAGGGTACTGTGTACCACAAATGTTAAGAAGATGATTTCTATGAGGGTGAGAAAAACCCCACAGACATTAAACACAAAACATAACCTAGAACACACATCAGCAATCTGTCTAAGAATGGGAAAAAGAGTCTCACTCTTAGCAGGAGAAAAAAACAAACCCTTCAAATCCAGCAAAGCTGCTGGGGGACTCTATAGGTAAGGGAAATTAGCCATAGAATGAGAATTCTCCGAGACACAGACTGTGCTTATAATTCTTACTGTTTAGGATATCGGGGGCTACAGGCTGCTGGCAGACAAAACCTGGTGAGACTGTGGGCTGCAGGGAACCTATTTGTTTGCAGTTCACATTCTGCCGTTTGTTACCCAGATGTGTTTCTATTTCATTAGCCCCTAAGGTGTATAGCCTATTTGTGTTTGAAAATATAAACTGTATGTGAAATTTAAAGTCGACTTCCCTGGTGTGCTGCTGGTACCGAATTGTGACACAGGGGACAGCCTATGAACATCCTCGCAGCAGCTCAAATGGTCTCAACTAACTCGCACAGAACATTAGCACACCTCTCACATCCAGGGCTCCACATGTCATCCCATCTGTGGTGACATCAGTCAGTGTGACAAAATGATTACTGCTCTGCAGGATTGCAGAGATGAGAATTGGCTTCTAAGCTCTTGCACGGCTCTACACTGCTACTAAACCAGCAGTGATCTCATTCATAAAGGTGAAGCACGCACAATATAAATGGAACACTTCCTTTGCCAATTTAAGGTAGCATGTGCCGGGGCAGGCTATCCTCTTCAAGTTCAAGAAGGGTGTAAGTCAGCAAGGAAACATCCAAACAACAATTGTTCCAAAATAAAAGAAATGTCCAATCATGGTTCCATACCAATACAAGACTTAATGGAACAAAAAGGTCATACAAACGGATAAAAACACTAACAATCCACCTCTGTAATGAACTACACAGACTATGCAGATCTTTGGATGAAAGGGGCACTCTGAGCATGACGAAAGGGGTAGGGAGGTCATTGACTGTGCAGTAATGTTCAAGTTCAAATGTATGTTTCTTAAAAAGGTATGCAGCAGGGTCTTAATTGTTACTAGTGCACTTCAACCAAGCAATGGCGGCAGCGCAGCTATGTATACCTTTGAAACGTTCTTTGTCAGTCTCACCAGCACCGAGCCGGGCATCTAGGTGCTTTTCAATGAATCTCGAAAGAAGGAAAACATGGTGCTCTACAACCAGCGGAAATTGATTCAAAACTAGAAGGAAGCTTGGAAACAGGAGATGTGTAGATCCTCCCAGCTTGATGGCTCAAAGGTTTTCAACGCATGCAATGCAGTTCTACAGAGATGATCAGCTCGATGAAGCTGGAGAACAGTCGCGCAATGGTTGAGTAGGTGGTTTGAAAAGGCTTGAAGTAGCTTAAGAAAGTAGCATGCCAAAGGCAGCTCTGTTGGATCTTTTTACGGCTCAAAAAAGATTTTAGAGCAGTTGAGGTTGCTCAAATGTGGTTCAAAAGAGTCCAAGACTGCTCCCTTTGATCCTTGATTGCTTTGAGATCCTGACCCTGGTCTCAGAGAAAAGGCAAGATATTCTTCTGCCTTTCCCAGCCAGAAAGCATTCTGAGAGCAACTACAAGACTGCTAATTCCAGTAGGCAGAGGCCTGGGTACTAGTGTCTATGCCTTAGGCAGGTCCCTCCAAATGTTCCCCTGAAGTTGATAGGGGGAGGTTACTGTTTCCTTGGAAATTCTTATCTTCACTCCAATGATAGGGGAAAACGGATATCCCAATAATGATTCCCAAGATAATTCAAAAATGGGAAGGGGGTGATCTTTCCGACTTATACAGTCATTTCGCCACTGCGCATTGGTATATTTTAAGCCTTCTTTAAGGGGTCAAACTCAGCTGTAAGAGTTTTTACCTCTTTTTACCTCTGAAGTCAGCTCTCAGAGTGCCCTGTTTGCAGGAAGTTTGGGGTGGGCACGGGAAAGGGTGATGCCAAAACATTTCCAAGATGGCTTGACCCTTCTTCTGGGGACAAGTCCTCTTCTAAGCTTCCCTATAACCCCCGTCCCCCATTTATGTTGGATCAAAGAGATCCCATAATTATTCCCTTGTGTCACTTCCCTATTAAGCTAGCAGAACTTAACGTTGAAGCACTGGCTCCCACCTTGACCCCTGGGTGTATGTCCCATTTGTCTGGTAAGGTGTCAAGCCTTTAAAGCAGAGAACACATGAAGTTTGTTGCGGGTGAAACTCAGACCCAGACAGCAGTACACACATCTCTGACAGTTGTAGGTGTCACTGAAAGCCAGTTGACAATAAAAATGGATTGCCAATAAAGCGATTGGGACTTTATAGCATCCAGCTATACATTTTTTGTCTTAACAGACTCTTTCGTAAAAAATCTGGGGAATCGAATTGTGAATTCAAGATCAAGCATACCGATCTACCTTTGACATCTCAAACTTTTGAATCTCAGTGATCTATACAGGGGCCTTGAAAACGACCTTTGGTCGAAACACGTGTCGGCTGTTCTTCTTTAACAAATTAAAAACATTTCTCTTTGAGAAACATTACAATGATGGACTTCTTGGATTGACGTTGCTTTATTATAGAACAATATCGTTGTTTGACTTATATTGATTAGAAATTTTGATCAAGTGTATGGTGTGAGTGCGAGATATCTTCCCGAACCAGGTTTTTCTTTTGACAATAAAAATGGCATCAGATGGATTTTTACAATTATTACTGTATCTCCCCATAGGCCACTATATCAAAGAGGGGTAGTTTTATATTTATATTTAACAAGAAACTGCCACCTAGCCTTGTGTAAGTACACTTATATGTCATTTGAGTCATGGGTACTGCGATGGATTGCCATTGGGCAAGGTTGTGAAATCCCTGGCTTTTTTATTTTTATTAAATAATAAAATTATGCAGGTAATTACATCTCTGAAAGGGTAGTGTGCTGATCAGATTCTCCTTTCATCAGCTCCATGACAAAAGCATAGTGTTCATCTGTGCCCTACTGCACCAGTATCCTGATTTGCAACGCCTGCTCTACCAGTGGCACAGAACAGGTTCAGATGCCACAGCTGCCCATTTGACAGCAGCGATGATAGACAAGTCCCTGCAGCACAGGGGCTGAATTTAAGATATGCGCCCCTGTACCCAAAACTATGGTGATGGCGGCAGGATAAACTCTAAAGATAAAGCTATTTCTGGGTTTAGGCATAGTGCATGGCACTACATATGATCATAGCTTCCAAATCCAAATTGATAATGCACATGTGTCTGCTCCTGTAAGTCAGCACTGCCGTGGAAGGTGATGTCTATTCTGGTCAGACAAGTTGAAACTGCCAAATGGTAGAACAGAAACCCAGAGGTCCAGGCCTTTTCTTTGATCCTTTTTTGAGGGCCGGTAAACCCCTCCTCCAGAAACAGCCGCACAGCAGGCAGCTGCCATAGACCCAGGCACCAAAGGAGCACACCCATTCAAAAGGAGTAGCCTCACACCTGGGTGCTGCATATCTAAAGACCTTTGCTCTTAGTGAGAAGGGAAGGGGAGCTGTGATAGGCAGGAGTGCTCTGGTCACTGGAAGGATATTTCCACCATTTTGTTTCACTCTGTCTCTCTCCCCCTTTCCTGTCCCCTCCACTTCCTCTGGAGCAAAGAACAGCAGGAGTCACAGCAAAAGAGCAAAGTCTACTCCGTTCAAGAGCAGGGATTGGACCACTAAGGCAGGCTAGCTTTAGTCCAATCATCTGGGAACGTTTGCCTTTAAAAGCAGGAGTCTCCCACCCGTTTTCAAGTTTCTCTCAGATCCTTGCAGATCCTTTAAGGCTGCAGATTAATTCTGAAGAACACACTGGACTTCCTTAGAGACAGTTGAACTTTCCAAAGTCCTCAGTCTGAGGAGAGGAAGGAGTCGTCCAAGACAGAAGGAATATTTGCCCGATCCGCCCTCCCAGGGCACATCGGGAGTAACCTTTGCTGTGGACTAAGACCTACCACTATGCACCGGAATCTCCTAGAGCTGGGAGAGCAGACCCTGAATGGAAAAATCCTTTTGAGTGCCCCAGAGTGGGCCTTACAGCAACTGGAGGACCAGATCAGCCGAAACTCCCTGTTCTACCAAACCAAACCCGTCGCTCTGTGTTCACCACACCTGGAAGAAGAGGGAAGTCACAGGCACTGCATGTTGCACTCCACCACTTTGAACTTGCTTGCCCTTTAAACCAGCTTGACACTGCTTCGTGTCCTAGCCAAAGCTCATCACCTGCTAGGCCTGAAGCAACTGTTCAACACAGGGACCTGAACTGAATCCCTGGTGAATCATACGTCGATTCTGACCAGGGATTTCAACCACGGCTCGGCCCAGTTAGCCATTGAACCGCCGCCTCATCGACCTGCACATTGAAGCACCCAAGATCATCACTTTGACAACTGTAGCCTGCAGACTCGAACCACTAGAGCATCACTCATTGACCCCTCCTGGCTAAAGTCTGACTCGGCCTGGACAACTGTGAAGTAATCCTGGGACCACCCGACCTGCATCCTTGCGAGACGCCCTTTCCTTCGTCCCTACTCAACGCCTGCTTGCTGTTTGGACCTGTAGTAAAGTGACCCCAGGCTTCTTATAGTTACATCTAGTGGTTTATTAACAAGTTCTTAAATTACAGTTACATCAGGATATAAGGACAAATAACACTGGCACCCATCACCCAGGCTGGGGAACACTAACTGCCTGAGTGTGGAACCTTCATGTAAACATTCTCACATTCACACATCAACATTCCACATGACATCACCAGCTTACAGCAAACACAGACAGCCACTATATAACAGGACCCACATGATCCAATGTGCCTGAACCAAGCTTTATCCGCTCGCATATGCATTCGACACCCAGCCTGACTCTATCAACCCACCAAGAACAGAATCCAGGTACTGTTGACTCTGAACTGCCCCCAGGTCCACTGGGACCCTAGAGACTGGTTAGGTCATGATCGCTCCTGTTTTCACCACCAACATATACTTTTTGTGGCTAGTCATTTACCTACTACCCCTCAAACTATGTTCAGAGTGCTACTTTCTCCAAACTGCTACATCTCCTATGTTCTTCCTTTGGGATGGGTTTTTGAGCAGCAAGTTCTATTCATTCTATTTCAGTTAGGGTGTTTGATTAAAGTATATATATATATTTGTATAGAACCTTAATAGACATTCACTTTATTTTGGACTGTGATACTGTGTTGTTTGGGTCACTACTGGTTCACCTTCATACCTCTGTGTAGATCGTAGCCTTCCCTGGTCCCACATTACCACAAATGGCGAAGGAGGTATATCTCTTAACTGCCCTTGTTTTACTTTTATGATTGCATTGTAGAAGTGTGAGGGCTGAGTGGTCCATTTTACACTTATTAATCCTTATATTCCTGCAGAGCAGAAGCCAATTTGTCACAGGTAACCACTGTTGAAGTTAGTCCATGGCTGTTGGAATTAATTTCTCGGGAGGATAGCTCAGGGGCAACATGCTCCTCTTGGTAGCAAGACGGCACGGAGCACCACAGGTTCGATCCCTGGGATTGCACTTAGAAACCTCTGGGTATTAAGCGCATTATAAATAACCTATCATATCATATCATATCATTTGATTTCAAGCTGGCTGCGTGACCGCTATGTTGCCAAACTACATTGTAACTGCTGATGTGTCCATACACAGGGACCAGCAGAAATTTCACATGTGTACTATGCATTTTAGCATGGGGTACCTGGAAAAGGATGCCTGGTTAGCAGAGCTCACTTTCTGAGAGATAAAACAAGTATTGTTTTGCTGTAACAAAAATTTAAAAAAAGCTTTGTCTTTCACAACCGCAGTCCAACACAGCCACGCATCAAACCAAGATAACACAGGTTTGCATTAAAACATGTAAATTCAATTGCTTGATATAAGACTCGGGGAGTTGTCTCCTGTATCCTGACACTATAGTCCTAACAGCACTAAAACTTCTTTTGTTATGTATGCCAGAAGAAGGCAGCCTAATGCGTTCAATGGTCAAGAGGACAAGTTCAAGCGGCTGCTTACCCAGCCAAAACTGTTTTGGATCATCAACCCTTCCCAGATGGCAGCAAGGTCATATATGCACCCACCATCTGTGCTGTGTATGCACCCTGATGCATTGAGCATGCCAGAGTGGGCAAGGAGTTTGCTCCAAAGACTCTTCTGCCTAACCACTCAACCCAAGTCAGTTGTAAATAGCAAAGGGCAAGTACTGCTGTGAGCTGTGTTTGTGTGTACTGCACATGTTGTGGTCTATGACCTGGCGGACACTACTTTTGCAGCAATAATTCATCCAATGACCTTTTCAGGGCATCCTTGCACATTGTGAACATGTTTTATGTCTGGCATCCCCTGGAGGGCTGGCTCTGGCTTTCCCCAAGAAGATCCGTTTCTCAGGCTCTAAAATCCAAGAACCACTTCATCTTCCTCCCCGTTTCCCCCATACTTCTCCTTCTCCACTCATATTAGTCCTCTCCTTGTAGATATCTGCCTTCTGCTGATTGGTTTATCTCCCTTCTTCCATTACCTCCGTCTCCCTGGTTTCATCTCTTCAACCTCCTCTCATACTCCCCGTCTCCTTTCTAACCTCGTTTCTCCATTTGTTCCTCCTTCTCTTTACCATCAACTGTTCACCTTTGACTCTGTCTTTCTCTGTTTAATCTGCTGCTTCACTCTTCAGCCCCACCAGCTCCTCCTCGTTTTTTTTCCTCCAGCCTCCTGCACCATCCTTCCACCCCTTCCGACAACCCACACCCTTCTGCCAGACCCGCTTCCTTAAAGAGGGGGCAACCCCACCCTCAAGGACCTCCATCACCTAACGGGATTAAGGTGTGTCTCCTATCCACACAGTCAAATCTCTTCATGGTCTTGCCCCCATCTGTCTTGTCTCTCTTCTCTCATTCTATTCCCCTGCTCGGCCTCTTCGTTCTGCCAGTCTTTTTTGACTCAATGTCCCCCGTGCGCCCTGTGCGCAATCTCGTTTTCGCTCTTTCCAACTTCTTGCCCCTCTCCACTGGAATCTCCTTCCTCTATCTCTCCGCTCTATCACCTCTTATCCTCTCTTTCACTCATCCTTAAAAACTTACTTACGTCAATCGCCTGTTTGATTGTAACCGGTCGACCCTGAACACCATTTTTACTGCTATTTTTATGTACTGCTGATTGTTCTCTATGAAGCACTTTGGCTAAAAGCGCTATATAAAATATAATAAAATACAAATACAAAATACAGTAGTCTGATTGATTCATTAGATTGGTTCTGTGACCCTATTGTCATATGCCTAGCCCGCTTTGTGCATGTCCTTGCAGACCAAGCCGACAAATGGTCTCACTGCCATCTTGGATTTATTTTGTCACACATGTGTGAAGGGAGCTGAGCATGCTGGAGCTCCACGGTATCTGAGCCACTCACATTCTCCCGTTCATGTATCTGTACCTCCAACACAAGGATTTATCCAGCACAAATGTACGAACATTCAACTGGGCCTTCTGTGTCATGTATAAAAAGCTTCTGATGGAGGGGCATGGCTTGGTGTGTGCGATGGCGACCGCAACTGGGAATCTCCATGGAGAAAGCAGGCCTCCCTGCCAAATAGGTGCAGTCTAGTCAGCCGTGCTACCCCAACCAAGTGGTGAAGGGGGCCAGAGCACTAGAGGAGCGCACAGGGCAAGCGCAAAGGCCAACCCTGGAGCTGATAGATGCCCACCTAGAAGCAGGCGTGTGGAGAAGCCATGGTGCAACGGCACTGCCTGGGGTGGGGATTGAGCCCTGGTAGCTGCTTGGGAAGCATGGGCAGCATCTGGCCCAGAGGCGGAGGAGACTGGCCGGGACGGCTGGTGTGGCTTGACTGACAGACGGAAGGTCACCGGAGGAGCACTCGCCTCTCTTGTAGGCCTCCCCCGGTGTCGGCGGTGGGGGCCGTGTGGACCGCATCTGGCACCGCAGGCAGAGAGTGACTCATGCTTGCCGCAATAGAAGAGAGAAAATCCCTGGATCAAGTGTATGGTGTGAGTGCGAGATATCTTCCTGAACCAGGTTTTTCTTTTGACAATAAAAATGGCATCAGATGGATTTTTACAATTATTACTGTATCTCCCCATAGGCCACTATATCAAAGAGGGGTAGTTTTATATTTATATTTAACAAGAAACTGCCACCTAGCCTTGTGTAAGTACACTTATATGTCATTTGAGTCACGGGTACTGCGATGGATTGCCATTGGGCAAGGTTGTGAAATCCCTGGCTTTTTTATTTTTATTAAATAATAAAATTATGCAGGTAATTACATCTCTGAAAGGGTAGTGTGCTGATCAGATTCCCCTTTCATCAGCTCCATGACAAAAGCATAGTGTTCATCTGTGCCCTACTGCACCAGTATCCTGATTTGCAACGCCTGCTCTACCAGTGGCACAGAACAGGTTCAGATGCCACAGCTGCCCATTTGACAGCAGCGATGATAGACAAGTCCCTGCAGCACAGGGGCTGAATTTAAGATATGCGCCCCTGTACCCAAAACGATGGTGATGGCGGCAGGATAAACTCTAAAGATAAAGCTATTTCTGGGTTTAGGCATAGTGCATGGCACTACATATGATCATAGCTTCCAAATCCAAATTGATAATGCACATGTGTCTGCTCCTGTAAGTCAGCACTGCCGTGGAAGGTGATGTCTATTCTGGTCAGACAAGTTGAAACTGCCAAATGGTAGAACAGAAACCCAGAGGTCCAGGCCTTTTCTTTGATCCTTTTTTGAGGGCCGGTAAACCCCTCCTCCAGAAACAGCCGCACAGCAGGCAGCTGCCATAGACCCAGGCACCAAAGGAGCACACCCATTCAAAAGGAGTAGCCTCACACCTGGGTGCTGCATATCTAAAGACCTTTGTTCTTAGTGAGAAGGGAAGGGGAGCTGTGATAGGCAGGAGTGCTCTGGTCACTGGAAGGATATTTCCACCATTTTGTTTCACTCTGTCTCTCTACCCCTTTCCTGTCCCCTCCACTTCCTCTGGAGCAAAGAACAGCAGGAGTCACAGCAAAAGAGCAAAGTCTACTCCGTTCAAGAGCAGGGATTGGACCACTAAGGCAGGCTAGCTTTAGTCCAATCATCTGGGAACGTTTGCCTTTAAAAGCAGGAGTCTCCCACCCCTTTTCAAGTTTCTCTCAGATCCTTGCAGATCCTTTAAGGCTGCAGATTAATTCTGAAGAACACACTGGACTTCCTTAGAGACAGTTGAACTTTCCAAAGTCCTCAGTCTGAGGAGAGGAAGGAGTCGTCCAAGACAGAAGGAATATTTGCCCGATCCGCCCTCCCAGGGCACATCGGGAGTAACCTTTGCTGTGGACTAAGACCTACCACTATGCACCGGAATCTCCTAGAGCTGGGAGAGCAGACCCTGAATGGAAAAATCCTTTTGAGTGCCCCAGAGTGGGCCTTACAGCAACTGGAGGACCAGATCAGCCGAAACTCCCTGTTCTACCAAACCAAACCCGTCGCTCTGTGTTCACCACACCTGGAAGAAGAGGGAAGTCACAGGCACTGCTTGTTGCACTCCACCACTTTGAACTTGCTTGCCCTTTAAACCAGCTTGACACTGCTTCGTGTCCTAGCCAAAGCTCATCACCTGCTAGGCCTGAAGCAACTGTTCAACACAGGGACCTGAACTGAATCCCTGGTGAATCATACGTCGATTCTGACCAGGGATTTCAACCACGGCTCGGCCCAGTTAGCCATTGAACTGCCGCCTCATCGACCTGCACATTGAAGCACCCAAGATCATCACTTTGACAACTGTAGCCTGCAGACTCGAACCACTAGAGCATCACTCATTGACCCCTCCTGGCTAAAGTCTGACTCGGCCTGGACAACTGTGAAGTAATCCTGGGACCACCCGACCTGCATCCTTGCGAGACGCCCTTTCCTTCGTCCCTACTCAACGCCTGCTTGCTGTTTGGACCTGTAGTAAAGTGACCCCAGGCTTCTTATAGTTACATCTAGTGGTTTATTAACAAGTTCTTAAATTACAGTTACATCAGGATATAAGGACAAATAACACTGGCACCCATCACCCAGGCTGGGGAACACTAACTGCCTGAGTGTGGAACCTTCATGTAAACATTCTCACATTCACACATCAACATTCCACATGACATCACCAGCTTACAGCAAACACAGACAGCCACTATATAACAGGACCCACATGATCCAATGTGCCTGAACCAAGCTTTATCCGCTCGCATATGCATTCGACACCCAGCCTGACTCTATCAACCCACCAAGAACAGAATCCAGGTACTGTTGACTCTGAACTGCCCCCAGGTCCACTGGGACCCTAGAGACTGGTTAGGTCATGATCGCTCCTGTTTTCACCACCAACATATACTTTTTGTGGCTAGTCATTTACCTACTACCCCTCAAACTATGTTCAGAGTGCTACTTTCTCCAAACTGCTACATCTCCTATGTTCTTCCTTTGGGATGGGTTTTTGAGCAGCAAGTTCTATTCATTCTATTTCAGTTAGGGTGTTTGATTAAAGTATATATATATATTTGTATAGAACCTTAATAGACATTCCCTTTATTTTGGACTGTGATACTGTGTTGTTTGGGTCACTACTGGTTCACCTTCATACCTCTGTGTAGATCGTAGCCTTCCCTGGTCCCACATTACCACAAATGGCGAAGGAGGTATATCACTTAACTGCCCTTGTTTTACTTTTATGATTGCATTGTAGAAGTGTGAGGGCTGAGTGGTCCATTTTGCACTTATTAATCCTTATATTCCTGCAGAGCAGAAGCCAATTTGTCACAGGTAACCACTGTTGAAGTTAGTCCATGGCTGTTGGAATTAATTTCTCGGGAGGATAGCTCAGGGGCAACATGCTCCTCTTGGTAGCAAGACGGCACGGAGCACCACAGGTTCGATCCCTGGGATTGCGCTTAGAAACCTCTGGGTATTAAGCGCATTATAAATAACCTATCATATCATATCATATCATTTGATTTCAAGCTGGCTGTTTACAAGAATGTTACTGCGTGACCGCTATGTTGCCAAACTACATTGTAACTGCTGATGTGTCCATACACAGGGACCAGCAGAAATATCACATGTGTACTATGCATTTTAGCATGGGGTACCTGGAAAAGGATGCCTGGTTAGCAGAGCTCACTTTCTGAGAGATAAAACAAGTATTGTTTTGCTGTAACAAAAATTAAAAAAAGCTTTGTCTTTCACAACCGCAGTCCAACACAGCCACGCATCAAACCAAGATAACACAGGTTTGCATTAAAACATGTAAATTCAATTGCTTGATATAAGACTCGGGGAGTTGTCTCCTGTATCCTGACACTATAGTCCTAACAGCACTAAAACTTCTTTTGTTATGTATGCCAGAAGAAGGCAGCCTAATGCGTTCAATGGTCAAGAGGACAAGTTCAAGCGGCTGCTTACCCAGCCAAAACTGTTTTGGATCATCAACCCTTCCCAGATGGCAGCAAGGGCATATATGCACCCACCATCTGTGCTGTGTATGCACCCTGATGCATTGAGCATGCCAGAGTGGGCAAGGAGTTTGCTCCAAAGACTCTTCTGCCTAACCACTCAACCCAAGTCAGTTGTAAATAGCAAAGGGCAAGTACTGCTGTGAGCTGTGTTTGTGTGTACTGCACATGTTGTGGTCTATGACCTGGCGGACACTACTTTTGCAGCAATCATTCATCCAATGACCTTTTCAGGGCATCCTTGCACATTGTGAACATGTTTTATGTCTGGCATCCCCTGGAGGGCTGGCTCTGGCTTTCCCCAAGAAGATCCGTTTCTCAGGCTCTAAAATCCAAGAACCACTTCATCTTCCTCCCCGTTTCCCCCATACTTCTCCTTCTCCACTCATATTAGTCCTCTCCTTGTAGATATCTGCCTTCTGCTGATTGGTTTATCTCCCTTCTTCCATTACCTCCGTCTCCCTGGTTTCATCTCTTCAACCTCCTCTCATACTCCCCGTCTCCTTTCTAACCTCGTTTCTCCATTTGTTCCTCCTTCTCTTTACCATCAACTGTTCACCTTTGACTCTGTCTTTCTCTGTTTAATCTGCTGCTTCACTCGTCAGCCCCACCAGCTCCTCCTCGTTTTTTTTCCTCCAGCCTCCTGCACCATCCTTCCACCCCTTCCAACAACCCACACCCTTCTGCCAGACCCGCTTCCTTAAAGAGGGGGCAACCCCACCCTCAAGGACCTCCATCACCTAACGGGATTAAGGTGTGTCTCCTATCCACACAGTCAAATCTCTTCATGGTCTTGCCCCCATCTATCTTGTCTCTCTTCTCTCATTCTATTCCCCTGCTCGGCCTCTTCGTTCTGCCAGTCTTTTTTGACTCAATGTCCCCCGTGCGCCCTGTGCGCAATCTCGTTTTCACTCTTTCCAACTTCTTGCCCCTCTCCACTGGAATCTCCTTCCTCTATCTCTCCGCTCTATCACCTCTTATCCTCTCTTTCACTCTTCCTTAAAAACTTACTTATGTCAATCGCCTGTTTCATTGTAACCGGTCGACCCTGAACACCATTTTTACTGCTATTTTTATGTACTGCTGATTGTTCTCTATGAAGCGCTTTGGCTAAAAGCGCTATATAAAATATAATAAAATACAAATACAAAATACAGTAGTCTGATTGATTCATTAGATTGGTTCTGTGACCCTATTGTCATATGCCTAGCCCGCTTGGTGCATGTCCTTGCAGACCAAGCCGACAAATGGTCTCACTGCCATCTTGGATTTATTTTGTCACACATGTGTGAAGGGAGCTGAGCATGCTGGAGCTCCACGGTATCTGAGCCACTCACATTCTCCCGTTCATGTATCTGTACCTCCAACACAAGGATTTATCCAGCACAAATGTATGAACGTTCAACTGGGCCTTCTGTGTCATGTATAAAAAGCTTCTGATGGAGGGGCATGGCTTGGTGTGTGCGATGGCGACCGCAACTGGGAATCTCCATGGAGAAAGCAGGCCTCCCTGCCAAATAGGTGCAGTCTAGTCAGCCGTGCTACCCCAACCAAGTGGTGAAGGGGGCCAGAGCACTGGAGGAGCGCACAGGGCAAGCGCAAAGGCCAACCCTGGAGCTGATAGATGCCCACCTAGAAGCAGGCGTGTGGAGAAGCCATGGTGCAACGGCACTGCCTGGGGTGGGGATTGAGCCCTGGTAGCTGCTTGGGAAGCATGGGCAGCATCTGGCCCAGAGGAGGAGGAGACTGGCCGGGACGGCTGGTGTGGCTTGACTGACAGACGGAAGGTCACCGGAGGAGCACTCGCCTCTCTTGTAGGCCTCCCCCGGTGTCGGCGGTGGGGGCCGTGTGGACTGCATCTGGCACCGCAGGCAGAGAGTGACTCATGCTTGCCGCAATAGAAGAGAGAAAATCCCTGGATCAAGTGTATGGTGTGAGTCCGAGATATCTTCCCGAACCAGGTTTTTCTTTTGACAATCAAAATGGCATCATATGGATTTTTACAATTATTACTGTATCTCCCCATAGGCCACTATATCAAAGAGGGGTAGTTTTATATTTATATTTAACAAGAAACTGCCACCTAGCCTTGTGTAAGTACACTTATATGTCATTTGAGTCACGGGTACTGCGATGGATTGCCATTGGGCAAGGTTGTGAAATCCCTGGCTTTTTTATTTTGATTAAATAATAAAATTATGCAGGTAATTACATCTCTGAAAGGGTAGTGTGCTGATCAGATTCCCCTTTCATCAGCTCCATGACAAAAGCATAGTGTTCATCTGTGCCCTACTGCACCAGTATCCTGATTTGCAACGCCTGCTCTACCAGTGGCACAGAGCAGGTTCAGATGCCACAGCTGCCCATTTGACAGCAGCGATGATAGACAAGTCCCTGCAGCACAGGGGCTGAATTTAAGATATGCGCCCCTGTACCCAAAACTATGGTGATGGCGGCAGGATAAACTCTAAAGATAAAGCTATTTCTGGGTTTAGGCATAGTGCATGGCACTACATATGATCATAGCTTCCAAATCCAAATTGATAATGCACATGTGTCTGCTCCTGTAAGTCAGCACTGCCGTGGAAGGTGATGTCTATTCTGGTCAGACAAGTTGAAACTGCCAAATGGTAGAACAGAAATCCAGAGGTCCAGGCCTTTTCTTTGATCCTTTTTTGAGGGCCGGTAAACCCCTCCTCCAGAAACAGCCGCACAGCAGGCAGCTGCCATAGACCCAGGCACCAAAGGAGCACACCCATTCAAAAGGAGTAGCCTCACACCTGGGTGCTGCATATCTAAAGACCTTTGTTCTTAGTGAGAAGGGAAGGGGAGCTGTGATAGGCAGGAGTGCTCTGGTCACTGGAAGGATATTTCCACCATTTTGTTTCACTCTGTCTCTCTCCCCATTTCCTGTCCTCTCCACTTCCTCTGGAGCAAAGAACAGCAGGAGTCACAGCAAAAGAGCAAAGTCTACTCCGTTCAAGAGCAGGGATTGGACCACTAAGGCAGGCTAGCTTTAGTCCAATCATCTGGGAACGTTTGCCTTTAAAAGCAGGAGTCTCCCACCCCTTTTCAAGTTTCTCTCAGATCCTTGCAGATCCTTTAAGGCTGCAGATTAATTCTGAAGAACACACTGGACTTCCTTAGAGACAGTTGAACTTTCCAAAGTCCTCAGTCTGAGGAGAGGAAGGAGTCGTCCAAGACAGAAGGAATATTTGCCCGATCCGCCCTCCCAGGGCACATCGGGAGTAACCTTTGCTGTGGACTAAGACCTACCACTATGCACCGGAATCTCATAGAGCTGGGAGAGCAGACCCTGAATGGAAAAATCCTTTTGAGTGCCCCAGAGTGGGCCTTACAGCAACTAGAGGACCAGATCAGCCGAAACTCCCTGTTCTACCAAACCAAACCCGTCGCTCTGTGTTCACCACACCTGGAAGAAGAGGGAAGTCACAGGCACTGCTTGTTGCACTCCACCACTTTGAACTTGCTTGCCCTTTAAACCAGCTTGACACTGCTTCGTGTCCTAGCCAAAGCTCATCACCTGCTAGGCCTGAAGCAACTGTTCAACACAGGGACCTGAACTGAATCCCTGGTGAATCATACGTCGATTCTGACCAGGGATTTCAACCACGGCTCGGCCCAGTTAGCCATTGAACTGCCGCCTCATCGACCTGCACATTGAAGCACCCAAGATCATCACTTTGACAACTGTAGCCTGCAGACTCGAACCAATAGATAGCCAGGAGGGGTCATCACTCATTGACCCCTCCTGGCTAAAGTCTGACTCGGCCTGGACAACTGTGAAGCAATCCTGGGACCACCCGACCTGCATCCTTGCGAGACG
This sequence comes from Ambystoma mexicanum, assembly GCF_040938575.1. NCBI lineage: Eukaryota > Metazoa > Chordata > Amphibia > Caudata > Ambystomatidae > Ambystoma > Ambystoma mexicanum. The sequence continues at coordinate 444,814,308 of NC_090937.1, forward strand.
CCCTTTCCTTCGTCCCTACTCGACACCTGCTTGCTGTTTGGACCTGTAGTAAAGTGACCCCAGGCTTCTTATAGTTACATCTAGTGGTTTATTAACAAGTTCTTAAATTACAGTTACATCAGGATATAAGGACAAATAACACTGGCACCCATCACCCAGGCTGGGGAACACTAACTGCCTGAGTGTGGAACCTTCATGTAAACATTCTCACATTCACACATCAACATTCCACATAACATCACCAGCTTACAGCAAACACAGACAGCCACTATATAACAGGACCCACATGATCCAATGTGCCTGAACCAAGCTTTATCCGCTCGCATATGCATTCGACACCCAGCCTGACTCTATCAACCCACCAAGAACAGAATCCAGGTACTGTTGACTCTGAACTGCCCCCAGGTCCACTGGGACCCTAGAGACTGGTTAGGTCATGATCGCTCCTGTTTTCACCACCAACATATACTTTTTGTGGCTAGTCATTTACCTGCTACCCCTCAAACTATGTTCAGAGTGCTACTTTCTCCAAACTGCTACATCTCCTATGTTCTTCCTTTGGGATGGGTTTTTGAGCAGCAAGTTCTATTCATTCTATTTCAGTTAGTGTGTTTGATTAAAGTATATATATATATTTGTATAGAACGAAGGAAGTATATCTCTTAACTGCCCTTGTTTTACTTTTATGATTGCATTGTTGAAGTGTGAGGGCCGAGTGGTCCATTTTACACTTATTAATCCTTATATTCCTGCAGAGCAGAAGCCAATTTGTCACAGGTAACCACTGTTGAAGTTAGTCCATGGCTGTTGGAATTAATTTCTCGGGAGGATAGCTCAGGGGCAACATGCTCCTCTTGGTAGCAAGACGGCACGGAGCACCACAGGTTCGATCCCGGGATTGCGCTTATAAACCTCTGGGTATTAAGCGCATTATAAATAGCCTATCATATCATATCATATCATTTGATTTCAAGCTGGCTGTTTACAAGAATGTTACTGCGTGACCGCTATGTTGCCAAACTACATTGTAACTGCTGATGTGTCCATACACAGGGACCAGCAGAAATATCACATGTGTACTATGCATTTTAGCATGGGGTACCTGGAAAAGGATGCCTGGTTAGCAGAGCTCACTTTCTGAGAGATAAAACAAGTATTGTTTTGCCGTAACAAAAATTAAAAAAAGCTTTGTCTTTCACAACCGCAGTCCAACACAGCCACGCATCAAACCAAGATAACACAGGTTTGCATTAAAACATGTAAATTCAATTGCTTGATATAAGACTCGGGGAGTTGTCTCCTGTATCCTGACACTATAGTCCTAACAGCACTAAAACTTCTTTTGTTATGTATGCCAGAAGAAGGCAGCCTAATGCGTTCAATGGTCAAGAGGACAAATTCAAGCGGCTGCTTACCCAGCCAAAACTGTTTTGGATCATCAACCCTTCCCAGATGGCAGCAAGGGCATATATGCACCCACCATCTGTGCTGTGTATGCACCCTGATGCATTGAGCATGCCAGAGTGGGCAAGGAGTTTGCTCCAAAGACTCTTCTGCCTAACCACTCAACCCAAGTCAGTTGTAAATAGCAAAGGGCAAGTACTGCTGTGAGCTGTGTTTGTGGGTACTGCACATGTTGTGGTCTATGACCTGGCGGACACTACTTTTGCAGCAATCATTCATCCAATGACCTTTTCAGGGCATCCTTGCACATTGTGAACATGTTTTATGTCTGGCATCCCCTGGAGGGCTGGCTCTGGCTTTCCCCAAGAAGATCCGTTTCTCAGGCTCTAAAATCCAAGAACCACTTCATCTTCCTCCCCGTTTCCCCCATACTTCTCCTTCTCCACTCATATTAGTCCTCTCCTTGTAGATATCTGCCTTCTGCTGATTGGTTTATCTCCCTTCTTCCATTACCTCCGTCTCCCTGGTTTCATCTCTTCAACCTCCTCTCATACTCCCCGTCTCCTTTCTAACCTCGTTTCTCCATTTGTTCCTCCTTCTCTTTACCATCAACTGTTCACCTTTGACTCTGTCTTTCTCTGTTTAATCTGCTGCTTCACTCGTCAGCCCCACCAGCTCCTCCTCGTTTTTTTTCCTCCAGCCTCCTGCACCATCCTTCCACCCCTTCCAACAACCCACACCCTTCTGCCAGACCCGCTTCCTTAAAGAGGGGGCAACCCCACCCTCAAGGACCTCCATCACCTAACGGGATTAAGGTGTGTCTCCTATCCACACAGTCAAATCTCTTCATGGTCTTTCCCCCATCTATCTTGTCTCTCTTCTCTCATTCTATTCCCCTGCTCGGCCTCTTCGTTCTGCCAGTCTTTTTTGACTAAATGTCCTCCGTGCGCCCTGTGCGCAATCTCGTTTTCGCTCTTTCCAACTTCTTGCCCCTCTCCACTGGAATCTCCTTCCTCTATCTCTCCGCTCTATCACCTCTTATCCTCTCTTTCACTCTTCCTTAAAAACGTACTTACGTCAATCGCCTGTTTGATTGTGACCGGTCGACCCTGAACACCTTTTTTACTGCTATTTTTATGTAGTGCTGATTGTTCTCTATGAAGCGCTTTGGCTAAAAGCGCTATATAAAATATAATAAAATACAAATACAAAATACAGTAGTCTGATTGATTCATTAGATTGGTTCTGTGACCCTATTGTCATATGCCTAGCCCGCTTTGTGCATGTCCTTGCAGACCAAGCCGACAAATGGTCTCACTGCCATCTTGGATTTATTTTGTCACACATGTGTGAAGGGAGCTGAGCATGCTGGAGCTCCACGGTATCTGAGCCACTCACATTCTCCCGTTCATGTATCTGTACCTCCAACACAAGGATTTATCCAGCACAAATGTATGAACATTCAACTGGGCCTTCTGTGTCATGTATAAAAAGCTTCTGATGGAGGGGCATGGCTTGGTGTGTGCGATGGCGACCGCAACTGGGAATCTCCATGGAGAAAGCAGGCCTCCCTGCCAAATAGGCGCAGTCTAGTCAGCCGTGCTACCCCAACCAAGTGGTGAAGGGGGCCGGAGCACTGGAGGAGCGCACAGGGCAAGCGCAAAGGCCAACCCTGGAGCTGATAGATGCCCACCTAGAAGCTGGCGTGTGGAGAAGCCATGGTGCAACGGCACTGCCTGGGGTGGGGATTGAGCCCTGGTAGCTGCTTGGGAAGCATGGGCAGCATCTGGCCCAGAGGAGGAGGAGACTGGCCGGGACGGCTGGTGTGGCTTGACTGACAGACGGAAGGTCACCGGAGGAGCACTCGCCTCTCCTGTAGGCCTCCCCCGGTGTCGGCGGTGGGGGCCGTGTGGACCGCATCTGGCACCGCAGGCAGAGAGTGACTCATGCTTGCCGCAATAGAAGAGAGAAAATCCCTGGAATGCCCGCTGGCCCAGCAGGGCCACCCTGATGACGAAGATGAGTCCATGCTGGGTAGGGAAGACGAGGCCTGCCGGCGCTCCAGAACTGGCTCCTTGTCTAGAGGGACAGCTTCCCTTGCCCTCCCCTACCTGGAGCCTGAGTCTTTCTGAGGTCCCAGAACACCTGTGATTCTCCAGCACAAAAAGGGGGAGATCCAATTTTCGACTGTGAAGCAGTGAGGAGCCTGGTGGAATAAAGGCTCTTGTGCTGAGCAGCTTGGGGGGACTGAGCTGACTTATAGTCCCCCCCCCCGAGACCCCACCCACATGCCTCCTGTCAGCAGCGGTACCCAACATAGCACTTTGCGCTTTGGATCCAGTTGAGAGACTTCAGCCAACATGCACCTGGATTGGCGAACGGCACCACTGGCACAGGATCCCCCACAGTGTTATACTATAGGCACCCATTCATAGGCCGCACGCGCTCGTCGTGCAGATACACCAAGTACGGACAACATTTCATACTGCAGCCCTCTTAAAATGAGCTGAGAACAACTCAAGATGGCCAAACATACCAAAATGCCTAGAATGGGAGACAACCTGGCCCTTATGTCAGCGTGGGAGAAGCCCAAAAGGCAGGACACAACCACTGCTGCTCAAGTCCATTTGGTGGAATCCCACAACAGCCTAGACGATGCCCCAACCACGAGAGGATACCTGCAATCCCTGTTCACCGACCTTAAGAATGAAATACAGGATGGCATGTTGGAGCTATTGTGCAAAGTTGCAACAGTAGAAAGACAGGTCTTGGAGGTTGAACATCGCATCAACAACCTCAAAAATACGACCTGCAAGCAATCCTATGAAATTTCAGAGATGGCGGCAGAGTGGATGCCTTCGAAGCCCTAGGAGAAAACATTGCAGCCAAACAAGAGGACCCGGAGAATCACTCCAGATAGAGCAACCTGAGAATAAGAGGTATCCCTGTCTCAGTCCAGGACCAGGACCTGACGCAATATCTCCATGAGATATTCCAGGACTTCAGACACTCCACAGAGCCTGCCAAACTCATCAAACTAGATCACGCCCATCAGTCTACAATTCAAACCAGAAAGAGAAAGGTCTTTTTTTTAAAATAAAATGTATTTGTTATGTTCAGTTCGTTTTACAAACTTTTACAATTTTTTCAATATATTTTTTTCTTTGCACAGAATTTCTTTTTTTTTACATCGTTTCCAGATAATTCATACATCATTTCCATTGCATAAAAAAAATCTAAAATCATATATACATTTCATTATAATTTACCCATTACTTCACACAAAGCATAGTAAGTAGACGTTGTTTCCTTTGGAACCGACCTTGCGTTATATTTTTACATGTACGCAGACACTCTATTTTCGCAATTTCATTTATGCATTACACATCTCCTTTTCACATTGTTTTAGTTTCGTTAATAGGAAAGACATTAATTTTTACCACCTGTGCTCAGGTATAGATTTTACTGGCTCCTTTGCAGCGGCCCACGTTTGTTGCATTAGACCTCAAAGCATTGAAATAAACGCTAAAGCATGTACCATATCATCGCTGCCCGGAATCATTTTTACATAGAACCCATAGAGCAACATTTACAGGTCCAAACTCAACAGTGCATTGCATTCAGCTAATTTTAATTGAAGTTCCGCGTTGATGATGCGAATAATCCTTGTGATTGACAGAATCAATGTTAAATTTGGGCCCCACATACACCGGATCCACAACCATTCTCCCCCTTGTGTCGTGTTACTGATGTTGTTTTTTTTCCAAATATGATGTTGTGCTGTGTTTCAAAATACCTGCAGTAAATAATGAGATGCTTTAATGTTTCATTAATAGCATTATTACCGCAGTATCTACATCCACCCTGTGCGATCCCTACCTGCATAATTCCCCAATGTGTGATTTTTTCCATAGTTGGATACTGGTTTAACTTGAATCGTAAGTATATATCCCGGTCTAATTTACCCGGGAATTGCATCAAGTATCTAGCTCTTGGAGTGTACTTGGTAATAAACTCTGCAATTTCCGTGTACTGTTTCAACGTCGGAAGTGTCTCAAGGGTAATTCTCCAATCATATTCGTATAGCTTCTTTTTAACATATACGGGGCGTAGCTGTAAATCATCCATTGTTGCATCAATGTGTGTTAATAGATTCAACATTTCCCCATAGTATTTTCTTATGGATTTCGGAGATTTCGCTATAATCATAGTTGACACATTTTCATATAGAGAATTTTGTGGGGGAGTGAGCATTTTTTGAGAAATTGTTGAGTCGCCTCCAATTGAGACGAGCAGAAAGTGATATAAGACCAAGTTCATGTCGAAGCACTGCACTTGGAATGGCGTTGGAAAGCCTCAATGTTTTTTTCAATGCTTGAGCCTGATTTAGCTCTGGTCCGATATTTATCAAACACATATCCAAACTGTATAGCACTATTGCTTCCACCTTTAGCGTGTAGTATTCAGAAAGTGGCGTCATAGAGAACTCACAGTATTTATTGAATATGAATTTCATTTGTGCGTATAGTGGTTTGATCTTGTCTTTTATTTGGGCTTTCCATATAGTTTTTGACTCATTATTAGTTAGGTTGTATCCCAGGTATTTCACTGCTAATATGCGTTCCACTCGGGCATCATTCAATGGCCATTTGTAATTAACATATTTTTTGCTTGAGTTATTGAATATAATGATGTTTGATTTTGTTGCGTTAGCGCTCAAGTTGTCTGAATGCGCATAAGTAGCAAACATCTCTAATTTAGCTTGCAGCCCAGCTGGCGTAAGGTCGAATAATAAGATGTTGTCCGCAAATGCCAACAACTGTATGCGCAACCCCCCCAATTTAGCGGGATAGATGGAAGTGCCCTGCCACATGGTGTCCATATCACTTAGATAGGCATTGAACAATGTGGATGCTAAATTGCAGCCCTGTTTTACGTCAATGTATGTTGGAACTGCGTCAGTTAGGTTGCCATGTTGATTAATACGGATTCGCACTTCGGTATTTTCATGGAGTAGGACTAACATATGTAATAACATCGGATCAAACCCTGTCTTTTTGATCTTAGACCATAGAAGTGATCATAACTGTGTCAAACGCTGATGTTAAGTACAAAGAGGCCATGTATATGGGGTCACATTTACCATGTTTTGATTTTGTCAATAGGTGCGATAGAATAGTGGCATTCAGTGGGGTTGCCATTGCGCGGCGAAAACCCACTTGAAATCTTGACAGCATATTTTTACATTTCATGTGTAATTCCAACTCTTTCAAAATGACAATGGAGAATAGCTTTTCTGAGGTATCTAGGAGGGCGATGGCTCTGTAGCTGGCAGGGTCTTCGCGGCTTCCTTTTTTCCAAATGGGCACTACTATAGCCGTGTTCCATGATGTGGGTATTGATTGTGATATAAAAATGTTGTCATATCTTATTTTACATATCCGGGCCCAGAAGCCAGGATCTTGTTTCATCACACATGCTGGTATGCTGTCGGGACCCGGAGCCTTTGAATATTTCAGATTATATATCGCCCCTGCAATATCTAATTCTGACCATGGACAAGCTAAAGCTGTTGTCATGTTCATCGAACAGAATTCCGGTTTCTGGAACCGGGGAGGGAGTTGATATTTCTTGTTTATAAAAGTCGTCCAGGTTGATGCAGAAATTGGGGAATTCATTGGTTCTGTTTTTTTGTCTACACCACTACAGAGCATGGACCATATAGATCTCCTGTTGTTTGTACAAAGAAACAAAACCATATTTTGGTTGTTTTAAATTTTTGTGCACCATTTGATGTTGCAGCATTTGTTAGAGAAATAGTTACACATTTCTTTTTTCCGCTTCAACATTGGGGCAACTTTTCTTTAATTTTCGTAGGGTTCTGTTTTTTACACATTTCAGTTTAGGAATCTCGGCAATCCCTGGTTTGTGGGGCTGCGATTTTAGTCTATCAGCGTCTCTACCTAGTTTAGACACAGTAGCTGCAATTGTTTCAGTAAAGGCCATCTCTACGTCCCATATGGCATATGAGTGCCCATTAGAGTTTGCCAACGCTGGAATCGAGGCTTTAAGCGCTTTCTTTACTTTATAACATAGGTGGGCATTCCATTTTATGGATGTGTCCGGGCGCTCAATCTCAACATATTCCAGCCCTGGGTCCTTATCCAATACAGATACATTCATACTAATGTTGGTACCGATAATTATATGATCCCCCAGTTGTACATCCACAGTGTGTACGGATGATGTCATGTGTAACAAGGTTTGTGATACAGCCAAGAAATCAATTCTGGAGTAGCTTTTGTCTCTCCGCCAAGTGGACTGCAGCGCAGTGATATCAAATTCTAAAAAGTAAATATCCCAACTTTCCAAGAAGAGTCTCCATCTATTGCCATTCTCCTGTGATTGTAATTGATATGCAGACATTCCATGTGTCACATTTTCAGTGACATGCCCAATACAGCATGCATTAAAAGCTCCTCATATAATTATATTATTTGAAGGATGGCGTGAGTAAATTCCCTCCAAAATTGAATTTAGCTGTTCCAACATAATATCCAATGACATACTGGCTGGGTTTCAATATAAATCAATTATATACAGGAGTCGCCAAGAGTCTTTGCTGGCTAATAGTTGAGCTACCAATATGTACTCTGTATTATGAAACATCTCTGAATTCACATTTAAACTGTTATTGATGCAAATGACCAGCCCTCCAGCCGGATGCCCTCCCCTACCAACCCTAGCTCTGGTGTACTATGTAGTGAAACCATTAATCTCCAGATCTCGAATATTCATAGTCTCCTGTACAAGGATTATAGATATCTGCGAGAAAGCAGGAAAATTCTCCTGCCATGTTGTAAAATTTTTGAGTTGGCAGGAGTTCCAAGAGCAAATAGATAATTCGTTGTTACTATGACTGATGGGCTGCTGGATTTACTTCATTTAGCGTTTGAGCTAAAGGAATTAGCCATGACCAATCTTTAATAGTGGCATTTAGATTGGCCAATTCAGTAAGTGCTGATATTTCTGTTTCTCTGAGAGCTTGGTTGCTGTCTGCTTGTATGTCAACCATAGAATGTTTTGGCGGTTGAAATTGCAGAAAGTTTTTGGCTACTTCATGCAATTCAAATTGGAAAAGTTCGAGTCCCAATAACTCAAAGTCCATGCAGTGTTCGAGCAACAAATTTGTGATTATTAACAAGTGTGTTTTACATACCATTCTATTGTTGTTAGAGTTATACAATTCCACCCACTCAATGTCCTCTGACTTCAGATTTCTTAGCAATGGTATGAGGTTAAAGATCTGCAATAGGTTCGAGCGATTTATTCATTTCTTGCCATTGACATCTTCATCGCTCTGCCATCCTATGATATTTTCCATTTCTCTGTCTGCCTCATTGGTAGTGTTAGATGGCATTTCGGTTTGGGGATCGGGGCTGTGTTCCTCATTGCTCTCTTCCACAGTGGAGGGTGGTGAGTTAGAGCTTTTGTTGTCACTCAATTCCTTAATGGGGAATTCAGGTTTATCTTTACAGATGAAGGGGATTGCTGATTGTGCTACACCCTTCTTTCCTATAGGAATATTTTTTCTTTCGCTTTCTGATCGGGCTGCACTTTTACATTAGTGTTTGATAGTTTGTTGCTGCCGTTGACTGGAAAGAAGGCAGATAGTTGTAATTGCTTGGATGTTTTTGGCTCTACAGCCGAAATACCTTCTATGGGAGTATGGGGTTGCACTTTTGTCTCCCCAGTTTTAAGAGTTGCTGTGTTCTTTGCTTGTGTTTCACTTGTGCTCATTTGTGTTACATTTTTTGTTTTGTTTGTTTTTTATCTTTTGTCACACTCTTTATGCCGTTATCTGCTTCCTTTTTCTTAGTCTCTTTGTTTCTATTTGGAGAGCTTTTTTGCTTTCATCATCTAGCTGTTCTAAATCCAGCACACCTTCCTCCCCTGATGAGGTTTCCTGGATGTCTTTATCAACAGAGTGAGACATAACCCCTGATTGTGTGTTTTTTGTCAATTTTGTCTCTTTCTTAGGTCGTAAGTTCCTTTTTAACTGACGTATATGCATACGCTTTTGTCTTCGTGACATATAGGGACCCGAAGAGAATCCCTTGTTTCCCCTGGACGGGGCTGCACTTGTCATGTTGGGCGCTATTTCCTCATCTAATTCTGTTTTATTCTTCTCAATTATTTCAAGTAGGAGAGACGGACTGTCATACTTCTCTCTATCGATTGAAGGATGGATAGATGGAAAGCTTTCCGATCCCCATTGTGGACTGAGGGAAACTCTGTTTGTTAACAGAGTTAGTTTGGAATCCAGCATGTCTAGTTTGATCTGAATTGTATCAGTGTCTGGTGGTATTTCTACGGAACTCTCTGCTTGTGAGCTTTTAGTCAGCATAGGTTTTTTTTCCAGCACTTTGGCATATGATCTTGATGAAGCCGCAAATGGTTTTTCTGAGAGGTTTGTTTGTGCTGTTTTAGAGTGCAATAATGGTACTTCGGTTTGTGTGGCCAGGGAAGTAACTTGTCTTTCCTCTCCTGTGACCAAACTGCATGCCTTCAATTCACCACCTTCTTTCAGTCCCATGAGAAAACCCTCTATTTTGCTTATTTTACTGAGGGTTTCTTTGGCCGTTTGTTTGAGGTCTCTGATTTCCAGATGAGTGAACTCATGCCCCTTATCAAGCAGATTCAATATTCTGGTTATTACAGGGAATGTTGTCTCTGCATTCAAAATCATTGAGTGCAGATGTCATCCCCATAATAGGAATTTGGGAGGCTTCATGTGCTGCCAAGAGAATTTGTTTAGAGTCTACAGGACTGGAGCAAGCTCTTGCTCATTCAGCAGTGCTTTGATTAAGCTCATCATTTTGAAGATTGTTATTGACAGGTAGAGATGTTTGCATTGGGATTGAATCTGAATCATGAAGTCCTGATATAGGGACTTGGGGGCGGTCTGTGTTGATGCAGCTTGCTCCAAATAGATGTACTTCTTCAATGGTTCCATGTCTTGGATTTGCGGGAGTCGAAGGCCCCAATGACATGCGTGCTCTTTTCCCCAACTCAGCCATTATGGTTGGGGCAAGCATGTATTCGTCAGATATGCCCTGTTTCAAAAGACCACCTGCCCCACTGTCAGTCTAGAAAAATGGATACCTCTACTTTGTGACCGCAAACGTATTTTGGTGGCCGTGGGCCAACCATCTCATGCACGATATGACAGAATATAGGTTTTCGAGTTTGCCAATGAACGGCTATTTTGATGTAACAAGAATCGCCATTTTGTTTTCTAACCATTGCTCATTGCTTTCTGTTCCTATTGCTTCGCAGTATATTTTCTGCTTACACTGCTCGACTGTAAAACATTGTTGTCTGCACGTAAAAAGGACAAGGCCGCAGGGCGTGAGGACAACAAGAGTTTGTTGAAACACAACGTAGGCAGCGCCAGGAAGAATGCCCGGCTCCCTCCCAAATGTAGCCTTGAAGCAGAGCTGCAGGACATTTAATAATTTTGCAGCTGCCAGCCAGTCTCGTTATATGGTAGAATATGTTAGAATAATACAGCTAAAAGCTTGAATTATGCTTTTCTTACAGCCCCCCTTTACTGAGCCCCGTTAGAATGTGTCGGCTCCCAGGACACGAATAGCACCTCATAGATAGCAAGGTCTGGAATGCAACTCTTCCCCCCCGTATGTAGCTCGCTTCCAAGAACAGAAGCGCTGTGTTCTGTTCAACAACTGAAAGATGCCTCCGCACTCACAAATTGCAAATTGTTACTAGAATAGATGTTTGAAGGTTTCATAGTTGTCGGAGATGTCCATCATCACACCAAGTTCAAAGAAACCCAATAAAGGGGGGTGTTAAACATGTCACAGCTGATTGTTTGATATGCATTTTGTATATATGTAACTGATGTACGTAATTCACTCTCTTGCGTCCCTCGAGGTCTAGAGATACATGTCGCGGGGCGTGAGACAGAGTTGGCCAACTGAGACTTCTTTGCTTTGCAATAAACCCTAGCTTTGGGAATACAACCTCGTGTCTGGCGTATCTATCGTGTGGTGACTCGCCTTGTTTCCATAGACGTTAGGGACCCCTAGGGGCCCCTTTCACCACTGCTGGGTGGTTTGGTATGTGGCTCTTCTCGCATACTCAGAAAGCTGAGTTGTATGGAATGTTCTCCCTCATACATCTCCTTCAAAGGGAACGGAACTATTCCATGTGGATTGTGCACGGTGTGTGTACTTGTGCATTTACTATTACATGGTTACCCTCCATTGTATTACCATTGTTTTGTTCTAGTGGGATTTGTTTGTTTGCTTCTGCAGTGGGAGGAGCGGGTTTTGATATTTTTTCGCACACCTTCATGCTTCATAGCCCGATGGCCATGCTTTCCTATCAATTACAGTTGCGTGTAATACGGATATTATTCAGCTGCCTTGCTGTCCCAAGGACATATATCCGTCACGTGTTATAATATTCTAGTGTGCTATTGGCTATCTTCCCTTGTTTAACAGTTATTGCATATCACACACAAACCATTAGCTCAGCTTATCAATGTCATGCATGCATCTTCATTTTACATATGCAGTTGTTTTCAACAATTGAGCTGAGGAGAAAGGAACAAAAGGAGGGACAAAGGGCTCGAGACCACCTCACCACCCTCCACGCCCGAACAGCCCAAACAGCACTTCCAGGCACTTCCGGGTGCGCGCGCGGGTGCGCAGACCCGTGCCTAGTTGTAGGAAGTTCGTTGGGTGGGCGTGGAGGAGGGGGCCGGTCCCAGTAATGATTGGCAGTTCCTATTGGAAAAAAGCAGAGGGGGCGTATGAATACATGATCAGGGAGACACAGTGTCACGAAACGAAAATGCAACGCATCTTCACTGAACAAGATACTATCGGGATCCTGGGCCACAGAGCATATACTTTGCCAGCACAGGGCAGTGAGAAAGTGAAGTAAAGTTAGTTGTGCTAGAGTCCCTTCACAGAGTTCAAATACAGAGGAAGTGTTTACTTGCTTCTTCTAGCGTTACGGACGCGTTTCACAACGCCGTGCTTCCTCTTGCTGACGGCGAGTTAAGGGAATCCAACGTTCCAGTGCAAGTCCTCAATGAGCGGGCGAGGGAGGCTAGTCAGGGCGCAGCGTCTCAGCGTCTCAGCATCTCATCCCAAACAGCACTTCCAGGCACTTCCGGGGTGCGCGCGCGGGTGCGCAGACCCGTGCCTAGTTGTAGGAAGTTCGCTGGGCGGGCGTGGAGGAGGGGGGCGGTCCCAGTAATGATTGGCAGTTCTTCTTCTAGCGTTACGGATGTGTTTCGCAAGGCCGTGCTTCCTCTTGCCGACGGCGAGTTAAGGGAATCCAACGTTCCAGTGCAAGTCCTCAATGAGCGGGCGAGGGAGGCTAGTCAGGGCGCACCGTCTCAGCGTCTCAGCGTCTCAGCCCAAACAGCACTTCCAGGCACTTCTGGGGAAGTCTAATTCCTGATGTTCTCACCCATGCATATTATTTACAGGAAAAGGAGCACATTCTGGGTGCAGCCAAACAGAAGAGCACAATTAAATTTTGCTCCTCTCATATCACGATCTTCTACAACTTCTCAATCGCCACCCTCGCCAAGCGCAGGGCCCTGCGAGAGTTCACTGCCTGGTTACAGACAAAAGACATCTGATATAGATGGTGGCCTCCTAGCACCCTCTCTTTCACATACAATGGGCAAAACTGGTCTGTGTTATCACACCAAGATGCTAGGGCCTTAATCCACCCAGAAGAAGCGTGACTGTGGATGATGTTCCAGTGCCAGACCCTCCGCTGATCAGGCTCAGGAGAGCTCCAGGAGGTTGGGCATGGGCAACGGAAAAGCAAGAAAGAAATGCACACCATCATCCCACAATGACAAGCCGGCGCCCACACACAACGATGATGGATGACCAAAGCAACAGCCTGACGTCCACTGATATGATAAATACCTTGCGGCCAGGGGGCCGCCTCTCTCCACAAAATGTCCACATAGAGCCAAGATGAGCAAGAATGCTCAGAGGGTCGAGCCTTTTAATTTTTGTTCTAAAGTTTCTGTTGAATCCAGCACTCATCTTAAAGGATACAGTTTTCACCTGTTCCATTGTTTTTTCATGACCAAGCAACAAAGAGGCTGATTGACTAGCCAGGGATCACTTGATATCGCACAAAGAGAGAAATAGACCACACACCCTACCTAAAAATCCAAATCCATGGACATGAATGAGGCAGAGTTGAGGCTTACATCTATAAACAATCAGGGGCTCAACTTCCCTCGAAGCACAGAGGAACTCTCTCCTGCCTGTCTCAGTCAGAAGTGTAGATCGTGATGCTTCAAGAAACTCACTTATTGAGGACAGATAAGCCACGAATGCGCCCGAAATCCTTCCCGGCACAGTTCTATGTCTTGTGAGGGGAGAAGAAATGAGGAGTTGCCATACTCTCCTTAGAGACCCAGGAGGTCTGCCTCGTAGTTAAGGGAACATTGCTCGGGCACCTAATGACCCTGATAACAGTTTATGCCCTGAATGAGAAGCAGGACCCACACCGCTAGAGCTGACAATCAGCAACGATATCCAAAGAGGGAACATTTCTCGCCTCTACCGTCTTTTAGACAAGGGGGGTGGGGAAGAGATCTTCCCCTGTATGAAGAAATGGGAGAAGGAATTGGGCCTGCAAATTGCATTAGACGCATGGGCATCTATGTTGGCCAAAGCAGTCAAGCCTTCAAGATATACCACTACAAAGGAATGCCTGTATACAATATATTTTTTTTTTTTTTTTTTTTTTTTTTTATTTGTATTTAATCAAAAGATTTTTACAAAGTTTGAGGTTTCTGTCTGTGTCTGTAAGCGTGGCGAAGATAAAAAGGAAAGAAGATGATAAAATGAGAACAGCTCTCTAAAAATGTGCCTTTATCGGCCAGTTTATGGCTTCCAAGATTTTGTAGGATGCTATTTGCCATGATGTTTTGTCGCCTCCAATCAAACGAGACCAACATGTTTCTTCGTCCTCTATGATGAAATCTGAGAAGGTTGCTTTTAAGTATCTTCTTCTTATATGTTGGTTTGAGGCACATTTTAGGAGCAAGTGGCGGATTGTTTCCTTTTCTTGTGTCTCACAAAATCGACAATTATTGTTCTCCGACTGGCCTCTAATTGTCAGGATCTCGTTTGTCTGCAAGACATTTAGACGGGCTCTCATCAGCATGTCTCTCCCTTTCCTGGATGGGAACTTCTTTATATATTCCTGGAGTTCATTGAGTTTTTTCGTGGTTGACGGCAGGTGTAAGGTTAGTTTGTTTTTTCCTGCTGTCTCCAGGGTGCTTATCCAGTCGAGTTCTTTGATTTTGGTGAAGGTTCTCTTTGGGTACTTTATTAGTTGTTCTTCGTCTGCATTGACCTGTTCTAGCAAGCTGAAGTTTTCTTCTTTCCATTTTTTGAGGGTTTTGCTTGTATTCCTTTCTATTTCGAGGTTGATGAGAAAGTATATTGATGGTGGTTCAGCCATCCGGCATTTCCTGAACAGTCTTAGAGACGATTGTGAGACTGAACTTCTGAGAGAGGGTAAACTGAGCTCTCGTCGAATTGAGGCTATTGGGGTCGAGTTTGGGAGACTGAGGACTTTTCGCCAGAACTTTGCCTCAATTTTTGTCCAAATGGATCGTGGTAAGTTCATCATAGCATCTCCCCCATATGTTAGTGTCGGCATCACCTTTTTCTTGTAGTATTCTAGCACAGGGATAAGTGAGAATCTTCCAAACTTTTTGTCTATGGCCCTGGCTTGGGCTGCCAATTTGTTGGCTTTGGACATCAGGACCGATTGCATGGCTTTGTCTTGCGAAGAGGAGTCTAGGGTTACTCCTAGGTATTTGAAGTTAAACACTCGCTCGATCAGTGATCCTTCCAAAGTTAGTTTCAATTTTTCTGTTTTCCTGGTCGCTTTTTCCAGTACTAAGAATTTTGTTTTCTTTACGTTTATTTCCAGTTTGTTTTCTTGCATATACCCTTGGAGCTTTGTCAGTTGACGCTGCAGACCAATCGGTGTATGATCCATTAGGACCAGGTCGTCTGCATAAAGCAAGCGTGTTATCGGGGTTTTGCATATTTTTGGGGGAAATACTCTAATTGTTGGGTCCTCGTTTTGGATGTCTCCAATGAATGCCAAAAACAGGGCCGGGGCCAGCGGGCACCCCTGCTTCACTCCTCTCGCTGTTGGGATGGGTGCTGATAGCAGGCCGTTTTGGTCAAGTCGGATGCGTATTGAGGTGTCGGTGTATAGTGCTTTGATCGGGTTTAATATAGACGGTGGACATTCCCAGGTCTCCAGTTTGGACCATAGGCGGGCCCTGTCTATCCGATCGAATGCTTGTGTCAGATCGATGAATGCCACAAAAATTCTCGTTCCTCCTTCCAGTACTCTGTTTTTCAGCACGTTTAGTATTAGGATGTTGGCTGTCGTGCCCAGGTTTCTTTTGAATCCTGTTTGGAGTGGGTCGTTACAGGGTGATTCCTCCATCCAGATCTTGAAGCGATCGAGAAGCATTGAACCAAACACTTTGCCGATGACGTCCAGGAGCGCAATCGGTCTGTAATTTTTCGGGTCTTTTTTGTCTCCTTTCTTGAATATTGGAACGATTGTTGCTTGTTTCCATGAGGGTGGTATCGTTTTTAAGTTGCAACTTCTGCCAAAGATTTTGCTTAGCAGGCTTGGCCACTCATTTTCAAGTGTTTTTAGATCGGAGTTTGTGATCCCGTCGGGTCCTGGGGCGTGAGAGTTTTTTAAGCCTCTGATTTTCATTTGGATTTCATGTGGGTCGTCAATGATTATCCATGGCTCCGTAGACATTCCGACCTGTAATTTTAAGTTGGAACTTGGTGCCTGGTACATAGTAGTGAAATGTTTTGTCCAAGTAGTTTCCCCAATCTCGTTTATGATTGTATTTTCTTGGGTTTCGTTAGCCGCTCTCAAGATTTTCCAGAATTCTTTTGTGTTCTTGCCACTTATCGCTTTTAGAATGATTTCAGCATCTTGTTGGTAGAGAGACAGTCTGTGGCCTTTAACCCATGCTTTGTATAGTTTGGTTTCCGCTTCTGCCGCTCTCACAGCCCCTGGAGATCCTGAAGATTTTGCTTTGCGCTGTATTTTTCGCAGTGCCCGACGTTTCTCCACCAGTGTTAGGTCGTACACATGTCTTGGGGGATTTTCACTGTTTGTTTTTGTTTTACGAGTCTTCTTAAACTTCGTCAGGAATGGCGTATAATCTGTAGTATTTTTGCCCAAGTGATTTAGCATTGAGCTGAATCCTTTTTCTATTTCCTTGATGGCCTCAGTTGTAAGGTATAGACGATTTCCCTTCGTGTTGGCTATGACTTGGTGCTCAACATACTCGTTCTGTGGCCTTATTGACATCCAGGTTGTTGACAGGGGGTTGTGGTCGCTGGCTGTGACTCTTGTAATTTCAAAATCTTTCGTTATTGCCAGTAATGGTTCAGTGACGTAGATGTAGTCTATTGTACCTGCCAGTTCCTTCATTTCCCATGATGGCGGGCGATTTGGGTCTGGGAATGCTTCGTGCAAATTGTGAAGGTTTCTTGAATTCATCAATTTGACCCATAGGTTGCCGCGTTGTTTGCCTGTTGAGTTGTGGCCTAGGTGCGCCACTCTTTCTTCCGAGCTCATACACGTAGCGTTCAGGTCACCGCATATGAGGAAGTATGTTACCAGATGTTCCGATAGTGCCTCATCTATCGCGTCCTCCATTTTTTCTATGTAGGCGGTAGGCTCTATACTTGCGGGGTTCCAGTAGGTATTTACTACGATTAAGGTGACTTTCTCGTAGGCGTTTTTAACGGTGCTCCACCGTCTCCATGCCGCCTTAACCATCAGGATCATTTGGTTGCTGATCAATGTTTCTTCTAGTTTGATCCCTGAGTCTTTTTTGGTTGCGATCAGTAATCCCGACGAAGGTCTTCCTCGACTTCCTTGTTTGGCTGGTGCAAGGATGACTTCGAACCCCCCTATTGCAGGGGGTTCAGTCAGCCAGGTTTCTTGGAGGCATAGAAGATCGTATAATCCCAGGTCCATGTCTTTTGGAGACAATAAGTGGGTATGTCCTCTCGTGTTCCACGAGCACATTTTTAGTTCGCACTTTGAGGGGGTCGCGCGACGTCTGTCATGTAGACTGTGCTCGTCTCTCGCTGGTTGCTATGTTTGCTTTTTTCCCCTCAGAATTTTGGGCAACCAGGACCATATGTCTTTCGTGGGTTCACATCTTTTTTGGGGAGGTTTTTCTGTTGGGAGTTTGGCTGTTATTTCTGAAATTTCCTTGGCCTTATTAAGTTTTTTTGTGTCTTTGGTTTTTATAAGACTTTCGTGATTTTTGTTTTCTTTCGAGGCTTGTCGCTTTTCCCTCAGTTTCTCTTCAGCTCCCCGGACTCTTGCTCTGTCCTTGTTTTTTTCAGACGACTTATTGCGACCCATTCTTCCTAAGGCACTTATTGGGTGTCTGTCTGCTTCCTTTTTACTGGGATTAGTACGCCTTGTGTTTTCAGCCTCCCTTTTATTGTCTTCTTCACTTTTGTTTGATTGCACTTTAACTTCGTAGCCCATTTCGTCCAGCTCTTCACTACAGTCGAGGATCAGGTTTTTCAACGTTGTTGATGTTACATAGAGTACCGTTTTTGCTTTTGTATTTTCGTGGCTTGGCTCTACTACAAGCAGATCTTCTGATTTTATTTTATTCAGCTTTCGAATGTATTTAAACAGTGTTAACACTGAGTTTCGGTTCAAGATTATTTCGTCTCTGTTTTCTTTCACTTGTGTGATCTTTATACGCCATTTAGCTTTGTCCACTTTTTTCGGTTTTAGGTTGTATTTCTGTGTTCTGGATCTGTACCGAAAGATCGTTTCTCCTTTGTCTCGTGACGAGCTGAGTCGTTTTTCAGTATTGGGTTTGTTATGGGCGTTCGTGGATTGGGAACGCGGTCTACCCGGTGTTATGTTTCTAGACGGCTTTCTTATGTGTTTGTGATCGTTCCGTCTACCTGCCGATCTCCTTCTTGATTTCCCGCGTTCACCCCCTTTCTGTCTTGAGGAGTTGTATCTTTGTTCTTTTTTCCAGTTTCCTGAGGTCAGATTGTCTCTGGGTCTCGATTTCGACCTTCCGTTTTCTTTTTTTGTTTCTTTCTGCATCCTTTTTGGCGTTGTCTGTCTTTCTGCGTCAATCGGACTGGCGCCCTTGTTTATTGCATTCTTCACGTTTTCCCTATAATTTTTTGCTGCTTTTCCTCTAGTCGCTTCTTCGTTACTTCTTATGAATTCTGTATTTTCCTTTCCTTTGTGTGATTGTGATGTTGGTGCTTCACTGGAGCAATGTGCAACTGGACTCATGGGCGAATTCTCTGCCAGATGTTGGCTCAGATTCATCAATTCTTCATCTTCGATGCGTTCAATGTATACAATATATTTGAGATGATACTACAGTCCAAAGCGCTTTCATGGCTTTGTCCCGGGGTTCTCATCCCAACGTTGGAGTGGATGTGGCAAAACTGGGACACTGGGTCACATGTTGTGGCTATGCACAACCATCCAGCTCTTTTGGAAAGAGATTCTAACTAATCTAAAAGAAATAACTGTCTTAGAACCGCCCCTGGACCAGCTGGTCCTCGTACTATGGAGCGCTCATAGCATAGAGGGGTAACACATCTATCACAACTTACCCCGATTCACCATGCATGCCTTGTATGCGGTGATGGTCACGATTGCCCAGTGTTGGAGACACCCACATGGCCCCTCATTGGGCCTCTGGTCGAACAAGTTATGGAACCCATGGCCAATGGAGAGAGTGTTTGCAATATTGGAGGTGACCCTAATAAAATGTCCATATGCTTGGTCCCCTTTCATCAACTTCTGCTGAAGTACACTATCAAACACCCACAGACCAAACCTATTTAGATCCGTATCACTGCTATAAACCCACCATGGCCACAAATAGCCCTAGAGGACTTAGTGGCCCCTGTAATGTTCAATGAACTTGTCATAATGTGAGATGCCTTGCTGCAACGGTGCCCCAAATATAAGACGGTTTTGCTATAAGAAAAGTGCTGCGCTAGCCTCAGCCTGAACTTACTGATTCTCCATTTATTGCCGGATCTACGTGATCTGACTGCTGTTGATTTTCCTGCAGCCGAAAAGTTTGCATGTGAAATGTACGAACCACAAAAGGTTCGTACATTTCCCATGCAAACACATGTTCAAAACCCCTACATACCCACACCCCCACCCACACCCACAACACACTGACGACACACCCCTCACCCACACCCTCAACACGCCCCCACCCACACTCCCAACATAAACAAACCCTACTTACCTTTTCTTCAGGCTGTGTCCCCGCAACGCCTGTTTCCTTTCACTTCCGTGATCGGGCACCGGTGCAGCAGGGTCCTTTTCTTTTTTTTGGGAGCTGCAGGGGTGTCCCCTGCAACACCCCGCTCACTATACTGTATAGTGAGCGGGGTGTTGCAGGTGACATCCCAGCAGCCCTCGTTTCTTCTTTTTTCTTTTTTTTTTCGGGTGTGCTGCGGGGGCAACCCACACAACACACCGCTCACTATACCACACAGTATAGTGAGCGGGGTGTTGCGGGGGACACCCCTGCAGCCCCCGCAGTCTTTTTTTAATATACTTACCTACAATGCTACCACCAAAGTTTCGAACTTTTGGTGTTCGAACCTTTGGTGGTAGCATTTTTCAGACTTTGTGTACGGTCGGACCTTTTTTTTCTCGATCGGATCGTGCAATTCCATATTGGCACTATCTAGCAAACGTTTTACACATCTTTAGTCTAATTCTACTGTATGCCGCAGGATTTGTTGCTCAATCATGACTGTGGGACTCATTCCAAGTATGGCGGTAGCCATGCCGCTTTTAGCGGCATGGCTACCCCCATACCGGGTACGGGGTCCGGGTTCCCTGAATGGGGAAATACCGGGCCATTCTGACCTTGGAGGGCCCGGTAATAGGTGGTTCTTAAGAGAAGAGCAAAACGAATACAAGGAAGACGCCAAATCGACAGAAAGAGGAAGAGCATTCAAGAGCTGTGGCGCAAGCAGGGAGAAAGAACGAAATTGTGAGGGTGTGTTTGGGGACAGACAAGAGAAAGAGAGCTTGGTAATGCAGAGAAAAAGTAGGGGATAGAAGTAAACCAAAGAGGACAGATAAGGGGGAGCAAGACCATGGGTGCATTTGAATACTATGGAGGGGAAATGGGCTAGAAGACAGGAATCAAAGGGCAGCCAAGCAATAGAGAGTAAAGCATTTGAGCGAGAGAAGCTTGGGGGGGGGGGGACAAAAGAGAGTGCAGACTGCAGAGTTATAGGCTGAACACAAGGGATCATGGAAATAGTCAGGGAGACCAACAGGAAGGGCAGAACAGTAGTCGGTTCTAGACAGAACAAATGTTGCAATTAGAAGCTTAGTAGCATGAAATGTTAGTAAAGAACGAATGATATTGAAGAGTAAAAAGTACGAGCAGTGATAGCCATCTGAGAGGAAAAGGAAAGATCAGGGTCAAAGATTACCCCCAATTTGCTAGCAGAGGTGGAAAGGGTGATATGGGAAGGGTGAAAGGAAATAGGCGAGGGGGTGGGAAAGGAGGAACAGTAGAAGGCAGAAAAAAGGATTTCTGTTTTAGAGGGACTAATGTGGGGGAACCAAGAATGCATCCAAGTTTGAACTGCAAGTAGACAGGGATGTTATTGGGGATAGTATCAGACAAAGCAAAGAAAGAGAGGTAAATCTGAGTATCGGCTGCAGGATTCGATAACTTGAACAAGTGGAGCAGTATATAGAGAAGTGGGCCAAGAACTGAGCCTTGGGGGCGAGAGACAGAAAAAGAACGATCAGCAAGATAGGAATGAAACAATTATAAAGAGCCAGGCCAGTGACGCCGAGAGAGGAAGGAGGAGAAAGGCGGAGAGAATGAACCACCTTGTTAAAAGCAGCTGAAAGAGCCAGAAGAATGAGAATTGAGGAGAGTTTAGCGTGTTAAGCAATGTGAAGATCCTCAGTGACAGAAGGTAATGCAGATTCAGTTGAGTGAAAAGGTCAAAACCCAGATTGAAAAAAAAGAAAGGAATTATGATCAAGGTAGGTAGAATGTTTAGAGCAGACTATGTGCTCCAGAGGTTTGAAGAGGTGAGGTAGGAGATATAAGCCAGAAGTTGGGTGGAACAGAAGAGTCAAGGTTTCTTGAGGATAGGAAGAATGACAGCATGTTTTAAGGAGGAAGGAAAAGAGGAGGTGGAACGAGAGTGATTACACATTAGAAAGGGGAAGATTTTAGGAATCAATGAGGAAGGAATAGGATCCAAGGGCGAGGTGGACGGATGGGCTTTAGCCGTGAAATTGGTTATTTCCCAACTGACCAGGGACAGGATGGGACTGTCTCATTATGGGACGATGTCCATGTTGTGGTCTTTGTCTATTTGGGAGGATAAGGCACTGCAGAAATTGCCGTATTAAGGCCGCTTAAATGGAATGAACCCGTAGTGGGCTCCACAGGGCAAGCCCCTGCCACATAAGTGGGGGGATGTAGTAAGTAACAAGGAACCCTCCCTGTACCGCTCCCAGACACAGCATTGCTTATCAGGCGGTGACACATCGACCACCCCCCTTTTATTCCCATAGTCATGATACCCCCATAGAACCATTGCCCCGGGATAACACATGGGCGGGAGGCACTTAATCCTTAAACTGCAAACAAATCAAGAGAAATTCCTATAAAATCCTGCTTTTGCTACAGCCTTACCCTAACACGACTGAATAAGAGATATTCTTCTGCCTTTTGGCATGGTTTTCAATTTGTCTTTTGCATAATTCGACACATTTGGAAAGAGGTTCTTTGCCACTTGAAACAAATTGCTGCTAAAGATTAAACGTGTGCACCCTTCGATGTATTATGAGGAGCTGCAGAGTCTTGTTACACACATAGATTGGGGTGATAAAACTCTAGGCTGATAGCCCACCCCACTCAGTTGACTATTTTTTATGTATTCTTGCTTAATACCAGCAAGTGGTTTCTGAACCTGGGATCAGGATTCAAACCTGTGTTGCCTTGCTTGCAAGACAAATGCGTTGCCCCTCAGCTATTCTTACTCCCCCATTGCACACAAATGGAAGCTCAAAGCTCGCCTGACCTCAGAGTGGTGTTCAGTGGTTTAGAACATTCAAGACTGAAAAACTTACAGAGGACTAGGGTTTTTTTGAAAAAAAGAGGCTTAAGACAGTGCCCTATACAAAATGTTTAAATTACAACAAAATGGTCTTAACTCCTCTCAGAAGCTCACCCTTTAAGATCTAAATTCATCTATGGGGAAGCATTATGAACTGTACCAATTGCAACAAATAACACTACAATCATGATTGGAAAAATATATATATCTCTTTTTATTTTATGCGTACATTAGGATTAAAAAACATTTTATTAAAGACATTTTTTTAAAAATATATAAAAGGACGGTGTACCAACCGTCACACCTTCTAATATGCTAGATAACAACAATTAAACAAAGACAATAAAAACAAGTTTGTAAACCAAGTTTGTGCTAGAAAAACAGTCCTAAAAAAAGGACTTAGAAAGATTCTGTGGATGGATAAAGTAAAAATCTATACCAAAAAAGAAAAAAAGCCGAATACCACAGACAAAAAAGTAACTGTTAGAATTACAGGACAAAACTAATAGATGTATACCAAAACAACCACATGACATGAAAAAAATGCAACAGTAACATATAAGATGAAACACACCATTGATGTCAAATCTAAAATCTCTGTTTCAATACTGAGACGCTTATTATAGTTCTAAGTGCGTGACAGCTATAACTGCCTTATTAAACTTGTGATAGCATTCTCACAACGAAAACATTAACCCGACATGTTTCATTCCCATTAACCTTGGATAGGGTAAGTAACGGGAAATTCTTCAGGGGGTGATGTTACAAACATCAGGTAGCATGTCTATTACTAGAAAGATGGTGTGTACATTCTGTGACGCTTGATGCAAAGCAAAGAGAGCAGTTCATTAAGGGTGACTTCTTTTGCTGTGAAGTAACAACCTAAGGGATGGAAGGAGAAACAACAGACCGAATCGGTTGTATGCCTTCAGAAAAAACACTGTCAATAGTATTTTGTATGACTTTTAAATCTATTTACAGATTAAAGGTTTACCTGATAAGTAGTAGCAGGGGTAATCACACGATCTGCTTGAGTGGGAGGTTTTCTCTCTGGAAGACAGTGAGGCAACAGCGAGCTTAGTGAACATGGTAAAAACTGACTGGATGTACTTAGTCTTAGAAACAGCTTTTCTTAGAGGTAGATTTTAAAATTAGAAACAAAATGCTTCTATGTTTTGTGTATTGCCACAATCAAAAATGTTTTGTAAACAACCCCACGGCATACAAAGAGCTACTGATGGTATTAACTCTCTTGTTTAACTTCAGAAAAGTGAGAGTATAGTCTAGTTAGCCGGTATCGCAGTCATCGGTGGACCCAAAAGGGAAAGCCAATGGAATTGTTCGTAGTATTTTTACAAATATTTTAAACTGGCTGTGCAAACCAGAATGCACCGAGCCAACAATGGTCGACAAACAATGGAACAGCAGAACAAAGGTCAGATGGATAGAGCACACAAAGCTAACCTTTTAATACGCTCCTCGGTGCTTACATAGCACTCGTACGTAAGTTGTTGGAACACCCACGGTTATCGCAGCATGTGCGTAAATACATTCCAAAAGTGCTTAGCTGGAAGGTTGCACAATCCTTTTTCTGCCTAGTAACCAAGACAAAAACGCGAGAAGCGGGCTCAGACCGACACGGATGTAAACTAGTGCAGTTTCAAAATCAACATTACACAGGTAAATTTGGGCGTCATATTAGCGTTCATAATGTTAACTTCTGTACTCACATTGTGATTTCTTCACTGGGTATTATTCTTCTCCGGGTTTCTCCTCAGTAGTGTTTCTGCAACACGACCACGTGACTGTATGATGCCGCGACTCTTCTGATACTAATACGGGCGGAGCATGGAAACTAGAGAAGGAGTGAAACTCCATTGCCCGTATACGTTTATCCCGGGGGCCATCTTGGAAGGGAACACAAGTTACCTACATTCTAGTTGTGGTACTCTCCATACAACAAAACTAACCATCGATATATCTTGGTATTATTAGTATAAGATTCTTTTATTTATTTATTAAAAAGGCCAACCACAGTTTAAATGAGGCTTATTCAGATAATAAAAACGTATTTCGTAAACTATACTCAAACCAATTATTAATTGGAAGCTCATCTAGTACGATGTACATCCTATATATGTGGTGGAAAAAACATGCTCAAATAACAAGCAGCGAAAACAGAACAAGAACTGGACATTGCTCTCAAATATATTTGTTAAATATATTTTTTGAAACCCAGACTCAGTCTGGTATTGTATAGGTAAAACACCTTAAGGAGACTTACCACGAGAAGGAATAGAAGGGCACTCCACTAGCTGTCCTATCACTATCACAGTCTGTCCCAATCAATGAATTCATTAAGACCTGTCTCTACGGTATTGCAAAGATAAATCAATCTTTGTTCTGTATCGAATAATTTTTTCTTGTTGGCCATTGTATTTTCTTTAAGATACATCTGTGACAGTACACTCCATGTGAATGACTCTGGAGTATGATCCATGGACAAAAAATGGCCCACCATGGGAGCTGTTATGTTCTTATTTCTAATGCAACTTTTGTGTTCTGTAATCCTTATTTTTATTTTTCGTTCTGCCATTCCAATGTACATTTTAGGGCAAGGACACGAAATCACATAAACTACCATCTGAGAATTACAGTTAGTAAACTGTCTTTGTTGCCAAGGTTTTCTCAAACCTATGTCGATCCCCTTTGTGCGCTTTGTGCTCGAGCAGCAACTGCAGTGTCCACAAGGTGTATGTCCAGTGGGTTTTGGCAAGCCCCAGGACTCAGTCAAGGTCAACTGGGGTGATTGAACTGAAATATCATTTTTAGTGACCAGATCTTTAGTATTTGGGCCTCTTTTAAACGCGCAAAGTGGTTTTTTAATAGGACATTCACCAGCGTCTAAAATATGCCAATTGCACTTGATAATGGCATTCACTTTGTTTGAAAGTGTATTGAAAGTACTTACAAATACGATTTGGTCGTTGTCTAGTGATTTGTTGCGATATTCAAGAAGGGCTTCTCTGTTATTGTTCTTTGCTAGTTTATGAGCTCTCCTCACGATCTTATTAGGGTAACCTCTTGTGCGCAACTTCCGGCTTAAAGTTGTTGCTTCTTCTTCAAAGGTTGCTGTACTTGAGCTATTTCTCTTAAGCAGTAAGAATTGGCCTACAGGTAGGTTCTTCCTGATATGGCTAGGGTGGCAACTGTCATACTGTAAGAGTGAATTCCGATGAGTTGGTTTATGATACGGTTTCACTTTAAGTGTATTGTCACTGTTGTCTACCCAAATCGTAATGTCAAGGAAGTTGATTGCAGTTGTACTGGTGGTTGCCGTGAATTTTAGGAACGGGTTCTGTCCATTGAGCCATTCCTTAAAGTTTTCAAACATGACTATATCGCCGTCCCAGATGATTAGAATGTCGTCTATATAGCGTCTCCAAAAATGAAGATGGTTTAGAAAAGGATTAGAGGGGCTATAGATGACACTCTTTTCAAATGATTCAACAAACAGGTTGGCTGCAGAAGGTGCTACTGATGAGCCCATCGCGGTTCCGTGCACTTGTTGGAAAAGTTGCTGATTGAAACTGAAAAAATTCTCTTTTAGGCACATTGACGCACACCAAAGTATAAAGCTGTTAGGGCATTCTCCTTCAGTTCTTTTCTCAAGGAGCACCTCTTCCAAAACTTCAAGAGTGAGATCTTGTGGAATGCACGTGTACAAGGACACTATATCGAGACTAACTAGTATTTGCTGCTTATTATTGAAAGGGTAGTTCTCGATTAAAGTTATAACTTCTGTAGTATCCTGTATATATGAATACATCTCAAGGACATACGGTTTTAGGTATTTGTCCGCAAATTTTGAAAGCGGTTCTAACAATGAACCTACCCCTGACACAATAGGGCAGCCTGGAGGGTCAAGTAATGATTTGTGGATCTTTGGCAAGATATAAAATTTAGGTATAGATGGTTTTGTTGCTATGAGAAAGTCATGCTCCTGTTTGCTTGCAGATCCATCCTCTTTCTAGAGCTTTCCTTGTTTTTTCTTCAATTGTGAGTTTTAGGCGGGGTGTTGGATCTTCCTGGATTTTCTTGTAAAACGATGTATCATTTAGCTGTCTCGTGCATTCTGAGATGTAAAAAGCACGGTTGAGTAGCACGATTGCCCCTCCTTTATCAGCCTTCCTAATAATGATTTGTTTGTTATTTTTTAGTTGTTGCAAGGCTTTTCGTTCATCCCGTGTTAAATTTTGAAAGAAATGAGTGTCAATATTCTTCTTTTCGAGTAGTTTCAGTTCGAATAGAACCCTTTTTTTGAACACTATTGCTTCAGGTGTAAAGCTCGAGAAAGGGGGATGAAATTCTGAGGGATTTTTTAAGCCACTAGCGTTATCTTCACCTTCATAGCTCTTATCTGTAAAGAACTGTTTTAGATGTATTTTACGAAAAAGTTGGTGAATCTTGGTTCTCATTCTAAAGCCATCGGAGCTTGTGGTTGGCACAAACCCTAGGCCTTTGTTCAACAATTTTTCTTCTGTCATAGTTGGAGTGTAATTAGTCAGATTCACTAATAACCCCTGGTGCTCCTTAGTTGGTGAGGTGCATAATCCCAATCATCATTGTGCGTTTCTTCCTCTAAAAAATGCTGTCTTTTAGGTGGTGGTCCTTGTCTGCCTCTGGAAGATCTGTTAAAGTTCTGCCCTCTACTATTATTGCGTCTGCCTCTACCTTGTTGTCTTGCCGGGCGACTGTTGTTTTTTTGGGCTCTAGAATTTGAAAAACTATCCTCTCCAGAGGATCCTGATGAGAAAGAAGTATTCCCAAAGTGCACCTTCCGTTGTTTTTGGAATTGAAGTGTTTGGTTTTTTGAGGGGTCGTACCCTTCTTGGGTGTACTTAAACGCTTTCTTGTGGGAGAATTCTGACCGAATCGGTTGTATGCCTTCAGAAAAAACACTGTCAATAGTATTTTGTATGCCTTTTAAATCTATTTACAGATTAAAGGCTTTCCTGACTGCCGACTGATAAGTAGTAGCAGGGGTAATCACACGATCTGCTTGAGTGGGAGGTTTTCTCTCCGGAAGACAGTGAGGCAACAGGGAGCTTAGTGAACATGGTAAAAACTGACTGGATGTATTTAGTCTTAGAAGCAGCTTTTCTTAGAGGTAGATTTTAAAATTAGAAACAAAATGCTTCTATGTTTTGTGTATTGCCACAATCAAAAATGTTTTGTAAACAACCCCGCGACATACAAAGAGCTACTGATGGTATTAACTCTCTTGTTTAACTTCAAAAAAGTGAGACTATAGTCTAGTTAGTCGGTATCGCAGTCATCGGTGGACCCAAAAGGGAAAGCCAATTGAATTGTTCGTAGTGTTTTTACAAATATTTTAAACTGGCTCTGCAAACCAGAATGCACCGAGCCGACAATGGTCGACAAACAATGGAACAGCAGAACAAAGGTCAGATGGATAGAGTACACGAAGCTAACCTTTTAATACGCTCCTCGGTGCTTACATAGCACTCGTACGTAAGTTGTTGGAACACCCACGGTTATCGCAGCATGTGCGTAAATAAATTCCAAAAGTGCTTAGCTGGAAGGTTGCACGATCCTTGTTCTGCCTAGTAACCAAGACAAAAACGCGAGAAGCGGGCTCAGACCGACACGGATGTTAACTAGTGCAGTTTCAAAATCAACATTACAGAGGTAAATTTGGACGTCATATTAGCGTTCATAATGTTAACTTCTGTACTCACAGTGTGATTTCTTCACTGGGTATTAACGCTCTCCCGGTTTCTCCTCAGTCGTGTGTCTGCAACACGACCACGTGACTGTATGATGCCGCGACTCTTCTGATACTAATACGGGCGGAGCATGGAAACTAGAGAAGTAGTGAAACTCCATTGCCCGTATGCATGTATCCCGGGGGCCATCTTGGAAGGGAACAAAAGTTACCTACATTCCAGTTGTAGTACTCTCCATACAACAAAACTAACCATCAATATATCTTGGTATTATCAGTATAAGATAATTTTATTTATTTATTAAAAAGGCCAACCACAGTTTAAATTAGGCTTATTCAGATAATAACAACGTATTTCGTAAACTATACTCAAACCAATTAATAATTGGAAGCTCATCTAGTACGATGTACATCCTATATATGTGGTGGAAAAAACATGCTCAAATAACAAGCAGCGAAAACAGAACAACAACTGGACATTGCTCTGAAATATATTTGTTAAATATATTTTTTGAAACCCATACTCAGTCTGGTATTGTATAGGTAAAACACCTTAAGGAGACTTACCACGAGAAGGAATAGCAGGGCACTCCACTAGCTGTCCTATTACTATCACAGTCTGTCCCAATCAATGAATTCATTGAGACCTGTCTCTACGGTATTGCAAAGATAAATCAATCTTTGTTCTGTATCGAATAATTTTTTCTTGTTGGCCATTGTATTTTCTTTAAGATACATCTGTGACAGTACACTCCATGTGAATGACTCTGGAGTATGATCCATGGACAAAAAATGGCCCACCATGGGAGCTGTTATGTTCTTATTAATAATGCAACTTTTGTGTTCTGTAATCCTTATTTTTATTTTTCGTTCTGTCATTCCAATATACATTTTAGGGCAAGGACACGAAATCACATAAACTACCATCTGAGAATTACAGTTAGTAAACTGTCTTTGTTGCCAAGGTTTTCTCAAACCTAAGTCGATCTCCTTTGTGCGCTTTGTGCTCGAGCAGCAACTGCAGTGTCCACAAGGTGTATGTCCGGTGGGTTTTGGCAAGCCCCAGGACTCAGTCAAGGTCAACTGGGGTGATTGAACTGAAATATCATTTTTAGTGACCAGATCTTTAATATTTGGGCCTCTTTTAAACGCGCAAAGTGGTTTTTTAATAGGACATTCGCCAGCGTCTAAAATATGCCAATTGCGCTTGATAATGGCATTCACTTTGTTTGAAAGTGTATTGAAAGTACTTACAAATACGATTTGGTCGTTGTCTAGTGATTTGTTGCGATATTCAAGAAGAAGTGGTTTCTGAACCCGGGATCGGGATTCGAACCTGTGTTGCCTTGCTTGCAAGACAAATGCGTTGCCCCTGAGATATTCTTACTCCCCTATTGCACACAAATGGAAGCTCAAAGCTCGCCTGACCTCAGAGTGGTGTTCAGTGGTTCAGAACATTCAAGACCACCGTCACAATTAGGAACTAAATGTCAAGACAGAAGGCATCATCACGAGTTGGGCGGTAACGCTGGCGCTATTAGCCCTAACGCCAAACTCCCCAGCGCTATTAGCGCCGGATCACGGGTTTGGCAAAACGGTTAGTGCCCATTCCCCATTGGGCCCATTTGGGAATTCCTCATTCCCCATTGGGCCCAATGGGGAAAATTTGCGCTATTAGCACGGGATTTCCCGCCGGCAGTAATGGCGCCGAACATCAACAAATTTGCTGCGGATTTCCCCCCAGCTTATAGCTGGGGGAAATCTCGCAGACCCTTAAATGAGACAGTAATAGCGCTACCGCTGAATTTAAGGGGTACCACCAGACTTGTGATGAGGCCCTTAGTCTCCATGTATGAAATTCATCCAGGCCAATGAATTCCCAAATATTCCCAATACTCTTAGCAGGGAACTCCTTCTCTCTGTACTGGTCCTTAGCACAGGTTTAGCCTGTTTTCCTTTTTTTCTATTTCTTTCCCATGTGCTTGTTCTGAACTTTGGACTCTTACTGTTATTCCAGCCATCTACTATCCTTGGCCTCGTATGAGACTCAGGGGTGCTGCACCCCCTTTCATTTGTCCTGTGATTTTAATACTTGATAAGCTACAAAGACGTTTGAATTGGCATTATTGTTGTCCTGATAATTGTGCACGCGCCCTTGTTGAGCTCACTATGCATGCATTTCATCTACAAGTAACCAGTATTCAACGATGATGGATGCCAGTGGACTCCAAATTCAACAAAATATACATTTATAGAAAACACACACATTATTGAGTAGCCCTCACTGGGGTGTAAAACCGCTGAAGCGGGAAGGCTGTGGTTTTTGAGATTGCCTGGTAATGTTACATTGCATGACAGAGAGACGATTCTGATGGCTCCCGGGAAGCCAGTTTCTCTTGTTGCAACCTCTAAAGACACTTTTGCACTGGTGATCAATTTTTATTTTATTTAGCGTGTTTCAGATACATCAACTTTCCACACAGCCATTCAAATACATTAAAATAACATTAGAAAATCCAATCAATTTATCAATTGTACATATTTCAATAAATATAAGCGTTTAAAAATCTATTTCATCATATGACAGGCATCTAAATATGAAAAAGACATTTTCATCATGTCGCCTACATTCCTGTATCTGAAAGGACTCATACCCATAGTAATTAGCTTAACTATCCACTCGCCTCCCTTTGTTCCTCCATAATTCAGTGTATACCCAGTTTGTCCTCTACAGCCTGCCAGACTTTACCCCTAAACTCAGTGATACCCGCCTACATTTGGGCAGGCGGGGGCACTGATGCAAAGTGACTGGTGCTGTCAACAAACACCCTGATTTAGAGTGGTGCAAAGTGTATGTTTTCAGTTCAATGCCACTTTTCTCCATCATAAATACACTTTGCACCGCTCTGTGAATCAGAGTCTTTGTTGGCAGTGCAAAGTGACTTTTCACTGCACTAAAAGATCCACGAATCAGGCCCAAAGTAACGCCTACACATATTTATATATTTAATAATGTCAAAGCAATGTAACGATTTGCTATGAATTCACAATGTCCTGAGAGAGCTGCAGTTAAAGACTTCCAGTGGGGCACCATTCCAAAGACCTGTCCGAGAGACAGAAAAGGGGAAATGAGAGACAGGTGTTGGTTGGCAATCATTTTAAAACTCATGCTATCAGTTTTCTGGAGCGCAAGGCAGTCTAGCTGATAACTGTTCCCATCTGGTTTCCCGCTTTATCTGCATTCCTAGGTTCTTGCTTTAAGTTGAGAAGTATTCAAGATGTTGGTAAGCGGATACACTGTTAAAGGAGAAATTCTGTCCCGTTCAATGTCATGGGAGTAGGAGAAGCAGCTTTCAGCAGAAGTCAAGGGATGGAATCGCTGATGCAGACTCAGGGACTCAACTGTGCCAGATGGAAGGGTGGACGGTGTGAAACTCTCAGCAGTATAGCTTCAACGGGTGTCGGCAGCCGGTCACCAACAACTTGAATAAGACCGGCTCTGCCATCGATTACCTAACCTGGGCCGCCTTCCAATAACCTCTGTATTGCCGCTCAGCAGGCCCCTCCCTGCACTGCAAATTGCTTCCACGTTAGTGTACCCTATTACGGTAACACCCTGCAGCTGTATAGTTCGGTTCCCAGTATACAAAACCAGGGCATTATGCTATGTCGAAAAGAGTTTTTAAAAAGCAGGTTACGCCCAAAGTTCTCGTCCACCCTTTAAAGGGCAACTATAAACACATCTCCACACACTCAGATCGTTATTTTCATAATCTTATGTGTGTATGTAAAGAACGAAAAAGGGTGATGTGAAATTGAAATAGTTCACAAATGTGCCCTTTCGGGCTAAATATCCAGCCGGAAGTTGCATTCACTATGAGGGGATCATTGTGAGTTGGGAGAAATTTGCGCAGGAATACCGCTGGAAGTGATTACCACGTCCGACCTTGCTGCTGACCAAAATCCGCCTAATTCAGACTGTGCACCTGGCTCTGTGAAAACGCAGTGGCATCCCTGGAAGACTCCCTACGTTAAAACCAAAAATATCTTTGTCCCCTGCTTGCGATAACTTGCATTTGCTAAATGTGGCCTCACTTTTCGCTATGTGCCATGTGTAATTTATCTCTGTAACACAAGCTGTGAACCTCCTTGTAACCTCTGCACCCTGAAACCCTCGCGTCTGGTGCGCAAAACAAATAAATAAACAAACAAACAAATCACTTGCTACAATTATGTTTTACTTTTTTCTATTGATTTCCACAATTATACTGATCGTGGTCATGGGTGATGTATAGTAGTGGTTCAGACCAATATTGTTCATTTTTTTAAATGCAAAAAAAGGTAAATTCTGACACTTTTATGCATTGCATCGGTATGGTGTTTAAGGTGTTCACTCCCTTGCAAAGGCTCAATTAAAAAACGTTTTCAATTTACCGGAAGGGAGAATGTATCCGTCCCTTCTGTACACTGAAAATGTTAGATATATTTTTGGGACCAATTTATACTTTTTACTTCGACCAGAGGTGCAGTAAAAAAATTGTCAGTTTTCCATTTTGAAAATCGAACTCGTAATTCCCAGATAAACACCAGAGGTATTTCCCCACTCACCACTGAATTGGGTGGGCGGCATAAAAAGTGGTACTAGCTAAATATTGTGTTTTTTTACCATTGCTCTGTAATCCGAAATGACCCTCTTGCTCTTATGAAATCCAGAGAGCTGCCTAAGCCATGTGAGCTGCTTCTAAATGGATAACGCATTTGAAAGTAGTATTTAATAATCATTTCTGTTTACAATTGTTCACTTGCAACCAGTCCATTAATCATTTTAATGTCAATGCATTTGTACAGTCCAGAGACAGAGATCGGTTTCTTATTTATAAAAGGACATTTTTGAAATATGTGTACTTGCTATGTCTTGTGATGGTCATTTACGTAGTGATTATTAGAACATCCAAGAAGTTCATCCACAGTAACCCCCAGAAAAAGCAGGGGGAGGATGTACTGAAATTGAAAAACTCCACAAGTCTGTGTGAATTACAAAGTGTCTTAGGACTGGCTCATTAAAGTGGTGAATTCATGGAGAATTACAGAGATCACTCAGCTCCCCCCCCCCCCCCCCCGACCATGAAGACAGAGGTCAAGTCGGAATGGAAGAACTCTTGAGCAGAAGCTGTGAAACAACTGAAAAGAAGTCTCTCCAAAGCTCTGTGTTTGGTTTATCCCAATAAAAACAAAACATTTTGACTGGAAACAGGATTTCCTGACACCTGTTTAACCACGCGTTTATATCAGAAGCACGACCAGGTTGATAAAGTGATCCCATATGCAGGCAAAACTTTAGCGTTCATTGAGATGAAATTTAATTAATGTGAGAAATCACTCCTGGCAATGGTATGGATGTTGAAAAACGACCATCTGTTGATCCTGTACCAACAGAGTGACTGCATACAAAATGGCAACATCTCTAATTCAAAGATTACTTCCTGGATTCTTTCCATGCAGTGATATCTTGTAGAAATCAGATATGGTCAAAATAAAAAGAGTCTGCTGGCACAAATATATGCCAATCTACATGGCTGTGTCTAAGATAATTAAGGGAAGGACAAAGACTTTAGAACAACCAATAATATGGAGGCATATCTAGCTTCTCATAAGGTATATGAAAAGAGCACCTGTCAGGGAATGCCCATAGTTTATGTAGATGGATATCCCTACCATACTAAAGAAAGTAATGAGAAGGAACACTAGCTGGTGTTGGGAATGCCCAGGTGAACGGCATCCCTCAATCCTCAGCCAGTTATAGAATTGGTCCTCGGAACGGTCAGGTGGTAGAACTGACAGTCATACATAAAGCTGCCCTTAATGCCGTAAAACACCAACTGCAGGAACTAGTATCCATGACCAATTCAGACCATGTTCGAAATGGATTTGTTGAGCATTTAGTAAACTGGAAAGCCAGAGGTGTGCTTTGTGCGAACAACAAGCCCCTGAAACATGGGAAGTTAATCCAAACTATAGAACAACAAGCCCCTGAAACATGGGAAGTTAATCCAAACTATAAATGATTTAGTGACATCAAACAGCATGACCATATTTTGGAAGAAAATCAAGGGGGCCTGAAAGGTTGAAGCCCCTGATAAGATAGGGAATGATTTGGCTGATCAACTAGACAAAACTGGAGCAATCCAAACCAAATACATTGATATGGAACACCTCCTTAGAGAAATACAAATAACATTAGTAACTCAATGCCAATTTCAAGCTTGAAGTAAGCTTTCTACTCTTCAATGGACTGGAGATGCTCCAGATCAAGGCCTAATTTTTTGTTTTTTGTTTTTTTGTTTTTGTTTCATCAATTCAATGATTTTACAAAATTGAAGGGTAAGTTGCTTGTGTAGCTTCTTTTATTTTGCATCTTGTTCATTACTTTCTTGTTTAAATCTCCTTGATCCTCTTATCTTCTTTCGTCACAAAGAGGTTGGGTGAGGTCCAGTTTTAGTACATTCAGTCAGAATGTTTGCCGTGGCAATTGATCAAGAAGTTTTTTCACCACTTACTAGACGACTCCACCATACTTCTTCCTCACGTAGAATGCATGGTTCTAGTAACGGGCCAAGATATGCTTTTCTGAGTTTCTGGGTCCCCGGGTAAGTCGTCAAAAGGCGCCTCACTGATTCGATTGCAGACACGTCCTTGCAGAGCCGACATGAGTTGTTTGAAGATAAACCTCTCAGGGTGCACATTTCATTGGTGGGAAGTAAGTTTAAGCGAGCCCTTAGGAAAATGTGCCTTAGCGATTTGTCTGGGAACCTTTTGACAATTTGATCTGGTGTGTCTAGTTTGTTGGTGTGCAAAGGAAGATGGCCTAGAAGCCTGTTTTCCCAGCCAGTTCTTGTGTTTCAATCTGATCTGCCTGGTCCATATTCCGCTTTACATTTCTTGGATTCTGCACCAGGTCTTCTTCTGAACACGCAATAAGATCTATCTGGGATCTTCTCCTCTACTCATATTGTTAGCATCCTGCAACCACCGCCTTTCATTTTGTTGTTTATCATGTTGTAAAGAGGTGGGGATTCCGGTATTATCACTTTCCTAAACAGGGCCATTTTGCTTGCTTCATTGGCTGCTTTCAGGGATAGGAGACCCGGTTCTCTCCTGATTGCTGGAACAGAGGTCGAATTCGGAAATTGCAGGACCTTGCACCAGAAATGGCCTTCCAATTTTTGCCAAAAGCCTGAGGGAATTGTGGGCATAGCTTCACCTCTGTATAGCAAGCATGGGACGACTTTAGCCTTGTAAAACTTCAGGACTGGTGTCAGGGAGAAGCAACCATATTTTCTGTCCATTACGCAAGCTTGCGTGGTTAGTTTTCGCGTCTTCTCCCATAGGTGGATCTGCATAGATACCTCACATTTTGAGCTGTCCACCATTACGCCCAAATACTTGAAGTCCCTCACCACTTCGATGTTGGTGTTTTCGAGGTTCCAGCGAGGTGTCTTTGTTTTTTTTTTTTAATGGTTTTTCTAAGATCATTATCTTCTTAGGCTGATCGAGGTCTGTTCTAAGAGGATAATGTCATCAGCGTATAGTAAATGGGACACCGCTGTCTCCCCAATTTTAGGCGGGAAGGCTCTGATGGCACTGCACTCTTCTTTGTAGTCACCCAGAAAAGAGATGAACAATGCCAGGGCGAGGGGGTATCCCTGTTTTATGTTAGTATTTCACCGGACAAGAGGCCTTTTTGGTTGAGCTTCACTCTCATTGAGGTCGAAGAATGGAGGGCTTTGATTGGCTCTAGGATTTGGTTTGGGCAGTTCCACTTTTTGCAGTTTTAACCACAACATTGCTCTGTCGATCTGGTCGAAAGCCTGGGTGAGGTCAATAAACGCCTGGAAAACCCTTGCTTTTCCGGTCATGATCTTATTCTTTATGATGCTTAGCATCATAATGTTGACCGTGGTACCAGAGTTTTTCATGAACCCTGCTTGAAAGGGATCGGCACTCGGGGAGGTTTTTGCCCATTGTTGAAAACATCTAAGGAGGAGGGATCGTTGATCTTTCCAATCATGTCCAGCAGGGCTATTGGGCGATAGTTGCAAGGATCAGACCTGTCGCCCTTTTTAAAAATCGGGACTACCACGGAAGAGGTCCAGGACCTCGGGATGGATCTTGACTGGCAGTATTCTTTAAACACCAGACTTGTGAAAGATGGCCATTTCGCCGGGTGATTCCTTAAATCAACATTGGTAACCCCGTCTGGGCCCGGGGCTCTGGAAGGCTTAAGGTTTCTTATGGCCTCCTCGATGTTGTCTTTGTTTGAAAAGTCTTCCCAGTCTGTTTTCCGATAGTTCACTGCAGAGCTGGTTGCATGAGGAGGAAGTTGAAATAAGACGGTAAAGTGAGACTTCCATTTCTCCTCAGGCACGCTATTTGACAACATGGGCTTCGGTGTTCGGTCAACCGCCTTAACCAAAGACCAAAAGTCTCGGGAATTCCTTCCTGACAGTTTCCTCAGCATCTCCTCAGAATCTTGCTGTTAGAGGGATCCTCAATAGAATCTCAGCCAAGATTTATACTTCTTTAGTTCTTTATGAAGTTTTCTCTGCAGAAGGTTTGAGTTGGATTTTGCTGCCTGTCTCTTTAGTTTCCTGACTGATAGTTCGGCGTTTGGCCACCAGCACTTTGTCATAGTGGTGGAGAGGTGGTTGTTTTGGGTGCTTCGTTTTAGGAAAACTGGGCTAGTACGGTATTAATAGTGGTTGGTAGTCGATTTGCCAGGCAGTCCCCCGCTCTTTCGTGAACAGTTGGGTTGAGTAGTTTGCTGTGAGTTCTTCTATTCTTTCAACCGTTAATCTCAAGCGATTTCCTTGGGTTGTAGGTTCGACATCTTCGGACATCTTCATTCTGGTAGGGCTCTCTGTAAGCCATGTTATTTTGAAGATGTTACGATCGCTAGCTTCAGATTGTATAATCTCAAATGATGTTATCAAGTTAAGCATGGCCTCCGAGGTGAAGATGTAGTCAATTGTAGCCTTTTGGCCACCTCTTTCCCATGTTGGAATTTGGTCGGCTGAGGGGAATGCCTGCTCAATGTTGTGGAAGTTTCTGGAGTCCATTAGCTTTTGCCATTGATGCCCATGCGAGTCCACCAACATTTTTAATCATATTGGTTCAGAAGTTAGTTTCAATCTCGGGCATTTGGCGTTTAGGTCTCCACTTATTATGATAAGTGCAGCTTCAGAACCAGCGTAGATTGCATCAATTTACGTTTCTATGGTGCTTAGAAACTTCTTGTCTGTGATAGTATGAGAATTCCAGTATGTTGTGATTATGATGAGCCAAGTGATCACAATGGTTCCAAGCAGGGAAATGGCACGCTCCTACTTCAACAGAATCGATAAATGACTCTGGGTGGACGAGAGACATTTTTGAATAGAGAGTCCACTGCCTGAACGATCCGGCACTAAAAGGCCTGCTGACAGACGGCCCAAACGGCCTTTGATTGCTGGTGAAATAAATGCAGCAAAACCGTCCATAGATGGTGTGTCTAGAAGCCAGGTTTCTTGGAAGGTTAAGATGTTGTAATCCCCAAAGTTTATGTCTCCCGATTTTGTCAGATGGTTATGTCCCCTGGTGTTCCACAACACCATTTTTAAAGGAGTAGTCACTGAGTTTCCTACGATGTTGGATCCTCCTCTCTCGGGGGCTTCTGTCATGAGCATCTTGCTTTTACGGGATGATGTTGGTTGCTATTTGTTTGAGGTTTTTGTCATGGCTTTCGGGAGCCAGGCCCAAAGTTGTTTAATCGGAGCGAATGTTGAGGAATTGTTTCAGGTTGTTGAGAGTGTCAGCGTTGGAAATTTGCGGTGGACCACGTTTATCAGTCTCTGACCCCTGATCTTGGTTGAGGATTCTGGAATGGGACTGCCTTTGTTTGTTAGTTGGTCGGACATTTGCCTTGCCGGGCTTTTTCTTGGAGGCCTTGCTGCTTTCTTGGAGTCTGTTGTCTTTGGAGAGATGTTTGCAGTGACCTCGTTGTTATGTTTGGCCGGATCGCTCACATGAGATTTTTGGAGCTGAGTGCTGTTCCTGTTATAGGCCTCTGTTTTCAACCTGTAGTGTAAACGCTGAGCCAGGGGGTGGCTACCGACAGTTTATACTGGTGACTACTGTGTGTTGCCTTGCAGCTCCGTGACATAGTACCCTCTTTTAAGAAGGTCTTCCGTTCCTTCTTTGATCAGAGGTCCCAGGGCAGAAGCTCTTATGTGAAGGTAGGCCTTTGCCTTCTGTGCTTTATGGGATGACTCTACTAGGATGAGGTCATCTGTCTTCAGCTTTTTGAATTCGCAGATGTTTTTCAGAACTTTCAGAACAGTCCCCCAATTTAAGGTTAGTGCTTCGGAGTTCCTCGGAATCTGTTCCAACTTGAAGATTTTTGTCAGAGGTAACTGCCGGTGGTAGAGGTTTCTGGCCTTGTCGTCCTTTCCTACAAGCCGCTCAACCCTACGGACTGAGTGTGGGTGGTAAGAATAGTGAGCATGGTTGTCGATTGGTCTATTAGGGCTTCTTAACTTCTGTAAACGATTTTCTCCTGTCCGTCGTTCTGCGTGGTGGACGTCCCTTTGCTCTTCTCTTTCTTTTCTGGTT
Organism: Ambystoma mexicanum; assembly: GCF_040938575.1. Taxonomy (NCBI): domain Eukaryota; kingdom Metazoa; phylum Chordata; class Amphibia; order Caudata; family Ambystomatidae; genus Ambystoma; species Ambystoma mexicanum. The sequence goes on from NC_090937.1 coordinate 444,853,371, forward strand.
GAGTCAACTCAATTGCTGTATCGACTTTGCGGAGGGTGCTGGTTTTTGAAGAAACGTGGGCCTTTTGGTGCTCTAATGTTCTCCTTCAGAGGAGATTGCGGTATGTTGTCACTGTTACGCCTGTGTTTTTTGGAGGCCGGGACATAGGCCTTTTCCGAGTCAGCATGTATTTTTAATGTTGAGGCTTTCCCTTGGTCAGCCCTGCCCGGGGTTCGATGTAGCGTAATGTTCATGAGATTGTCATCCGCCAAGAAGTCTTCAACTGTGATTGGAGATTTTTGTTCTAAATGCTGCAAAGTCCTCCGTGTCGTTTGTGGGCCAAGACTGGATAGTGGGGCCGCGTCAGGTTTCTCGCTTGTCTTTTTCATTAGTGCCACCCCGTTGTTGTCAGAGATCTCCCCTCTTCCCTTTCTTAGATAAGTCGCTTCTGACAGTTTCTTTGATACTGGGGCCTTCTTTGAGTTCAGATCTTTTTTCATTGGAGATACAATGAGAATGGGAAGTTGGTCTGCCTGATCTGGTTTTTGGAGATGACCTCCTTTGTTCTCCTCTTGGTGATTTTGGGACTTTTGACAACCATGTGGGTTTCCCGCAAATCAGAAGAGTCGAGGTTCTGCCGTACTTTCCTTATTGTGCTGCTTTTTTTGAAAGTTGAAAATGTTTGCGGTAGGTAGACAAATATCGGCTCCTGACTGTAAGAGATTATGAGACTTTTCTTTGGACAGTTTGGGGTCTGTTTGTGTTGCTGAGTCTTCTGATTCTTTGATGAAAATGCCTGCAGGCAAAGTTTCGATTGTAATGGGTGAGCAAGAAATTGGAGCGGCCAGTGTTTTTTCATGGGGCTCTCTGTCTGCCTTTTCTTTAGCTCTAATGTACCCTTCAAGATAGGTCAATTTGGTGTGCATCATAGCAATTAGGGTAGTTTGATCTTTCAATGGGTCGTTCAGGAACTCATACAATTTTATGAATGGCGCTAGAGCTATTGTGATAGCTGACATTATTGTTGTCACGTCAGGCTTCTTTGTCTGTGTTTCTTTTGATGCGACAAATTAAATTTCTCCTGCCCGGCTTTTTCGGCGGGGCGTGAATTGGGCGGGATTGAGGGACTGCTGAGGAGGTGGCATCTTCTTTGGAGAATGGTGATCCCACCCAGAGTAGGGGGACGTAGGCTCTGCTGCAGCTTGGACTTTACGTGGCACAAAAGAGCCTTGCCCAAGTTCCTCTTGAGCTGGTGGGTGAGTGAGTTCCTCAGTTATAGGTGCTTTCAGGCAGAGGCTCGATGGTGGCACTTTGATCAGAGACGTCAACTCCAAGTTCTTTGTTTGCAATGGGTGTGGAATGTGCGCTATAGCCGCTACAGAATGAGGAATTGGAGAGACCGGCTCAGGAAGCGCCAGTGCTTCTTCGGTAGTCAGGCCGCCGACGCCATTTGTGGCAGAAGTCGGCTTCGTTTTGGATTCCTTTAGAGGATAAGTCGGTAGTGCCCGAAACACTTCCAAAAGGGGCGCAGTTTCTGGTGTAATGCCTTTGCTAGGGATAAAGGCTGTTTTATGTGCTTTTGGCACCAAAGAAGGATCCATTATAGCATCCAAAATCTCTGCGTCTGTTAGTTCTTCTAGAATGTCGTATTTTCTTTTTCCTTGTCTGGAAAAATAGTCCTTTAATGAATTGCATATCTATGTTTTGGAAAGGAAATTTTCTGACGTTTTCTTTTGAGTGTAGACTGACGGATTAGCAGATTTTTTTTAATGTATATGATGTTTATTTCTGCACAAGTTTTTGATTTTGTTTTTTGATATTGGTGTTAGTTGTATCTTTACTCCCTCTGCAGTTGGGTCCAGCTGGGGAGATGCGAACGCTTGTTCGCAGCGGGCAGAGTCATCTGGAAGGAGCTTGCATCCTGCAGTACCATCGTCAGGACAAAAATGTTCTTTCCATCTTTGTTTTGGTGGGCGCCTTCTAGAGGGAAGTAGAGTCTCGTTCTGGGCAGCATGAACTAATGCCACGACCGCGATAGGCTCTGATGACGCCATTGCAACCACGCACACACCTCGCGGGCACCCCCACTGATGAGGGGAGGCTGGTTGAGTGGTTCTCAGATCGCTGCACCCCAAAGAAGAATCATCCGGACCCGGCGTCACAGGCCCTCGAGGTGCGAGCGTCCTCCCCAAGGTCGGGCTTATAGTAGATGGCGTTTCACTGGAGAGCCCTTTCTTTGGCGCCTCAGGGTTCTCGCTGGCAGCGCCTTGACTCGCCACAGCCTCTTCCCTCGCTGGGCAATTGCTGGCAGCAAATTTATCAGGCGAGCCTCCAAAGTGAGTTTTAGCCACCAGTTGGAAAGGGGGCTTGGGCGTAAGATTAGGAGTGATTGTGACTCCTTTCACACTGATGTCTTCTGGCTGTTTTGGATCGATTGAAGAAACAGGGTACTGTTCGATTTCCGTTGGTCGCTCTTTTGCACATAGTTTGATCAAACTTGTTGCTGTGTTTGGATTTGCAGCCATGCTCGGCACTTGCTGTAGGAGAGCGTCTCTGCAGAGAGCCTGTGCCGACGGAAGGCGAGGTCTAAGAGGTTGATGGGCCGGGAAGACAGCTTGTCTAGGCTGAGTCAGCCGTGAGCTTCGTAGGCATCACCTCTCTTCCTCGTCTCCAGCAGCTAGTGTAATTTCAGATGAAAAAGTCTTTTGAGCACTGCAGGCCTCCATTGTAGGGCAGTCTGTCAGTCCTGCCACGGTCTGCAAAAGACTGCGCTACCTCGGCAGCTAGCTCCGCGGCCACTCCGCAGCCGCATCGCGGGTTCAAGCAGTATTTATGGGTCCTCCCACAAAAGACAGGAACTGTATACAGACTCAAGAGCTCAAGCAGAGTGGACTGAAACAGACTGCACTACCTCTGCAATTGGCGCTGTGGCCGCTCCACGGGTTCAAGCAGTATTTATGGGTCCTCCCACAAAATACAGGAACTATAGACAGGCTCAGGAGCTCAAACAGAGTGGACTGCAACATACTGCACTACCTCTGCAGCTAGCTTTGCTAATTACCACTCAAAAAGAAGATTTGATTATTGGAAAAGCCTATAAAATACCTAGAAGGTCCAGAAAACTTTTCCTTAACTTAACAAGAATGTCAGCGAACGGAAGATGTTCGAGTCTTAATACAGTTTCAGAAAATATTGAAAACTCAAGATGCACTTTTGGTTAGGAAACCTCAATCTGGTTCTGATCAGTGATTGGTACCTACCTCATTTCGAAGCATAATGTAAAATCACGCCCATGATGCAGCGACCAGTGATTATCTGGAAATTCAAAAAATGATGACGATCCTAGATGAGGTCACCTATTGGCCAGACATGGGTCAGGAGCTAAACCTATATTTAAAATGGCGTCTGGTGTGTGTTCAGTTCCAACTGAGTTCTCCCACTCACCAGGCTCCTCTACAAAAGAAAGGTCTAATCTTCAGATCAACTTTATTGGTCAAGTGATTCATTCTGCACGCGGCAAGAAATATATGCTGAACATGGTGTGCCTCTACACCAAGTGGATAGAATGCCTCTGTGCCCTGAATTGCAAGATGTAGATGTTGGAATGCAAGTGCAACGTCCTAGGCAGGCAAAAAGATTTAGGCTGTGCAAGAAATATTAGCAGGCGGACTAGGGCTGGCAGCTCTCATTGGGCACGGAAGAATGCGCAAGTATTCAGTTGTAGTTAGCTTTGACACATATTAGAAGCACCGTATAGTAATAGAGAAAGAGCAACAATATATTCACGTTGCGGTTGCAGAGGTTAAATACAGGGTGATGTATTTTGTATTTAGCTATAGTATGCAATATATTTTGAGAGATGTGCTAGTAGGTAGCGGATGTAGGTAGGCGTGTGAGATGGAGTCAGAGAAGTGTTGTGATGGGGCGATGTACCATGATTTGGGATGGGAGAAGCACAGGTCAAGCCAATACATGTATCTACAAGGGCAGGTAACTGTCTGTGCATGCCACAGTGTCTTGTATAATGAGGAGGGCCATTGTATTATCCAAGAAGAGTTGAACTCGCTATTCACACTTTGATCAGGTTCTAGCAGAGGGGTACACATCACATGATGGTCAGGAATATTTACGCATCCCGCGTTCCAGATGCCCCATCCATGCCTCCAGATAGATGCCCCATCCTCCCACTAGATCAACATCAAGACCCACACCGAAATGCCCCATCCATACCTTCAGATCCACATCCTCATGCCTCCATCCCTCCCACCAGATAGACATCCAGAAACTTCACCCAAATGCCCCAACCATCCCTCCATATCCACACCAAGGTGCCTCCATCCTTGCATCCAGAACTATTCCCAGAATGCAGAATTCTGAATGCATGATTCCTGTCCTGCCAGGACCTGGGCTTGGCGTCTGATGCTGCGAAAATGCATGGAACTAACATAATGTCAAGTAAGGAGTGGAGTGCTTTATCATGACCCCTTTCATGCACAGGAACTTGTTTCTACTTCCCAACAAAGGGAACATAGCAACACTCTGCTTCCTTCTCGTCACGTGTCTGGAAGAATGTTAAGGAAGAATAACATACTTTCTGCACAATTTACACATACCTTTTCTTTGTGTGAATTGTGCCGAATGTGTGCGATTTGCAAAGACAAAGGGCAAATAGCAGCTCTTCTGTCAAGTAGTCTGTCCCACAAAACTGCAGTGGGGTTGGCGGTGGTCACACGGCTCACCTCACACGTGATGGGGTGGGGGAGCAGCACCTTGATGGGTTGCTGAGTGTTGGGAAGAATTCTCATTTATGGCTAATTTCCCTCACCTAGTGAGTCCCCCAGCAGCTTTGCTGGATTTCTAGGGTTTATTTTTTCCACTTGGTAAGAGTGTGAGCTTTTTTTTCCCACTCTTACATGTGTTTTCCATGTGTATTTCTACTATTTGTGTGATCTTGGGTTCTGGAGCCACATCACTTCATGAGCCCCACTTTTTGTGTTTGTTACACAGCACCTTCGGTGCAGTGACACCGGGCTGTCTTCGAGACTTCCCCCTGACTCCATTTTTCTGGGGCTGACTACTGTCCCCCAGAAACATGTAAAGTTGCCATTAACTTTATGTAGTCTCTTTAAACTACAGACCCAGTACACCCCATCTTACATGGAGTATTGGAAAGGGTTAGTTCCTACCCCTTTTTGTCTGTGTCCTGGAGCCTTGTTTCGCTGCCTTAACATTAAGACTTGGCTGGTGGCAGTGGTCTCTACCCTAACTTTTCTACCACGATTATAGTATATAAACGTGGTACTGTTTTAGGCTATTGTATTAGCCTCGAACATACACCTGCTTGACCAAATACATTTTATTTTGGCTCCGGTCGGGTTCAGTTACCATTTCTTTTTGTTAAAGTCCTTCTTGTGTTTTACGTTTCGCGCCAAACCAGGTTTGCCTTCTTTGTTCGCCGTCCTTTGGCGGGCTTCTGCCCAGAAGCCCTCCTTTGGCGTCTGGGTGTCTAGGTGGGCAGAATGTGAGGGAGGGGTTTAGTAACCCCCTGCACAGGGTCTCCTTGGAGACTCAGGTCGCACTTTGTGTCAATTAGCTGAGGTGATTGTCCGGGCCGGACAACCCCCCTTCTGAGTGATTGACAGCCAGGCTGTGTGAATGGGGGATTTTGGCATAAAAGGCAAGACTCTTGGGCTGGAAGTCAGAGTCGCCACTGGAACTACAAGAACCGAAGAGAAGCGGAGAAGAAGACGGCTGTTGCAACTCCCGAATCCCGGTGAAGCCCTGCTGCAGTCCTGAGCCATCAACCTTTCAACTACAGAGAAGATCCAGTCCATAGTCTTCTTCCCTTGAGCCTGGTGGGATCAACCACCTCACCTTCAACAGCCAGAGAATCCTCTTCTGGGTCGAAATCGCTGCACACGGCTGTAGTGGTCCGGATAGCCATCAGAAGAGCCCTCTCCTGTTTTAAAGGAGTGCACCTTTTATTCACTGTTGCTTCGCTGCTGCTGGCTTCATCCCTGGGTAGTGCAGATTTCTCCAGACATCCTCCTTCTTGTCCCCACAAGTGAAGCTTCAGGAACCGTGAGTCTGCAGGAACTACCAGGAACAACTGCTGTAGCACCAGCTTTCTTCATACGAATAAGGTACTGTGTCCGTTTGGTCGTTCTCTCCGTCCGACCTTGAGGAATCAGGGTGAAACCTTTTCCTTTCCGAAGGCTTGTCCTTTCTTCCTTCCCTCTTATAACTTTTGCTTCCCTTTGACAATATAACTCTTATAACTTTTGCTTTCCCTTTTAACGCACTACCGGACAATGCTGACCTCAACCTACTTGTTGACACCTTCAACAACTCTATGGTCACTGTCATTGACACTATTGCCCCTTTGAAATTACGTAAAAACAAGCCAATTAACCACTTAAATTCGTGGTACACCCCCAAACTTAAACTACTTAGGAAAAAGAAGGCCAAAGCTGAACTCTCATGGAAATCTAACCCATCTTCGGAAAATAAATCCACCCTCAAGAATATCTCTGCGCTCTACAAAAGTGAGATAATTCGCACCAAAAAAGAGGCCTACAACGTCAGGATAGACCAGGCAGGCTCCTCCACTAAAGAATTATTCAAAATATTAAAGGAACTAGAAAACCCCAACCCACCTCTAGACACCTGCTCAAAAGATAAACCATGGTGCACCAGCATCCAGAACGCACTTAACAACAAAATCATTGGACTCCAAACCAAAATTGAGGACAAACGTCAAAAACTTTTCAACAATTCGACCACGAACCCAACCCTTAACGCACCAACGCCTGCCAAAGTTAATACAGCTTTCACCTTTAAGAAAGTAACTACTCTAGAAGTCCAAAAATGATCACCTCCTTAAAACCATCCAACTGTAAAGGGGACAGTTGTCCTGCACAGATAATAAAAGACGCAGCCAGAGACCTTTCCCCATTCATCACTCAACTTATCAACTTGTCATTTACTAACAACTCTGTCCCTAGCAACCTAAAACAGTCCTGGGTTCTCCCTCTCCTAAAAAAGCAATCGTTAGACCCAGCCATAGCAATCAATTATAGACCCATCACCACTGTCCCTTTCCTATTAAAAATCTTGGACAGAGTCGCCTACATTCAGATTCAGGAGTACCTAGAATCCAACCAACTGCTAGGTATACGTCAATCTGGCTTCAGACCTCAACACGGAACAGAAACCGCTTTGGTTGACCTCAAAAGCCAGATTGATGAAATCAAAGACAAAGGCAATGCTGCTATTCTACTTCTCTTAGACCTCTCAACAGCCTTCGATTTAGTCGACCACGAAATCCTCTGCAACCACCTATCTATTGCAGCCCACTTCTCTGCCTCTGCCTCTGCATGGATACAATCGTTCTTGGCGAATAGAACTATGCGAGTTTTCTCCACAACAGCAGCAGCTGACCCCATCCCCATTGCATGTGGAGTCCCACAAGGCTCCTGTGTCCCCCCCACTTTGTATAATATATTTACAAAACCGCTATTCGACAAACTGGACCGTCTGGGTGTCACCTACACCAACTACGCAGATGACACCCAGATCCTCCTTACCATCTCGGGCAACTACAATGCAGATGTCACCCGGATTAACAAAATCTTCTCCATCATTCAGGCATGGATGACCACACACGGCCTCTACCTGAATGATGAGAAGACAGAGCTTCCCCTGGTCGGCTCTCCCAATAGCCTGGCTAAACTCAGTCCTTGCTACAATAACATTACCATAGACGGTAACACCATCCCCATTGTCAAAAGTGTGAAAACCCTAGGCTTCCACTTTGATGCCAATATCAACCTCACCAAACAAATTAACTCAACCGCCTCAGCTACTGCCTACACAGGTAAGCTAATCAGGGCTAGCAGACCCTTTCTATCTTCCAATAGCTGCCTTACTCTGGCCAGAGCCCTTATCCAGTCCAAACTGGACTACTGTAATAACCTGTACTTAGGAGCCAATCAATCCATAATAAACAAACTCCAGGTTCTCCAAAATAATGCTCTACGTGTTGCACTCAACATCCCAAGGTGAGAGCACATCTCCACAACTAGATCCACAACTAGAAAAGGGTGCAAATGGCTCTCCAACAGCAAAAAATTGACCTCAAAACTATCTGCCTCACATATAAGTCCCTTAACCACCTAGCCCCACCCTACCTCACTAACAAATTTACTTTAAATCTGCCACCAGAACCACCAGATCATCCAACTCCCTATGCCTGGTAGTGCCTAGATTTGTCCTAAAAAGAGCAGGAGGCGCCAGCTTCACAGTGCTAGCCGCCCAACTGTGGAACACACTATCACTTGACATCAAAACTATTGAATCCTTTCCAATCTTTAGGAAACATGTTATCGGCTGGTTACTGAACAAAGAATAGCACGTATTTATGTAAATTGTTGCACCAAGTAATTTTTTGCAATATGTAATTGTTTATGTAAATTGTTGCACCATGTAATTTGTTGTAATATGTAATTGTATATCTCATGCCTGTAACCATATTCTTAAGCGCCCTTCTGCCCACGGGTCCGGAGCGCTATACAAATAAATAAAACAAACAAACAAACAATATCACAGTACTCCTGGTAATCGTTAATCGTGAACTGTTCAAACCGTGTGATCCTCGGCAACAGGATTTCTGTTCCATTTGACACTGGCGCAGGCCCACTGACTTTTATCTACCTTTTAGAAAGTGTCCTCTGTTTCTATTTGCCTTGACAAAAGTATTGCCTATGGTTTTATTCCCTATTCCCTGGTTTTAATTCTCTGTGCTAAGTGTGTTGGACTTCGGGTGTATTTCTTCCCGTGAGTACGCTTTATTTTCGTAAGACCGGGCTGTCATTACTGTCAAAAAGTGATCGCGTATTAACCCCCGGTAACGTCCTTCTTTCAAAACACCGGTCTGTCAAAGTCTAATGTACTTACCTTGAATTGATCTAAACAAGAGGAATTGGTTGTGTGTAGCATATTTTAAGTGTGATTTTATTTAATAGAAGTGAAGTGTTTTGTGAAGAGATGGTTTAAAAATAAATGTACTTATATTTCTTTTCAACCAGAAACCTCGAGTCAGTGTTTGTTTGAGTCACAGTAATTGTAGTCCTTTGTGTAATCTCTACTACTGCTCATTTGCTCTTGAGATAAGTCTGGCTGCTCAGCCATTGCTACCACTTTACTGTGTGGTACAGGCTTGTACCAAAGGTGAAATTGTACTACCACTTGTAGTCTTAATTGTGTGCAGTGGTCCCTAAGGGCACTGCATATGATTCTGCCTAACACCGGGATCACCCGGACTTACTGTTGTTGCAGGGCGGGTTGTATCCAGGATATGGGCCCAGATCAGTGGGACCTCCGGGACCGTGATCACACAGTGTGGGCTTGCAGGCCAAGACTGCAATCACACGGTATGGGCCTGCAGGCACGAAATGAGAGACATAGTCAGCAGTTCCATTGTTGGAGTCTGTTGCCGTTCTGGGGCACATGCTGGCAGAAGCTCCCTTTATTAGCTTGGTGTCATGACGCAGTTACTACTGATGTTGGTGCAGGCAGCGAGACACTGGTGGTAGGGGCATCTATTGTGGAAGTGGAGGCAGACCAAAATGGGGGAGGCCATGAGGGAGACCCCAGACCGGGCCACAGTTTTGGACCAGGGAGTCAACAGACCTGGTGAGGATGTGTTGTGTATGCAGACGGACTGGGTCCGCCCTCTGGTAATAACAGACAGGCTACACTGAAAAGTGGGAATACAATGAAGGCATCAAAGACTTTGTAGAAACCAGGAACAGATTTATTACAGAAAGAGGAGTAAACTCATTGCCAGCAGGATAAATTTGACACATTGGACTAGCTAGGCACACCCACTGACATGAAACCCAGGGCCTGGGGAGTACCTTTGCATGAAAAGGGGGGAAGGCACACCAAGGGAGAAAGGGAAGGGTTGGAGAAGGAGGGGCTGGTAGAGATGGTGAGGGGGAAAATGAGAGAGAGGCCAGCACAGAGAGGCACAGAGAGACACAAAGGGAGAGAGACACACAGGGGGACAGACACACAGGGGGATAGACACACAGGGGCTCGGTGGACAGGGGCTCAGGGGCACAGGGGGACATAGGGAACAGGTGCACAGGGGCACAGTAGTGCAGGGGTACAGAGGTACAGGGGGACAGAGGCACGGGACAGAGGCACAGGGGACAGAGGGAACAGGGGCACAGGGGGAACAGAGGCACAGGGGCACTCAGGCACAGGAGGACAGGTGTACAGAGGCACAGGGGCAACGAGGCACAGGGGGACATAGGCAAAGGGGGACAGAGGCTGAGAGGCCAGGAGAGAGAAGCAGGAGAAGAAGAGACAAAGAGGCCAGGAGACCCACTGTTGGAAACATAGAGCAGGCTTGGGGAAGAAGGGGACCAGGGGAGAAGGATAAGGCCAGACAGGGGGAATGGTACTTGCCAGAAGGGCCTCTGCAGCCTCTGCCCCCAACCGATGTCAGCACACCTCACCACCACCAGGCAAGGAAAAAAAAGCTCCCCAGTCATCTCTCCACAGGCTCATATAAGGCTGTTGTGCCTGCCCACTGCAGGGCCGGCCTCACACCCAGGCAATTGTTTGTTCGGGCAAGTGTTGCCAGGGTCGTTTCCATGGGAGATGGGATGCAGAGTGGGATAAACACTTTCAGGTATTCTATGTGATTCCCAGGTCAGGGGAATTGGCAGTTTGAGCCCAGAGGGGATATTAATTGTAGAGTATGGTGAGATGAAATAATACAATGGAAGGCATTTGGGGTCAAAGCGGAGGTTACTTGTTGGACTAGGGAATGGAGGAGGCTCTCAGAACAGGGGCTAGCTTAGTGACTCGGGATAATTACATTATGTTAACAAGTTGCTTTCTAGAGCGCCCCGCCCATAATGGACACAACAAGTGGAATTGGTTTTGCAGGGTTTAGAGAGGCTTCATACCAAGACAAGGGGGAGATTAATTATAGGGCGGGGCGAGTGGGAGGAAGTAGCAAGCAGGAGTCACATCCTTGCCACATTGGAGGGTGCGGCAACACAGCACTGGTGGCATTGTGTGTGTGCCACACTCACTCAGGCAAGAGTACTGTTCTTTCTTTTGCTGTTAACATGGGGCTTGCATGCAGCACTTTCCTTTCCCCCTTTTCAGGCAGGGTTTGTTGGCATAGGACTAGTGGAGGGCGCACAAGCACTCGTCCCAAGCCACAACCCTCATGTGCATTACTGTCTCGGACATGTGCTGGGTCTTCTTGCTGCGGAGGCGCTGGTTCCGTTCTTCCTTGCCTTTTCCCCCAACCGCTGTGGCAGGGTGTTGGGCACGCTACCCCAGGCAGGAGGTCTTGCAGTCATCTTTGTGACCTGGCTGCCCAAACCCTCTCTTGGGGTGAGAGCCGCAGCCTGGCGAGTGACTGAGGGTTGGAGGGACTGGGGCCGGCCAACTTGTCGGCAGGGCAGTTGTAAAACATTAAGATGTTGTCAATTGACACCTAGGAGTTACTGCTTGGTTTGCAGGACAGAGCACTACTCCTCATTTTTATTTAACTAAAGAACATTTCTGTGCGTAGCACCCTAAAACATAGCCCCTTCTCCCCTTTTTCTGGGCTGCATAAAATGCCACGAGGAGCAAGGTACTAAATGTTGCTACGTCGCAGCTAGAGAAAAAAACGCTGACCTGAATAATCAAAGAAATACCAACATTTTCTTTTCTGGATTCTGCTTAATCAAAACTGACAATCAAGTCTTTGAGCGCCAAAATGTTGTTAGAAAAAAATATTTGAAAAGGCATCCCATTTCTCCACTTTCATGCTGAACCCCCTTGAGGAGGCGTAGGCGCCGCACCCCCAGAAATCCTACTTCCGGTAGCTGTGCAGCCCTTTGGATTGTGTGAAATTAACCCTAACACTGCTGAGGTTACAGTTTGTGGCTGCTCCTTTCTTCCTCCGCCACAGGTTCCTAAGTCCCAGGGATATAAACAGTGCAGGGAATTGACCAGAACAAGACGCAGCGGCATTCCGGCAAATAATGTCTTGCCAGAGCGCTGCTCTGTCCCCTAGACCCTTGACCAGAACATGACTCACCCAGGGGCCTGGACGTGTTTCTCCAAGGTCCTGACCGTAATGAGCAGAACGCTTTCAGCTGAGTGGGCACAGAGCGATGCCTAGTCCTCTGAAAGCAGTCTGCTCAGGTTATGCCAGGTGCTGCTCTTTCCTCGGACCAGCGGTTCCCACAGAAATCTACCAAGCATACCTGAAGATGCATTATAGCACGCACGAGTAACCAACGAGCTTTCAGCAGTCTTGGCACTGGAACCTGCCAAAGTTTCACAAACTGCACTAGCTGTCCAAAATGTTATATATGTTCTGCAATTTACAGACATCTCTTTATTAGGGTGAATATTGTGACCAATCAAAACAGAAGCGTCCATTATTCACCTAAAAGGGCTTCTTACAAAATCAATATAAGACATATTTAACCATTACAATTGTGGACATCATGTACCCATAATGCTTTTTGCTTTTATGCAATTGACTAGGATTGGGTTAAATGGAGAGATACTGTGTTGTGCAACCTGGACGGGAGCCTCGTGCTTTGCCCCGCCCCCACCTTCCCACAGCCCTGCCCATCCAAAGAATTGACAGTTCCCCCCCTAAACGTTTTCCATTTCCAGCACTGCATATAAGAGTACCTGTGAGACTATAAGGGGGATAAAGAGAAGGCAATGCAGTACGACACACAAGAGTGCCATACTCCTACGAATGAATACATTAGAGTACAAATGCTGCAGATACTTCACACAAACCAAGCTGTAAATTGTACCTGTCACAATGGGCATCAATCATGGATGCCACAGAACTCCTCAAACTGGCGGATTACAACATTTTCCAGGTATTACCCAAATTGACCTTTTACGATTGACCCTTTGTCCTAATTGACCTAATTATAGTGGTCCTAATTGACCTTCTGCACATTTGACCTTTATATTATTTAATTTATTTTATATATGTATGTTAGGGGGAATTCTCTCTTTAGGCTGAAATTCCTAACCTAGTGAGTGCCCCAGCAGCTTTGCTGGATTTCTGGAGTTTGTTTTTTTTCCTCCTGCCAAGAGTGAGACTCTTTTTCTACCACTCTTGGACATGATTTATGGTGTTCCTTTGACTGCTTATGTGTTTTATGGGCTATGGGGTCCTTTACTTCATAGGGTCTCATGTGTTTTTACTATCTGTGTTACACAGCACCCTCCGTGCAGTAACACAGGGGTGTCATAGTGACACCCCACCATAGACTCCATACCCTGGGACTGACTACTGTCTCCCAGGGCGTGTAAAGTCACCATTGGCTTTACTAGTCCCAAATTATTAACAAAAACCAGTACAAACCATCATATTGTGGACGTACTGGTCGGGGCAATTCAATTGCCCCGGGGTCTGTTAGTCGAGGGGGCACGTCTCCGTCCCCCCTGATCGAGTTTTGGCTGGTGGCAGTGGAAACTACTTTTTATATTCAACCGCAAATATTTTCCTATGGGATTTTCCCATTGTTCGACGCTACCAACTTTAATTATTTAATTCTCATAGCCTCGAACATACCGCCGGTTTATTTAATTAATATTAATTCTCTGGTTGGTATTTTTTGCCAAGACTCGATTCTAAAATGGTGTTTGTGTTCTCTTCTATGACTCCAACCCAAATCGAGCCCTTTGTTCCACATTTTGGCGGGCTTCTCCACAGAAGCCTCCAAAAGTGGTGCCACTCTGTCTGGGTACCACAGGGGGTATTGGAGGGGGTTTAGGCACCCTGGACTGAGTTACCTTGGTAACTCAAGTCGCACTCTTGTGTGATTGGCCCAAGTGGTGAGCCGGCCGGCTCACCACTTAGCATGTTTGATTGACAGCTAGGCTGAGTGAATGGGGGTATGCTGCATAAAAGCAGGGCTTTGGGGACTGGAACTTCAGAAGTCGCCACAGGACCTGAGAATCCGACGAGGGAGAAGCTGAGTGACCTACCACGACGACACCACTGGTGGAACCCTGCAGAACCGACTCACCACTTCCCGACGACAGAGAAGATCTCCAGGCTGGAGAGGCTTCTTCCCCTGACTGGTGGGCACAACCAGTTTACCTTCTTTTCTTCGCACCCCAGACGGTTTGTGGTCGAACTGCCCGTGCCAAGCACCCCGGCGGCCAGATAGCCACTCACCACTGAACCGCGAATCAACAGGCCGCTCCTTGTACCTGAGAAACTCCACAGCTGGTTTCTTCCCTGGCAGTGCAACGGACTCCTGTCTTCCTCCACGACGAGATCCTCTCTTCCCCCGGACGAAGCACCGACTTGCATCCGCTGCCAGGAACAACTGCCCCCGCTGCAGTATTCTCACCACTTTAAGGTACCGTGTCCGCCAGGCCTCCCTTTCTAAAGATTGCTACAAAGTAATAATAACCCCTTAACCTTCTGGACTGGGCTGGCCGCCTTGACCCTCGAACTGGTCCCTTTCTTTGGTCCAACTCCTTTTTGAACCTTTACAAGGCTTTTTGTGCACTGCAACCGTGTGACCTTGGACACATTTCGTTTCGATCCTCTTAAAGCGGTTCCAGCATACTGACTCTGAATTCACGGTTTTACCTTGCCTTCCTCTCTTGTTATGTTCTTGTAAAAGTGTTGGGATCTGTTTCAACTTGTTCTCTACTCTTCTCTCCCTTTTTAACAAACTATTAGAGGGCCATCTACGTTAAGCGCTCACCGCTGTCTGAAAATAAGTGGGGCTTTACTTAAGACTTGTCTAATATTCTTTTAAGGGAGTGTATATCTTTTAGTGACCGTGTTATTGAATTGCTTACTATTAGTGCCTGTGTGTTTTTCTATACTTGTTCTATTGTGTGCTCTTGACCTATTGTGAACACTGTGTATACTGCCTAACTCTTCTTGAGGGAAGTCTGACTGCTCAGCCACAGCTACCAAGTGAATCTGTGTGGTACAGACTGCTACCAAGTGGGTTTACTGCCAAACACCTGTAGTCTTAAATCTTTTGCAGTGGTCCCAGAGGGAACTGCACAGGTTTCTGCCTAACAATGTATTGGGTTGGTTTTGGATTATAAATAATATAAGGGGATTGGGTGTTTTTTTTTATTGGGTGGGGGGTTGTGGGTGGTTTCCCTAATTGACCTTTTAAATTAGGTCAATTCTCCCAAGGCCAATTGTGAAAAGGTCAATTAGTATACATTCAATTTCCAACCATTTTCGCCACTCATATTCAGAATGACATGCAATAAGAAAAGTGGGTTCAACCATGAACAATGTTTTTCTTACTTTTTTACTAGCCTGAAGCGCCAGCTGGGCAGCCTAACAACTGAAAGGTCTCAGGAGCCAGGGCTGTCACTGACAGCCATAACTGCCTACATTTCAAAATGGAAAACCCTGAGATTGGCTCACAAAATGCCCCACCCACATCCGCTGTAGACTCCACCCACAATCACGCCCACTTTTGCGCAGGGGCCCTGCACCGAAAAATCTTTTCTCCCTGTCCCTCAGATCACTAATTTAAATAAAAAAGTGAAAGGCCCTGGCTACGTCACTAATTGTACCAACCCACCCATCTGTGTATCAAGTTCAAATGCCAGGTGTGAGCCTAGAGGCCTGCCTTTTCTCTTTCATCATCTATTTAATGTGTACTCTGAATTTCCACGCAAATGTTGCTTTAATCAGACCCTCCAGCTTATAGCGATTTTGCGATCCCGCAAAATGCAGCGAAAAACAGACGTTTTTGCAAAAAAGCGCAAAACAGCCATTTTTGCAAAAACACCCACAAATATGGGCGTTTTTGCAAAAAATCCAAAATAAAAAAAAATTCTCAAGGCGCCATTTTCTCAACTCTTTTTTTTTTTGACTCAAGAAATGAAATGCGCAAGCACATCTCATCACTTGAACAAAAAACAAAAAAAAAAGAGCAGTCCGATCCACAAAGGACAGCTGAATGGACGCTTCTTATATGCAGCCATTCAGATGTCCTTTTTCACCCCTTTGCTCAAATCAGGGGGCGTTTCTGTGCATTTAAAAGTGCCTTCCAAATTGACGAGCAAAATGTGCTTTTAAATGTGCAGAAATTGGAGGCCACCCTATGCCCCTACTTTAAATATGTGCACGAGGGGTGCCACTGCTTTACAGAATCTTTACTGACCCTACTGACTCATGCAATACTTTAAAAAAAAGCTGCTGTCTCACTTGCATTTCTGTTCCCCAAATATGATAGAAATGTGTTTTTTGGGTTGCATTTTACAGTGACAGGACCCTTAAGGGCCAGTCACAGTGAACTGCACGGGGAGCCTGTAGACAATTGTCGGGAGAGTGCTTCCAACACAAACGTATTCAAGGTGGCTGGCCAGCGCATCATTTGCGCTACAGCTCAGCCCCGTGGAAATGCGCAGGTCACCTTTGAGATTAAGGTGGCCTGCTCATTTCCAAAAATGGGTTATCTAAAACAGCACATTCTCTGCTCTATTTTTAGATGCCCCTTTTTCTTAGGCCAAAATCTACAGTGTTCTTCAAAAATTGAAAAATTGTCACAATATGCGAGATACATGAGTGATAGGGTGAGTGATGGGTGAGCTGTGGCGTGGTAGGCAAGAAAGCAAAGGGAGATCAGATAGAGAGCAGTGGGTCACAGGGGGAAGCGGTGGGCAAGAGAGCAGAGCAGATGCAGTGGGGCGGTGGGCCAGAAATCAGAGAGACAGCGGAGGTACAGAAAGTGGAAGGAACGTGGGCTCAGAGGTAGTGGTGGGCCAAAAGCAGAGAGGGCATGACCGGAAAGGGGCAGTAAGCTGCAGATTGGGAGAAAGGATGAGGGAAGAGTGTGAGAGAATGGGAGAAAGGATGAAAGATGCAGAAGTAGCACGCAAGAATGAAGGACTGTATACTGCGGGAGGCATTGGGGCACGTACAGTGTGAGTTGGGAGTATGATTTGGAGTTTGGGAGGGACTAGAGAGAGCAAATTGTGACTTGGCAGTGCGACAGAGCATGTGAGTATGCGTATGACTCAGCATGAGGTTCAAAAATACAAGTTGTGATGGGGAATTGGTGAGACGTCTGAGGTGTTTTGGGTGAGAGAGGTGTTTGCAGGATTGGGGAACATAGAAGGGGAATATTTTCAGCATTACAACTGATAATGATTAATAACTGTTAAATAGGGATGCACATTGAACCAAAAAACGTAGCCTAAACAAACACTGTTCTGCCAAGCCAGAGACATCTAGGACTCTTCCTATTTGATACAAAAGATACATATATTGACACCCTGCCTCTCTTGTAGCCCTGCAAAGGGCCTCTTTCCTGCAATGTACCAATCTTGCACCCTCCCGTCAATAAAAGTTATGCTGCAAAAAAGCTGTAATAAATAAAGGTTTGTACCGCAAAATTTACCATTTCATGCCACAAAATCCTGGAGGGTCTGTTTAATACAACTATTCACTTTTGAAGCTGTCAAAAACTGCAATCCTTATTTGGACAGACCCCCTGCTAGAAATTAAATGAAAGGTGTTTTTTAAAAATTAAACGGGAGCGAGGACAGAAATTCGCCACTGTTTGCAACTTTTAAATAATCAACTTTTTGTTTTTAGGGTTCGTACAGTAAAACAGCAATTGTTTTTTTTCTGCCATTACATGAAACCACAAACTGAAGAGTTTTCCAAGACTCCTTACCAAGGAGGAGCTGAGGGTTGCAAAGCAGTCACTTGCTTGAATCCTTTGTCACGTGGAGCTTGAAGCCTAGCGTTCACACCCCCCTTTGGTGTCCATGGCAATAGCCCAAACAGGCCACTTTGCCTCCAGCACACTTCATACAAAGTGAACTGGTAGCAAAGCGCCCTTCCTCACAGAGAAACACGCAGCTCTCCTCAATCAACTTGTAACATTGTCTTTCATGTGAAAAGAGATTTCACAGCATATCCACCCACTGTTGTTACAGATGGATGCCTCTCATCAAACAGCCAGAGACTCCATGCTCTTCCCTGGAGACGCGGAGAAGAGCGTGGAAACCCTGAGTCTCAGGGCTAAACCCAGAGACTAGGCAGCCATGCTGCCAGCCTTCCTCGAGCCAAGGTCATCACTCCTGCAGGATAAAATTGCCCCTTCTCTTCAATTCTCAGTGACCGATTTGCACCGTCAGTAGCAGTTATTTTACAGTGTGTTTATGTTATTTCAGGATGAGGTTTGGAGAGCTTCAGATGAACAATAGCCAGTGTTTTTGTGGTAATATTATTTTTTCAGCATTTCTCATTTGACTTGTGCATTGCTGAATTCTTAAATCAATGTTTGTCTGATTTCAGAGAGATTGCCAGCCATTATGTTCTTTGGTGGTGTTTTCCATTAACACCACACGAAAAAGGTCAGTGAAAACTATAATTCATTTGGACGTTCGGAGGGGGACTGGAAACTCACACAGCCCAAGTCAAAAAGGAAGATCTTCCTAGAATCATTCTGCAGTCATCCAATGACTCTATCCTAAAGTCAGCCACAGCTCATTCTGGCAGATCATCCAAAGCCATCCTGAAATATGTGTATAGCCAAAATCATTTATATATAAATATAGAGAGCGAGGAGAGAGAGAGAGAGAGAGAGAGAGAGAGAGAGAGAGAGAGAGAGAGAGAGAGAGAGAGAGAGAGAGAGAGAGAGAGAGAGAGAGAGAGAGAGAGAGAGAGAGAGAGAGAGAGAGAGAGAGAGAGAGAGAGAGAGAGAGAGAGAGAGAGAGAGAGAAGAGAGAGAGAGAGAGAGAGAGAGAGAGAGAGAGAGAGAGAGAGAGAGAGAGAGAGAGAGAGAGAGAGAGAGAGAGAGAGAGAGAGAGAGAGAGAGAGAGAGAGAGAGAGAGAGAGAGAGAGAGAAGAAAATCGCAATAATTTCTCCTGGAGAGAGAGAGAGAGAGAGAAAAAAATTTTCCCTGGCCATTATTTTACTGGGAACTGTGATGATCTTGTATTACTCCAGGATGACTCAGTGACAACTTCGGGATGGATGGGGATGACTCCATGACAACTTTGGGATGGATGGGGATTACTCCGGGATGACTCCATGACAACTTAGGACTTTAGGATGAATGGGGATTACTCCAGGATGGCGCCATGACAACTTCAGGATCGATGGGGCTTACTCCAGGATGACTCCATGAAAACTTCAGGATCGATGGAGATTATTCCAGGACGACTCCATGACAACTTAAGGATGGATGGGGATTACTCCAAGATGGCATGACCACTTCTGGGTGGGTTGTATTTACTCTAGGATGACTCCATAACAACTACAGGATGTGTGCTGATTAATAAAAGATGTCTCCATGACAACTTCGGGAGATGTGCTGATTAATAAAGGATGACTCCAATCACAATTTTATGAGGGAATTCAATCACTGTAGGATGTTAGAAACACACCCTAAATGTACTCTGCAGCACACTATAATAAGTGGCACTGAAATGTACAATAAATACAATTGTTTTATTTAAAAAAAACTTTAATTACTATAGTTAAAAATTCATTGAATTAATTGAATTTGAACACACAGCAAGAGCATATTGTGTGACCTCGCCACCAACCCACTCTCTCCTCCGTCAACCGTCCTCTGTGTGCCAACCCGCCTTCACCCATCCCTCCACCTACTTTTCTGTTAATCCCTTCTCCTGCAGCAACCCACTAACCAGTGTTCTTCCTCCAAACAAGGAACTCAGCAAAATGCCCACAGTCAGTCAAGAACTGCTTCCAGACTTAGACAAAGCCCCCACCCACCCCAAAAAAAAAACACAGCCTCAATATCCCATAGAAGGACTATTCGTTCTGCATCCAGGCCCCCATGAACACACGCAATCTCAGCACCCAGGTTCCCCCAAACAGCACGAAGGACCCCCAACACACACACACAAACCAGCCCTCTACACACAGCTTCACGCACGCAGCCCAAGCCCTCACACACAGTCCCCAACCCGCCACACAAAGACTTGGAACTCAGCCCCAGACTTTCCCCAATAGCCTGTTCTCCCCCAAATGTCCCCTTTGCCCCAAGAGCTCCCCAAACCCCTTCAACTGCCACCCTACTCCTTCAAGAACCCCCAACCACCCTTCTATTCCAACACGCCCTTCTCCCCCAAGAGTCCCTAACCCCCTTGTCCTTGAGGAGCCCCTAACTCTCTTTTCCCCCCAACTGCCCTTTCTCCCCCAAGCACCCTTCTCCAACTTCCTCCAAACAGCCTTCTACCCCAAATCCCCAACGGTCCCTTTTTCCTGTAACCCTCTCCTGCCTCCCCCCTCAATTGGCCCCCAATGCCCCTTCTATCCCCAAAGACCCCATTCTCCCCCAACTGCCCCATACACCCTCTGTCCCCCAACTGCACTTTTGTCTCCTAACAGCCCCTTCTCCCCCAACTGCTCCCTTACTCCTCCAACTGCCCCAACCCCCATTCTCCTCCTCCAACTGCCCCCAAATTCCCCTTCTCCTCCATCTGCCCTAATCCCACCTTCTCCACTCAACTGCCCCCTTCTCTCCCAACTCCACCCCCACTCTTCCACTCACTTCAAGCTTCCTCCACCCACCCTCAAACCACCTCACTTCCCACCCACCCTCAAATCCATTCTAGGCCTTGTTTCCAGCCCAAAGCCATAGCTCTCAACTCACACGCTTTTGGCGGGTGTCACCCGCCTTCTAAACAGCTGACTCACCCGCCAAGCCTCCTGCATGCCCATTAATTTCAATGGGCCTCTCACCCGCCAAAAATAAAATCGGGTATTTTCACCCGCCTTTGTGACACAAATGGTTGAGAGTTATGCCAAAGCTGATGCCGAAGTGTGCATTTCCCAAAGGCAAAGTGGACGGATGTGCCTGAGATAAGCAAACACAAACCGGAAGTACACTTGAGTGCAAACTGACACAAGCCCATGCCCTGCTGATGCCTGACTGAGGATTCCCGTTGCACGTTGTTAATGTCACTCAGCATACTGCACGCATCTATAATTGTTTGCCTAAATAGCCTGAAGGTGCTGAACGTTGTACATGAAACAAATATATTAAGAAAGAACGAAAACGAAACCTTAAACAACTAATAATTTGAGAAATACTATTTAGGTGTAGCATTGCGTGGGAATGACAAACTTATTCACATTATTCATCCTGCCTTGGGAGATTTACCACTAGACAGTGAGAAAGTGAATCCGTTCCAACATCATTTTAGGACATCTGTTTTCCTTCCCTTATGGAATACACCTGCAAGATTACTACACATTGACCGGAGAATGGTTGTATTATGCTTTTGCACTTAATGCTAAATACAGAGGGAGGCCTGCATAGCGAAAATGTAACTTTTTTTTACTACATACTTGAATAAACGGTCAGCCCTTCCAGTTTGCTCATACGCAAGTCTGCTCTTCACATTTTCGCAGTGAAACTCATGTCACAAAAGGAAAGCTGTACAACATGGAACTGGCCCCGCTTCACTCCTCAACAAACACCTAATCAAGGCAGCTACGCAACACAGCTAGACAATTCCTCAACTCAGATAGCTGCATGGCCATTGCCAGAGCAATCACAGGGGTGAGATTGGACTACTGTAACGCCCTTTTTGCAGGCACATCCACAAGGAACTTAAATAAACGGCAAGTAATACAGAATAATGTCCTCAGAGCAGCACTGAGCATCTCAAGAAGGGACCTTATGACAGCTGAGCTTAGGGCCCTTTAGGAACATGCATGTAATGGATGGCATCACACAGAATAACTCTGAGTCCAAATAATTGAACCAACTCAGGAAGATGGCAAAGTACTGTTTTATTATCAATGATCTAAAACAGGGAGTTACAACGAACATCAATGGACGCACGCTCGATTTCTCTCAGCAATCTTTTCACACCGACTTTTTTTTAGATATATTTTATTGAACTCAATAAGCATATAAAGCTTACATTACATTTCAGTGGAGTCAACAAAGAAGACACATAATAAACAAATAACTATGCAAGATAAAGATTCATAATATAATAGCCTTATATGATGTAAGAAACGGTACAAACCAAATGCACGAAAGTGCAATTTAAAATCGACTTATAGTTATGGTAAAAAGGAGTTACCTAGACGAAAGTATGCAAATGACATACAGGGCAGACAGGAACAGGATGAAGGGAGGGGAGGGTCTAAACTAAAATGAACAAAATTAGCAGAATACTAATATGTGAGCTAAGTAGATTTCTCTAAATATTCTACAAAGGGTTGCCATTTCAGTTCATGCTTTATCTGTAGAGATGTGGATGTCGCATTGCATTTTTCCATTCAATGGATATTGCACACAGAGTTCCACCATATCCTAAGATGTACACGCCTAAGCTCTTTGCAGTTAGCAGTTGTAGTTTGAATTGCTATTGCAATTAGGAGATCGAACCGATCACATTTGTTTTATCTATCATTGGCTGTGTAGCTGCACTACCAAAAAAATAAAAAAGTGAGGGAGAACTCTTGTTGCAGGGAGAAAATACGTTTAAGAATTTTCCACACATTTTCCCAAAAATGTTTAACATTCTTGCACTCAGAAATTATGGGCCTGATTCATGGAACGTTTTCCGATGGGATTGCACCATTATAAAACACTTCCATGAATAGGACCCTATATGTAAAAAGGAGCCATGTGTATTAAGACAACTCCAGCAATTGTCATTTTGTAAAATCTCACTCTTGAACAAAATTAGCGGTGTAATAAAGGCTCTATTGTGGGTAGAAGTATGGAGTCTGGAGAAGGCTGGCTGAGATAACAGCCTTGGAGATGTTATTCCATACAAGAGGCCATAGAAGTTGGGAATCAGTTAAGGAGCATTCTTGTTTCCATGCCAGGAGACACTTCCAAACGTCTTCATTTGTGGATACTGAAGACAATGGGCCTCATTATAACTCCGGCGGTAGCCGTGCCGGTAAAGATGGCAGGCTGCCGCCGGAGTTATGCTTTTTTTCTGGCACCTGGCAATGGGGAATCACCGGGGCATTACAGCCCCTGAAGCCAGGCGCCGAAAAAAGTAACTCCGCATTCCCATTGAGTCCTATAGGATATACGTTGGGTTCCTCTGCTTGAAGCACAAGGAATATACTTTTCAGGAGGGATTGAGGCCAGGAATGTAGTTTTCCGACAAGACGAGAACATTACTATGTGTACCTCAACGCTATAAAGGGCCCGGATTTGAAAAAGGCGTTGTGTATACGCAGTAACACGTGTCATCCAAGAGGGGCTGAAAACCCAAAAATAAAAAGACTCTATTGAATACCACGGAATTGGAACTTTCATTTATTAGCGAATGGATATATGATAACGATCTATCTTGGTGCATAAAAGTGCAGGCACATTCATGACTTGTCTTACTTTTATTATGGGATTCATCCAAATGTATTGCGAGATAAACTGAGGTGGTTTTAGTGATAAAAGGAAATAAAAAGGATCAAAGATATTGTACAGAAATATGAATGCAAGTACTGTTAAACATCCTATTACTTCTCTTGTTATTAGGGCAATCAGCAAGGGTGTGGGGGTAAACCATAGCTTTCTCCAAAAGAAGCCAGTCAGGCGCATTAGGGTCAATAGGAGTGAACCATAATTGTGCCCGTCATAAAACAAAAGCCATATGATATTTGTTTTAATCTGGAAGGCCCACACCACCATTGGCTCGTTGCTTTTTGAGTTTGCATAAAGAAATTCTTAATTTCTTTTTCCCCCAAAGAAATGTAAGAATATAGGAGTCCAGTGATTTAAAGATAGAAGGGGGAAAGGAGATGGGGAGCATGTATAAAACATAGATTATAATGGGGGAAATCATCATTTTGACAGACTCCACCCTGCCCCACCAAGAGAGAAAAAGGGGGACCATGAATTAGTAAATTCCTTAACTTTGGTTAGGATAGAATCAGTATTTTTCTTAACAATAACTTTGATGGAGGATGAAATATGTATACCCAAATATTTTAATACCAGAAGGACACCATTTCATACCAGCTAATTTAGTGTGATGTTTAGTACAGTGTAAGTTGAGTGGTAGAATTTCTGACTTATCTGTATTGAGTTTATATCCTGATGCAAGGGAGAATTGTGTGATAATGTTAAGTAAGAATTGCAAACATGTATCTGAAATATTGAGAAATAACAAAACATCATCAGCATAGGCAGCAGTTCTAATCTGAAAAAGGCTCTAGAGCTAGAATAAATAGAATAGGGGAAAAGGGACAACCTTGATGTGTACCTCTGTGTAATGAAAAGTATGAAGAACATAGAAATAAAGTGGTCATTAATACCATGCCATTTTAAGGCCTCAAACATATAATTCTATTCTACCCTATCAAAGTCCTTTTCTGCATCTAGTGCTATGGCTGCATGAGGGTCAGAGGATTTCTGAATGGTGTTGAGGATGTCTATAAAAAGTCTAATATTGGCTGATGATAATCTCCCTTTATTGTACCCAACCTGGTTGTTTTTAATTAGATTAGGAAGGAACGGTATAAGTCTATTGGCTAGAATTTTAGAGAAGATTTTACAATCAGTATTGATTAAAGAAATTGTTCTGTAATTGTGGGTTAGTTCTGGATCTTTGTTTGGTTTAGGGAAAACAATTAACATAGCTTCAGAAAAGGTTCACATGGCTTTTTCATTAGCGATGAACAGAGTGTAAAGTTCATTAAGTTTAGGTACAAGGATCCTTGAAGTGAGCAAAGAAATCAATTGAAAAGCCACCAGGGCCTGGAGCTTTACCTTTTTTAAGGTCCTCAATAGCTTTAAAAATGTAGTTAGACAATATGGAGGCGTTTAATGCCTAAAGGTCCATGTTAGAGTAAGAGTTATGGTGTCCATGCTAAAGAAAATCTTGAGCATGGGCATTATTAGGTGAAGCTTCAGAAGTATATAATTCTTGGTAGAATTTAGAGAATGCTTGTAAAATATCCTTATCAGAAAAGAGTCTATTACCATGGTGATCTTTAATGACCACAATTTTGGTCCTTTGCCTTTTAAATTTAAGATACGTTGCTATAGATTTGCTAGACTTATTAGAGAATTGATACATTCTTGATTTGTATGTGAAGAGATTAGCAGAGGAACATTGTGTAGCTATATTATTATACTGAATTCAGAGTTTAGTAATTTTTTGAAGAATAGATGCAAAATTAGTATGTATATATCTGGATTCAAGGGATTTAATTGTCTTGAGAATATCATCTGCTTCTTGTTTAAGCTGTTTCTTTTTGAAGGCGTTGTAAGAGATATTCAGGGTAGTTCATAGATTTCAGCGCAGAGGCAGTGCACGCGAGCAGCGCAGAGAGGTAGCGTGCGCCAGCCGTGTGCGCTAAACAGCATTTCTGGCGCACTGTGTATTCATGGAATATCAAAGCCATTTTGAGCGCTGGCGCAGAGAACATCCCGCAGCGCCAGTTATGCCCCCAAGAACGCCCCTTGCGCAAGGATAAGGCATTGAAATCCCCAATGCCGCGCAAAGGGCCGCGCTAACCCTGCACCAGTTCACAGGGCCGGGACAGTGCATTTGGGGGGTGCGCGGGAAGTTTCACACGCGATAGGCCTTGGGCGAGCGGGGTACGTGTATTCTGAGGGGTGCGCGGGGAGTATCACTCGCGATAGGGCTTGTGCGAGCGGGGTACGTGTATTCTGAGGGGTGCACGGGGAGTATCACACGCGATAGGCCTTGTGCGAGTGGGGTACATGTATTTTGGGGGTGCACGGGGAGTATTACATGCAATTTCGCTGGGAGAGTGGGGTACGTGTATTCTGAGGGGTGCACATGCAGTTTCACATGCGATTTAGCTAGGAGAGCGGGGTACGTGTATTCTTAAGGGTGCGCAGGGAGAATCACACGCGATAGGCCTTGGGCGAGCGGGATACGTGTATCTTGGGGGTGCGCAAGGAGTATCACACGCGATAGGCCTTGTGCGAGTGAGGTACGTGTATTCAGAGTGGTGCGCGGGGAGTATCACACGCGATAGGCCTTGTGCGAGCGGGGTACGTGTATTTTGAGGGTGTACAGGGAGCATTACACGTGATTTCGCTGGGCGAGCGGGGTACGTGTATCTTGGGGGTACGCAGGGAGTATCACACGTGATAGGCCTTGTGCGAGCGGGGTACATGTATCTTGGGGGTGCGCGGGGAGTATAACACGCGATAGGCCTTGTGCGAGCGGGGTACGTGTATTTTGGGGGTGCACAGGGAGTATTACACCCGATTTTGCTGGGCGAGCGGGGTACGTGTATTCTGAGGGGTGCGTGGGGAGAATCACACGCAATAGGCCTTGGGCGAGCGGGGTACGTGTATCTTGGGGGTTTGCGGGGAGTATCACATGCGATAGGCCTTGTGCGAGTGGGGTACGTGTGATCTGAGTGGTGCACGGGGAGTATCACACGCGACAGGCCTTGTGCGAGTGGGGTACGTGTATCTTGGGGGTGCGCGGGGAGTATCACACGCGATAGGCCTTGTGCAAGCGGGGCACGTGTATTTTGGGGGTGCACAGGGAGTATTACACCCGATTTCGCTGGGCGAGCGGGGTACGTGTATTCTGAGGGGTGCGCGTGCAGTTTCACATGCGATTTAGCTGGGTGAGCGGGGTACGTGTATTCTGAGGGGTGCGCGGGGAGAATCACACGCGATAGGCCTTGGGCGAGTGGGGTACGTGTATTCTGAGGAGTGTGCGGGGAGTATCACACGCAATAGGCCTTCTGCGAGCGGGGTATGTGTATTCTGAGGGGTGCGCAGGGAGTATCACACGTGATAGGCCTTGTGCGAGCGGGGTACATGTATTTTGGGGGTGCGCGGGGAGTATTACACGTGATTTCGCTAGGCGAGCGGGGTACGTCTATTCTGAGGGGTGCGCAGGGAGAATCGCACGTGGTAGGCCTTGGGCGAGCGGGGTACGTGTATCTTGGGGGTACGCAGGAAGTATCACATGCAAATTGGCAGTGTGGGTCCTCCCAGGTGTGCCCTCTCCCCCCTCCCCAGGCCCTGCATGCAGCCCACACCACAGGGGACTACCCTGCACCCCAGGCCATGCCCTGCAGGCTGCCCATCCACCTTGGACATGCCCCGCAGGTAGCCCATCCACCCTGGGCTTGCCCCCCAGCACCGACTCATGTCCCCCTGCACCCCAACCCACCCAGCAGTGACAGGCACCTGCCAGCAGGCCCCGACTCATGTCCCCCTGCACTCCCACCCAGCCGGCAGTGACGGGCACCTGCCAGCAGGCCCCGACTCATGTCCCCCTGCACCCCCACCCACCCAGCAGTGACAGGCACCTGCCAGCAGGACCTGACTCATTTCCCCCTGCACCCCCACCCACCCGGCAGTGACAGGCACCTGCCAGCAGGCCCCGACTCATGTCCCCCTGCACCCCCACCCACCCGGCACTGAGGGGCACCTGCCAGCAGGCCCCGACTCATGTCCCCCTGTACCCCCACACACCCAGCTGTGACAGGCACCTGCCAGCAGGCCCCGACTAATTTCCCCCTGCACCCCCACCCACCTGGCAGTGACAGGCACCTGCCAGCAGGCCCCAACTCATTTCCCCCTGCACCCCCACCCATCCGGCAGTGACAGGCACCTGCCAGCAGGCCCCGACTCATGTCCCCCTGCACCCTCACCCACCCGGCAGTGAGGGGCACCTGCCAGCAGGCCCCGACTCATGTCCCCCTGTACCCCCACCCACCCAGCAGTGACAGGCACCTGCCAGCAGGCCCTGACTCATTTTCCCCTGCACCCCCACCCACTCGGTAGTGACAGGCATGTGCCAGCAGGCCCCGACTCATGTCCCCCTGCACCCTCACCCACCCGGCAGTGAGGGGCACCAGCCAGCAGGCCCCGACTCATGTCCCCCTGCACCCCCACCCACCCAGCAGTGACAGGCACCTGCCAGCAGGCCCTGACTCATTTCCCCCTGCATTCCCACCCACCCGGCAGTGACAGGCACTTGCCAGCAGGCCCCGACTCATTTCCCCCTGCACCCCCACCCACCCGGCAGTGACAGGCACCTGCCAGCAGGCCCCGACTCATGTCCCCCTGCACCCTCACCCACCTGGCAGTGAGGGGCACCAGCCAACAGGCCCCGACTCATGTCCCTCTGCACCCCCACCCACCCGGGAGTGACAGGCACGTGCCAGCAGGCCCCGACTCATGTCCCCCTGCACCCCCACCCACCCGGCAGTGAGGGGCACCTGCCAGCAGGCCCCGACTCATGTCCCCCTGCACCCCCATCCACCCTGCAGTGTCAGGCACCTGCCAGCAGGCCCCGACTCATTTCCCCCTGCACCCCCACCCACCCGGCAGTGACAGGCACCTGCCAGCAGGCCCGACTCATGTCTCCCTGCACCCCCACCCACCCGGCAGTGACAGGCACGTGCCAGCAGGCCCCGACTCATGTCCCCCTGCACCCCCACCCACCCAGCAGTAAGGGGCACCTGCCAGCAGGCCCCGACTCATGTCCCCCCCAACACATCATCATGATCCACAATCATGGCCCTCATGGCCACCCAAATCCCACTGCACGCCACCCCTGCCCAAAGAACCAACCAAGTATTACATCCACCCCACATTGAAATGCCCATTACATGAAACAACCCAAATGGCATGTATGTACATCAACACATGGCCTTCCACGGCCTCCTTCTCAACCAAACACACACAATGGGTACCAGTGAATGTGAAAACCCACATTGTGACATGCATGAAACCAATGAGAGAATACCACACATTGAAGTATGAAACAAAAATGTATTCAACACAAAATTAAGTTAATGAAATTAAAACACACAATAATGGAAATAAGAAATAAAATGCAGCATGTTCCAAAATGAAAAAAAATATGAAATCAGAATGCAAATAAATCCATATGAAAATGTGTCCAAAGTCACCGTCCAAGAAAGCAAATCCAAAGGGAAAGAAATAAGTAAAATCCATTGCTCCAAGGTGAAAAATAAAATAAAATGACGATAAATCCACTGTTCAACTACAAATAACAAATCCAGGGTCCATGAGCCCAACCATTGAAATGAAAGCTACAAAAAAAAACGACCTAATGAAGAACTATCTACAAAAAGGTGGGGCATAGTCCAAGCGCCCCAAATGAAAGAAAAACATAAATGAAACCTAACACTAACTCACTATATACAATGGCGGCGGGCAAGTCCTACGGTTCACTTGCTGATTTCCCGGGCCAGGGCATCATCGAACTCCTGTTCTATGTCCTGGAGGCGGGCCTGTTCCATGGCCCCGAGGTTTCGCAGGGATAACGCCATGTCCAACTCCAACTCCCTGCGAATTGCCTCAAGGCACTCGCCCGCCTCAGCGCCCTGCGCATGGAGTTCTCCGCCCTGACCATAGTGAGCCGTGCCTCTTCCACCCCCCCGTCGCTCTGCATCTATGTGCTGGCCCAACCTTTGCCACACAGAAGACACTCCCAATCCAGGGTCCTCCTGCCCTCCGGCCGATGCCTGCCCCTCTGATGTTGATGGCACCAAGCCATCATCGCTCCCACCTTGAGCCTGCTGTTGCTGTGCCTGTGCCCTGGCTCTTGATGCCTGCACGTCCTCCTCCTGCTGGGGTGCAGTTGTTGGTGTGGCCACCCCTGCTGGACCTCCGACTCCCGACTGTGGCAGGGATGTGTCCTCCACCAGCCTGGCCACTGGGTCAGAGGCAGCTCCACAGGGTACCCAGGTGATACATGGGCCGGAAGATGGCACGGAGTACGACTGGCGCATAGGGGGTTCAGGTGAGGAGGGGGTCAGAAGAAGGTCCAGCAGACGGAGGAATCCAGTCCTAAGGACCCGTCCCAGTAGGTCGATGCGGTCAAAGAGGCATCCGAGATGACGTGCAGTGTCTTCACAAAAACACTGCAGGTCACCTCGCATGCCCTGTTGACGCAATGCCATCCCAGCCAGGACAGGCTCAACCCGGTCCCGGATTGCCACGTCCGCAGGGAGAAGAAGGCCAGTTGTTGTGCGCTCATCCCCTCCCTGAAAACGGGTCTGGACGTAGGCATCACTGCTGGTGCGGGATGATGCGGTCACAGGATCGGGGACAGGATTACACACAGGCACCTCCGCGGCGGCCTGTGCTGCCTCCTGTCCCTGGACTGCACCACTAGCCCCAGTGGAATCCCCCCCTCCAGACCCCGTGTGTGTTCCTTCCACGGCCTCCTCCTCAACCAAACCCCCCACCAACCTGGATGAGTCTGTGCCATCTTCCTCCATCAGACCCTGTGGGGTCTCAGCTGCCCCTTCTGCTGCCGAGGAGTCCACCTCCGACCTCAACCTCTTGGACCTACCTTCAGCAGCTACGGCCACGGATGCGGCACCAGACTCCTCACTCCCCGATGAGATGACAACATGGGAGGGGAGCTGGGCCTTGCATCTCCGGTTGGCGGTGCGATCCCTGCCGCTTTGCTCCACAGCACCGTCTCCGCCATCTTCATCAGTTGACGCTGCAGACAGGGAGAGATAGAACACAGGCATCAGGGGCACTGCACAATGGTCTGATACACACATGACAGTTGTACATGAGTGGCAGTGTCAAACTTCAAGCATGGCATCACACTCCCCAACACACATGTCATTTGAACTCACACACATGAGCACATCAACAGGAATATTGCACCAGGCAGCACCATCCATACACAAACAACAGCATGAGCAGCCGAAGCTGAGCCTGACGTCATATGCAACACGGGGAGTGCAGAACACATGCACACACTCCACCAGACATACATGCATCTGTACATCTCCACCACCTGTCGCTGTGATAACATCCCCATCCATGTCACATCTGGCAATCAGCCTCCTACATGTCAGTGTCACGTGCATCCATGGTGTATCACAGTTGCACACTTGTCAAATACACACACATGCAAATGTACATAGTGCAGATACATGCAGGTGGAAGCAGCATCCATGTGTGACACCACAACCATGCCACAGTACATACACAGAATTTCAAAAATGTGTGCACCCACACCTGCATTTGCCAAGCATGCTTACCAAGACATACACCATAGATGTGTCTCACACATGAGAGGACTCACATACAGCAGGCTCATTTCCCTGTACATACACATGCATACATGGCCCTACACAGACATATGTCATATGTAAAACCTGCACACTCCTGCCACACCTCAACATGCACAGCGTCCAATCAGTACACATGTACACTTACTGCTCGACTTCAGACGGGTCTGCCACTCAAGGACCTGGAGGTGGAGCTCTGGGCGTATACGTTCCAGGACCCTCATTTGGTTGTTGGTTAGGCGGACCCGGCACCCCTTGGCATCCGCTGCCTTCAAGAGGCGCCGGACCTTGTTGAGGGTCCTGGACCTGAAGTCCTCCCAGCGCTTCGGGACGTGTTGAATGTCATGGACTGCCACCCCCTCCTCATTGATGGCAGTCACGAAGTCCGTCCAGATCCTATTCCGTCCTTCATTGTCGGCACCAAAGAGGGCATCATACTGCCCCAGGACCTGCTCCACCAGGATACCAACTTCACTGGCACTGAAGCTGGTAGCCCTCTGCCTCTCTGGCTGGGGGTTGCCAGTGGTGCCAGATGGTGTTGTGTCTGACATGGAACCCCAGAGGCAGGTGTGGGTGGGCAACTGGGTCCTGGGGCTGGGCTGTGGAGCGATGGTATCCCAGTCGGGAGTCTTCTGTTCCAGCAGGGGTGGTCACAGCAACTGCACCCCTGCAGATGGCTGACACGCAGGCACCCAATAGCAGGGCACGTGGGCAGCAGGCAGGCAGACAGCAGCATATGGCAGGTGGGAGCGTTCTCGGGGCTCTGGGGGGCAGGAAAATGGCCTTCTGGGCAGGAGCATGGTCTTCCATGTGTTGTTGCGTGGCCAGCTTGATACGGAGTGATTTGGCATGTGAAAAAACTGCACGTCAGTGTGTAATTCGAGGAAAGGCCCTTAGCGCGAGTTTCCCTCAACACGGGTGCATGTTGATTGTACACGTGCAAAAACTGCACGTCCGGGTACGACTGCGTGCAATTGGAGGTAAGGGCCTTAGCGCGTACGCGCGTAGGTTTCATTGCATGTGTGGGCTGGCTTAAAAGGTACGTGTAGGACGCCATTTTATTGTACGTGCTTTTTGTGGAGAGCGAACGGGTGATTATTGTACTTCTTGTCAGTTCACACGCGATAACTTCACAACGGTTCCAGTTCGTACTCCATGTTTACTCAGACAGCGTTCAATTCTTCTTTTGGCGGGGGTGTTGCCAAAGCGCACACGCACATCTTTTTCATGTTCTTTTTCTAGGCAGACGGTGAGTCGCGCACGTATTTTACAACTGTGTTTGCCCCCGTGTGTCGCGTACCCGTTCAGAGGTCATTGTAGGCTGCGTGTACCACGCGTACGCTTATTTTTGTGTTTCTGGGTGCCACAGCGTAGTGCGGGTTAATTTTTCCACACACGTGCTCTACCAGGGGTTGCGTGCACGTTAAATATTGTTTTAGGGGTGCCTGTGCGTTGCATGACTCGTCATCTTCCCCCAGGGGTCACAGGCAGCCTTGCTAGAGTACTAGGGTACGAATTCCATCTAGTACCCTATCCCTTTCACCCCAATTGCCCAGGACAATTGTTTACTGCAACTCCCATATGCACAACAACATCAGTGCCATGGTTGGGAGGCGACCAAGCAGTAAGGGAGGCAAAGGTGGCGCGGTAGGGGACGTGGCCAGGATGTGTAGGGTGGCCCAAGAGGCAAGTGTGTGGAGGACCAATCAGGGACATCTATGCCCCCCACCCCCAATGGTTCTGGGAGATGTAGCTGACACCATCCAAGCTCAGCCCTTGTTAAACCGGCCCATATTGTCAACAGAATCGGCACAGGATGGCTCCCAGGCTGACTTCTATGTCACCAAGTCTAAGCCACGTGTGTCTGTGAAAGTTGCTGTCACCAGGCCACGTGGATCTGGGGCAGCAATGTCATCTGCTGCCCCAAGTAGCCAGGGTGAGGAGGCTGCAGGGGCAGCTGCAGCTCAATCCACCCCAGCTCCGAGTCTCCCAGCCAGGACAGTGTCTGTCCAAGTCCATCACACCGAGGTTGGTCCTGCCAACATCACCCAGCAGCAAATGCCTGCAGTGAGACCTTTGGCCATCGTGCCTTTGGCAACTTCCAGTGCCCAGTCCACCTGTGCTTCTGCCCCTACCAACCAGAGTGGCGTAAGCCACTCAGGGTCCGCACCACCTTCCAAGAGGAAGAAGGGTGCTCTTGCAGTACAGGCTGGGACCCCAGACACGGCTACCCACGCCGGCACATCAAGGAAGCCTAGTTTCAATGATGCAGAACTAGGTGCACTTGTGGGCTGTGTGTCGGCCCATGGCCGCAAAATGGTGGTGACTGCAGGGTGCAAGACTATGACTGCTCAACGTAGTGCCCACTGGCAGACCATCGCGGACCACATTAGTTCCCTTGGATTTGTGAAGCGCACAGCTGATGATTGCTCTAAGCGCTGGAATGACCTGAAACGCAGAGCAAAGAACAAGCTGGCTTCAAATCATGCCTCTACTCTGGTGACTGGCAGTGGGTCTCCACCAGAGGAGGAACAACTCACTTAACATGAGTCTGTCGCTGGAACATTCATCACAGAGGATCAGATCCAAGGCGTGGGAGACCTACCAGATTTTGAAGCAATGTCCGGTGAGTGACCATGCATGTGTGTGCAATCCATGTGTATGTTGCTTGGGTGATGTGTTCTGATTGAGTGCCAGGTGAGGCTGTCTAGTCATGACTGCTATGGGTCACCCATGTGGTCCCTCAAGAACATTCACCGGCCTTGTGTTTCTATTTCACAGTATCCCTTCTGACCGCAGTTCACTTTTTGCACATGGTTAATCCACTTGGCCTTCAGCTGTCCTCTTGCCACAGCATTGTTCATACTCTTTTCCTCTTCATTCAGCCTGATTGATAAATGATTAGCATATTTACCAGACATTTTTGTGGCATAATGTCCCAAATGTGACATACTTCTGTCATAGATTACTCCACACGATGGCCCACATTTATTGACTTATTAGGGGAAGGTTTTATACAATCAGGCTGAGTAATGTGCACCTACACATGGCCTGCACACTATCATTTTGGGTCCCTGTTTGAATGTTGAACATGACAATTGTATCCTCTCATGTCGAAGTGACCAAACATTGATGTATCCATGTGCCTGCCATCACTGCATCAATGAACACTGGCTTTGTTGCAGCGTGTGGCACATGTGTGTTTTCTCACTCTTTTTTACGTTTTATTTCATGATGTCCATCTCACATGGATGGGTCACAGTACTGATTTGCTACCATCTGGGTGTCCTTGTCAAATCTGCCATGGCTATGGTACGTGCCGTCTATGTGCTAGCATGCGTCATGTATGTGGATTGTCCATGCCACTCACAGGCTAATGCTTGATGCGACTGCTATCCAGCATGCAGCACATGTGTTGGTTTTCCATCTTGCAGTCATCAGTGTGTGCTTTTTGCCTCCCCTTCCAACTCATTGACAGTGCATGCATGCCAGAGTTATTGTCATGTGGGACATGTGTCATTTATGTACTGGATCTCTGCCTCGTCATGCCTATGTGTGTGTGCTATGGTGCTCATGCCTGTTTCCATTTGTTATCTTTCATGTTTTTGCAGATGATGAGGCACTTGATGCTGTTGAGGAGGAGGAGATGGGGCAGACCCAGGAGGACTCACAGCCACAACCGGGCACCAGTGGAGGACGTGGGGTGGTGGTGGGTGAAAACACATTACTCCTGCAGGCCATACTGTCCACGGGTGTCTCTGGGTACACCTCCGGAGACCTCAATGAATCAGGTCCTGAATCGGACATTGAGACATATGTGCCGTCGCAGGTGAGTGTTTCTGGCAGGGATGCTGTTCTGTCCAACCCACCTGCACCCGGGTTAGACCCCTCTATGGGGATTTCAGTGTTGGAAAGTCCACCTGTGGTGGTTACGGATGCAGGGTCACACTCCACAATATTTGCTCCTGTTCCTGGGCCAGCAGATCAAAGGAGGAATGCAGTCCTGCAGCCTCAGGCAGTGCCAGCACAGCAAGGTGCACATCACCTTGCCCCAAACAGGTGTGGTGCCCACCAACGTGGTGGGTGTGCGCCACCAGGCAATACTGTGTGAGAGAACTCCATCTACACTATAGCAGCACAACAGGGGGCATTGTGTGAAATGATGGCTCAGGAAATGGATAGGGTGGCCACTTCCATTCTCCCCCCTGAAAGGCAGATGGAGCTCCAGCAGCAGTCAACAGACTCCATTTGCCACTCACACAGGGAGGACATGTTGGCGTCCGACAGGGACCGACGGGCTGGACTGGAGACTCTGCGCACAGCCATATCTGTAGAGTCACAGGCCCACAGGGAAGCCCTCAGGTTAGAACACAGGTCCCTCAGAGATACCCTGGGTGAACTTGAGGTGTTCCGGAGAACAATGGCAGAACAGCAGCTGGAGCAGCTGACACATACACTCTCAGCTGAGCTCCAGGCAACCCGTCAGGAGATCCGGGCATCACGCGAGGCCATGCAGGCAGAAATGTGTGCTACCCGTGAGGTGCTGCATGGGGATCTCTGTACCATCGTGCTGCAGAACCAAACCTTTCACACCTGCATGCTTGCTGCCATGGAGGAGCATGCCAGGGTTTTGCGTGGTCTGCCTCCCATATCACGGTCACCTTCTGATGTACCACCACAGGGTGATGACAGCGACGGCAGTTCTCCCACCGAAGCGTAGCCGTGCAGGCCATGAGCCCATGGAGGTATTTTTGTTTTTTCACAACATCCACGCATGTGGGTGTTGGGGTGCACCCTGTACCTCGTCCCTCCTGGGTGGCCCCCCCACCCCCTAGGCCACACATGGCCATTTTTGATTTTTCTTTTTTTTTTTAACAGTGTGGTGCTTTGTGTGGCTCCCGTATGCATCCGCTGTGTATTCCAGCTGGGCACATGCAGGCTTGTCCTTTCTTTGGGTTAGATGCTTGAGTTCCTGACACACACACCCCTCCTGCTTCCCATTTCCATGGGCTTGCAAAGGGTGTGACCAAGTGACAGTAACTTACGCAGTGGCATTGGGCTCCCATAAGTTGTGTGGACAGCCTGTAGTCAAAACTGTGTATACATCCCTAGTGGGTATTGTTGTAGAAATCTGCACTCCATGGTGGATTTATGTATGGTTCTACATCCATGACTTTTTCCTTATATACATGTACCTTCTTCATGTCTTAACAAGCCCATCTACTTTGCAGATGCAGTTCATGTTGTATGCAGTTCACTGATACATTTGCCTTCCAGCAACAATCTGCAGTTGGAAAGGGTCGATGTGCTGCCTTAGTCAGGTTGTGACACTTGCACTACTTTTATTTTTTATTGTGATATATTACCACTGTTTGACCATGTACTGATGTTTTCTCTTGCTGGTAAGTATTTGTTCATGTGTGTTGTTTTTGTATTAATTATTGAGAGCAAATTGTCTGTGGCCTGTTTCCATTTAGGACGGTGCACTTTGTGACACTTGTGTCATGTGTTGTGCATTCATTTGGTTGCTTTCACGTTGCATGCCATGCCATGGTGTGTTGGGGAGGTGTTGGGTGATATGCCACTATTTTGATGTGGTATTTTGCAAGGGAGTAGTCCTTCATGCTGCATGAATGTATGCCTTTTTGTGACACAGGATTGGGTGTTTTTGAGTAGCTAGGGATGCACAAAATGTAGCACTTCCAGGTGAACAGTCTCAGGCTGGTATGGTTGTGACAGTTGACTGTCCCTTTTGTCATCATCATTGATTGTGACCTGGTATGTGCCAGTCCTGTGTGCACTCTGCAGGGGTGGGATTTTAGGTGAAGTAATTTGCCACAAGCTGGGTCCAGGCTGCCTCACCATGTGCCCTTTCACCTCCCATGCGCAGCGGCCGTGCATGTGGTTGGGGATGTGGGGGCATCACCATGTCCACTGGCACGCCCCGCCGGGTTGCAACGTTGTGCAGGACACATGCTGCCACTATGATCCTGCACACTACTGGGGGCGCATATAGCAGCTGCCCACCAGAGCGGTCAAGGGAGCAAAAGCGTGACTTGAGCACTCTGAATGTGCGCTCCACTATGGCCCGGGTTGCAATATGGGCTGTGTTGTATCTTACCTCGGGTTGTGTGGTGGGGTTCTGAATTGGCGTCATCATGTAGGTGCTCAGAGGGTAGGCACTGTCCCCTGGGGAGGTGATAATGGTTGTCATTAGTGGGATTTTTCTATTTCTCAGTTTGTGACATGCATGAATGTGCAGAGGCATTTATACTCACCAATTAGCCATGCCGGCCAGCTTCCAGGTCCCGGTTTAGGGGTGACATTCTGAATATGAAACTATCATGGCTGGACCCTGGATAGTTGGCAAATACTGAGGTGATGATTCCCTTGGTATCACATACAACCTGCACGTTGATGGAATGCCAGTGCTTGCGGTTCCGATAGATATGCTCAGTGGCCCTGGGTGGACGTAGAACCACATGGCTGCAATCAATGGCACCTATGACTTTGGGGAAGTGTGCCACCCCGTAAAATTGCTGGACAACAGCCTGCCTTTCTGCAGGTGTTCGGGGCATGTATATGTGCCTGCGGACTGAGGGGCGTGCAGTCATGATGGCCAACACCTGGTGTAGGAAGCTTGACTGTGTGGCCTGTGACACACCCCCCACTATGGCACTTGTCCGCTGAAATGAACCGGTAGCCAAGAAGTGCAGTACATTGAGCACCTTTCCAAGGGGCTCAGTGCTTGCGAGCACAGGGTGGGTGATGTGAGGTCATCCTCCCACTCCCTCACCAGGTCTAGGATTATGTGTCATGGAAACCTGTACCTCCCATACACCTGGTCATCAGGCATCCCAAAAAGGCTGGTCCTGGTTAAAAAGATGCGGGGCCTGGCTATCCTCCTCCTCCTGCGGTGTCCCACGACCACTGCTGCGAGGAACGGTATATTCATCGTAGCGTTTGAGGTTGTTTGTTGTTTGAGCGCACTTTTATGCTGCACGGGGCCACTAACGCCTGCTTCCTGCTGGCGTATGTGTTTCCGGATTAGCGCGTCTTTTTTGGCGCACGCCTTTCCCTTGTTCAATTCCATGAATACGTGTTGTTAGCGTGCGTGTGGGCATTGCGAACCTTTACCTCCTGTACTTCCCCTGTAACTCCCACATTTTCACGCGTTGTTCCCCATTCCGCGTGTTCCGTCCCGTGTTCCGCCCACTTTTCTTGTGTGCGCTACGCTATGTGCGCTTTACATGTGCACGTAGCACACGCCGTTTAGTGACGTGTGCGCCCGCATACACCACCCACGGATTCGGTGCATGTCCCAGCTTTTAGTAACGCAGCGCATTCCATGAATCGATCAACGGCTGCGTGTGCGGCTTTGGCACCCATGCGCTGCGATTTTCACGCTTGCGCTCCCCTTTTCGGCGCACATTTATTCCATCAGTTACCCCGAATGTGTCCTCTGAGTATGGCTTTGTAACAATCCCAATTATTAACAATCGAGATGTCAGTGCTCAGATTCTCTGAGAAGAAATGGGAATGCTGTTGTTGAATAAATTGTGTAAATTGTTCCATCTTTCAACGGGCAGAATTTAATCTCCATCTGTTAGGTTTATGTACATTTCGAAGATCGGATAATTGAATGTGAACAGGTGCATTGTCTGACAAGGTAATACATACCATCTTGGCATCTAACAGACGATCAGAAATGGTTTTTAAGACAAAGACATAATCAATTCTCGAGAAAGAATCATGAGGATTAGAGTAAAACGTGTATTCTAAATCAGATGGATGCAACAAACGCCATGCATCAATTAGACCTAATTCAGAAACAAAGTTGGCAAATTGCAGGTGGGATTTAGTTTTTTAAACCATACATTAGATTTCCTGTCTAGGTAGGGATCTAAAACCTCATTGCAGTCTCCACATACAATAAGGTTGTTGGGATTGGAGTTTAGGATATTATTTCTTAGGTGAATCCAGAATGCGGGAACAGTGTTGGTGGGACCATGTACATTTACACTGGAGCATTCAATGGACTCGATAAGTAACTTAACTAGAACCCATCTTCCCACATCATCTGATTGGGTATCTATAACCTTAAATTGAAAATGTGTATTGATAAGGTGTAATTACCCCATTCTTTTTCCCATTAGCCTCACTTAAGAACACTTGACCCACCCAAAGTAATTTCAGTTTCGCGGCTTCGACTTGTGAAAGGTTCGATTCTTGTATACATGCTATGGAAGGTTTGGCTCGATTGAGATGGGAGAGAATTTTCTGTCGCTCAATAGAGTTACGCAAACCCTTAACGTTCCAAGGTGTCATATTAAATGACATATACCAAGCAAGGGGTAGAATACGAAGACGTGCAACACACGATATCAGAGTATTTAGTACAAAAGTGTAAAACATTATAGTACAGAAGATAAAAGTTAATGGCAGCCATACAGGGAACAATGCTAAAGAGATCTGCTTATGTGACAAAAAACAAAAGGGAGAGACATAACAGGGAAGGGGGTTGACAAACGCAAACAACATGGATCCCTTTAACCTCCATGGAAACCGGATAACCTTGAACAAATTAGTGGCTAACGGGACAGAGACAGAGAGATTCTTTCCTGAATGACTTGTTGTAGCACACTCATCACCACCGAGTGAGCTTAACATTTTTACAAGAGCCTTCTTTTAGCCCTCCAGCCTTCTTCCGGCTGTGTTTTACCTCTCCACCCACCAGTGGTTTCTCCAGACGAATTGTTTTCTATCCCAACCTTAGTGACCCACGGGCACCAGTAAAGTTATACACTTTGGAAGGAAAAAACAGTTGACCTGCTTAGCAGGTTGTACCCACACTCCAGATCAAGCAGCCCCAAGATCTAATCCATACCTTGTTGAACATTGCTCAACCGTCTGGAGAATACCATTTTTTATCCT
Organism: Ambystoma mexicanum; assembly: GCF_040938575.1. Taxonomy (NCBI): domain Eukaryota; kingdom Metazoa; phylum Chordata; class Amphibia; order Caudata; family Ambystomatidae; genus Ambystoma; species Ambystoma mexicanum. The sequence goes on from NC_090937.1 coordinate 444,893,363, forward strand.
CTGTTCCTTTTGGACGATATGTGTCTGTCACTGGACACAGCCACCAGTATAGAAGGTTGAGGGACAGCTCTCTCCTCTATATCTATTTAGTAGGCGACACACCACGCGCTACCCAGGGATAGACACCCCCGCCAGGGCTAGGGTGTTCTTCCTTAGGGCTAGGTACGCCGAGTTGGGTGGCCCCTTCTTTCTCTGTGTTTGAGTGTGAGCACTCCAATTGATCAATTTGTTAGCATACTTATGATGCACCTAGAATATCTACCTTCCTAGTATAACCGTTGTTGTTGTGTTACCATAAGTTTTCCTTGTTAACGGTTAAAAGGACGATCACGGTTTTACCGTGCACTTTAGCTTTCCAAGCTTTACCTGTTGTTTTCAAGTTTCACCTCTAAAACATGTCATCTTCAGAAACATTAGATACACTGTTTCTCATTGGTTTTCAAACTATAAGGTCCTTTGTTATATGGACTACTACAATTGTTTGGCACACTTGTGCCAGTTTGGAACATTCGGTTCACTTAGCAGCACGTAAGCCCAGACCCAGATGCAAGGAGATGGGGCATGACACTACCTCCCCACCCGATTATCTCAGCATCTCTCATCATCCATGCCTTCTGCCATGGAGATTGTCTTTGAACTTGGCATTGCAAAGTATCATTGTCTCTGAGAATAAACAGGAGTGATGGCAGTCGCTATCGTGTTCTAGGACTCCAGGTTCGAACTCTATTTACATCCTTGGCTCACGTGACAGGAGACCACGATTTGGTCCATTTTGCAGGTTTTAAATGCTCTAAATGAATTAAACTTGGCACTCTTGGTGTTCTTTCTTTCCACCTTAACAAGGGATGATTCATCCTTCACAAGTTCGCTCCTTTCCAGAATAGATAGCTGACCTTGGCTGCTTCAGTCTTGACTCCAGGCCAGACAAGCTCACCATGCAGCTCCACGATTCAGCTTATTCTTGCTGCAACATAGTTTTCCCTTCCTTCTTCATGGGTCCTGGCTAACTAAATGCATGATAACGATGTCCAGCTTATATACAATGGCGGCTTCGCCTGCATTCTATTCACTATGTATAGCCAGGATCTATGATGACTTAATCTGATTGTGTTTCATTATCTGTACAATTATTGAACGGTTGATTCTCTGCAACACTTTGTGCCCGTGTAATCTTCTTTTTCGTATTTAAAAGTTCACTTGATTCTTTATTTCGTCATTAGTCTCTCCAGGATATATACATCTTCTTCAGCCAGGATCCTGAGACGTCATTCATACTCTTTTGTAACATCACAGGCTTCTTTTCTTCACTCCTTCTCATATTCCTTCAGGGAGTTCCTCCCTCAAATTGTCATCCCTTCAGGGATACATTCGGTAAGGTTGTCTCAATGGATATCTTCTCTCAAACACACGTTGCGGTATTGGCACAACTGCTGGGGTCAAGCACGACACTATCTCTGGCTTCCAACATATGGGAGGCAGGGTGGCAGGGTTTCCTGCAGAAGCATGCAGCTGCTCCTCTACACAGATGTCAGAAAAAAGTAACACTGTAAAATGGCCCGCTTCACTTCTTAACTAACATCTAATCAACGCAGCTAAGCAACACAGCTAGACAATTCCTCAACTCAGATAGCTGCATGGCCATTGCCAGAGCAATCACGGGGGTGAGATTGGACTACTGTAACGCCCTTTTGCAGGCACATCCACAAGGAACTTAAATAAACTGCAAGTAATACAGAATAATGCCCTCAGAGCAGCACTAAACATCCCGAGAAGGGACCACATCACAGCAGCCAGAAAAAAGGCTCACTGGCTCCCTATCAAAAAAAGGATTATCTTCAAGACTCTCTCTATCACCCACAAATGTTTGAGCAAGACTCCCCCCCAGTACCTGTCCCAAAAATCGAAAGGACAAAATCCAGACCATCCGTGCCCCCAAATTGACCATACCAAGAGTGAAAAGAGCCCAAGAAGGCCGAAGAAGCTTCCCAACAGTCGCAGTTAACCACTGGAACTCCCTCCTAGCAGATGTAAGAGCAGAGGATTCATACTGGGCCTTCCAAAAAACCTTGTACACCTGTCTCTTTGCCTAAACTATCGCCAACCAGGATGTCACCCTGCATGCACCCCATATCCTGAATGCCCTTTTCTCTCCTAACTGTATGTCCACTCACAACGTATTACTGCTTTACCCCCTGTTATAAATCAAGCTTGTGCATAAATGTAACTGGTCTGCAACAGCACCCTGGTGCCCTAGGGTTTAGGCGCTCTACAAATGAAAAAAATATTACAATTAAAAAATAAAAATAAAACATCCCTGGCCCTAAAACCAGCACCTACCTACATTTTCACTTCAGGGCCTGCTCAAGCGAGTTTAATAATGGTTTGAAAATGGCTTTGTTGTTGAAATGCCTCGTGCAGGAAATTATTTACAAACGCCATGCCACGCGATTGTGAGAGCTTGCCAGAAGGGTCCAGATCAGGTGAATCAAGCTACCAAATGCTGAAACCATTTTGTGCCCTTGTCCTCACATTCCAAAGCAGTCAATAACCGAGCATCAACCAGATATATCAAAACAATTGCATTCGAAGGATTCTATGCACACAATGTTCAGACTTGTTCTTGTCTTCCGGCCTACATTGATTCACTTGCTGCCCCTAACCCAAGACGAGATAGAAGCCGGACTTAAGAAATTTGAAAAGGTCCCATAGGAGGGCCATCAGGGGGAGCATGGCGAGCAGTTCCTAGCTGCGCCAGTTCCCGAACCTGATATCAAAACGGGAGACTGACCCCCCCTCACCTCTCCCAGGCGGCAACGGGTATCCCCCATGGGAGAGACAAGCCTGGGGCATCTCCATTCCAAAGCTGGAGCGGATCAGACATTAGACGGCGAAGTTAGAGGTTAGCCATGCCAACAGCTGGAAAGGGAGGAGGAGGCACGGAGGAGCTGCGCACCAGGGGAGACAGACCACACAAGGCCTGCACAGGTCCTGCAGAAGAAAGGCCCTGAACGAGGGCCTGGCGCAGAGTGAGTGCTCTCTGTGCTGCGGGCAGGCCGCAAGGCGGTGACCCCCCCCGGAGAGTGGAGTGAAGAGGGGTCCTGGGGGCCAGACCATTGGCGATTTACAGACAGCAAGGTGCTCAGCTGGGCCTGCGGTGAGTGTGGTGGGCCCAGTGGGGGAGCATAGAAACCACAGATTCCCTGGAGGACACTCTTCAAGGCCACAGGCAATGCACAGGTTGGGGCGCAGAGGCAGCAGCATCCCACGGGGGGCCCCTGGTGAGGAGAGGGGTAGCCCAAGAGATGCCCCAATAGAGCAGAGCCTGGAAGTTGGGGCACTGGAGGAGGAGTGAGGTGCGGGAGTCCCCTTGGTGGGGCTTGTGGAGCCCCCTGGTGAGGCAGACCCAGGAGGGGCCTGTGCTGTGGCCCATGAGGGGCACCTCGGGACCGGTAACCTGGTGCCGGAGGCCCATTGAGAGAGTCCAAATCTGGAGATACCGGGCAAAGGAGGTGGCTGCCTGGCAATGCAGACCTAGTGTGGGCATGCAACAAATGACGCTAGTGGCGAGGTGTGGGCCCCCTGGGATGGAACAGGGGCGTGTGTCCGCCTTGCCGTGCTACTGGAACATCTAACACAGTGGCCCGAGAAACACCAGAGGAGTACAGAGGAACCCCTAAAGGGGAAGTGAGAAGGTAGGGCAGAGACACAAGGGCAGGCCCTAACTAAGCTGTGGAGGGAGACTGTCGAGAGTCCCCAACAGCCGATTGAAATAGGAGGCGAGTCCCAAGGCCCAAAGTTGTAAGAGGAGGTGAGGGCCCCTGGGTCAGCAATGGAGCGTGGGCCTTCCTTTTTGGACACTATAGTAAGGTTGGCCCATTGGTCCAATCTAGTTGAAGTCTTGGGGACACCAAAGGAGACGTTTGACCACTGGAGAGAGTGACGAGAATATTGGGGAGTACTTTCTTGGCCTGAATAGAGGACCCTAGATCCCCTATGGACTGGAAAGGGAAATTTGGTTTGTTTGTTTATTTCATAATGCGCACCAAACCCTCAGGTAGCAGAGCGCAGCAGTTACAAGAATATTCGAAACTTAGTTACAACATATAGATCATTACATTACAGTGCATACAATTTGGGTACGAAGGGTACAAAATACAGAATGCAGGATACATATATTAATAGGGTACATATACATAGAGTCTAGTGGGGCGTCCAATGGTCGGAAGCGACTTGTTAGATGTCCTTGGTTCGAAGCCAGTACAGCAAATTACGTCTAAATCTAGAGTATGGCTGTTCCACTCTAAAAGCAGTGGGGAGTGCATTCCAGGAAAGAGCAGCTTTAACTGGGAAACTAGCTCCCCCTGCTTTGGAAAGTCTGAATCTAGAATTTCTAGGCAGAGATGGTTGGAGGCTCTAGTATGGTGAGTTGAGATTCTTCTGGTCAGTCTAGCAAAGAGATAGGGAGGTGCAGCATAATTGAGGCATTTGAAAGTGAGGGATACCATTTTGAGGAGTATCCTGTCGCACATTTTTAGCCAGTGCTGGTCTTTTCTGATGTTAGATATATGTTAGATATATGCTCCATGCGGGGTATATTCAGGGCTGCTCTTAGAGCATTATTTTGCAATATTTGCATTTTATTTATGATGTTTTTGTTAGCGCCTGCATATTAGGCATTGCAGTAGTCTAGCTTAGACATTATTAGTGCATTGGCAAGCGTAATGCAGCTAGTTTTGGATAAAAAGGGTCTGCAGGCCCTGATCAGTTTACAGGTATAAGCTGTAGATGAGGCCATGGAGTTAACTTGTTTTTTAGGTGATAATGTAGAATCAAGGTAAAAACCTAGTGTTTTTACCTCAGTTACTACTTGGATTACGTTGCCATCAATGTTGAATGCAGCATAGCTGGGGCTGAGTTTTTTTAGGTTAGAGCCAGAACCCAGAATCAGGATCTCATTTTGTCGTCATTCAGGCAGAGACCGTGTGAGGCCATCCATGCCTGAATTTGGAGGTATATCCTGTTTACCAGAGCCGTGTCTTCGACGAAGTTACCCAAAAGGGGTATGAGGATCTGGGTTTCATCAGCATAGTTAGTGTATGTGACACCCAGCCTGTCAAGTTTGTCGAAGAGTGGCTTGGTAAAGATGTTATACATTGTCGGGGAGACGCATGAACCTTGTGGGACGCCAGAGGTAATTTGGATTGGTTCTGCTGAGGCTGAGGGGGAGATCACTCTCATCGTACGGTAGCTAGGAAGGATTCTACCCAGGCTATGGCTTCACTCGAGAAATGGGCGGCTGCCACTAGGCGTTGGCATAACACTGCATGATCCACCAGGTCAAAGGCTGCCAATAGGTCAAGGAGGAGTAGCATAGCTCTTTTACCTTTGTCCTTCAACTCGTTGATTTGTGTCTTTAAATCAATTAGAGCCATTTCAGTGCCGTGTTTTGGCATGAATCGGATTGGCGTGATCCTAGTAGTTGGTTAACCTCCAGATAGCTTTGGATTTGGAGGTAGGCTACTCTGTCGATGATTTTGAAGAGGAATGGGACCGTTGTAATGGGTCTGTAATTGGTGGGGATGGCCGGATCTAGGGTCTGTTTCTTAATGTGTGGTTGTACCCAATATTCTTTGAGGTTAATTGGGACAGTGCTCGACTTAAAGGAAGCGTTAATTAATTTAGAGATAAAGGGTGCTAGATCTCTAGCTGCATCCTTAATTATTTGTGCGGGGCAGCTATCGCCCTGGAAGTTAGAAAGTTTCAGAGATATTATAACCTTTTCGGTTTCCAGTATGGAAATATTAGTAAATCTGAAGGGTTTATCAATGCTGGGTGTTGCAGAGGGTAGGGTAGGATGCGTCTCAGTGGAGCACAGGGATGCTTTTTTATTAGCTATTTTAGACTGCAGAGTCATTATTTTGTTGGATAAAGCATTTTGGGTGCTAGTACACCATTGTTTATCTTTCGGAACATTATCTGTGGGTGGAATAGGATTTTCCATTTCATGAAGGATGGTAAAAAGCTCCTTGGTATTGGAGTTAGCCTTAGTAATTCTGTCATTAAACGTATTCCTTTTGGTTTGGATTATTTCTTTCTTGTACCTATTGGCGAAGTTAGTTAGTAGGGTAGTTGGTTGATTTGAATACGCACAGGGCCAGCACTCTGGAAGCACTGGCCCAGAGAGGAAAATGCAGGAAGGAGGGGAGGACCCTGTATCAACGAAGAGGGACATCACCTCGTTGATGGAGGAGGTCAGAGGAATGAGGGCGGATATTGGAGGCAAAGTGGACAAAATGAATGTCAGGATTGACGCAATGAACAAGAGGTTAAAAGCAGTGGAAAATAATCAGTCCTTTCCTGAAACTTTGGAAACCCAGATAGATATGAGGATGGCGGAACTTGAGAGAAGGGGAAATCACACGTAAAATGGATGACTTCGAGAATCGAGAAAGGAGGAACAACTTGTGATTCTTTGGGGTGCCTGAGAAGGAGGGTGAGACAGAAAGAGATCTCTGCAGGTTTGTCCACCAAACGGCGAAAGTGCTCTTCAGAGATGATACAATCGATGAGCCAAAAATTGACAGGGCACACAGAGTGGGTGGAGCAGGCAGAGGCCCAAGATCCATGCTGGCTCATTTCCATAACTATCCAGACAAGCAGAAAATATTGGAGAAGGCGAGGGGGGTAGGCACAGTGATGGTCCGTTAAGGGGCAGGTGATTGGTTACTAGATTAGATGCTGGAACGAAGTGTTGCTGCTGAATGGGTCTGGTTGAGAGTGTTAGTGGGGGGGATGTTGAAATGTTGAAATGTTGTGGTTTGAAAGGCGGTGGGGGCTCTTGGTTTTGGTGGTGTTCAAATGGTTGGGGAGTTTCGTCCAGTGATGGTAACTGGCGGAAACCGGGTGCCAAGGGAAGAGGGAGGGGTGTTGCTGGGGGGGTGTGGAGATTCAGAGGGGGGCGACTATTATGCGCTGTCATGAGCCACACTGAGAATACATGGGGTCTGAGGAGGTCTGTCCAAAGGGATGTGCTGAAGGTGGGGAGATGGTGTACCTAAACAGTGGGGAGGGGAATGATCATTTGCGGATCTGCACATTGAATGTTAAGGGGCTTAACTCACCAACCAAGAGGTCCTTAGTGGCCAGAAAATTTCAGAGATCTGGGATTGATGTTCTCTTTCTCCAGGCGACTCGGTTTTCCAAGGGTGAAGAAAGGAGAATTCCCTGTGTTCTTGTGGGACAGGAACTCTGGAGTTCTGGGGAATCAAGAAAGGGGGGTCGGTATTCTGCTGCACAGGAGATTGAAAATGGAGGTAGCGAAAATGTGGAGGTGCCCAGAGGGAAGTGCGGTTCTACTGTCTGGTTTCATATGAGGGGTCATTTTCACATTTGTGGCACTGTATGCTCCTAATCAGGGTCAGCTATGCTTTCTTGAGCCCATGCTAGCAAGACTTTTGAATGAGGTTACGGGACACCTGGTATTGGGGGGGGATCTCAACATGTGGGCAGATGTGCAGTGGGATAGGAGAACCATGGGAACAATAACGGCAAGTGCCACACATGTGTGAATTACATCACAGACAAAAATATGAGTCAAGTTTTGTGAAAATAAAAAAACACTGAAAAAAGAAATTCTTTTTGGGAGTGCACAACAAGGAGTACTTGTATTGTTTCCTAATTTTGTTTCAATACATTGGGTAGCCTCAATGCCAACAAGTACAAGGTGCAGCATACAAAACAAGAATAATCTTATCTAACATTAAGGAAACTCGCCAAAAGTTGGTATAGGCTGCAAAATCAGTAACCACACATGTGGGGGGGATGGATTACAGGCTTGTTTGTATTCACATGGGACGCTTGGTGCTTCTTCCAACCCCAGGAATGGGGATTTATGTTTTACTCCGTGCCCCATGGGACGTATACTAGGATAGATTACTTGTGTGCGCCAAGAGAGCTCTCGAGGTGGCATTGGGTTCCGAGATTCACCCGATTGCATGGTCAGACCATGATATGGTATCCCTGAATATGCCCTGGCTTGGGCTGAGTCCTGGGAAATCGATATGGAGGTGCAATGAGCCCCTATGGAAGGACACAGTCTTTAGGGAGAAGTTTAAAGAGGCGATGAACAAGTACTTCCTTTCGAATGATTCAGGAGAGGTGGATCAGGGTACAGTTTGGGATGTGGGCAAGGCAACATGGAGGGGTCTCCTGATCAGGGAGGGAGCACATAAAAAGAGGGAGCCGACCTTGTTGGAGAATATACGGCATAAGGACCTTGGAGAAAAGAATACAAGCTATGGAAGAAGGGGTGGAGGGTGGATAGACGAAGTACAGGGTAAGAGGGAGGAACTCCATCTTTTAGAAGAAGGAAAGGTAGTCCAGAAGCTCCAGTTCATAAAGCAAAAGTATTATGAAAAAGGGGACAAGGCGGACGCGCTGCTGGCAGCGTGGTTGTGAGGCCAAAGGGTGGAAAAATAGATAACGAGTTTAGAGGGGCCAGAGGTCACCCTAGTGACATCACATGGGGGGATGGTTGAGGGTTTCACTGACTTTTATGAGGGTCTATAAAAGGGGAGGGACCTGTCATCAGGGGATGGGGTGACACCTTATTTAGAGGATGTGTCCCTTCCAGCACTTACTCAGGAAGAGGCAAGGCTTATGGATGACCCCATCATGGTGGAGGAAATCATGCAGGCTAAATGGAAATTACACTTGGGTAAGGCACCAGGGGAATACGGTACACTGTAGGCTTTTAGAAGACATTTGCGGGGACCCTGGTCCCACATCTGGTCAAATTATTCAATAACATACTTGAAACCGGACGGGCCCCGAGATCGCTCATAGGGGCACTCACCTTAGTTATACCTAAGAGGGTAGGGATCCCCAGCTCTGTAGCTCATATCGGCCGGTCCCTCTCCTCAACATGGACACAAAATTGTTCATGCGTATGTTGGCAACCAGGCTGGATGCCCATATGCCAAGGTTGGTGCATGCGGACCAGGTGGGCTTCATCAGGAGTCAACAAGGAGCGGACACAATGCATAAAATCCTCCATCTGATCGAAGGGGACCTAGGCGGGGGAGGGAACCCCATACTCCTATTAGTTGACACAGAAAAAGCATTTGACAGAGTGGACTGGGGATTCCTAAGGGTGGTGCTTGTCAAGTTTGGAATAGGGGAAAAGTACCTGCGGGGAACCATGGCACTGTTTTCAAAACCGACAGCCTGTGTGGCCGCAAATGGGAATTTCTCACGATGGTTTGGACTGGGTTGGGGTACCGGACATGAGTCTCCCCTCTCATTGCTTCTTTTTGCACTGTCCTTGGAGCCCTCGGCCTACGGGCTGTGGAGTGACCCCCCGTGTGGAGGGAATTATTGTGGGTGGGGTGGACTATAAACTGGGTTTATATGCCGATGATATCTTATTGCATCTTAGAAAACCAGCATCCTCGGTCCCAGCGACGGTGGAAATAGTAGAGCAATATGGGGTCTTTGCAGTCTTTAAAATGAACAAAGGGAAATTCATCCTCTTCCCAGAGGATAAACTTTGGTATAAATGTATAAATGTCACGAGAAGGATGGGGAATCTATACGAGGCGAACTCCCCCTTCCCCCGTTAACAAGGCTATTCGACGACCTGGAGAGGGTTGTATACTAATTGACCTTTTCACAATTGACCTCAGGCTAATTGACCTTTTCACAATTGACCTCAGGAGAATTGACCTAATTTAGAAGGCCAATTAGGACATATATGCGGGGGGAAACCCCTTGCAACCCCCCACCCAATCCAAAAACCCCTGCAACCCCCCACCCAATCCCTTTATATTATTTATAATCCAAAACCAACCCAATACATATATAAAATAACTAAAGTAATATAAAGATCAATTGTGCAGAAGGTCAATTAGGACCACTATACTTAGGTCAATTGTGCAAAAGGTCAATTGTAAAAGGTCATTTTGGGTAATACCCTGAAGAGGCGGGGCAAACTGACAATCTCATGGCTGAGACGGTTAAACACAGTAAAGATTAACTTTCTCCCCAGGATGCTTTACATATTCCAAATGCTCCCAATTCAAATCCCAGACTTATTCTTTCGGGAGGTCAAGGGCCGCCTCCTGCGGTTCCTCGGGTAGGGGAAATAAAACACAGTGGCATATGTGGTACTGATACTCCCGAAGGACATGGGGGGAGGCTTCCCAGACATATACCTATACTACAAAGCGATACAGTTTAGGGCTCTAATTCCGCATCTGAGGGAATGGTGGTACTCCCAATGGGTGGACTTGGACAATTTGTACCTTAGTCCGGGGACAGTGGGGGAGTGGGCCTGGGTACCAAGAGATCGAATCCCGAGAAGGATCAGGGAACATCCTATTCTAGGGGTTATTTGGAACATTTGGAAGAAAGGCCCGGAGATGAGGGGGGTGACAATGTGGCCCTCCCTGATGAGCCACCTGTGTGTTCCGGGGGTGAGGGATTTGATCCCAAACCTGGACAGGTTCCAAACATCTTTAAAAGCGGGATTAACAAGGATTGGCTTGTTGCGGAGGAATGGCCGCTTCATCTCGTTGGTAGACTTGGAGGAAGCTCTGGGAATAGGGAAACTCTCTGTGTTCTCATACCTTTAACTGAAGGGGGTGTTCACGGCGCAATTTTGGAAGGATCTGATACAGAGGTAGCTCCCCCCCTGGAGAAGGTCCTGGACTAAGAAAGGAAAATGAGAGGCTTCATTTTGCCCTTATATATGGCACTACTGTAAGTCAGCATGGAAAGCATGGACAAGCTTCATAGGAAATGCCAAGGAGATTTGGGAATGGAATTGGACGACCATTTGTGGGACCAACCAGATGTGTTGTAGAGCGTATAGGGGTTCCATTGCATGCCATAAACTTCATGCGATTAAACTACTCCATAGATGGCAGTATGACCCAGTGCAGCTCTCGAAGATGTTCCCAGAGGCAAGTCCTCTCTGCTGGCATGAATGTAGGGAACGGGACGATTACTGGCACATTTGGTGGGGCTGTGAGAGGGTTCAAATGTACTGGGACGAGGTGCTGGGATGCTTTAAGGAACTGGAGAGAATCCCCCAAAGGGAAACGCCACTGTTGGTATTATTTGGGCTGAAGGGCAGTTAAGGAGAATATAGCAGATTCCCACGACTATCGCACTTTCTATTATTAGCGGGCAGGGAATGTTTGGCAAAGTACTGGAAGAGGTTACTGCTACCGAAGAAGGAATGGGTAAATGTCAGGAAAAGTATATATGAGATGGAGAGAATTACAGCAGCTATACACGGCAGGGGTACAGGGGCCGGAATGGGGGGAATTCAAAAACAGATATGTGAGAAAACGGAAGCCTGTACTGGAGGTCAAAGGGCTGGTGAGGTGGACGGAATGAGGGGCGGAGGTGGTCCGAGGTGGTACTTTTAGAAATGTTCAAGAACTGTGGGGGTTAATAGGCATGGGACAATGATCAATGCTGGATTGTAAAAGGGAACGGTTCAGGCGGACAGTACTCAGGGGAGACTTCCTGGAGTCTGGTGGTTGTGACAACAAAAGTTGTGGGTGATGGGGGTGGGTGTTTATACAGGGGGAACATGTGTTGGATGCCATTCTTATGTGGATCACTTTGGCTCGATACTGATACTTGGCAGCACTGTGTATAGTTTTTTGAAAAAAGATAATAAAGTTTAATTTGAAAAAAAAGAAAATGTCCCATAGGTACAAGTGCATTGAAATAGACAAAGATGTAAGACTATGTTAGTATGTTCTTAGTCTTTTATCTCTCTCTATTTTGCTTATTGTTCTTTATATGTTTACCGGGGGCTTTGAATTCCGTGGCAGAGACTTACAACAAGCATTGACAAAGCCAATAGGTCTGGCTCTTTTTTATAAGTGTGAGTGAAAATCAATGCTGTCACTAGAAATCAGTATTGGGAGGCAAACCAGCAGGAAAAAATACAAGGGATCGTGAGGTGGTGGCACATCAAAAAAGCCTCAACATGCCAAACTGATTTAAATATGGCTATATTTTATCAAACTGGTTAAACATTTTTTAAATAATGGCTTAAAATGGTGCATTTTACAGCACACTTTCTTTGAAGAATTGGGTAAAAAGCTAAGCAGTTTGCAATTGGATTTGTTGGGTAAATTATGAAAAAATCCAATAGGTTCAAATCACCAACAGTGATATGATAGGTTATTTATAACGTGCTTAATACCCAGAGGTTTCTAAGCGCGGACCCGCGGATCAAACCTGTGGTGCTCCATGACATCTTGCTTCCAAGGCAAGCATGTTGCCCCTGAGCTATCCTCCTGAGACACAGGAGCATTTCTTCAACACATTTTCATGATGCCTTGGCCCTCATTATATGCCAGTATAAAAACATTTTCATGCTGGCTGTGCCCATACATTTCCATACTGCTTGCACCAATATATGCAAGTATTCCCATAAAACATACTCCTGTTTGCTTTGCACATAATTTATTTCATTTATTGGATATTTGTTTCAAGGTGCCACAAGACAAAAAAGTGGGGGGGCGGGAGGAACAAGGGAGAAAGATAACAATAACGGTCCTACTAGGCCTTGTGACATTCAGATTGTGCAAGTGCAGTAACAAGAAATGCGAGAGAGGGGGGGTGGCAGTCTGCACAAATGCAAAGCGCTAGGGTGGGAAGGAAAAGGTAGGGTAGAGAGGAGAGCGTGCAGGTGGGAGGATAGAGGAGGGGGAGAGGGTAACAGGGAGTAGGCAAGTGCTAAAGGGGAGGGCAGGAGGGCAAGTACCAGGGAATTGCATGGGGTAAAGGGGTGAGGGTCCACATGCTAAGTGCAAGGAGGGGGGTGGACTGGGCGGGGGGCCTGGTGCCCTGGAGAACTCAGAGGGAACCAGGCAGCCAGTCACTACAGCATATGGTGGAGATAGCAGGGGAGGGGGAGAGGGAAGGAAGAAGAGAAAATGAGGAGCTTCTGGAATTTAAGGAGATCTAGCTCAAGCCTGAGAGGGACAGGGAGACCATTCCAGCGGGAGGTTCCTGCGGAGGAGAGAGATCTACTGTCATGATGCATACCCCCGGGCATCCAGACCACGTCCATCAGCCCCGGGAGCAGGCATCATGTTGCCTTGAGAAAACCCAGCAACCCCTGTTAGGGGCTGTCTGCGTTCAGTCCTGGCGCCTATGGCGCCAGGCTCATATGGGACATCAATCCTGGTGCCATAGGCGCCAGGCTCATAGGTGCACACTTACCTGATGCAGACCATGCTGCAAGAAGATCCAAACCCATGTGAGGCCTGGAAGGGACTACTTTACTTTAGGGACTATTTTGTTACTCGGGTGTGGTCGGGGAGGAATACCTACCTGGGACTACTTTGGAGGCTATTTAAACCACGCCCGAAGAGCAGCACACGCTTCGCGTTATTCTGCATCCAGCAGCGTAACGTTCACCGTGCCAGCAGCAGCATCCAGCCTTCTGCCACGCCCGCCTCGAATCTGGAGCACCTAGAAAGAAGGAAAGAAGCAAAGGTTAGAACAAGAGTATTACCTGATTTCTTACCTGATTCTGTATTCATCGCATCTTCAAACCAGAGGAAAGACTTTGTTTTTAAATGCGTCGCATCTCAGCAGCAGCGACGCGCCATACTCACCGTTCCACGCAGCATTTCTTCGATCCGGCGCTGTCTCCATCTTTACATCGCCGAATCCCGGCACCTTAGGGGGACAAGAAACAACAAGGTGAGCAGAGAGAACAGACAGAGACAATCTCTTTAGCCGCCATATGCTTACCTGATTTTACCGCCGGAGGTATTATTCATCAGCACGCCACATCTTCTTATGCAGCACCTGTAAGAAGAGGAGAAAGCAGCAAGTTTAACCCTTGGCATTATTTACCGGACAGTGTTGGGTAACACAGACTTTTACCGGAGTGCTTTCAGCAGTCAATCTGTCAAAGTTGCAAGATAAAAGAGGAATTGGGCAGGAGTGAATTCCAGACATTTTGAACTCTTACAAACTATATACTTATGGCTCTTCGCCAGGACCTTTTGGAGTCAGGATTCGTCTACAACTCTTCCAATATCTTCAGGCCACTGAAGTAACTGGTCATCAACCCGCCCCTCCGTGCTTCCCAGAATGGAGGGCTCATCCTTCAAGAATATAAGGTGAGATTGCTGAGAGGGCACAGAGGTGATTAGTAGGGAGGACTGTGGGGGTGCTATCACTTGAATCCACAAGTGGCTAAATCCATCTCTCCACTTGTAGGAGAATATTTCTACGGGTCAAGCAGACAAGATTAGGAGGGCAGATCCAGTCAGTCATCGCTGCACTACGCTTCACTTGGATGGAGACTGCAGCAGTCCGGGTCTGACCGACGCCCCTTTGTGAGCCAGGTGAGCGTAACAGAACGCGAAGACTACCTAAAAGAAAACACCTGGGCGTTATGGAAACCTCTGAAACCGATCAACTAGCCCAACTGTTAGGGGAACTTAGGGCAGAGGTGCACTCTGCACGCCAAGAGACTAATGCCCTCAGGAGAGAACTTATTTTGTCAAAGGAACGCACTGATGATCTTGCTAGACAACTGCTGCAAAGCCAAGCCGGCCAAACACCACTACCTGGACTCGGAGGGAATCCAACTCCTGTCTCTTCGAGCAATCCTGTGCAAGTGGTTCTACCAGGGAGCATTCCTTTAGCTCCACCCGAACGTTTTGCTGGGGACCCGAAAAGGTTCGCCGTGTTCATGAACCAGTGCCGCTTGCACTTTCTATGCAGACCAGGAGCTTTCCCAAACGACCAAGCCAAAGTAGCCTTTGTACTATCGTACTTTAGTGGCAGTGCAGCAGATTGGTCAATCCCGCTGGTCAACCAGGATGACCCTCTTCTTCGGGATTTTCAAGGTTTTCAATTGAGCATGGAAAAACTATTTGCCAGACATTCGCAGGGTCAGGCCCTGGATAACAAACTTTTATCCCTACTACAAGGCACTCAGGATCTGCTAACCTATATCGCAACCTTCAACAGGTTAGTGGTGGAAACCGGCTGGCCAGAGGAGAAAAGAATTACTTTATTTCATCGTGGGCTTCGGGGTGAACTCAAACATGTTTTGGCCCAAGTGGTGAACCCACCCCAGTATTGCACAGAATATATAGACTTAGTAGTCCAGTTAGACCACCGACTCCAGAATCGAAAGGCTGATCGAGCTAAATTCGAGAATCGAGTACTGTTCAAACCACATGTTACCTCCAAAGGAACTGACACATCAGAACCCATGCAGATCGGGGGGTTAAGGGACCCTTAACGCAAAAAGAGAGAGAAAGAAGACGACAAATGCAATTGTGCCTTTATTGTGGGGCTTCAGGACATTTTCTAAGGGATTGCCCTATTAAAGGCATCCAAGAAAGTAGCCGGAGTAGCTGTTAGAAATCAAACAGAGCCTGAATCGGGAAACAACCATGCCCAACAAGCGTAGAGGTCCGCTTGCCGAGTTTGAAGAAGGACACTCAGTCCTCGCATCTAATCATACCAATGGTCCTCATTGATCCAAGACTCCCATCACGTATGCACGCAGCAAGGGCATATATCGATAGCGGGGCCGTAGGAAACTATGTGGACCATAAATTGGCTTCTAGGATGAATCTATCTCTCTGCAAACAGACTGCTCCGGATGTCGTCACCACAGTGGACGGAACTGAAATTGCCTCTGGGCCTGTAACTCATTCCACTACAGAGATGACAATGCTGGGTGAGGACGGGCATCGAGAGACTATTGTGTTTGACTTAATCAAAGCCCCACAGTTCCAAATAATACTGGGGATACCTTGTTTAGAAAGACATAATCCTTGTATCGATTGGCGAAAGAAGAGAATAACCTTCCCAGATTGTGCCACACCTGCTACCCGGAAAAACCCTTGAACAAAGGCCTGGCCACAGTCACTACTCCAGTCGTGCAGTTACCTCAGGAATACCAAGAATTCCAGGACGTTTTCCAAAAAGAACAGGCAAATACCTTACCGCCACACAGATCATACGATTGTCAAATCGACCTCATCCCGGTGCACAACCCCCATGCAGCAGAATCTACGCCCTCACGGAACCCGAAAACCTACACCTACGACAATATTTAGACCAATACCTTGCTAATGGTTTCATTCGTCCATCCAAGTCCCCTGTTTCCTCAGCTTTGTTCCTCATGCCAAAAAAGGAAGGTGACCTTAGAACGTGCATAGACTACCGCGCACTAAATCAGATTACGGTAAAAAAACGGTACCCATTGCCTCTGATACCCGAATTACTAGACCAAGTAAAGGATGCTTGTATCTACACTAAGTTAGATCTCCGAGGGGCATATCATCTGGTACGTGTAAAGAAAGGCGACGAATGGAAGACGGCCTTTCGCACTAAGTATGGATTATTCGAGTATCAGGTGATGCCCTTCGGGTTGTGCAATGCACCAGCAGTCTTCCAGTATTTTATGAACAATGTCCTTCGTGAACTCATTGACGTCTGTGTTGTTGTATACATAGACAAAATCCTTGTGCACTCCTCCTCAGAATCAGACCAGCACAAGTTATATGCAAAATTGGAAAAATGTGTTTTTCATGTTACGGAAGTTGAATTCCTTGGATTTATCTTGACTCCAAAAGGAGTCCGAATGGACTCACGAAAGGTGGACGCAATTCTCAAGTGACCATCACCTACTTCAGTTAATGGGGTACAAAGCATGCTCGGATATGCCAATTTCTACCGCAGATTCATTCCGGACTTCTCACATGTTGTACATCCCATCACAGCACTTTTGCGAAAGAACAAACGTTTCTTGTGGACCGAAGAGGCTGAAAAGGCCTTCCAAGAGCTGAAAGCGAAATTCACGTCTGTGCCTGTCTTAAAGCATCCACGCCCAGAGCTTCCATACATAGTGGAAACTGATGCATCCACTTTGGCCATGGGAGCTGTCCTGTCCCAGAAGGATCCTGAAACTAGTCAACTTCCCCCAGTGGCATTTTGGTCCAGAAAGTTCTCGGCACCCGAGTTAAACTATGCGGTTACCGATAAAGAGTTATTAGCCATCAAATCCGACTTTAAGGCTTGGCGACACTATCTTCTCGGTGCCAGGCATACCATTACTGTAATCACCGATCACCGGAACTTGCAGTATCTAAAAACAGCCAAAGCCCAGTCATCGCACCAACTTCGATGGGCATTGTTCTTTGCCGAATTCGATTTTGTGATTACTTATCGCCCAGGCTGTAAAAATGGCAAGGCAGATGCCTTAAAACGAATAGGAATGGAAGAAGCATATGCGAACCCAGAGCCGGTGCCTATAATTTCTGAACAAAGCATTCTTGGCATAACTACTTTACAGACACTAGAAGAAATTCGTTTAAAAATCCAACAACTCTTCAATCCAGCAGCCCTGCAGGACTGGGTAAAGAAAGGCCCGGATTACTCAGTCATCAATGATCTACCCTACTATCAAGGACAACTATTTCTACAACACAAGGAATTACAAGAACTTGTCATCTCCAATTATCATGATACCCTAATGGAAGGTCACCCAGGTATCGCAAAAACCGAAGCTAAAATTAAAAGACAATTCTGGTGGCCCACCTGGCGAAAAGATATAAAGTCATTTATGATGTCTTGCGGCATTTGCGCCCAAAACAAAAGTCAGAAGAAAAAAACAGCTGGCCTTTTACAACCTTTGGATATTCCACCTACACCATGGCACACCTTATCTTTAGACTTTAATACTGATCTGCCTCCATGTAATGGATTTAACACCATTCTAGTTATCGTGGATCTTTTTTCCAAGATGGCCCACTTTATTCCTTTGAAGGGATTACCTTCTGCTTCAAATCTGGCCAAGGAGTTCCTCGAAAACATCGTTCGAATACACATGTTTCCTTCCGTATTGGTCTCTGACCGAGGTAGTCAATTCATTTCACATTTTTGGAAGAAATGTTGCCAATTGGCGCAAATCGACGTAAGGTTATCAACCAGTCACCATCCCCAGACCAATGGTCAGACGGAAAGGACCAACCCGACCCTTGAACAGTACCTACGTTGCATGCTTTACCAGACCGAAAGTAATTGGAAAGATATTTTATGGATTTCCGAATATGCATACAATAACTCTGTACATTCAGGAACCGGACAAAGTCCCTTTTACACCATATATGGACACCACCCTCGAACCTCAGAACTCGATTCGCCTCAGCACTTAGAAATGCCTGCAGTTAGTCATTTACATTCTTCTATTACACAAGCCTTCAAGAAAGCAACAGAACATTTAAAGCAAGCAAAAGAGAAATACAAGAAAAATGCTGATCTACATAGAAGTGAAACTCCACAGTACCAAATTGGAGATCAGGTTTGGCTAGCTACAAAACACATACCTCTGAAAGGAACGCTGACTTTTAATCCTAGATATTTGGGACCTTACACCATTAAGGCCATTATCAACCCGGTGGCCGTCAAACTGGAATTACCCTCCAATATGCAAATTCATCCTGTCTTTCATGTTTCACTTTTAAAACCAGTTCAACCAGGAACAAGATTAACCAAACCACCAGATCCTATCTTGATAGATGGAGAACCTGAATTCGAGGTGAAAAACATCCTGGACTCCAAGGTGGTTAAATCAAAACTTTTTTACTTAATCGATTGGAAAGGTTACAGGCCACAGGAAAGGTCATGGGAGCCTAGTGACCACGTTCATGCACCACGATTAGTGAAGAGATTCCACCGGGACTTCCCAGACAAACCAGGACCAAGGGGAGGAATGACTTTAGGAGGGGCCTTGAGTGGGAGTGCTGTCATGATGCATACCCCCGGGCATCCAGACCACGTCCATCAGCCCCGTGAGCAGGCATCATGTTGCCTTGAGAAAACCCAGCAACCCCTGTTAGTGGCTGTCTGTGTTCAGTCCTGGCGCCTATGGCGCCAGGCTCATATGGGACATCAGTCCTGGCGCCATAGGCACCAGGCTCATAGGTGCACACTTACCTGATGCAGACCATGCTGCAAGAAGATCCAAACCCATGTGAGGCCTGGAAGGGACTACTTTACCTTAGGGACTATTTTTTTACTCGGGTGTGGTCGGGGAGGAATACCTACCTGGGACTACTTTGGAGGCTTTTTAAACCACGCCCGAAGAGCAGCACACGCTTTGCGTTATTCTGCATCCAGCAGCGTAACGTTCATCGTGCCAGCAGCAGCATCCAGCCTTCTGCCACGCCCGCCTCGAATCTGGAGCACCTAGAAAGAAGGAAAGAAGCAAAGGTTAGAACAAGAGTATTACCTGATTTCTTACCTGATTCTGGATTCATCGCATCTTCAAACCAGAGGAAAGACTTTGTTTTTAAACGCGTTGCATCTCAGCAGCAGCGCCGCGCCATACTCACCGTTCCACGCAGCATTTCTTCGATCCGGCGCTGTCTCCATCTTTACATCGCCGAATCCCGGCACCTAAGGGGGACAAGAAACAACAAGGTGAGCAGAGAGAACAGACAGAGACAAACTCTTTAGCCGCCATATGCTTAACTGATTTTACCGCCGGAGGTATTATTCATCAGCACGCCACATCTTCTTATGCCGCACCTGTAAGAAGAGGAGAAAGCAGCAAGTTTAACCCTTGGCATTATTTACCGGACAGTGTTGGGTAACACAGACTTTTACCAGAGTGATTTCAGCAGTCAATCTGTCAAAGTTGCAAGATAAAAGAGGAATTGGGCAGGAGTGAATTCCAGACATTTTGAACTCTTACAAACTATATACTTACGGCTCTTCGCCAGGATCTTTTGGAGTCAGGATTCGTCTACAAGTCTTCCAATATCTTCAGGCCAGTGAAGTAACTGGTCATCAAAGTGCCCCTGCGTGCTTTGCAGGATGGAGGGCTCATCCTTCAAGAATATAAGGTGAGATTGCTGAGAGGGCACAGAGGTGATTAGTGGGGAGGACTGTGGGGGTGCTATCACTTGAATCCACAAGTGGCTAAATCCATCCCTCCACTTGTAGGAGAATATTTGTACGGGTCAAGCAGACAAGATTAGGAGGGCAGATCCAGTCAGTCATCGCTGCACTACGCATCACTTGGATGGAGACTGCAGCAGTCCGGGTCTGACCGACGCCCCTGTGGGAGCCAGGTGAGCGTAACATCTACCCCTACTCTCTGTTTAGAGAAGCATCTAATCTGCAGAGAGTAGGAGCTAGAAGACCAAAGGGCTCTAGCAGGGAGGTATTTAGGGAGAGAGAGTTGGATGTTGCAGCGTCCCAGTCCCCAGAAAGCCTTGTGGGTGACACGGAGGGTGTTGAATTTGTTCCTAGCAGCAACCAGGAGCCAGTGGAGAGATTTTAAGGCTGGAGAGATGCTGTCCCTGGGCTTGAGGCCAAGGATACATCTTGCAATCCTATTCTGGATTAGTTGAAGGGGGCGAAAGGAGGTTGGGGAAGAGACTGTAGCAGTAGTCTAGCCTAGAGAGGACCAGAGGTCTGGAGACATTGAGTTTCTGGGGGAAGGTGAGGAAAGGGAGAATGCCTCAGAGGAGATGCAGCTGATAGTGGGCCTTCTTCGCAAGGTCCGCGGTGTGAGGAAAGATGGAGAGAGAAGGGGTGGGGGAATTCTGACCCTGTAGTGAAAATCAAAACTTGGCACCCATGAGCCCATAGTTTAGTTTCCCAATAACCGCTGTGAGCACAATATATCCTGCGGGGAAAAAAAACATAAAGGAAGAGGCACAAACATCACAGGGTTTTTGTGTGATAGTAAAACAAAAAAAATATATACAATTTAAATAAAATGAGTGGATGTACGTATAAGAAGCATGTTTCAGTTTGGAAAGGGATTTTTTGTTTTTTTCTAGGAAAATGTATGCTGCGCATTTGGAAAACAGTGTGCCCAGTATGTAGGAAGCCTGCTTTTAACAGTAAAGGCCCTCACCCCAGTGACATTCCTGGCTCATTAATTCCCGTGGCCCCTTTCAGGCCAGAAGAAAGAACAAATGATAAGCAAGTAACGCCTGCAAACACACGAAGGAGCATCTTTATTGCTCCTGGATACAGTTATTAGGTAGAAGGGGGAGCATTAATAAGGGGGAGGGGCAAAACAGCCAGTAGGGGGCAATCCCCCTACCCCTTTGCCTCCCTCTAGGGAGGCCAATGGTGAAAAGGTGAGTGGTTGAGCATGGAGATTTGGAAGGATGGGTGAATACGGTTGCATGAGAAAATGGATGATTGTGACTATGGGTGGGTGACTTTGAATATGGTTGGGCAGACTGATGGATGAATCAGTGAATATGGTTGTCAATAATGCATCAATGGTTGTATATGGTTGTGTGGGTCGATGAATGATGGATAAATATGGCTGAGGATGAATAGATTAGTACGTGAAAATGTTTGTATTGGTGCATTGATGGATGAATGAGTAAAGTATACATTGATGGTTGAGTGGTTGGATATTGAAAGTGTTATGTGAAAGCAGCAGTTGCTTTTTTATACTTTTCATGTATGGTATAAAAATACATTTGCTTGCATTATTCATTTCATTGAAAATTGGCTCATAACTTGCAGAAGTCTACACTGTATTTTCCCTTTGTGGGAGTCTTTTAGAAATTAGAAATCAGCAGCCCCTTTCTCTGTGTGCTTTTTGTAAGGCCAGTTAGGGAGTTCCATCTTCATACATGGCAGCTTCCTTTTGGGGGGCACTGGTCCGGACCTCCTCATTCTTTGCATTCGTGGACTTGTAATCTTCAATTTCTTGTAGACCAATCCTGGATGACAAGTCAGAGAAAGGGAAGAAACACAGGGCTGTCTTCCTGAATACTGTGGACGCAGTTATGATGTGCTTGCAATGTGTGTGTGATAAAGATGTTGTTGGCATGTCACTGTGTATGAGGATGTGGTTGGGTGGTTGTGATGTTGTCATGGATTAACTTTGTAATGTGGATGTGATTGTGGTGGGGCTGTTATTTGGTAGGGGATGTCCGTGTGATGGAGATGCCGTTGCTGTGACTTGTTTAAGTGGATTTCTTTTTTTGCTGGGGTCACATATGAAAAGCTGGCGGGCGAGGTGGTTGAATGCATTTAGAAACCTCTGCGGTGGCTTTGTGAACGTTGATCATCTTGTGCTGGTTCTCTAGTGTGTTGCGTACATTTTGGCACCAAAACAGGCCCCTTGTGCTAATAATCTGAATGGAAATAAGGAATGCAGGTGAGAATCAGGGGAAAAGATGGTGATTTAGACCAAACAGTGACCTGTCAGAGAGCATGAAAGGGTTCTGCTATAGACACAAACTGAGCATGTAACGTCACAGAAGACAAAACGCTGTCACAAAATCACCAATATCTCATTCCAAAAGAAGCAAGCAGTGGTAAGGCCAACAGTTTTGGGTTTTATGTAGGAATGGGAAAGACAACGTCCATGATGGTATTATCTAGCCATAACATGGCAACAGCTGGAAAATTGTGTTAGCACTTAGGTATATTATGGCAGTGCCTGGCAAGCACCTACCTAATACCTATGCAGGAGCCACAACTATTGCCAATGCTTATTTTTAACAGGATTTCAGTGCAAGGATCAGATGCAATGACACACATGTTGAATGTAAATCAAGTGCCTGAAAGCATACTTGATAGAGACATTTGAATTACTGCAGGAGCTGGTTTACTGTTGCAAATGGGCCATTAGCTTACAGAAGACATCTTAGAAATACCATAAGCTTCCCCGTTAAAGTACAGAGCTTGCTCAAAGAGACCCAGGGGGAGGATGTTTTAGATGGAAAGGGGCAGGTATTGGTTGACAATGGTCATAAGGACTAGAATGGCCATGAGTGGTAAATGGGTGGCTACATATCCAAACAATACCCACAGCATGTGTTCCCCATCCTCACAGCCCATCTATGTCCTAGCTTCACGTCCCATGCCAATAGTTGCAGTTTATAGGCAGTGCTTTAAGCCCCTCTTAATTGCCAATGTTTGATTCCTGCGCTTTCAATTGGCCTGCGTGAGAAGGCCAATTAGTCCGTTTTCTTCCCTTGGATTCCCAGGACTTGTTTTTCTCTTTCTTCTTTGAAATTAAGGAAAACTACAAGCCCCAGAATTCCAAGCAAAAACAGGACCAGATGACTTTGTCACAGCACACACATGGCCTCTAGAATCTTGAGAGCTAGCTCTGTGATTCTTACGTCCGTGCCACTTTAAGAGAGTTAAACATTTGTGCTCAGACTCCAATATCCGTAACCACAAACGTATTTCAAGAAAGCATTTTTTATTTGCCTCTGTCTGCATACCAATGGTTAGGGTGGTATGGCTGACTCTAGTACCCCAACCCACTGTGCCTAGTAGCCCAAACTATACCAGCACCTCCACCACCCAACCTCACCCCAGCACCCAAAATCAATCTGGCACTCCTCCCCACTGCTCCCATGACCAACATTGCCACCAGCAACCCCATCACCCAACCTAACCAAGAACACCCAGCGTCCAAATCCACTCTGACTCAACCAGCACTCAACCTCATTCCAGCACCTCAGCCCAGTGCCCCATCACTCCCTCATCCAAGCACCCTCACCATCCAACATCACCACTTTGCCCCACTCTTACTCCCCAACATCACCTGTACATGTCACCTTGGGACCTTGACCTCCTAACCTCCCCAGCACCCCACAACCAGACCTGACTCCAGTACATCTGGCCAGAACTCCACCACCCAACATCACTCTAGAGCCTAGCCACCAACCTACCCATAAACCTCATTCCAGCGCCCACCTCACCCACGCTAGACTCTCCAACACCTAACCTTAGGGCCCAAACAACCATTATCAACCCAGCAACTAGAAGATAGCAGTGTTGGCTGGGGTGGCATAGGGAAGTACAAGGGTAGGGAACCCCCAGAGGGGGAGAAGCAAAGTAGGGTTCAGAGAAGTTATCAGCAATCGACAAGCTGTTCTTTGAAGAGCAGGGGTTTCAGGTTTGTCCTGATTTGCAGGATAGATGGGTGAAGACCGATCTGCATTAGTAACCTGTTTCAGAGGTAGGGTGCATAGCAGGAGGAGTCCTGCTTCCTATTTGTTTTCCAGCTTGCAGCTGTTCAAGCAGGAAACATGAATTGTCTTGTACACTGATCAAAGTTAGGCATCGCTGAGTAGTCTACAGAGGAAGGGCCGTGTGACAGTACCACAGTCTCCTGATAGTGAAAGGACTGACAAATATGTTTGTAAAATGAAGGAACTACATAAAGGTAATTGATGTAAAGAGTGACTATCTCAATAGGGGAGTGTTACATCCAGCTTTTGATTTTTGATGCGTAAATGGTCCTTAGGTCACATGTACACTAACCTTCCTCCCCAAATGAGAAAGATATGCAAGGGAAGGCGTGACACAGGCACATTCAGGAATCCCGGTGGTATAGCCAGGAACCCTATTAAAAGACAAGCAGGGAAACATGGTGTGGATAAAGGCTGGCATGGTGAGGGGCTATCAAAGCAGTGGGTGGATCGCGTTGGTACCTGGGACTCACCGTAATGATTGCAGAAGATAAGCAGAAGAGTAGGCCAGAGAAATCGGAGCAGGTGAGCTACCAAACAGGCAATGGTTGGCTGTCTGTGCAGTAGCAGGCCGACAGAGCGGTGGCTGCTGGTAAAGAGATGCATGGTCCCATTAAGGTGTTGGGGGAGGGGTAAAGGTGGGGAAAAGCAGCACATCCAAAGGGCTGGATCTGGATTTCGTTAGAGTGGATGTAAAGGAAGCTGGCAAAATGATTGGAGTTTTGGAGTGCTGGTGAAAATTTATCTGAAGAGGAAAGGGTACATTTTACAATGATGGCAATATGAAAAATGTGTTACATAAAAAAATGGCATGATTGCAGGCACCAAAAAGAGATAAGGAAAAAGTCATAAATAGCTAGATTTGGACTCCTTTGTAAAATAAGTGACGTGATTACTATAAAAAAATGTTAATGTCTGATACGGCTTGGTTCATGGGCAAGTGCTTTGGCACAATCGAACTTTAGGTGAGAAAGTGTATGAACTAATTAAAATCACACAATGGACTACAAAGTGGTATTTAGTCGAACAGCCCCCTGCATGTGTGTTAGTCACTCTTTACTAAAAGAAACCAATTTCTGCGACATATGCTTTTTGAAATGTGATTCCTATTGAATGGCTTAACAGTGTTACATTCTGCATTCTAATTTAATAATAATAGCCACATTATGCTTGATTGCATACATTTAAAAAAAATAATAAAAAGGAGTACTTTAGCAAATATTCTAAAACCGTACAGCACGCTTGCAACTTAGCAGGAGCTGAATAGAAGTGCTGGATGACCAGCGGATGTCAGGAAATCATCCAAAAATCTTCACAAGCAGAGTTTGCTTTTGAAGTAGTCAGCAAGTTCTTCTGAAATCATCAGGAACAAAAGCGTTTCTAAAATAGTGATGCTGTTGAAGAAATCGGAAAGTCATCCATAAATCATCCCCAATTCATCAGGAGCAAATAGTTTTCGAAAATGGTAGTGCTCTTGAAGTAATCAGCAAATCATCCTAAAATCATCAGAAACAAAGGCGCTGCTAAAACAGTGATACTGTTAAAGTAATCAGCATTTCATCCTTAAATCATCCCCAAATCATCATGAACTATCCTGCACCTTTCCTGATGACTTTAAGAGCTTGATGATGTCTGATGACGTGAAGATGACCTCTAGTGAAGTTTGATGTTCATCAAATGACTCCAGGATGGTCTCTAATGTCATCCTTTTGGATCTGTGCTTCAGGGAGCAGGACACATGAAGTAAAGTAGAAACATTGTAGGTAATTCAGGTTAAAGGAATGGTTCGGTCAACATTTTTTATTGCCCCTACGGGTAGGCCATGTGTTTTTAAGCCTAAGTCGCTCAATTTTAGAAAAATTTCCTATGGACCTTACCCGAGTTTTCGTCCATTAAATGCACGCGAAAACAGGCACCAGGGAGCTGCCATTTTGTGATAATCCTATCATTTCCCCCATCGCCCTGGCTGACCTGCTTTTGCGGCACTAAATCATATCCCCCGCCCCTGAGCCTGACATTATCAAAACATTCACATTCCCCGCCTCTCTCCGTGACGTTACTGTGCTGCGTAGGCAAACGCGCCCAGTCGTCTTCTACGCGACTTCACACAGAACCCGGAAACCAACACAGATCAGCTCACAACACAGCACGCCACAATTCGGAATATGAAACTGTACTTTAAAATCAAACAGCAACACGGTAAATTTGGTAAAGTACATTTATTTGACATTAAATGTTTATAGAATATTCTGCAATTGCCATATGAACTCCGAAAGTCATTTATTTTCTTTTATCTCTATCTGCAAATCCGTAAAATTTTATCGTGAGTCACGCGCTGTTCCTTTATGGTACACAGGGTGTTGGTTTTCGTTCAAAGAAGCACTTTTGTCGCACGTTGAACCGCAAGGCTGTTCCATCAAGTAGGCACTAGGCCAGCGTAAAGGTTGATATGTTGCTTCTAGCCGCTAGTACCGCGTAAGGGCATATGGGCCCTTGGCGATCATCCGATAAGATCATCAGAATGGTGCAGTTGATTACATTAAGCTGCAGCTGGCGGCTGAAGAAACCATCTGCCGGTGTCTGAAACTGGTGGCAGGGGCAAAAGGGAAGGAAATACCTATTTTGAAAACATAAAATTTATAATTAGTCTCGCCAGCCGATCTTTATTAATATTATTAATTTTATTTATTACGGCCGAGCTGAAACTATTTGATTTCAAGGATAGTGCAATGGAGTATGTTCGGATCTAAAATCAATGCGAAAACTAACGAAATAAATCGAGGTTAGTACACAATGAGAAACAACTTTTTGTCTACATGCGTGTGGAATGTGGACCTGCATGCCCATGTGCCCGCTACAAGGACGATCCCACAAACCTTTTCAAAGCTCTTCATTCATTAATTTATTCATGCATCCATTCTTAATTCTTCATTCCGGTATAAAAGCGTCTAAGGAGTTACTTACATTATATTTGCAATTTCCATTGTGTCTCTGCGTAATGCAGTCCGTAAATCCCACTGTGCTCTTGACAACGATTTTTTGTATACTGAACTAACATGAAATTCGGTCTAGTTTAAGAATTTTCTGCCTTATCGTCTCTTACGTTATTGCACCCCCAAACCCTCTTCAAATGAAGTTCTTTCTGCATGGTCACTGTCTCTCAAGGTCAAAAAAACAATAGAACCTTATACTGCCAGTGCGAGTTGTGGGCCTCTTCAGGGCGCGAGCTGAAAATCAAAGCCGCTAACCTTCACTAGAAATGAGCATACATTCTTTCTTTGCAACATCCCGTAGTAAAGCCATCTGTGAGAACTTGAAGTTTCGAATCCATCTATGTAGTGCGCCTCAATGTGCAAATGCGAACTGGCTTCTCTCCCATCTGCAACGGCTCGCTTGGCGCGTTCTAAGGCCCCAATTTTGTCCTCGTGTCTGCGAGCCTTGAAGCCCCAAAGAACCATAACTATTGAGACTTTTAATTTTTTGGGGAAGGTCAGGGAAAGCATAAAGTGCCCGAGGAGTTGAGTTGAAAGTGAGATTTATTGTTTGTTTGTTTTATTATTTGCAATACGCAAGCCTCCCCTCGGTTAACAGTGCCCAGCATTTATAAGAGATTGCGAAAATTAGTTACATCAACAAAAATATATACATACATATATAGACTAGGTCAGCAATAGGAGGTGAATAGAGAGAGAATTCAAAGATGACACCCAGGTAGTTCGGCACCCAGGATGGTGAAGGTAGGGGTTAGGGTTAGCGTACTTTGTATGCACACTACAATAAAATTTATTTACAAAAAGACATTCGTATTACAATTATTTAAACCGGGATTTGTACTTCACAACCAGCTCTCCTTTGGGTGGACATGGCACAGTGGCAATGTTGGGTGGCAATGGATCAGTGCTCTGCACAGAAACGTTCAAAATTGCATATCTGTGCTTCTCTACTACAGCAACAATAAGGCTTTTGACAAAGTCGAACTCCATTTCCTCATAGACTGGTTTGATCACCCATTGCTTACTTCTTTTTGAAAAGGCCTTAGTGTAGCGAGGCACCCTTACATTACCCTTAGTCCTAGATTGTTCATGGCCAAGATTCTCGTTATGGGCCAAGACGGCAAGTAGAGTCCTATGTCTCATGCCCTGTATGCTGAAATGCAAACGCTTTGGCCTGTACTTTAGGCACATATTGTGGAACACCTCCAAACCTCCTGTGTGACAGAATTCTGTGAGTCCCCTCAAATCTCTTGATAGAGTTTTATCGAAAACAATCTTCTCAATGGCTTTGTGTGTCGGTGAAGATGGATTCAACCACTTCTTCTTCCGTGCCTCCACTGGGGATAAAGGGCCATGTTCACATTGGTGGAAATGTAGGTTTTCTGACCAGCGGTGCACGTTGGTACAGTGGTGCATCAGTGACCGCCATTTTTCAAGTAGTATTTCCACTGACCCTTCACAAGTTTTGGAGCTCCACCAAAGATGGTTGCTGATAGACTGGGACCACTCTGAAATACTTTCCAAACCTTTTTTTTCCCTGCAGCCGAGATTTTCTTATTGATTGATTTAGCAAGATGCCATACGTCAAATTGATGTTTAATATGTGGGAACTGCTCTCTCATTGTCTTGGCAATTAAAACATGTCTGTCCGTGGCTATGAGGTCGATGTGCATTCTCCTCGATTGTAGATATTCCACTGATTTTATAAATCCTAGTTTCTCCATGGCCACTGAGGATGTACATTGTGTTACCTGCACGACCACCGAACTCACAATTTTCTTACTATCCATGTCCTGAAAGTGGTAGGTGCAGTACTTGGCAGAAAATCCAGGGCTGTCGCACTATCCATCGCCAGCTAGCCTGAATCGCTTGCCTTCGAATGTACTTGCTAGAGACAATTGTTCAATTTTCCAAGCATCACTAATGGCCGGAAACAGATAATCATGTTGGTATTTGTAGTAGTGTGTTTTTGAAATGAAATGGAGTCCCACAAACTGAAAGAAAGACTCTAACTTTCTAAAACTGGAGCCACTAAAAAGTGATGCAGCTGCACACAGTAGATTGCCTGCTGGCAGTTTCCCCAGCATCGGTTGTGCAGACCATGAGAACGTATGATGTAATCTACAGGCGGCATGTATTGTGACGTTACCGCCTTGTTTTTGACGAGTCACATGAATCAATGGCTTCCCACATACTTTCCCTCTGAAGGAATGCCCACATTTCAGCATACTTATAATATCCATCAAACAACTGTTGAATACTATGTATTTGCCCTCTTTCATTAGACTGTCATCCTGCGTCAAAGTTGTTTCGGCCTGTGACGTTGAGGACATATCACCACATTTGAAAGAAATATCGCTGCTATCAAGTTCTGATGCGTCGGTGAATGCTGCTGCTGGTTCATTCTCTGTCATTTCAACATCTGCTACCTCAACATTGATGGGAGAACACAACAATGTCGACAGCTTTTTTGGTGGCAATTTTTTGGCGGGTGTAGATTGTGTGAATTGATCTGCGACTACTTCAGAGCTATCTTCAATACATACAGTATCATGTTGTTGCGTACTGTAGCAATGGTCCAATACAACTTTGCTGGATTCTCCGGACACATTAATTTCATGTTCTGACCATTGGACATGAGCATCCCGAGTCTCAACATGCTGCGTCTGAATTTATAGTTCCTCCATAGTGTAAATGGTCTGGCAAGCAACATCTCTCATTCGCTTCACTGTCTCTGTATGTATAGTTCGTAGACCCACAGGTAACTAGAGGACAGATTGGAAAAGGGATGTTCAGTTTAAACACAAGATAAAGTATAGTACAATTGACTGGAAAAAAACATAAAATAGTCCCCAGCACAAAAATATTTCTAAAGTTATGAACTGTTTGTAACTAACCTTATTTTTGTTTCTTTTCTTTGCAACTTTTTTGACTTGACCTTCAACATCTGCACGCTGTTGCTCCGATACTTATCCGCATGTCTCCCCTTCCTCTTGCGCTGCAACGACTATATTTTCTGTATCCGCATAGACAGCACGGAATGAGGCTCCATCGACTCCCTGAAACATAGTATTTTCATTACTGTGTATCAAAATATTGTTAGCGTAAAACGCACATGAGGACGAACACACATGTACATCTCAATAGCCAAACACGATTTAAACATTGTGTGGAACAATCAAACGACAAGTATTCGAGCTCTGATGACCTAGTTCGATGGAGATGTCAGTATCCATACCTCTGGCTCTACATGGACTGCCACGAATGATTGTATTGAAGAGGAGGCATCAGCAACTCCCTGAAACACAGTACTTGCGTTAGTATGGTTTTCAATATTGTAAACATAACACACACTTGGGGTCGACGGCACAGGTACATATAAAGAGATAACCACAAATGTTGCATTGTCTAAAAGAATCAAGGAATATTTAAAAATGATCAGATTTAATCGACTTATTTCTCCGATTTCTTTACATCTGCATCATCTAAATGGGATCTTGTGATTGTAGTGGAAGCTCCATCATCTCCCTGAAACACAGTACTTGCGTTAATAGGGAAGAAAGTATAGAAAATGGAATCACGTTATATGATCACGCTCGATGGAGCTGTCAGTATCATACCTCATGCTGCTGAAGAATATCTAGGGCTGTTGTCAATGTGGTACGCACTTCCGAAAGCTGTTGCGCTGATTCGTATCCGCATGTTCCCGCTTCCACCGGAATTACTTGAATGTCAGGCTCCGCATCAAGTGCGTGGGTTGACGATTCAACAACTGCCTGAAACATAGTATTTGCATTAGTAAGGATTACAATATTGAAAACACAACACATGCTTGGGGTCGACCGCACAGGTACATATCAACGGCTAACCACAAATGAAACATGTAGAACAATCAAACGACAAGTGTTCCAGTCCTGATGATCAGGGTCAGTTGAGCTGACAGTATCCATACCTCGGGCTGCTGAAGAACATCTAGGGCTGTTGTCAATGTGGTGGACACTTCAGCATCTCCCTGAAAGACAGTACTTGCATTAGTATGGATAACACTAATTATAACTGAAAACAAACACCAGGGGACGACAACTAAGGTGTCTATCAATTGGAAAACACTAACCAAACAATTGGTAAAATAATCACACGATACATACAAACTATTACTTGACATGCATAAAACAAGTCTGTAGCGGAATAGCCAAGTATGATTACCTGATACGCACTAGAATTGGTTGATAACTGCGAGCAAGTGACGGAAGTAGAATGTTCTTGCTTCAGATTCAAGGGATAGTCAAGAAGTTGTAAAGGTAAATTATTGTTTTTTTTTTTATTTTTTTTTAAACTTTTATTTTTGTTGACAGAGGCAGGTAGCATACACACTTACATCAGGACAGCAAGAGCAAATACAGTACATAGGTACATTAATGCAAGGGCTTTTCTGCGGAACATAAGCTGTCAGGGACCATCAGCAACATAACATGAGACACCAACACTTTAGACAACACTAGTAGAAGGCCGGGGAGATCCGCCCACCGTGGAGATGTCATCCAAACCGTTCAAATAACTATTAAAGGCAGACCAGATATTACGGGGGCGGGACCGGGCCGGGAGCATATCCAAAAACCCCTCCTCGCAATTCCTAGACCATGTGAGCAGGTTCAACCATTTCTGATATGTAGGGGGGGTCGAGCTTTTCCAATCCAGCAAGATGCATTTCTTGGCCACCACACAACTTACATTTAGGAACTTGACCACATCTCTAGGCTCCCCGAGGCCCCACACCCCAAACAGTGCCCCCAGCGGGTCGAGGTCAACATCAACATCAATAATTGTCGACAACGTCTGCATGATCTTGGACCAGAATGTGGCCAGCTCCGGGCAGGCCCAGAACATGTGTAGATGGTCAGCCCCATCGGTTCCGCAGCGAAGGCAGGGCCGGGGGGTAGAGCGTGCAAATCTCGAAATTCTACCCGGTGTAAAATACAGCCTATTGAGCAATTTATACTGTATGGTGCGGTAGCGAAAGTTCAAGGACACCCCACTGGTATGAGAGCACATTTTCCCCCACAATTGGTCTGTAAGGTCCGTCCCCAGTTCGGCGGCCCAGTCCTCCCGTGCCCTGGACGGGCGGGGCGAGGGGCCGGTTAGTAACAATCCATATAATGAGGAGACCACACCCCGCGCCCCTCCCGAATTGGCGATGTATGCGATCCCGGGGGAGTCCGGAGGCTCAGCTGGGAAGTCAGGCCACGCGCTGCGGAAGGCTGCGCGCAGCCTGTAGAATTGCAGCAGCTCCATGACTGAACCGGAGTGCCCCGGCTTCAACGTCTGCAGTGTTATAAACCGCCCATCTGGGTAAAAGTCAGTGAGGGCACGGTAACCCAGCGCCTCCCAGTGCCGCGCCAGTGCAATGTCACACGTGGGTTCAAGCCCGGGAAGGTTCCAGGCGGGAAGCCACCTGTAGTATGGATGTTGTTCAGCACACGTGTTAAACAGCCGGCCCCAGGCCTGTACAGTGGCGCGGACTGGATCGATAGGCGAGTCCGGGACATACTTCCTATTTAGAATCAGGGACATTATGTTACAGGGTGCCCCCGCCAGAGTCTCCAATTTGACGTGGGGGCGAGGTGGGGGTCCGGGGTACCAGTACGAGGCGAATTGCGCCTGTGCAGCCGTCCAGTATCTAAGCAGGTCCGGGGCCGTGAAGCCCCCTTTGTCATATGGGAGGCACATGTCCGACCATTTCTTACGCACCGCACCAGAGTGCCAGAGAAATTGTGCAAGTGCTTTATGAAGGTCTGTAAAGTATCTCCCACCCGGCCAGACAGGGACGTTAGAGAAGATATACAAGAACTTAGGAAGCAGGATCATTTTCACCAGCGAGAGTCTACCGGCCAGCGACAGCGGGAGAGCGCGCCAGCGCGTGATTTTAGCCTCAGCTTGTTCCGCCACCGCTCGGTAGTTATCCGCTAGCAGTGTTTCCCTAGACCGAGACACCCAGACCCCCAAATATTTAATCCCCATTGGGGACCAGCGTAGCGGGTACTCCGTGAGCGGTTGGGCGGTGGAGCTAGTAAGAGGGAAAATTTCGGATTTGGTATAGTTAATGGTGAACCCGGAGTGAGTGCCAATCCGGGTGATACCGCGTATAATCGGGTCCAGGTGCACATCCGGGTCTCTTACGAAAAGTAAAACATCATCTGCATAGAGCGAGACGATTTCGGGAGCGTCCTTCAGGCGGATCCCCTGGTGGGCGTGCCGGGCCCTGATATAGTCGGCCATCGGCTCTATTGCCAGGGCGAATAAGATCGGAGAAAACGGGCAACCTTGACGGGTGCCCCTAGAGAGTGGGAACAGAGCTGACGTCTGGGAATTAACCCGCACCCTAGCCACCGGGGAAGTGTATAGCAACTTAATGTACGCTATCATGTTAGGCCCTACACCCATAGTCTCCAGCACCAACCAGGTGTATTTCCAGGAGACCATGTCAAAAGCCTTCTGGGCATCCAGCGTAACCGCCACGGCGCCAACTCCCTGATCCATGCGGGCCATGACATTGAATAGGCGTCTAATATTGTGGGACGTCGACCTCCCAGGGACGAACCCTGATTGGTCATCATGCACCATATAGGACATGACCGGGAGGAAGCGGTTGGCAATCACCTTAGCGAATATTTTGGTATCTAGATTCATTAGTGAGAGGGGCCTATATGATCCACACTCATCAGCAGGTTTCCCAGGTTTAAGAAGGACCGTAATGGCGGCCTCCCGCAATGATGGAGGGAGGGTGCCCAGCCGGAGCGACTCATTCCAGACCTCCAGCAGCCTGGGGGCCAAGATGGCCACATGCTCCTGATAAAATTCTGCCGTTAGCCCATCCGGACCGGGAGCTTTTCCTTTGGGTAGATTGGAGATTGCCCCGACAATTTCGTCCAGCAGAATGGGGGAGTCCAGTGAGTCTTTGGTTGTGGGGGAAATGAGTGTCGTGGGGATCTGGCTGAGGAGATCGCGCATTTGGGACTCGCTATGTTCAGGGGGCTGGGAGTATAGGTCAGCGTAGAAGTCCGCGAAGACCTCCAAGATTCGTTGGTCAGACGTTTGACTCAGCCCTAACCTGTCCCTGATACAGGAGATCTGTGAATGACCCCACTCGCCCCTGGCCACAGCAGCCAGCGTCCTGCCCGGCCTGTCCCCCTCACCATACTTGCGAGCCGCCTGGGGGCGACTAAAATATCGAACTTCCCTGATGGCCTGGTCATTAAAAGCTTGGAGCTCCTCACTGATCTGGGAGAGGGTGGCCGGGTCAACCGAAGTGGGATGCGCTCTTTCCAGGTCGCGTAATTTGGTTTCGGAACGGGCAAGAGCAGCACGTATAGCCTTGAGTACTCCCGCCTCCCTCGATATGGACATTCCCCTGATGAAGACTTTGAAGGCCTCCCACCGGACCCCCAGGGAGGTGGACCGGGACAAGTTAAACTCAAAGTAGGACTGTATATCAGCAAGAATATCCGCCTTGAATACTATGTCTTGCAGGGCGGCAGACTTGAAGCGCCAAGTATTAATAGTGGGAACCGGGACTCCCAGATCCACGGACATCCGGACAGGAGAATGGTCCGATAGGGTACGCGCCAAGATCTGAGTTTCAGCCACCCTGCCCAGAAGCGTACTGGACACGAAAAACATGTCAATCCTCGAGGAGCTGTCGTGTACCGAGGAATAATGGGTATATTCGCGCGCCAACGGGTGCATCGCCCGCCATGCGTCTCGAACATCTAGTGACACCCCGTGTGCTAATAGCCTACGCGCTGCGCCCGAGAGCAATCTGGGGGCAGTGCCCGTTCTGTCCAACGTGGTATCCATTATGAAATTCATGTCCCCCCCCCAGATAATCTGTACCCCCACATAGCCCAGCAATATCGCCGCCACCCGGTCAACGAAATCAGGAGAGTCCACATTAGGGCCATAGGTATTGACCAGCAGGTATTCCCTATTCGCCAAGGAACAATGCAGGATAACATACCTCCCTTCAGGGTCAACATAATTCTTATGTAGAGAAAACTTGAGCGATCTATGAACCATCGTCAGGACCCCCCTAGCCCGGGAGGAGTAGGAGGTAAAATATCTATTGGGGCCCCAGGAAGGGGCCATGCATCTGGCCAGGTGGCCCCCAGAGTGGGTCTCCTGCAGGAACAAAATTTTACAACAATGTCTGTTGGCGTAAGCCATAATTTTACGAGCCTTGGTGTAGTTACTAAGGCCCCGTACATTCCAAGACAGCACAACAGTTGTCATTGCATCGAACTAGGGTACATCCCACACTCTCTGCCTAGAGCCAGCCAGTAGTTTAAAATGGGCCCCACAATGGTGCCCCGATGTCATGCATTCTGCCACACTACCTCCGTCTTTTGTAATACAATCCCACACACCCCCAACATCACCACCCACCACCCACACTGCCCACCCGCAACTTGCAGTAGGTATCGTCCCCCACCCAAACCCAAGGTCCCCAGCTAAGCCAGGGGAGTGACAGGGTCTCCCCAACCGGGGAGGAACAGAGGGCACCACCCAACGGGGATGCGCCCACGATTCGGCCCAACAGTGGCCACCCAGCCCTAACAGCAAACCAAGCACAAACACAAACATTGCAAACGCAGTGGGGGCGCTGTAGCCGTGCGGACGGCATCTTAAACATCATGTAGGCCGACATGGGCCATCAAGTCAAGTTCTGCGGTGAAGGATCCAAGTTCGAACCCAGGAGTTGAGGTCGGATGATAACAGGAAAACAATAGGCGATCTAGCGCATGAGCATACCGTGTACGAGGAGTATTGAGTAGTGTCCAAGGGCCCAGGGCGAAACCCCAGGCCGGATGGCCATCCACGGGGTTCGAGTCGCTGGGGTAAAGAACAGCATTGCCAACAACACATCCAAAATGAGCGAAGAGAGCTGGCGAGGAGAGTGGGGCACTACAGGGAGTGCTCACTCAGCGGCCACGGGAGCATTTATCGGATTAGGTAATGGTATCTCCAGCTCGATGAACTTCACTGCCTCCTCGGGGACCGTGAAGAAGTAGAGTTTGCCATTGTGGGTCAATTTCAATCGCGCCGGGAAGAGGATGGCGTATGGGACATTGCGTTCCCTGAGCAGCTTTTTGACCCCGAGAAATTGGCGCCTTTCCTGCTGGACCGCTACGGAGAAGTCGGGGAAGATCCTAACGGTGTTGGCCTCCAGGCGCAGCTCTCCCTTCTCCCGTGCCAAGCGTAGGATGAGGTCCCTGTCCCGATAGTTCAGGATCCTGGCAATGATGGGTCTCGGAAGATCACCCGGTCTAGGGCGAGGGGACAGGGCCCGATGTGCGCGCTCCACCGTAAAGTGCGGAGACAGGGTCGGGTTGTCGAGCAGTTCCCTAAGCAAGCTCTCGATCGCATCCTCCATGCGCCCCTTGAGTGCGTTCTCGGGGACACCAATGATGCGTAGATTATTCCTGCGAGAGCGGGACTCCAAGTCATCGCATTTGGATTTAACCGCCTTTATGTCCCGGGACAGGGCCGCGACCGTGGACTGCAGCACGTGTAGTTCGTCCTCGTTAGTAGAGATCCTGCCTTCAGCCTCCGCTATTCGGGTCCCGGCTTGGTCTACACGTGTCTTGAGCGAGGCAACATTGGCATGTATATCGTCCAACTTCTCGTGGAAGGAAGCGAAATTTTTGGCCATCGACTCCATGATAACCGTGAGGTCAGGTCCCGGCGGCCCGGCCCGCGACTCCACCCCAGACTCCTCCGGCGGGGGTGGGGACGAGCAAGCGTCGGATCTCGGAACCGCTCTAGCGAATCTATCCATCGATCCTCCCCTGCAGTTTCCTTTCGATTTACTTGGCATGACGAAGAGTAGCGACGGCCGCCGTGGTTATCAAGCGTCAGCCACGTGGAGGTGGTGGGCACAGGGTCCGGGAGTCGAGTCAAGCCCGGGGGGATCTTCACCGATGTGGACGTGGATCACGCTGGCAATACAGAGCGGGGCGCACCAGGGGGGAGGGGGCAGGGGCGCCCACAGGGCAGGTCCAGGGGCAGCGCGAGGTGATGGCCGGGCCCACCGTGCCCCGTCCGGATGCGTCACCCCTCCGCTCCTCACCTCGACAGTGCAGTCCTCCGCCAGGCGAGTGTCGATGTGGCGGGGCACCCCACAGGCCGCCGCAGCCGTCGGTTCGGTCCCAGCCCCCCGTCCGGCAGTGATCCGCCCCGCGGGGCCCCCCAAGGTGGGAGACAGGGGCGGGCGGGCCGCGAAGGAGTGGCGAGGCCTCGAGTGACCGCCGCAGCCCGGGTAGGCCTCCAGAGAGATGTGGCAGTAGCAAGTCTCCCAGTAGTCAGAGAAGGCCGGGACTCCGCCAGGTGCTGCCCAGCAGACAGGGGCAGATGGTTGGCCGCAATAGGAGTGCAGCAAGCTCCGATGTTCGCAGATGTGGGCAGATGAGGGCCGGAGCCGCACGGAGCTCAAAAGCTAAGCAGCCATCTTGGGCTGCTCCACAGCGCCACCCCAAGGTAAATTATTGTTTGATAATGAAATGCCAATATTTAAAATTGCCATGTAAGGAGACAGAATACTTGAGTAATGCGCAATATACCACAGACCCTATGCCCATATATAGATTTCGTTTGTGGGTTATGAAATCTAAAAATAATATATTTATAAATGTCATTATTCAAAGAGCTATTCACTCATATCAATGTCGAAAGTATTACAAATTGGAAACAACACCTAAAATATCAATGAATCCATTCGACTACCTACCCACTACCGCAACGCCTAAAGCTAAAAAGGGAGACTTGACTCACCAGTGGCGGCTTGTGGATGAATAGAGTGGGAATAGCGTTTGCGAGCAATTTTCGTGTCGATCGCCGTTTGTTCTTCTTTGTTACCCAAGATGTGGTGTACATGTTCGAGGGAAAGTGCCAGCTGCAGATGCAGTATTGATCACCCCTCTTGTCCTCAAAGACTTGTTGGACTCTACTTTCCAGCTCATGCAGTGGATATCCGCAATGTCTGACCCATTCTCTTATTCGATCAACAGTTTTCGGGAATACATGCATTGTAGTGCCTTCAGATTTAGCATGGGTCTTCAAAGGGCAACCGCTAATCGAACAGGCAGGCATTGTTGAAAATTCTAAAAAGTAAATATCAAGATTATTATAAAACCTTGATGAATAAAAATGTCATAAAAAAAGTAAATGAACCATACCATGCTCAATGCAAGGTTTGTTTTGGTCGCCGGAACTATACCAGTTCATCATGTGCGGCTTAGTATTTGCATAAGTTACAGAAATGTCTGTTTTGTCTTGCACAAATAAAGGAACCATGCTTACATTATAGACTGGACCCCCGAAGGATGCAATTCGATGACAATTGACACAGATGGAAATAAATAGATAGCATAACAATTGAAACTCAAGTCAATAGAAATGAGACCAATGACCATAGCTCTATTGGGTACTGTAATAGCAAATAGATTGAAATGTAAAAATGACCGAAATATGACTAGGATACGTAGCCTTACCTTGACCAACAAACAGTTGGATTCAGCAGGCCGAGCAGTATGTTGCAGGAGAACAGGTAGATGGCCACAGGTAGCACACTGACGAGTTTGCTCGAAGCGGTCATAGATAGAACGGCGACGAGCAGATTAGGATAGATCTCAGTGCTTCTCAGGTAGAAGGTTCAGGAGTTGACTTGCAAAGCACAAAGATGTTCTCATGAGACATATCAAGTGGTTTATAAAGTATTAGAAACAGGGGTGTGTTTGTGAATGAATGACGTGTGTATGTCGTGGTATTATGTTTATTGCAGGGGGGCGGCTTGCCTCAGGGGAGGCCTGCCTGGAGACACGGGGTCTGAGGAGGCCATGTGAGCGATGGCCCCTGGGCGTGGGATACCTTTTGAAGTGTACATGCTGTTTGGCACCTTGGCCATTTGCGCCCGTCACAGCCCCCCCATGCCAGCGCTCATCCCCTGGTGCGACCCGCCTTTGATAGAGGGGGTGGGATGGATGGGCCTGGGGTGTGTAGATAAGGCACAGGAAGACTGCTGAATGGAGACACACTTATGTGGATTGCAGGGGGGCGGCCTGCCTCATGGGAGGTCTGCCTGGAGACACAGGGTCTGAGGAGGCCATGTGAGCGATGGCCCCTGGGTGTGGGATACCTTTTGAAGTGTACATGCTGTTTGGCACCTTGGCCGTTTGCGCCCGTCCCTTGCCCTTATGTGATGTTAACTTTGCATGACATTCGCATAGGAACACTGAGAAGGACACGGGGCATCCATTTTTGTACCCCCTTTCCACTCCATTTTGGTGACCAGGCCTCACTGCGATAGTACAGCGCGCAGAGCACATGGCCCACAGCCTCGTTCCCACTCTGACTGGAAAACTCCAGAGGTATTTGCAACAGCTAATAAAAGTAACACATCACTCTCTGAGATCACGGTCCTGCATGTGAACCGGCCTGAACCAAGCACATGGCTCGTTCATCTCCACGAACGTGTCCTTGCCCACGCACCCTCGCCAGTGGAAAGTTACTGCCATTCTGACCCTGTGTCCCTGCAAGGTATTCTCTTCATGTGCCAGACCACTGACCACGCCATGATGCCCACCTAGCAGATCCCCAACTAACATTAGACCCCTACTGCAGTATATCGTTGCCTATCAATAACAAATGCCACATATCGGAGATTCTTGTGAGCACAGACCCACACTTCAAACAGTGTATTATAGTGGTCAAGACCCTTGACCTAAGGCCTGTATAATCCAATGTTAATTGATAGTATTGATATATGTGTGACTTTTATAGAGACATAACCGACTGAAAGACTTTGAACAAGTGTTATTTAGTGCATGCCTCATTGATAATATATTATGTTAGCTTAGATAGTGACCACCCCGCTTCACAGCGACCTGAACTTCACCCATTCCAAGCACAGGTGTCTGACGTCCATCCTTGAATGGAGACACACTTGATTGATTTGAAAAATCGAAACAACCGTTGTTAAAATATATGTGGTGTTTTATTTTGTAGCTTATTTTGATGACACAAAAATACAAAACTTTACACATTGTACAGTTCAGGTTGCAGCACAGCGAGAGAAAATCCCCTATACTGACCGCTGTCACTCGGGAACGTTTCTCTTATGGCACGAACGGCACAGGCGGGTATCACTCTTCGAACGCAGTGTCCAAGCCTCCCGTGAAGCCACCATGTAAAGGAACGATAGGCACCAGCCTCTACCACCTGTGAAAAGGAATGAAACAAACTGTTTTAAAATTACCAAGATAAGTTTAATAAACGTTTGTTGTCAATGACAATTCTTGTAACTAATGGCATTCTGCTCGGAAAAATGCTATCTAGACACTACACACTATTGAACAACTTTCATGCGTTGCAATGATATGTAGATGTCATTTTGGATATAGGAGACGACCATGAAATAGGAGTGGCATGACAAGCAGAGTATACTCACTCATTACTCGAATTACGAGGACAAACAGTTGCGCTAAGTTTGTGCATAAGCACCATCATTATCCTCAACACGGACCGTGTGAGGCAGGCTGCCCTGAAGTCTGGCAGCTCGGTGATGCACTGCGGTCGTGGCTCGCCTTCCGAAATGTAGGCCACGCATCCCGAGTTTTCACAGCAGCAGCAGTTCTTCTCCTCGGTCGCCATTAGCTCGCACCGATTGCATGTGCACCAGGTGGAAACACCATCCATGCGACTAGGTCCATTGTCTTCATCCTTTGATTCGTCCTGCCAACTGCTGTCCGAAGCCCCATTGTTTTCACGTGTTTCCCTTTCCAGTAGTTCCTCCTCGGTATACTCGGGCTCGTACATGTAGGGCATTATTGTATCCATTGTGTGTTGCACAAACTTAAATAATTGATAGCGGTGGTACTGGTATCTATCCACACGGGCTACAAGCAACGAAGGTAGCTGACCAGAGCACAGAAACGAGTCACAGAATACTCAAAGTAACACAGAGAGAGGAATGGAATCGAAAATCTGCTGCTGTGTGTTGTGAAATGGTCTGTTTATACTTATTGAGGAAAGAGGCGTCCTGCCATTTCCATGGCGACACGTCATTAGCTGAAGCGCAGCGAATGTTGACACAAGACGTGCTTTGGCGTTGTGAAATAGGCGGTATGCGTCTGCTGATGACAGGCTGAGGGGCGGGGGATATGATTTAGTGCCGCAAAAGCAGGTCAGCCAGGGCGATGGGGGAAATGATAGGATTATCACAAAATGGCAACTCCCTGGTGCCTGTTTTCGCGTGCGTTTAATGGACGAAAACTCGGGTAAGGTCCATAGGAAATGTTTCTAAAATCGAGCGACTTAGGCTTAAAGACACATGGCCGACCCGTACGGGCAATACAATTTTTTGACAGAACCATTCCTTTAAGGTCTGTAAATTAGGTTGATGTGGGCCCTAACAAACGCAGGGGCCATAGATGAACTGCAATCAAAAGTTCACCAGGCAGTGCACCCCCACAGGTAGAGGACAATATGAAAAGGTGCAGCACCATTCCTTTGGGGCGGAGTTAAAGTGTGTAATGCCACTGAATTTAAAGTAGTGTAACAAATTAAATTTCAGAAGCAGATTTAGTGCAATGTAAAAGAACATTAACACTGCAGCCATTACTCAATATGTCTTTAGTTATACTTAGTGCATTTAGTTCTGTTGTTTTGTCATTTAAACTTGTCTGGTCCAAAGAAAATTAGGACTTTGTCCAAATAATGCATGCAGGTATTTTCACATTTTCATGTTACTGGTGCCCAAAGACCATCATGAGGTATCAGCTAATATAATTGCGGCAAAAATGTTGTCGCAGTAAAAAAATATCGTGGCAAAAATGCCGCTGTTTGACTCGGTAAAAGTGTGCCCCATTATACCATTTAAGGGGAGCAGGGGTTGTGCGGGTGTCCCCCGCATGTTTTACATTGACTGCGGCGCAAAAACGACGGCATTTCTGCCGCGATATTTTGTTATCACAGCAATTTTTGCCGCAATTATATCACATGGAACGCATCCTGAGGCTTACCTTATCAATATATGGCAGTGCTACCCCATGATCAACTAGGTGTGCACAGAGAAAATTGTGAGCCCTGTCCACATAATATATGCCAGCATTGCCACACTTTCGTGTAATGAGTAACTTGCATACAAAAGAGGACAGAAAGGGAGATGTTCCTGAAAGGGGCATGCTTGGCTGAGTCCAAGGAACCGAGATAGGCAGGCCATCCAAATGATAGTGATTGTGTGCTTTCAACAAACAAGCGCAAAATGTGTCATTATATATGGTCCGTACAATTTCTTAAATGTTGATAAAAAGACACAAAATTTACTGTTTTCCCATCTGGCACTTATTATAATTAGTCTGATCAACAAATCTATGTCGTTTTCTGATTTCCAGTGCCAACCGCGCCAACCCACTGCCCCACACCTGACATATATGAAGGAACTCCCTTTCCGAAAGATTGTTTCAGATTGTTGGAGGCACAATAAAAGGCATTTGAAGTGGAGTTCTGTAGGTTTAGTAGCTACCTCTATTTTAATGAATCCTTTAATTAATCATACATTTTGTGAAATTTTGAATTTTGTGCTGCAAGAGTTCCTTTTTAGTGTCACAAAATTTGGAAATCAATGCCACTTTGTCTTGGTGGTTCTGGTTAGAAGACATCATCAAATCTATGCATATCTATGATTTTCAAAAGCAGAGGTGTACATATGTGGGACCTAACAGGAATCCCACTGCCTTTATTTTTGACTGTTCATAGATCCACT
The DNA here is from genome assembly GCF_040938575.1 of Ambystoma mexicanum. Classification (NCBI taxonomy): domain Eukaryota; kingdom Metazoa; phylum Chordata; class Amphibia; order Caudata; family Ambystomatidae; genus Ambystoma; species Ambystoma mexicanum. The sequence goes on from NC_090937.1 coordinate 444,936,208, forward strand.
GCTGTTTACAACCATGAGACACAGAAAAAGAGGAGACGTGTGTGGCTACAAACATTTATTAAAACAAATGTGGGTTGGAAAATGCCTATACCTAATCTAGGAGGAATTTTCCTACCTCAACCAAAATGAATGGGTCTGTCCAGTGTCAACTGTGAGGTTGGCATCATGGAAGGAGACACAGACAACAGTTTCAATACATAACCGAAATACCTTATTTAACTTAAATGTCAGGATGGTGTAAGGCTTAACATGCCCTATGCTAAGGTGGGATATCCCTACATAACGAAACTAAGGATAGTCTGTGTCCAGAAACCTATGCTTACCCTCACAACTAACAACAAAACAACGTTTAGGAATGTCAACCATAAATTAAACAGTATTCCAAAAGCAAAGTTTTTAGCTATTTCCAGCTTGCGTTAATTCTTCAGCTTCTGCTCATTAAATATCAAAATGTTCACCACAGTGTTCAAGTTACCTTTTCTTGGATTCAAGGTTATATAGTTCCACACCTTTTCAAATGTCAGGACACCCATCACAAGGTTCAATACAGTTTCTTGGCAGCAAGTCTCAGGGTTCCCTTCGCCAAGTTCAATATCAAAATGATGTCAGAAAAGGAGTATCTTGAAGCTTTGTCTTTGAGTTCAATCCCAACAATTCTTCACAGCTCAGGGCTCCCTTCCCCAAGCATTATATGCCTCAATAGTCTTTTTCCTTATTAAAATAAAGGGGTCCTCTGGTCTTGGCGCAGTTGTTGGATCACACAGTCCACCCATTACAGGTCACGCAACCAGGAATCGTAGGTTCTCCTTGTGCAGCTTCAACATCAGTTTCTCAAATGAAGGTTCCTTCATTTGATTTAGTTTCCTATTTTCTTTCAGTACATGATTAAGCATTAACAGGTTTGCTATTTACATTCAGATCATTATTCAAAATTAGCAGAGTTGCTGTTTTCATTCAATTCGATATTCAATTGTAGCTGTTTTGCTGTTTTCATTAATTAGTTATTCAATATTAACAGTTTTATTTTCATTCAATTCGGTATTTAATATTAGCCATTTTGCTATTTCTATTCAGTTCGGTATTCAATAATAACAGTCTTGCTGTTTTCATTCAGTTCAGTATTCAATTTCAGCAGTTAATGCTTTTCACGCCACTTGCCTTTCGCTCCTTCAGTAAACGTCACCATTCTACTTGCAACACAAGTATTTATTCCCACTGCGCTTTTTGCAACTTGTGTAGCCTGCCCAGAACGCCCCGGTCTTTGTGTAACTTCCCTTTCACTCACCGGTTGTAAGCACCTCCCTCCGGCAGTCCTCTCTGGCCACTGCTTCAGCTTCTGTGAGCCCCGCCTGTGTGAGGAAAGGAGTTTGGTTGGGCTGGGGAACTTCAATGCCTCTGCGAGGCCAGGTACAGCATCCTTGGTGTGTGTGCCTCACTGCAGCTCCTTTTGCTACCATTTCATGCGGAAGACTTCCTTCTAAATAAGGGAGGCTTCCCTTGCTTTGGGTCGGTAGGGTGGTGTCTCCTCTCATTCTCAGGTCGCACCACGGCTGTCCCTGGATTCCCTGGGTTTCACGGCAATCTCCATCCAAGTTTCCCAGGTCTATTTCTGTTACTCCTGCATAGCGTTGCCTTTTATACACATGATATGATATGATATGATATGGCATTTGTAACACGCCTATACCCAAGTGTTTCAAGCCGCGACGAGGCAGGGAGGGGGGAACAAGGGGAGACAGACAACGATCCTACTAGGCCAGGTGTCATTCAGATCGCGCAAGGGCATGGGTAGAGGAAAAGGGAAAAGTGCAAGGGGGAAAGGGAGAGGGGAAAGTGTAGTACAGGGTTAGTAAATACAAGATAAATAATAAGGGCCAGCTGGTGGCAAGTGCAAGATAAGTGCAGACAAGTGCTGGGAAGGGGGGGCTGTAGGGATACAGAGACAGTCCCGTAGTGCAGGGGTTGCCACGGAGGCAGTGCAGGGGAGAGTGGCTGGGCCAAGGACTGAGATTGGTTAGTGGCCCAGTTGCAGATTCGGTGCAGTTTCAGTGATTTAGCAGGGGAGAGGGGGAGAGAAAGCAGAAGCAAAGAGGAAGGTCTTGAGGTGCTTCCGTTACCGGAGATGGTACTCCTCAAGTTTCAGGGAGGCAGGAAGGCTGTTCCAGAGGGAGGCCCCTGCTGCGGAGAGAGATCTCCCCCCAACTCGTTGCTTGGAGAAGCGGCTGACCATGAGGGTGTTGGAGGCGGATGAGCGAAGAGCTCGAGAAGGAAGATATTTGGGAAGAGAGAGTTGAAGGTATTTTGGCCCCAGGCCCCAGAAGGCCTTCTGGACAATGCAGAGGGTTTTGAACTTAATCCTCGCAGCCACTGGGAGCCAGTGTAGCGATTTCAGTCCTGGAGACATACGGTCCCTGGGCTTGAGGCCAAGGACAAGTCGCGTAGTCCTGTTCTGGATGAGTTGCAGAGGGCGGAGAGTAGAGGCAGGCAGATTTAGATAGAGGCTGTTACAGTAGTCCAGCTTCGAGAGAACCAGGGCTCTGGAGACAGTGAGCTTCTGGGGGAAGGAGAGGAAAGGGAGGATACCTCTGAGGAGGTGCAGCTGGTAGTGTGACTTCTTAGAAATGTCAGAAATGTGAGGAGAGAAGGAGAGTGTGGAGTCGAAGATGATCCCGAGGTTTTTTGCCTTGCAGGTAGGAGCAGAATGAGCGCCATGAGAGGCCGGCCAGAGAGCTGCAGGGAAGGAGGGAACGGGTGTGCCGATGGGTAGAATCTCAGTCTTACTGGCATTAAGGCGAGGTTATTGGCGGCATACCATTCCTGGATAGCAGAAAGACAGTCAGAGATGAGGGAAGGAGAAGAGGAGGCTGAGGGTAGCCTGAAAATGAGCTGGGTATCATCCGCATAGCACTGAAAGTTGGGGCAGAGAGCGGCGATGCGGTGGGTAAGGAGTGCTGGATACTGGTTGAACAGCCAGGGAGAGAGGTTAGATCCCTGGGGGACACCACAGGTAGAGAAAAAGATGTCAGAGAGGAAGGACCCGAGTTGGACCTGGGAGGGTCGATTGGAGAGGAAAGAGGTCAGCCACGCCAGGGCCTGACCAGTGATACCCAGGTTATCACGGAGACGGTTGAGCAGGATGGCATGGTTGACAGTATCAAAGGCAGAAGAGAGATCGAGCAAAATGAGAACACACGGAGTGTTAGAGTCAAGGTTCGAGAGCAGGTCCTCACAGATGTTCAGGAGAGCAGTTTCTGTGCTTCTGGCCGCTCTGAAGCCAGGCTGATGGTCATGAAGACTACCAACAGATTCAGCATGGAGATTAAGCTGGGAGATGGCCAGTTTCTCCAGGAGCTTGCAATGGGCTGCAGGTGTATTCCATCAGTCCATTCTGCCTGACTCTGATTAAGAGGACATGCCAGACCTTCATACCTTTCATGCATCTTCTTCATCACAGTGTGTTGAAAGTGATTGGTGTTCATTACTCTCAATTGTCTCTTCCTCGTCTCAGTACGGTCTGGTGTACCAAGAGAGGAAAGAAGGGAAGTTGACCTACAATAACCCATAAAGGTGTCATGATGCCTACTTCTAAGGAGCCAGGCCGGGCCCAGCAACCCCAGAGGCAGACATCATTTTCCCCAGGGAAGTCTCAGCGGGCCCAAGTCGGGGCCCTTTGGAGTCAGTCCTGGCGCCTTAGGCGCCAGGCTCATAGCGGACCCCAGCCCTGGCGCCTTAGGCGCCAGGCTCATAGAAGAGGATATGTGTTTAAGTGCTTGGGTGCACACTTACCTGATGCAGACCTTGCTGCTTCATCCAGGCCCTCTTGAGGCCTGAATGGGACTACTTAACCTGTAGGACTACTTCACCACCCGGGTGTGGTCGGGGAAGGATACATACCTGATTGGTGGAAGGATACATACCAGGAACTTCTTCCAAGGCTATTTAAACCCCACCCGAACAGCCACACATGCTTCGCGTTGTTCTGCACCTAGCAGCTGGACGTTCACCGTGTCAGCTCCTGCATCCTGACTTCAGCTACGCCTGCCAGCACCCTGGAACACCTGCAAGGGGAGAAAGGAAGAGAATAGGAGAAGAAAAGCCCTTACCTGCTAAATCTGCATCCCGGAGTCATTTCTCCAATGGCCCTGAAAAGGAAGACATCATTTTAAAGGCATTTCGTTTCAATCGCTGCAGCGCTGCATTTTAGTCACCTTTGCAAAAGCGCTTCCATCTTCAGCACCGATCTTCCGGATTCAGCTACGCCCCGGCGCCTAGAGGAAAAAAGACAAGAACAAAGGTGAGAGGGAGAAAAGGAATAAGGAAAGCTCAGTTTCCTTTTGAGTCTTACCTGTTGGATTATTCCCACTGCATTTCGGGTCCTGCCGCTTCCTGGCATCTCCGGACCCCGGCCCCTATGGGGAAAAAAGACAAAGACATTGAATGAGCGAATGCAAAGACATTACCTGAGCGCTCATCCAGAACTGTTTCACTTCGGGTCGGCGCCATATCTCCGGCACTCCGAACCCCGGCCCCTAAGGGGAAAAAGACATAAGCATTAGCGCTTGCTGCAATTAGACAACGAACATTATTATTAAGCTTGAACTTTTGAACAGAACTTTTACAGCGCCTTACCTGAACAGTCAAGCTTACCTGAACTCCCATCAATCCTCAATCCAGTGAAGTAACTGGGTTTCAACGCACCCCTGCATCAGAAGCAGGATGGAGAGCTCATCCTTCCAAACCCTAAGGTGAGGCTTCACGGGGAATCGTGGAGGAGGTATCGTGGAGGGTTGGAAGGGAGTGGGAGGCTTGAGCATTGTTCCACAGTTGGTAATACTCCCTTTTCACGCACAGGAGGGTATCCAACGAGCCAGGGAAGCCAGAATAGAGGGGCCCTTCCTGTCCATCTTCAGAGTTCTGCGCCTTCGACGCCGCGCCTCCGTGGGAACCAGGTGAGCGTTACAGAACGCGAAGCCTTACCACAATTTCCCACCTGGGCGCTATGGAGACTTCCGAGACAGATCAGCTGGGCCATCTTTTAGGGGAATTACGGGCAGAAGTGCACTCAGCCCGCCAGGAGACTAATGCTCTCAGAAGGGAACTAATCCTATCCAAGGAAAGAACTGATGATCTGGCCAAAAGGTTATTGCAGGGCCAGGCAGAGCACACTCCTTTACCTGTTTCCGGAGATATTTCTACAACAATGGGTTCGAATAACCCGGTACAAATCAATCTACCTGGACACATGCCTTTGGCCCCGCCGGAACGTTTTGCGGGGATCCCAAAAAATATGCCGTTTTTATGAACCAATGCCGTTTGCACTTTTTATGCAGGCCCGGGGCCTTCCCCAACGACCAGACCAAAGTAGCCTTTGTACTATCTTACCTCAGTGGCTGTGCTGCCGAATGGTCTATTCCATTGGTAAATCAGGATGATCCCATTCTCCGGGATTTCCAGGGCTTCCAGGCCAGCATGGAAAGATTGTTCGCTCGACACTCGCAGGGACAGGCCCTTGACAACGAACTGCTATCCTTACGACAAGCTAATCAGGATCTTTTGTCCTATATCACCACCTTTAATAGACTAGTTGTGGAAACCGGATGGCCTGAAAATAAAAGGATCACATTGTTTCATCGAGGCCTGCGCGGAGAGCTTAAAGATGTTATAGCTCAGATAGTAGATCCACCCCAGGCCTGCGCAGACTACATAGACTTAGTGGTTCAACTTGATCACAGACTTCAAAATAGAAAAGCAGATCGGCTCAAGTATGAAACCAGAGTACCTATCAAGACCCACGTTAACTCCAAGAGTACTGACGTTTCCGAACCTATGCAAATTGGCAGTGTTAAAGGACCATTAACGCAGAAGGAACGAGAGAGAAGGCGACAAATGCAACTTTGTCTGTATTGCAGAACTTCCGGTCACTTTCTTCAAAGTTGTCCAGTTAAACCACCCAAGAAGGTGGTTGGAGCCACTGATAACGAGTTATTGACACCTGGTTCGGGAAACGACCTAGCCCGACAAGCGTAGGGGTCCGCTTGCCGAGCTTGAAAACAAACTCTTTGACCTCGCATTTTGTCATGCCAATGGTGCTTGTGAACCCAAAACAGCCTCAGCAGTTGCATGCTATAAAAGCATACATAGACAGTGGAGATATTGGGAATTACATAGACCGTGAATTGGCTTCCAGGATTAAGCTTCCTCTCCGCCCGAAAGTAACCCAAGATGTAATTACTACAGTTGATGGAACCGAAATAGCCTCAGGGCCTGTAACGCATTCCACAGTTGAAATCACTCTGGTGGGTCAGGACGGACATCGGGAAGCAATCGTGTTTGATGTGATCAAGGCCCCACAATTTCAAGTACTTCTTGGAATCCCTTGGTTAGAAACACATAATCCGAGAATAGACTGGCGAGCAAAGAAGATAACTTTTCCTGATTGTGAACCAACCTGTTACCCAAGGAATCCAGCTATGGGTCTAGCCTCTGTAACTTCCACCCCTGTACAGCTACCATCTGAATACCAAGAATTCCAAGATGTTTTTCAGAAAGAGCAGGCTAACACCTTACCTCCCCATCGATCTTACGATTGCCAAATCGACTTGGTACCCAATGCACAACTACCTTGTAGTAGGATTTATGCTCTTACTGAACCTGAGAACCTGCATTTGCGCCAGTATTTGGATCAATACCTGGCCAATGGTTTCATTCGCCCATCAAAGTCACCAGTCTCTTCCGCTTTGTTCTTCGTACCTAAAAAGGAAGGAGACCTTAGGGCCTGTATTGACTACCGCGCCCTAAATCAGATAACGATTAAGAATCGTTACCCTTTGCCCCTGATACCTGAGCTTATCGACCAAGTAAAAGATGCTCGTGTGTACACCAAGCTAGATCTCCGAGGAGCTTACCACCTGGTACGTATAAAAGAGGGCAACGAGTGGAAGACTGCATTCCGCACCAAATTTGGGCTCTTCGAATATCAAGTAATGCCCTTCGGTTTGTGCAACGCACCTGCCGCCTTTCAGTACTTCATGAATGATGTTCTTCGGGAACTTATCGATGTTTGTGTCATCGTTTATATTGACGACATCCTGGTGTATTCCTCCTCAGAATCTGATCACAGAAACCATGTTAGGGCAGTTCTTGAGAAATTGCGCCAGCACAAATTATTTGCCAAGCTCGAAAAATGCGTTTTTCATACCACAGAAGTGGAGTTTCTCGGATTCATCCTGACACCTCAAGGAATCCGAATGGACTCGCGGAAAGTGGACGCCATTCTCAAATGGCCATCTCCTAGCTCTGTGAAGGGAGTGCAAAGCATGCTTGGCTTTGCCAATTTCTATCGAAGGTTCATCCCGGAATTTTCTCGAACTGTTCAACCCATCACAGCTCTCCTAAAGAAAAACAAACGCTTTGAATGGACTCTTGAGGCTGAACAAGCCTTTCAGGACCTGAAAACCAAATTCACCTCTGCACCTGTATTGAAGCACCCGCGCCCAGATCTCCCTTACATCGTGGAAACCGATGCATCCAGTTCGGCCATGGGAGCTGTCCTGTCGCAAAGAGACCCAGAAACTAACCAACTACACCCTGTAGCCTTTTGGTCCAGAAAATGCTCTCCACCTGAACTCAATTATGCAATTACCGACAAAGAACTACTGGCTATTAAATCAGCTTTCAAGGCTTGGCGTCACTATCTTCTCGGTGCAAGACACACCATCACCGTAATTACGGACCACAGAAATTTGCAGTATTTAAAGACGGCCAAAGCTCAATCTTCGCGACAACTCCGATGGGCTTTATTCTTTGCGGAATTTGATTTTGTAATTACCTATCGCCCTGGCTGCAAGAATGGTAAGGCAGATGCCTTATCCCGGATAGGCATGGAAGAACCCAATTCGAGTTTAGAACCTGTGCCAATCATACCGGAACAAAGAATTCTGGGCTTGACTTCATTGCAAACCATTGAGGACATCCAAGCTCAAGTAAAACAGCTTTTTGACTCTTCTGCCTTGCTGGAATGGAGTCAAAAGGGTCCTCACTACACCGTTAAGGATGATTTACCCTACTTCCAAGAGCGGTTATTTCTGCCAAGTAAAGAATTGCAGGAACTTGTCATTACCCGTCATCATGAATCATTAATGGAAGGACACCCCGGTATCGCAAAAACAGAAGAAAAGATCAAACGCCACTTCTGGTGGCCTTCTTGGAGAAAAGACATAAAGTCATTTGTGTTGTCTTGCGGAATCTGTGCCCAAAATAAGAGTCAAAAGAAAAGGCCAGCCGGCCTACTTCAAACTTTGGACATTCCACCAGCACCTTGGTACACCTTGTCAATGGACTTTATAACTGACCTGCCTCCTTGTGGTGGTTACAACACGATTCTCGTAATAGTGGATCTATTCTCCAAAATGGCCCATTTTATCCCTTTAAAAGGATTGCCGTCAGCTTCCACCTTGGCCAAGGAATTTATGGAAAATATAATGCGGTTACATGGTTTCCCTTCCATATTAGTCTCAGACCGTGGAAGTCAATTTATCTCCCACTTTTGGAAGAAATGTTGCCAACTAGCACAAATCGACGTGCTGTTATCCACCAGCCACCACCCCCAGACCGACGGACAAACCGAGAGAACCAATCAGACTCTCGAGCAATATCTGCGGTGCATGTTACACCAATCCGAGTTGAATTGGAAGGACATCCTTTGGATTGCAGAATATGCATACAACAATTCAGTGCATTCTGGAACCGGACAGACTCCTTTTTATACCCTGTATGGTCACCATCCTCGGACCTCTGACCTAGATCCACCTCTGACCCTGGAGATGCCTGCAGTAAATCACCTACATTCCACAATAACCCAAGCCTTCAAAGAAGCTACAACCCACTTACAGCAAGCCAAGAAAAAGTATAAAGAAAACGCTGATTTGCACCGAAGTCAAACTCCTCCTTACCAAGTAGGAGATCAGGTATGGCTAGCAACTAAACATCTACCCCTCAAGGGTCAGCAAACTTTTAATCCCAGATTCATTGGGCCTTACCCCATCAAAGCTATTATCAACCCAGTGGCCTTTAAACTCGATTTACCATCCAACATGCGGATTCATCCCGTTTTTCACGCATCTCTTCTAAAACCAGTACAACCTGGAACCAGACTGTCTGAGCCCCCAGGCCCTGTCCAAATTGATGGAGAATTAGAATTCGAGGTGAAAGACATTTTAGATTCCAAGATAGTTAAGTCGAAACTCTTCTATCTTGTTGATTGGAAAGGATATGGACCTCAGGAAAGATCTTGGGAACCCAGTAACTATGTTCACGCACCACGATTAATTCAAAGATTCCATCGAAGATTCCCGCACAAACCAAAACCCCCGGAGGAAAAGACCTTGGGAGGGGCCTTGAGGGGGGGTACTGTCATGATGCCTACCTCTAAGGAGCCAGGCCGGGCCCAGCAACCCCAGAGGCAGACATCATTTTCCCCAGGGAAGTCTCAGCGGGCCCAAGTCAGGGCCCTTTGGACTCAGTCCTGGCGCCTTAGGCGCCAGGCTCATAGCGGACCCCAGCCCTGTCGCCTTAGGCGCCAGGCTCATAGAAGAGGATATGTGTTTAAGTGCTTGGGTGCACACTTACCTGATGCAGACCTTGCTGCTTCATCCAGGCCCTCTTGAGGCCTGAATGGGACTACTTAACCTGTAGGACTACTTCGCAACCCGGGTGTGGTCGGGGAAGGATACATACCTGATTGGTGGAAGGATACATACCAGGAACTTCTTCCAAGGCTATTTAAACCCCACCCGAACAGCCACACATGCTTCGCGTTGTTCTGCACCTAGCAGCTGGACGCTCACCGTGTCAGCTCCTGCATCCTGACTTCAGCCACACCTGCCAGCACCCTGGAACACCTGCAAGGGGAGAAAGGAAGAGAATAGGAGAAGAAAAGCCCTTACCTGCTAAATCTGCATCCCGGAGTCATTTCTCCAACGGCCCTGAAAAGGAAGACATCATTTTAAAGGCATTTCATTTCGATCGCTGCAGCGCTGCATTTTACTCACCTTTGCAAGGCGCTTCCATCTTCAGCACCGATCTTCCGGATTCAGCTACGCCCCGGCGCCTAGAGGAAAAAAGACAAGAACAAAGGTGAGAGGGAGAAAAGGAATAAGGAAAGCTCAGTTTCCTTTTAAGTCTTACCTGTTGGATTATTCCCACTGCATTTCGGGTCCTGCCGCTTCCTGGCATCTCCGGACCCCGGCCCCTATGGGGAAAAAAGACAAAGACATTGAATGAGCGAATGCAAAGACATTACCTGAGCGCTCATCCAGAACTGTTTCACTTCGGGTCGGCGCCATATCTCCGGCACTCCGAACCCCGGCCCCTAAGGGGAAAAAGACATAAGCATTAGCGCTTGCTGCAATTAGACAACGAACATTATTATTAAGCTTGAACTTTTGAACAGAACTTTTACAGCGCCTTACCTGAACAGTCAAGCTTACCTGAACTCCCATCAATCCTCAATCCAGTGAAGTAACTGGGTTTCAACGCGCCCCTGCATCAGAAGCAGGATGGAGAGCTCAACCTTCCAAACCCTAAGGTGAGGCTTCACGGGGAATCGTGGAGGAGGTATCGTGGAGGGTTGGAAGGGAGTGGGAGGCTTGAGCAGTGTTCCACAGTTGGTAATACTCCCTTTTCATGCACAGGAGGGTATCCAACGAGCCAGGGAAGCCAGAATAGAGGGGCCCTTCCTGTCCATCTTCAGAGTTCTGCGCCTTCGACGCCGCGCCTCCGTGGGAACCAGGTGAGCGTTACAAAAGGTCAGAGGAGGGCTAGATTGGTTGACATTAGGATAAGGGGAATACCTTGTCTCACCTGAAGGTATCCCACTCTCAATCCCCAAGGACCCTCCACCCAGGTGATCCTCCCTCGCTTGTTCACCCCCAGGTTCAGGATCCAGAAGCAGTGGCCTTTTCCTGGACACCTGCATAGAGGATCCTAGGGGAGCAGGAGTGAGAATACCCTCCGGTTTCTCACATACCCTTCCCCAATGCGAATTGGACCGAGGTGCTTCACAGGGGAACCGGGAGAGAAAGTCCACGTTGCCTTGTTCTTGACCTTTCCGATGTTCAATTGTGAAGCAATATGGTTGAAGGTCCAAGAAACATCGCATTACGCGAGAACTGTATTCTTTTCTCTGGCTGATCCAAACTAAAGGAGAGTGAACTGTTATTAAATTAAATTTATGACCCAGGAGATAGTATTTCAGATGTATCATGGCCCATTTAATGGCTTATGACTTTAGCTCAATGACTGAATAGTTTTTCTCTTTGGGAAAGAGCTTTCTGCTAAAGTACAGAATTGGGTGTTCACATCCATCATAGTTCTGTGACAGAACAGCTGCTAGTGCCATCAAGGAAGCATCAGTCTGAAGGACGAATTCCTTGGAGAAATCTGCTACTCTTAAAATAGGGCCTTGACATAGAGTTGTTTCAGTGTCGTATAAAATACACCATCCTCATCTTCCCATTGGATCTTTTGGGGCTCAGCATGTTTCAATTTATCGGTCAGTCTAGATGTTTTACTAGAGAAGTTTTGAATAAATCTATGGTAATATCCGATTAACCCCAAAAAGGCCATTAGATCTTTCTTAGTTTTCGGAGGGGGTTTATCAAGGACAGCTCTTACTTTCTCCTGTTGGGGTTGGACCATACCATTTCCTACAAAGAACCCTAAATACTTCACCACCGATTGGGCCAGTCTACACTCTTTGGGATTAGCGGTTAGCCCTGCTTCTCTTAACACTCTCCTGATCATATACAGGTGGTGTAAATGATCCTCCCAGGTTTTGCTATGAATTACAATGTCATCTATATAGGCTCTGCAAAACTCTGAGTACACCCTCAGAGCACTCAAATTGATCCTTTCCCCAAGCTTTCTCTTCAGCTCATACCTCTTATTTCTAAGGACTTTTCTTTTCCTTTATTCACTTTGTTCACAGTTCACTACCACAATAATATTGCCGTTCTTGAGATCCTTCTCTCAACAATTCACACAATAGTTCATAGTCTTTAAGGCATGGTCCTTCCTTAAGACCCATCACAATTTCTACACACGTTTGTCTTCACCTGGTATACTCCTGCCAGGACTTTGTATTTTAAACACTTAATTTATCTTCACCTGGTATACTCTGCTGCCAGGACTTTGTTACACAAATACATTCTCCCTTAGATAGGATTTTAATGTCCCATTCATAACTCAGCTAACAAATGCTTTTGCTTGTTTAATTACTTTAAAGTTGCTTTCTCATTGCATTCTTATAAAGTGGCATAACCTGTAAGACCATGCGGCATCCCATTTGTATACTTTGGGTTCTTCGGTAATCTCTGGCTTCCCCTTGCTTTTATTACCATCTCTCTGTATTATTTCTATGTCACGGGATCCATACGCCGGCAACCCGGTAACGCTTTTGCATTCCCCCTTCCGTTCGATGCACTGCTATGGTGTGTGCCCCGTTAGGTACAGTCCTACACCTGTGCCTTTTTTGCCAGTGCTAGGTACCAGCTTCGCTTCCCTTTCACGCGGTGAACCACTGGTACCTCTCTCGCTTGCTTTTCGGGAGTCAGGTTAGCGTTCCTGCCGACTGCCATGGCGTGCCTTTCCTCAATTTAGTACTCGGCTTTGTTACTGACCGACCAGCAGACCGGCATCTGCAGCTCCTTCCTCTCGTCTCTCTTATCAGCTGTGGCCGAGCTGCATTTAAACTTCCCGGCTCGCTCATTCTTTTTCCAACAACTAGACTGTTGCATTGGATGCCCGGTCCCAGTAATCATCACTGCACTGTTGGTGTTCCTCGTGTCAGTGGCTACATAACTTCCTCTTGAATGGTATTGAAGAAGTGGATACAGAGCTTTATTAGGAGTGATCCTCATTGCTCCTGGCCTCTTCCGCGTCCCAGTAGTCAGAATATAGTCCCTAATGGGATTTTGGTGGGAAATCAAAGTGGACCTAGTAAGAGGTTGGGGAGGAGTATGGCAATGTGCCATTAAGGTCTGAGGCATAGAGGAAAAATCACTGGAAGGGAATGGGGGCATGTGATCTTCCCCAATGATGTCATCTTATCTCCCAGAGGGTCGCCTTCCCCCAGATGGTCCTCCCTCATATAGCCGCCCCCAGGGTCAGGATCAGGTAGAGGCTACCATCCCCTGGCCACAGGGGGAGACTGATTCAGGGACAGAAGTGATGACAATAAGATTCATCACAGCTCTTTGAAACCAGACCCTTTGCATGGGCTTGTGCTGAACTTCTGAGCATGTGCCATTTTACAGTCTATTTACAGGAATACTTGTGTTTCAAGCACGCCAATTATAAGGCATAGTACCATTTCTCAAAAACAAAACCAGTTCAATCGAGAGGTTTCAGGATCAAGACGGCTCCATTAGGTATCCAATCTGCTACATTTACACTATCGGTTAGCATTTCTCGTATAGGTTTTGTATCTACAAAGTAATCTTTCCACTCCTTTCCTCCTTCCTCCAGCCAGTGATATGCCACCTTGCTGATCATCTTATTCAACCGGGGTCTATAATAGATTTCGCAGAAGGAAATGTGCACATTTTGTGTCTCCCAGTCTCAGTAAGTAGATGGTGCTTTACAAATAATGAATTTGTTTCTATTTCATCTAACGTTGTTGTGGAGAATCAATGTTTTATCCTGCAAGTCTCAGGATACAATGCTGATGAAAAAGTTCAGTGGGATAATCTGCCTGCTGCGGAGATACATGTTACGGCTGGTTGCATGTCTGAATAGTAGCTGAGCTAACGCCTCTAATGCCCAACAGGGCAGCAATACATCCGTGGAACAGTGCCAGTTTGTCAGCAGGGAAAGCACATTTTTATGGAGGGCAGTACCCCTTGTTCTTTGCAGTTCTGATATACATTATTGTCAAAGTAGTCATCGTTATTTGTTATGCCTGCTATCGCTGTACTCCTAACATCATTTATTGGCCTTGCATGCTCCTCTTTGTCAATGTCGACATGGTTACCTTCCACTTGTGGAAGAATTAGAGTTAAACATTACTGTGAGAAATCTTAAGGTGTCCCGCTATGTGGTCCCCGGGGATCTGTCATCCAGGTGGCCAGGACACGGCCATCGCTTTTGGATCCAGTTCCTGGGGGTGGACCAGTGAGGGCGGATCACATGGATGGTGGGTCCTTGAGGAGTGGGACTGCGTCACTGATGGGTGAGACACGGTATCCCCCTTCTTTAAACACCTTTTTCCCATCCTACCACATAGGAGCCATTTACCTGACATGTCCAAATACAAGGGTCAGGCAAAGTCAGGCAATTCATCAAAATCACACACACCCGACAGTCCTTTCCATTCTCCACAGGGATAAAAGGTGGAGCATGAGAGCACACTATGAGCAAGGCAGACTGCACGATGTGAGAGATAAGTCAGCACAGCAGTTCAAGAGAAGGTGAAAGACAGCCCGAGTCGAGGAGATACCAAGGGTAGAAGAACCTGCCCTTATAAACACAGACCGCTGGAGCCTCATGAGAGGGAATCGTAAGGCTGCAGAAAATAGCCAGCGTGTGTTGCATCAGATGTCAGCGGTACCCAGGCTCCTCCTCTGCTGACAGCCAAGCCAAGGAGAGACACATGGCCCAATGGTACCGGCGTTGACTATACAGACAAGAAAGGAAAGCAGTTCATCACAGCCAGTGAGTCTTTGTGTAATTAGTTGTAAGGATTTTCCAATAGGTTTTTTAGCATAGGCCTTTTTACTTTGACAAGACGCGACGAGGACAACCTTATTTTTCATTTGATGGTCGACGCTTGCTCCCATCTTAGATTTAGGTTAGGTGTTTTTCCACCCTGCACTTAGAGTTTAATAAACACCCTTGAACTGTGATCACTTGTGTCTGTCTTTACTGTTGCCACCATGAGTTCCTTACAGTACCCTCAGAAGATACCACTTCTTTGTTATTAACTCTTTTAAAATTGTACATTTTTTTTAATCAATCTCAGGAGTAATTCTGTGCATTTAATCACTTTCAGGCCACAACATTGTGAAGTTGTTGAACAGTCAACTTTCCTCATGCGTGAAGCGACATATTCTTGTTTCTCATTTGCAGTACTTTGTACCCCTGAAGAAGGCTCTGACTCACATGAGCTGAATCTAGTTGGGCTATCTAGATTCCTTAGAAGCAATAGACATAGGAATCGTGTTTTGTTTTTAGATAAGCGTCATTTTACTACAGTCACAATACACATGGGTGGTGTTGGTATAATTTTCTTTATCACTATTTGCCTTTACATGATCTTTTATGGTTGTTTCGTCACAAGGATATGTCCATTTATTTCTGTCAAGGACCCGATACCAGATGAACTAATGCCCTTTGCTACAATGACACAGCCCGAGAGATAAAACCACATTCTTCTGTTTGAGTAATTGTAGAAAAGGAAGGCAGGAACAGGAAGCGCCACCGATACCCCCGCAGTTGTAAGCAGAAACGGCAGGATTAGTGTGAGGTCTAATGTAACTAGCCCCATACCGAATCCCAAAGACAATGCCATGTACCTGTAAGGGCTAGAACAGCTCTTCGGACAGAGGAGGTAGATGTCAGGGAGGCAGCAGGCTTTCGGGTCAGTGTGGACGGGGAAAAGAAATCCTGGAATTATACAAGTCTAATACCCACAAATCGAGGAGCACAATCCAAATCAAAGTTCGAAGGCACAAAATAAAAGGGTCTGTAGCAAAGTTACAAAGTCAAGCCAACATCAGTTCCAGGGGATCAGTGATCCAGGTTAACAATCCAGAGGTTCATTAGATCCAAAAGGGATGAGTCAAGAGGCACTCTGTTAGTGAGACCAGGGTCCGCAGAACAAGAACAAGATACAGAGAACAAGAATTAAACACCAAGTAGCACCACTCGCCGACAAGCAGTTCAGCTGAGAAGCACTGAGCGACAAGAAACGCCATGCTTTGTGTGTCCGGCGTCTGATCCTGATCACAGGGTCAACTGACATAAACGGGGGTACATGTGTGGTGTGCAGGGAATTGTAGTCTTCACCTGCGCGGCCTGTCCTGAATCCTCCATGGCAACCTCCAGGAACGTGCTGCCGAAAGGGAAGAATGGCGCCTGATCGGTTCAGGGACCCCACAAGTAGGTGTGGGGCTTGTGACACTTCATGAATAATTTTCTATATAGATTACAAAAAAGTTTTAGTATAAAAGAAACAATAACTTTCTATTTCTAATAAAATGGTTAATCTTACACATTTTTATGTGATAGATCTCAAAACACTACACGATTTATTTTGTTTAGAGGGATTTTCCTAGTTGCATATAAGTATACTGGCCACCCAACATAATCCCACATACAGGTTCCTCTTTTGGAGTTTTTAGCTTCTAAGCATCAAAACCATGCATGAGATCTTTATATGAACTGATTTTTACTTCCTGCCTGGGTGTGGAGGGGACTTCACGGAAACCTTGCTCTGAGGTACAAAGTATGTTCCCTTTCCATTTTATGAGGTTTCAAGGGTGCAATTTTTAGTTCATATGAACACAACTCCTGCTGAACGAGTTTGTAGTCGCACTCCCTACTTCTCTGTCTCCTTCTCTGCCTTCACTACTCTCCACCTAATATCCAACCTCTTCCTTGCCCTGCCACCACTTACTCTAACTCCTCCCTCTTACTACCCTCTTTCTCTCTCTGTCTCTATTAACTTAGACACAGCTCCACACACTCTTACACTCTCTCTAACCTTCTACTCTTTCTCCCATAACCACCACACTGCACTATCCAAATTGGCAAACAGGCCTTTTGAAATTCAGTACCTAGATCATGCAGGCCCATTTCCAGCAATGAATAGGAGTACGTATATTTTAGCGATAGTAGTTTCATGAACAATGTCAACCTTGATGAAATGCAAATTGCAAATCATTCATGAAGGCATTATGGAGCATGGTGTCTGTGACAGCAACTCAGACATGCTATGCTGACAATCATCCTGCTTTCTGCGGGAAAGCACTTAAAAAGGCCTTGGAAGCGTGGGGATGTGAACTGCAGTTCTCTAATCCCTTTAAACCACATGAAATTCTAGAGAGAGCTAACCATTGCATAAAATTGGGCCTGACTAAACATGTAGTTTAAAGGAGGGGTAACTAGGTGGGCCATGTGCCGCTAGTGATGAGGAGTTTAAATAATTGGGCACACCAATCTCTAAGCAGTGGTAAAATGTTTTTATCATTGATCTGCGCACTTTCCTGAGTTCCCTTTCCAGACACGATCAGCTGCTGGCAACAATGCTGCTGAGAGATGCCCTCCAGGTGGAAGCTGCCACAGCCACATCTGAAGCCAGGCAAGGGACTGGGTCTTGGAGAAGATCCATGACATGATTCCATTTGACCCTTCCTACAGACCAGCAGTTTAAATAATCCTATTGAGAGGTTCCAGAACAACCATCATGTCCACAATACCGCCTAGGAGGGGCACATGCCAAGTTTCTGTGGATCATATCATACCTGTTCCAAATGGTTACAGTGATGTTTCTGAGTAACTAGCCACTTCCACTTGATGATCCATTAGAACAGGGATGGCAATTTAACACATGAGTGACTTCCATGTAGACCCAGAATATGCCACACTTGACCACAATGCATCATTTCAGGAAGGTACTGAGACTTTGTCCATTTTAAAGCAGAAAGCTTTCATGGTCACTAAAGCCACAAAGAAAGCAGTTTGGGCGGTGCTGTTGGACGCCAACGGTGATGGCCGCGTGAATGCGTAGCTGCGCTATACCTCTAATATCCTCATACAAATCCTGCGGATCCAGGAACTAAATTAATACAAAATTCAGTATGCAAGATTATGGTGACCGAGAGGCTCCCGGGGGCGCTTTGGTGGCCGAAAGCAACGACTGTCTACAATGAGGAGACTGCCGTCTTCCCCACGAGGATCGATGGCCTGTGGACTTCCCCTCCCCTCCCCCACATGCGACTCGCCTCTGCCTCCCCGGCCTGACTGGCGCGAGTGCAGCTGGCTCCTCTGGGACTGCTGGGCTGGAGTGAGGAGGGCGAGGACATACCTCTCGGGCTGCGGGCGACTGCCGGAGAATCCCCGGTGACGAGGATACAACAAACATCAGGCGGCCCGCTCTGCCTACGTGCACTCCGAATCTGAAGTAACCGCAGTGGGCTCCCCTCCCCCGGTGGCCTCCGTGTGCGCTGTGAGCTAGCGGTGGGACCGCCGGGGTTGAGGGAGGCCCCCCCTACAACATCTTTGATGCCGTAAGTACTTCTTAAAGTAAATCCCCATACCTAATCAGGAAGTGGCCCGACTGTGATGACAACGTGTGCGTGGGCACTGGCACAAAAGCACTTCCAAAGACTTGGTGCCTGTAACCTCCAACATCAGCCTCGTGCTGCCCCTCCCCCTCCGGAACATGCCATATACGAGGAGCAGTGGAGAAACGGTCCCCCAACTTAAGCAGAGCAGCCCACTAATAGGGGCTAATCCTGGTTGACGGTCTTTCTCCCGGGTGTGGCGCTGGGGAGAGGGGCGAGTGTGCACCTGAGAGGACCTCAGTCTGAGCCCTTCTGGAGGAGCAGTCTATAGTGCGAATTCAAAAATACACTCTCCAGCGACAGGTAAAGCACGATACACACTGCACTAATTGCGACTGGACATATCACTACCTGCAACTCGACAATAGGGGCAGAGAGGAGGGCTCCCCGGATACTCTTGAGATTATGAGACACTAAGCTCAGTACCCCCTCCTCTCCCTCTGCTATAAAATTATGTGCACCCAGATATGACCAGAGGAAATAAGGGGAACAAAAAAGGGCCCATGGATGCCTTTACAAACACTCAAATGGAGGATAGGGGAGAGCCCCCCCGCCGCTAAGCCCCACTGTAGCCCAACAACCCACCAAAGCGGCACCAGACCCCTACATGATGGCGCTTCAGGCTGGCTTCGCTGTAGTGAACTCCAGACTTGATGATATCGGCAGCACCATATCCTCAATCAAAATAGATCTTCAACAGGTGAATGCACGTGTGGGGGAGGCTGAGAACAGGATCAGTACAGTGGAAGATACAACTGCCACCCAGGGAAAAGACATAACAGATATTAAGAAACACCTGAAACTAGTGCAAATGAAGTGTGACGATTTGGAGTCACGATCGCTCCGTAATAACGTTAGAGTGGTCGGCTTGGCAGAGAAATCAATTAATATACCCATGGAAGTCTATTTGGAAGAAGTTATCCGTACTCTACTCCCGGAAGCGCAATTTTCAAATGATTTCCTCGTCGAGAGAGCCCACAGGGCCCTAGTGCCGACTCAAAAACCAGAAGCACCTCCGCGCACAGTCATTGCCCACCTCCTAAACTCCCGGGACAGGGACCTGATGAATGCAAGGAAAGTTTTAACATATGCGAAACGTCACAAGATCAATATCCTCCTCCTACAGGAGACGCACGCAACCAGGAAAATAACAGACACTTTTGCACACAACTGGGGCCCCGTGAAAGTCACCACAAATTATTCCACGCGTGCGAGGGGAGTCCTCACTGTAGTGCACAAACGGACCGACTTCCAGATGTCCAAATCTGCGGTGGATGGTTAAGGTCGATATGTGATCGTATGGGGGCAATTACACAACAGGGAGATAGTCATTGTCAACACCTACAGCCCTAATCTAGACTCTCTTGAGTTCTACCTACAAATTATGGAATTGCTCTCACCACTGGGCTCAACTGCAGTGATCTGGGGTGGCGATCTCAACTTAATATTGAACATCGACACAGACCGAACGACGATCACAGGCAGCAATCCAAAGCGGCAATGGTGGTGCTCCAGATGATGGCCACGCTGCCTCTCGTGGATACATGGAGAGAAATGCATCCTCGAGACAGAGAATGTATGTTCTACTCTGGGGTCCACGGGTCTAGCTCCCGAATAGACTACTGGCTATGTACCCCTGAGCTGATCGCGGAAGCAAGACAATGCGCAATACTCCCACGGACACTATCGGACCATTCCCCGATACTCCTGGAACTGGTCCCCAGAAACACGGATCATACTACCCGAAACTGGCGAATGCCCCCTGACCGATTGAAGGATGAATCCAATGTAGAGACTCTCTGGATCGAGATTGAAGACTTTTTCCAATGAAATACTAACTCTGTACACAGCAGTAAATCAGTCTGGGAGACTTTCAAAGTATGGCTAAGGGGCCTACTGATGGCGCAGTCTTGCGGAGCGCTGAGGGAAATCAGGAAGGAACTGGGTCGAGTGGAACAGGAACTACAAACCCTAGAGAACCATTACTCTGCGCCCAATGGAGGCGACGGATTGCAAGAAATACAGCAACGACTGGAGTGCTTCCGAACTCTGGAGGAACGAGAACTGTACTACATAACGCAGCCAACGAAGGCTAGAAAATACGGAGAAGGCAATATGGCAAGCAGAACAATGGCAAACCTTATCAAATCAGAATTGGGGATGAAACAGATAACAAGCATAGTCGACTCAACCGGGTCAGCGCAGACTGCACCCAGGGCAATTATTAAAGTGTTCCAACAATTTTATACTAACCTATACGCCAATGCGGATGCAGTGACGCCGGAAGAGCTCCGGGAATATATGGGCTAATTTCCACTGACCGAGCTAAGTGAATCGGACTGGGCACTACTAGAAGAACCCTTGACATTGGACGAGATAGAACTAGCCATCTCAGATCTACAAACAGGCAAGACCCCGGGGTCTGACGGCATTCCAGCCGAACTTTACAAAGTATTCAAAGCGGAATTGGCTCCCAAGTTTCTGGAGGTTTGGGAGGAGGCACTTGAGTGGGGAATATTACCAGAAACAATGAGGAAGGTGATAATAACAGTCCAACTCAAGCCCCACAAACCTCCTCAGGACCCCACCTCCTACCGCCCCCTATCACTATTTAATACAGATGCAAAGATATAGGCCAAGGCCATTGCGAACCACGTTCTCCCATATATGAACAAATTAATCCACACAGACCAATCAGGCTTCATTCACCCTTGCAGCTGGACCCGAATGTCAAAGCAGCAGCAATCACCTTAGACGCTGAAAAAGCATTTGACTCTGTCGTGGAACTACATGTTTCTAATTCTGGGTAAAATGGGATTTGGGCCAGTGTTCATGAGTTATATCCGATTGTTATATAAGAACCTAGCAGCGGCGATAAGAACAAATAAAATGCAGTCACCTACCTTTACACTGGGCAGGGGTACCCGTCAAGGATGTCACCTGTCCCCCCTCATGTTTGCGCTTACGTTAGAGGGGATGGCGGTCAAAATTAGACACAAACACACATGGAGGGGTATTCGCATCAGAGGATCACCCCAACTCCTGTCCCTGTACGCTGACGACACAATGATCTATGTTAGGGACCCAGAGACCCACCTGCCCCCAAAAATGCAAGAGATAAACAAATTCTCCCTGTATTCCGGATATAGAGTTAACCAAGCCAAGTCGGAAGTCATGCCGTTGACACCGACTACCACACAAACACAAGCTATGTCCGGCTTCAGGTGCTCGCCCACCGCAGCCCGGTATTTGGGGATAGTAATGGCCATTGACAAGACCACTCTGTATGAAAACAATTATGCCCCTTATCTACTACTCTTAGAACGAAAGCTCGAAATCTGGAGCAAACTCCCAATATCCCTATACGGACGTGTGGCCTTGCTCAAAATGGTGGTAGTACCGAAATTACTGTATATGTTTTGTGGCATTCCCATATGGCCAGGTAGAGACTTCTTCCAGAAATTACAGAAGTTGGCCTCCAACTTTATTTGGAGCGGGAAGATGGTGAGATGTCAGTGGCCCAAGATGTACGAGAGGTACGATAAAGGGGGGTTAGCGGCCCCCGACTTCGTCCTATATTTTGAAGCGGCACAGGCACATTTTGCAAAATATTGGTCAGACACTTTGGAGAAACATGCACATGTACGCGCAGAGAGGTTTGCAGTAGCTCCCGCTAAAATACAAGCAATGCCATACGCCAAGGCCAGGAAGGAGACGAAGGAGATTTACCCAGTCAACTCGACAATACGTGCCTGGTCTAGGATATTCCGCAGGGTGGGATGCAGTAGCCCCTACTGGCCGTACACCTCCCTGTGGCATTACCCCGTCCTGGAACCCATGTTTGATACAGCATTACAACGTAGGTGGGACACCATTAAAGAGATGCTACTGGGTGACCTCTACCCGGAGGGCAAATTTGCGTCACTGGAGGTAGTACACAATAAAGTGGGAGTAGGGCTCGTTATGGTACTTCAATATTACTGCCTAAAAGCGGCTTGTAAACGCAAATGGCCTACATTTCCAGAGGCCCCCCCTGTGCATCAGTTCCTACCTATGGTTATGACCCAGGAGGGTTTTACGGGAAATGTTTCTACCTTATATAAAGCCGCTCAAGCACATACCCCGTCCAGAAACACCATGAGACAGAAATGGGAACGCAATCTTGACATCTCCATTGCAGACTCCCAGCGGGCCAGGTATTGCCAATACACCAAATCCATCTCCATAAACGCCAACTTCAGACTAATCCAATTCAAAATACTAAATCAGCTGCATATTACCCCGAATAAAATCTCTAAATTTGACCACACCAAACAAACAACCTGTCCCAAATGTCACACACAATCAGCGGACGCTGTACACATGTACTGGAACTGCTCCACTATTGGGGGTTATTTTGAATAAGTAGCCAGATTGACCAGTGACATGCCTGGGGGGTGAAACCTGTCTGTTTCCATTTCATTCCTACTCTCCCCCTCCCTTCCTTATCTATATCTTAGCTCTTGCACTATCAAAAATGTTGTCAGGCTGAGTACGATAGTTAATTTCACATCCTTACTGTTCATGGCCTGTAAGAATGTCATTGTATTTTCCCTTGTTCCCGTCCTTGCCTTAAAGGGCTTTGAAACACATTGTGTATAGGCGCTATATAAATAAACTATCATGTCATATCATATCAATATCCCGGCCACGCCACAGAAATACTTATTGGGTGACATAGGTAAGGCCTCAACATAAACCTGCAGATTCTTTGCCATAGCTTGGGCGGTAGCCAAGAGAAATATACTTAAGGCCTGGAAGTCTGGAAAGGCTCCTACCCTGCAGGCCTGGCTACGAGAACATGTATATGTGCAGGAGTGCAAAGAGAGTTATGTAAAACGTGTTTTGGTGGTATGTAGACCAAAAGACATTTGGGCTCCGCTACGCACCTACCTTCGAGACTCCCGAGAATCGGATACTACGGACTCACCATGATGCCCTGAGACCTCTGCTTAATCATCTCTGATATGTATAGTTGTACCCCTGCTATGAAATCAAGTACCCATATGCCAAAAACCTGTACTGCCATATACATGTATTGCACTTGTCAGCTATAAATAAACGTTTTAAAAAAAAAAAAGCAGTTTGGACATTTTGAAACAAATGTATGCAATGTTTGCAGTGCTGTACATTCTGCTACGGTTGAGTCTCTCTATCTTTGTTATATTCCTGACTCTGAACACTTTTTGGGCATGTTTCCCAATCCTCCTGTCAGCAAAGACATTAATCTTAAGCCCTTGAGTTCCTCACACACATTAGATAAGAGACAGCTTCAGCAACTGCTGATTCCACCTCAATAAATATGTTTCCTCTAACCATGCATTGCGTCATGTATGCATACAATTTCTTATAGACTTGTATTTTTAAGTGTTTTCTTGATAAACAAAAAGGTTAATAACAGAATACATTGGTGTTCAGTACATCCAGATCTCCATCCACTGCGTGTTTATAATGGGACTCTCCTGAATCTACCAGTTGCTGTCTACAACAAATTTGGCTGCAATAAGGAGGTGGCTGATTAATTCAGACCATCTCCCTGATGTCAGATATCTCCGCTCCACAACGTCAGCCAGCAACACCACTAGAAGGGTCCCTTGGTGGTGATATTCCAACAATATCTTTTATTTTTTAAGTATTTTTCCAAAAATGTTTACATTTAAGGCCTAACCACCAGATATGGGCCATTGTGCCTACTTCTTCACACTCAATACAACGGATGTATACGAATTGTTCGAACTACAATTGTTCGAATTACAATTGACCTTTGCACAATTGACCGAATTGTGAAGGTCAATTGTTACATATATGCGAGGGGAAACCCCCTGCAACCCCCATTATATATATATATATATACATATATATATATATATATATATATATATTACCAAACCAATATATAGTGAGCAAGCGGCGAGTAACGCTGCGAAACGCGTCAACCTTTTGTTGGGAAAGCCGATATGCAAGGCGTATTACATACGTGGATGCCAACTTTTAACCAATAAAGAGGTTATAAAAAATATGCTGAGAGTGATGTAAATCTCTGAAGTAACATCCGAAGGCGAGTGCTCCTCGAATGACTGATAGCAAGTCAGTTGCATGGATAACATATATTTATATATACATATAAATATATATGTGCAGTCAATTGTGCAAAGGTCAATTCAGACCCTCGACTTTCGGTCAATTCGGTAATTCGAACAATTGTGTTCGAACAATTTGGGTAATACCCAATAACAACACATTGGAGATTGATTTGACCCGATTTTATTACCGTGCAGCCACACATCTTTCTAGAATCGATTAATTGAGGCTGTTTGTACCTAGTAATCCTTTATCCAGAACATATAGAGAATTGTTGAGGAATAGGCTCCCAATATTTGCACACAATGCTTCGTTTTATCCTTCTGATGATGTTGAAGGCCTCCATGATATGGAGTCCTCTTGTATGTTATGCGAGATGCTTCAATGCTTTCTTTTTTTTACCAAAAATGAGCCTATCTAGTGGCCCAAACCTATGTTCTGGGAACACTGCCCTGTGCCGTTCAAACCAGGATAGTCCTGAATTCCAAGTGCACTTCCCATGCATTTCGCTGAAATGCTATCAGGGAGGGAACTACAAATTTGAGAATCGATGCAGTTTCCTTCTGGGGCCAGACAGCGACCAGCACATGTATATGGCTAATTCAGTTATTTCTGACAGAGGTTTCTTTGAAAACATGACTGAACACATTTGGAAAGAGGCTGTTCCACTCTGATCGACATGGGGTAAACAAAAAGTGGCAAATAACAACGTTTTCACACTTTAGAAAGGTGATGCAGGTCACCCTATTTCATGTATTGTTTTAATTACACACACTTCCCGGCCCCCTAGAGTAAAAGAAATATAACATTTTATCCTGATTTGGAAAGCTAAAGAGAGTGGGTTCTGGAGTGCATCTTATAGAGAAGAAAGGAAACATAATGGCACTAAGCATGTAACCTATACATCAGGTGCACCTGTTGTGTAGGCAATGTAAGGGAATGGATACCATAAGAGAAGGGTAGGGACCAGCTTGGCCACTATTGCGCTTGGAACTCCCTCAACATTTCGCTGACTCAAGCCAATCCATGGGTTAAAGTGTGTCAACAGAGGCTTTCACATTCTCACCTGATTGAGATGATACAATCCCTAGGTACTTTCATAAAAGAAAAGAAAATGGACAGCCATCATGCATATGACGACTCTTCTAAAACGCAGGTGGTTTTAGAAGATACCCACACCACATCTGACCCTAAAATACCTTGTGAGGAAGGGCAGGTGTCCACACCTCGTCACATGCAGTAATACAAATCCAGCAGGTTGAGAGTGAGGCAGTCCCAGTGGGATTTCAAACATAAGATTCCAAGGATCAAGCCCTAGAGCAGCACTTGTATCGATGGGCTAAGAAATGTGTATACTGTCTAATTAGGTCTCCATCATCAGGTATGACCTAAGTGGCAGTAGGCCTTTCTGTTGTAATAACAGTCTTTCTGGACACTTGAGTCCGAGATCAGCATGTCATTTCATGGCCAGAACAGAAAGATGCACTTCACTGGTCTAGCACTGCAGTATGCCAGGCAAGGCCAGGTTCTCCCTTTTGCTTAGCATGCTTAAGAGAAGCTTTGTGGCATCCTCCGAATGGGCATCTAAAGTGTCTTCTTGGATCTTGCATGAGGTCTGCAATATACCTATACATACCACACCTTTTATGGTTTGTCATGTGCTGAATTCCTCGGGCAGATATACATTTAATGAATGGCACGTGGGTTAGAGAGGATTGCACTGTTCAATACTCTCATTAATTGTCTCGCCAGCTATTCCTCAATTAACACTGTGTTCTTTGAAATACTGTAAAGGGGCACACTTGCACTCCAAATGAACTCTTGTGAACATTGCTCACAATACATTGAATGCAAAATCCATGTTGAACCTGTTGAAACATTTCACATTCAGGTTCATAGCTACCTAGAGCGCCTAAACACTCGAAACTGTCACATTCAGATGGGTGTACTGACCACTGTTACTGTGAGTGCACAATTTATGTGGCTGAAATGGGTCCAAATAGTTATTTACGCTGGGGAACAACCGGAGAGAATAGTGGGAGTCTGAGTGATCCTGGCACTGGAGGAGGTAAAAATAAACCTGCGGACTATGACCAGCAAGCTCTGGTCAGAGGTAACAGGAGAATTCCCACCAGAAGGTGACAGAAACGAATCTAATCCCATTATGGCCACTGACTAAGCCTTGTGAGCCATTCGCACCATCATTCTTTTTCAGGCAGAAAGAGTCACATTTCAAGCAAGTATGCACACCAACTGTTGCATGTCACGCCTCCTGGGAGCATGGTAGCTCCCAGGACTTGTGTAATGATCACATGGTGGTAACCATGTGACCAACCCAATAAAAGAAACAAGCCAGTTCCGGCTCATCAGTCGATATACCCCCACTGGCCCATGCACTTCGTGATCGGAGCGTGGCTGTGAAACCGGGTGACCCAGGTATTTGGTGCGGCCCGCCCTGGTGACTGGGCGCGGGCCGCCACATTGACATCGAAGGCTGGTCTGGGCATCCCATGCAGGAATGTACAGAGTGCAGGAAGCCCATTTTGTCATCTGGAGAGCGGCGTCGGCCGCGTACGAAGAGGCGGCGGTGGCAGCAAAAGAAAAGAGGAAGGAATGGTGTTGCCGAACAAAAGTAGTGGGTGTGGCCTGTGGTAACCTGGTTGCGGTGGTGTAAGTGTGGAGGCTGCCGTCGTCTCCCTGGACTCCCGGGAGGGAGGAAGTGAAGCGGGAGGGGTGGCGGTGGCTTGTGTGCCCGCTCCAAGGAGATCCGGAGCAGGGCGAGTGAGGTTGTGGAGATTGGGGGTGTGGCCTGCTAACACGGCCTGCAGCGGAAGAAAATAAGGGAAAAAAATGTTTGTGCAAGGAAAAGAGTGGCCTTGAACTAAGCTTGCAGAAGCCCTGAGAAGAAGGGGTGTGGCTCAGCAAGACCCAGGCCTGCCGCGGTGAAAAGGAAAGAGTGATATGGAGGCCTGCGGCGGCCCCCATGGCCCAGCAATACCTGGGGCCTGCCGCAGTGAGATGAACAGAGGGACAAAGGCTTGTGTGCAGGCAGAGAGTGAGGCTCTACAAGTCATTAAGTGGAGTGGGGAAACAGATTATAACCCCTCACAGCACTCGATATGTTTTGCCACCAAGAGCTTGTTAAGTCCAGGGCCCATCGGGCAGTGAGGTGGGCACTGCTTGTACAAGGACAAGGTAAAAAGAGATGGCCAGTGAAGATCTCAGGCCAGCTGGTGCTGATAGTCCGTGTGCTCCATGTTGGAGGTGTTGAAAGCAAATGGGCCAGTGATATTGGTGGCACCACGGGGCGCATGGGCAGGAGCGGCAGGACAATCGGCCCACTCTATCGGCACTGTGCAAATAGAGGCCCCAATGTTATCTGTGGTCCAGTAGTGGTGGCTGCCATGTCTGAAAACAAAAGATCGGGGTCGGGAAGGAAAAGGCTGCTGCCGTGCCAGCCCAATGAACCGGGGTGCTGGCTGCAGGCTCCAGGTAGGAGCAATATCATGCTCAGTGAAGACACAGCGTGGCTGCCCATGCTCACCATACAAGAGCAGGCCCCATGTCGGCATGAACCAACCATGCTGTCGCCACCCTAAGGCCACGGGGCAGTAATTCTCATGAGAAAAGAAAAGGGAAGTGTGGCAGCTCTCGTGAGTGCCTGTGCACCCTTTTCTGTTAGCAGCAGCCCCTAAGTGAAAGAAGTGGCCCGTCATCCTGCCACCAACCCAGCACCCTGCCCTGGTTTTGCCCCACCAGCTAAGGACTAGGCCGATGTGGCCCTTGGTGCCCCCAGATGTGGCTTTGCCGGCCCTTGAACTCTGAACTGTCCTGAATAGATCCCAATGGAAGTGGTTCTGGTATCCTGCAGACCTGCAGGTGCTTAAAGTGGACCCAGTAGTCACACACATCAAGGCTGGGAGCCTGAAGAACCTGGACATGCTTAAAAGGGCCCAGCCAAAATATTGCGTGAAGCTGTGCGCCTGCGTTTGTGGGGTTTGTAGTGAGGGGTGCCAGGTGCGAGCGATGGGGTTGTGTAAGTTGTGCAAGGTACACTCACCCAGGTTAATAAAGGGTGTACTTGCATGTGGAATTTCCAACTTGTCACCAGCAACTCACCAACCCTGACTGTCACCCCTATGGGTAACCTGGGCCCCTAAGTGTGTGATTATTGTTTGTATTGTGGTGTGATGTCATGTTGTTTGATCGTTATAAAAAGGAGGAGTGTTGCATGTCATCCGTCCTGGGAGCATGGTAGCTCCCTGGACATGTGTGATGGTCACATGGTTCCGGCTCGTCAGTCGATCAAGAGCTGACTCCTGCGTCATTGCATGCTCAAGTCGATCAAGAGCTGACTCCTGCGTCACAGCATGCTCAGGCCCTGTCTGCGTGGCCTGGCATCAGACAGTGCCCCTGCTGGGCAACACCGTCCCAAGGGATTTGTACTGCCATGTGATCATGGCCAATCGGTGCAGCCTCGGCCTGAGTGCCGCCTTTGCCGAGGCTGCTGTTTGCTGGGTGCCCCCAGCTATGGTCTATTGCTCCGGTGATCTGTATGCTGCTGGGTGCCCCCAGTATTTGGTGCGGCCCACCCTGGTGACTGGGGGCAGGCCACCACAGCACCTACACCCAGTGCACAGAGCCGACGCCATCTACAGATCTACTGTGATCCCCTGGCTTGCACTCAATTCCTAGTTTTGTGCTGGCCTCGAGACATGATGTGGTATGCAGCGAAATGCCCTCAGGATAGAATCCCCTGGTATAAGAGCCCCAGAAGGAGCCTTCGGTGGTAGCACTGGTACCAGCCTCTGCACAGGCCCTGGGCTGGGTCCCCCCTGGAAATGTGGTGGCTAAACACCTTAGACGATCCGTTGAAGAAGACATGAAAAACTCTCTCCACCTGAGGACACACTGCAGCAATGACCTAGAAAAAAAATGTATCACTAAGTTCACTAAGTGCGCAGGCAGGCAGTGGTTTTAGCAATAGAAACCCCCTACTACCGTTTACTATGGGTGTATGGAAGTGATTGCAGATACCTGTAACGAAGTGAAGGATAATTTGGCGGGTGCCATTAATGAGGATACCTAATGGTGGATCGACAATATCTAAGACCCATATTGACTACATAGGCAAACTACTAACCTAGAAGTATATACCCCGGTTGGTGATAGAACACTGATTAGAAGCAGTTTGTTGAGCTACTGCACTCTTCACTCTGAATGCAAGGGTATTTTGAAGTTTGATTGGAGACACATGCAACAGTCTAGAATCTCCTTAAGGTGATAAGACAGCGGAGTGTGAGGTGATACGAATCATTGCCCTATAAGAGCAGTTGGTCCAGATCTTTGTGGATGCACGTGCAAGTGGTGTGAGGCTTAATCCATCATATCAGCTCTACCCCCATAAAATGAGAGATGGCGGTGGCGTGGCTGACCCTACGGTGTGAAATGGGACCTATTAACTTTCCTGTTTTTGTTCTGACGAAGGTTGCTTTACTGAGTGGACACGATTTTTGAAATCCATTATTGACAACCAAAACACGTGTGGACCAAAATATCTGTTGAAATAATTATATGCAGATTTAGTTACCTGAGAACAGGCAGAGGGAACCTAATATTGTTTACATTTGAAATTGTTTACAGCGACCCAGCATAACGTGCCATTTATGTTTGTATGGAACAAATGTTATGTAGATGAGTGTGAATGAATGATTGGTGGGGAGAATTATTGTGAATCGAATGAGATTGTATTACATAGTTTTGTAAAAACTTTTTTAGAAAATGTTGAATATTTATTTGACAAATAAAAAGACAAATTGATTTGAATATGAAACATTTATTGACATATGTAAATTGATAAAGGAGTGAGATACGTCATCCTCTATCCGTTGGTCCAGTATGTGGTTTTTGGCATGTTATTTGGCATGAAGGACCAAGGATTATAGTCAGGCACCCCTTATTATATTTTTTGCACCTTCTAATCCAACCCACCTTTACTCCAAGTGACCTCCCCTCTGTTCCGCCAGCCACCATCAACCACCTCTGATTCCCCTTTATCTCACCCCCAGCACTCTCCTTCTGTCCAGCTCCAATTTCTTCAAACTCACACACTTGTCTAATAGCTCCCTCATTATTGGAATTCTGATCCTCCTCTCGAGCCCTCCAATCAGCAATGCCCATCAGGTAAGGGGGGATAATTAGTTAAAGGTTGCAATTGACCTGTTTGAATGTACAGGTGCTCTTCTGCTCACACTGTGAGTTCCTCCCCCTCTTGCATGGCTCTGCTGCCTGAGTGGATATCTGGAGCCAGCAATATATGTGATCCGATTTTTAAGTTGAGATTGAACGTCTTTTAATAGGGGGGATTGTTAGCTGTGTATAAATCTTTGAGGGATGTGGTGATTCTTACCCATAGTAGTGTAATTCCCTCTTTTGCCCATCCGAATGGTATCCGTGCCTGCAAGTCTAAAGTTTTCACAGGAGATAATGATGGATTGAAAATCTCCGATTTAGGCATGTTTATTTACAGTCTGGCCACTGCCCCAAATTTCTCAAATGCATATGTGGCCTCCTGTAGCGTGTTTGATGGTTCTGTTGCCATAAGCTGCATATCGTCTGCGTAAGCCATTATACCGTACTGAGCACCGCCAAACATAACGCCTTTTATTCCCTATGTTTGTCTGATTTTGGCCAGTAAGGGTTGCAGGTGTAGTGCATATAACATAGGGGAAGGAGGGCACCCATGTTTATTACCACGCTGAAGGGTAATTACAGAAGATAGATTGCCATTTATTGGCAATCTTGCAGAAGGATTCTGATAGTTTGCCCTGATCCATCTTATATAGTTTGGTCCGAAACCCATTCTCTCTAGCGTCAACAAGAGAAATTACATTCTACTCGATCAAATGCCTTTTCATCGTCTATAGCAACGGGAACTGCAGGGATCTGTTTCTTCTCCACTTTCTCCAAGATGTGGTATACTTTACATATATTGTCATGTGTTTGCCTTGACTTAATAAAATCAGTCTGGTCCATTTGTGTTAATGATGGTAAAAGATCCACAATCTGGTTAGCCAATACCTTGGTGAGAATGTTTGCGTCTATGTTGATAAGTGCAATTGGATGATAGGACCCGCAGATTGTTAGGTCTTTACCCGGTTTAGGGAACAATGTTATTTCAGCTTCTTCCATGGTCGGTGATATTTGTCCCGTGTGCAAAAAAGAAGTGAACAATTTAGTTAGGATGGAAGCTAAGATATTACCATATGTTATGTAAAACCTAGCTGGAAAACCATGGGGAACAGGCAACCTATTTAATGGGAGTTCCTGGATAACCGGTACAATCTCATCCCACGTAAAAGGTTTTTCTAAAATTTGATCATCTGCCAACATGAGTCTGGGGAGTGCAACCAACTCCAAATATATTGTTTGGGTAAGAAGATCGGCATATCGGATTTGTATGAATTGGAGTAAAATGTCTGGAATTATTTGAGGATAACGATGGTTTCAAAGGTCGTCTCCCCCGAGGGCAGCTTCATTTGTTGTATAACCCTTGAGGCCACCCTTTGACAAAGCTTGTCTGCCAAAAGGTGATCCATTTTGTTAGCTTTTATATAGTACCTCTGTTTGAGTAGTAAGAGGGCTTTTTTTGCTTTCTTTGTTAGGTGAAGATTTAGCCTGCCGGACGCTACCCTGAATGCTTTCTGCATTCGTGGGCCCGTATCAGTTTCCATTTTTGCCATAATTTGAGATAATTCCGCCTCTAGTTCTAATTCGAGGGCCGTGAGCTGTTTGTGTCTTTTGACTTCTGGGGCTATAAGGACTCCTCTCATAGTATTTTTAAACGCATCACAGTATTTGTTTAGTGAGGTCTCCCCCCTCAGACTTATGGCAAAGTATTCAGTAATATGTGCAGCAACTTCATCTCTGACAACTTGATCTTGATGTAAAGCGAACAGGAATTTCCAAGATCAGAGCTGCGGATTGTCAATTGTGATATCTAGTGTTAATGTGATTGGGGCATGATCTGAAAGGGTGATTGGGTGTGTGGTAACTTCTGTTATTATGCCCAACAATGGGATGGAGGACCAAACGTAATCTATATGGGAGAATGACCTATGCACATGTGAATAGAAAGAATAACCTTTCTCCTCCTCCTTCAGGGCGAGCCAAATATCTACTATGGATAGATCCGCGAATGTACGTTGCATCCCACTCGAAGGGCATGGTGGGGCCCAGCGAGTAATCCTGCTTCTGTCCCATGCAGGATCCCATAGCAAATTGAAGTCCCCCAATATTAGTAAATCTCTGTCCATAAATAGCTCCAGTAAGCCCATCACGTGTTTCAGAAATCCGCCTCGGCCTGAATTAGGGGCATATTTTGACGCTACAGCTAGTTTGATGGAGGATAAACTAAGGACCGCAAAAACAAATCTGCCCTCCCAGTGTGTTTTAGTGCAGATTATTTGAAGACCACATCCCTCCTTAACTGCGATCAACACACCCGCTGCTTTGCTCTCTGCACATGCCTGTATTATTGTAGGGTAGTAGCGTAGGCAGAGTTTGCTTCTGTCTGTTTTACAGATGTGGGTTTCTTGAAGCGCCACCAAATCCAGTCGGTGCCGCCTCAAGAAGGACTCCACCTTCCTTCGTTTCTGTGGCGTGTTAAGCCCCCTACGTTCCATGTCAAACACTTGAATTTTGGTTGTGTGTGAAATACGGTAAAGGGCTAATAGATATTGGTACATTGCTTTTATTATACATAAATAAGTAGCATACGTTTGCACTGCAGGTGAGACTCACCCCTCCCCAACTAAATTCACCCTCCAACCCCTTGATAGCCCCTCAACATAACTGCTACGAGGTATGTCCTTCCCCCAACTCCCTAAAGCCCCTCCTCCCAGAAGTTCCTAGATGTGAATCTATTCCGGGGCAAACTCACCCGGCTGTGATCCACCTTTAAACCCAGGAAAACGTGCGGGCTCCCCCATCTGTTACTAAGAACAGATAGATTCCAAAAAGAGAAAGTCACACTACATCTCATTGCGTATCGGGGATCCACTGATCCATGATTGTTCCATCCGGAGGAAGTTCGCATTAGATCTGGCCAGCTGTAGACATTAAGATGATTTAGGGATTGGGCCTCTCAGTCGCGAACGCCATTCCTCCTTTTGCAGATCCCTGCTATTCTTTTTTTGCTGTATGGTGATTTGCCATTCCCCGGCCTTAGATTTTGTACCTTTTGTTGCTGCGTTGAGTTGGGTGCTTTCCAATGACACTCCAGTGGAGACTTCTTCTATTTGTTACAAGGTCAGTCCTGCCTGCCATCCAGGGAGGGTTATCCTTGAAAGATCTTGATATATTGGAATGTTTGTTCCATTATATGAAATTGTCGCAGAGGCCCTCGCCTCCTTGAGTAGGAGTTATTTTTAAGGATATGGTGGACAGGCTGCCAGAACATCACAGGGTGGGAGCCGGGTTTGGTTCTTTTTGGTCCAACCCTGTGGACCCTGTCAAGCGGTATATCAATGGGTTCTTCTCCCGCTAAGAGGTTTGAGAATATCAGAAACATGGCTTCTTTTAGTTCTGAGTCCAGGATCGTTTCCGGAAGGTTCCTATCCGGATGTTGGATAGACGTGATCTATTTTCAAGGTCCTCATATTGAAGTTCTAAACTGTGTGTTATTCTGGACAAATCTTCTATTGCAACATCCGTTTGTTTGTCCAGAGTTTGAGTGGCTTGTTCATTCAGATCGACACGTTCAGCTAAGGATTTGATTTCTTTACTGATTTCGGCAAGTGAGTTCCTTATATCAGCCGTGAATGCTGTGAATTGCGATTGAAAGGTCAAGGTGAACCGATCCTGAAATTCCTGAAAACTTTTTGTAAAGTCTTCCCTAGAAGCCGCCATGTCGGGGGTGCTTGTTGCTGTAATGTGGATGAGGGGTGCTTTGGGGTAGCAGTGGGCCCAGGGATGGTTGTATCGCTTGCCCAGCGTTTTTCCAGCAGTTTTTGTTATTTTTGCTGAGGTTGTGGTTGCCCAGCTTGACTACTTTTATCTGCGCCCCTCGACATATATCAGCTGGCGTAAGAATCTTGGAGAAATTCTCCCCTGAGCTTGGGTTGCAAGTGCACTGCCTGGTCGCTCCAGAGAATTTTGTGTCACAGATCTTAGTGCCGTAGAAGGTACAAGCCCATAAACCCGGGACCGGCTGTGGGACACCCTTACTAACCTAATTACTTCGGTAGCATGCCCCCTTCACACGAATGCACCAGCGCATATATTCCCAGTAGCAAATTGTGCAGCTGTGTGTTTGGCACAGGATGGAACCCTGCTTTTAAGGTGCCGCTGGCAAGGAATAGCCACTTAGTAAGGAGCAGGTGTTTCTCCCCCGTTGGAGAGAATTCTAGTTATTCTTATTAGTGGGTCGTGTTGAAAAGTGCGGCTACTTACTGAAAGTTGGTTCCTATCGAGCTGACGAAGCTGTGCGAACCGCAGCTCGCACATATCCAAGTAAGTCAACACTTCCCATTGCAAGTAGGAGCGAGCAGAGGGGTTGTTCACAGCGCCCAGTGTCTGCAGGATTTCCAATGGAGGATAAGCTGAAGAGGCCAGCTAACATTTGAAGTAGCTAATGGAGGTTTCCAGCCACTGCTTTTGGTATAAGCTGCAGGCCGCTTCGATCACCTTCTGCTGCTTACCCCATAAAGTTCTTAATAAACTTAAAAGACTGTTAGATCCCTGGGGCTGAGTCTCATCTCGTGCAGCGGCTTTGTGCTGCCTCCGGGAGACCTTTGCTAAGCTCTGTGCCCTCGAAGCTTATTGCGGTCTTGGTGCCTGCTCTGTGAGCGCTTTTGACTGCAGTCGTCCCACTTGTCTGTGGAGCGCTGTTTGGTCTCAGGCTGTGAGGGATAATGTACTGATCGTGCCCCTCGGGTACTACCGGAGCGCCCATGAATATTTCGGGCTGAGGGTGTGGCTGCAGGGACCTATGCTCCCGGGCTTGATCGGTCCTCGTTGCTGGGTTATCCGGCTGTTATCCACTGCTGACTTTGTGTCGCTATGGTGGGAGGGGATAGCAGATTACCCCTGCTGTAGCTTCCCAAAGGCTGGGGAGTATGTTTAAAGTTATTTTCGGATGGATGTTTCAATATGAAGACGGAGAGTGCTCCCACACGTCTTATGTATACGGCAGCCATTTTGAAATCCTTTTCAGGTATTTCAGCATTTAAATGACTTATTTCAGCCATGGAATAAATCCAATTGGACACAGGGTTCGGTAAGGGAATGTTATTGCTTCTTTATTTATTTTGTAAGTTTCTTTGGCTTGTGTTGCCTTCCTTTAAATATTTGGTTGCAATTATTTATATTATTTTCCTATCTTTATTAAGTGATGTATTCTTTATAATTTCTCTTCACACTTACTCTGTTTTCTGCAGTGTGACATATACTAATTTATAAATGGGGAGGAGGGACAAAAGGATGATGATCAGGACTTCTAATCGGACACTCAATTTAAAACAAACAGGAGGTTTGGGAGCACATCAAGATCGCATTATAAGAGCATAAGCAGAATTCCGGCACTCTTTTATGAGACTACTTTTAAGGCAGGTGCATATATTGGGCACAGTACTTACGTCCCTTTAACAAGATTTATCTTTCTAAATATGCTTGGTTTGGAGCTTTTAAAGAGACTTTGGGCTCTGGTGGTTCACTTGTCTGTTTACTTCTACATCATAACTCCCCCCCTAGGAATCTTTCTTTAGGTCTACGGACCCAGTCTGTCCATATTTAGCATCAGCACAATATGAAAAACCGACGGTTGAATCAGAGTACTCCAGCACCAAACCTGTGAAGGGATGAATTTGGAAAATAATGATCAAGGGCTACCATTATGGTTGGTTAAAGAATAACCAATCTGTGGCATGCATACCACTGTCAACAAATATAGAGGTGAGATGTATTTAAAGTGCTTCTTAGGAAAGTGCAGACTCCAAAAACTACAAAGATGGATGAATAGCATCCAGGGGTAAGCTATTACCAATCAGTGTACACTAATTACTTACTTCATGTTTATTACTGAAGCGATTCTAGAACGCCCAAACAATCTGACTCCACATCACCGCTCTTTGCAAAATCAAACCCTTCATCCCGCCACAGGATTTCTGGACTGTAATAAATGCCCTTGAGGTCTCATATATCAATGGAGGAAATGCCCTACCAATGGGGCTCCAAGCCGCTCACTTGGCTCCCCTAAAAGCAGTCCTCCAAACCACAGTACATTTTATTATGGGTGCATGGAAATTTGACCGAATCACCCACGTCCTACGTGAACGGGCCAGAAAACTGTTATAGACTGCATGTATCATGTACAAAGCCATCACGAGTAGCATACCAGCATACCTGCTGTAATGTCCTACCTGGTCTCCAGACTCCCAGGTGTGTCATGGACACTTTCTTCTTGTGGAAAGCTGCTGGCACCCATCTGCCCCACTTGTTTTCCCACGAGCTACACAGCAAAGGCAGTGTCGTGGATGCCCAACAGGGGATGAGGGTTGTGTTGTGGTGAGAATATCTTGTGTATTTGTATCTATCCCCTAAAGGCACAAGGCAACGGATCAGTGACGCTATACTTCATGTGACCTTCCTTGTTTTGCTAGTTTCTCCCCTTCCCTGTGAGTACCAGAGTATGGGGATGAAGGGTGGCAACTCTTTGACCAGCAACGGGGTTAGCAAATGTTTCTTGTAGTCATGCTGGTGGCTAACAGTCACCCCTGGCATGAGAGAGGACTGTCATGGTTCTTCTTCAACTGGGAGATGTGCATGTGGTGCTGCACGCTGAGTCTGGCAATGTTTTATCTTCCTTGCAGGTCGCGAACGCGCAAGTGCGGAAGACAGCCTGAAAACAATAGGGGAACAGTTAAGCAGCATAGGGGCCCTGTGGGATTTCTCCAGGAAAGTGCAGTTTGCATAGTACGTGATCGGAACACGGCGTGAAACACCTGGTGACTGATTACAATTCTGTTCAGACTTTGCAGCGCGTAGCTGAGCGCAGGCCGCGAAAATCATGTAGTGTGGCGGTTGGTGCACGCGGGGCGACTGACCGTACTGTCTCGTTTGTTTTTTCCTTTGCAGCTAGCAGGATTGGAAGTTCCAGTCCGGGAATGCGGGCAGAGACCGAGAGCAATGCAGGGAGGATCCGGAGATGGCATGGCGCGCACTGATCTAGGAGGAGCATGGACCGATTCAGAACAGGTGAGTGTCTTCCATCCAGTCAGGCTTCCTGGAGTAACCGGCACAGCGTGCTGATGGGTAGGGCCATATATAATCTTCTGTTTGCAGTCACACAAGATCTTGGACATTTTGCACAAGTCCTGAGAGCTGCCTTGCAGACCGTCTGACTTGCCTGACCCTGTGATGGGTCCTGCTCTCCACAACCAGTGGCGCATCTTGCCTGACCAATGTGTGTGTCTGTGTCAAGGCTCAACCCAAGGAGAGCAACATCTTGGCTTTGTGATGCCACCATGACAGTAACCCCCTCAAAATTATTCCTGACGTGGCCAGGGCATGTGTGTTTGTTGTGTGTGGAATCTGCAAATGAGCCTAGGAGCTCTGATGTTGTTAGCTGATTTCCAAGAACAGCTTCCGGGTCTGAAATGGGCCCATTCCAATAGGTAGTATCTGCTTCTAACCCTCTTTGAATCTAGACTTCTCCTACCTCATACTCAGGGACACCCTGTTGTATCTCCGGGAGTGGGTATGGTGAAGTGGGTAAATCGGGGTGAGCTTTCTTTAGAAGGGAAACATAGAATACTGGGTATACCTGGAGGGCTGGGGGCAGTTTTAGTTTAACGGCCACTGGCCCAACCCTTTGCTCCATGGGGAATGGCCCAATGTACTGTGGTTGGAACTTGTGGGGCCCCTTTACTTGCGAGTGTTGTGTGATAAGCCAACCCTTGTCTGCAGGTTCCATCCCTTCAGGCGGTCTGCCGCGTTTGTCCGCTTGCTTCTTATAAGTTGTTTTAGCCTTCTAGAAATCTTTATTTGTTCTAAAGCAGTTCAGAGTTTTCTATAGTGTTTGTTGAGAGATGGCACATTGCTCAACAGACTTGCGTTGTGAAGTTCCCTGTCCTTGGGGTGAAACCCCCACAACACGTACAATGGTGAGAAACCTGTGGTTTCTTGTACTGCGTTATTGTAGGTGAATTTCGCTGCCCATAACAGGTTGACCGATTTCTTGTCTGTTTGAGTTGGCTGACAGCATAGGTAATGTTCTAATATCTGATTTGTTCATTACGTTTGGGGGATGAGGGTTGTGTTGTGGTGACAATGTCTCGTGTCTTTGTATCTTCCCTCTAAAGCACAAGGCAAAGGATCAGTGACTGTATGACCTTCCTTGTTTTGCTAGTTCCTCCTCTTCCCTGTGATTTCCTGAGTAGGGGGATGAACACAAGGCTGCCAAATCCTTGACTACAACAGGGTTGGCAAGTTTTTCTTGTAGTCATACTGGGGCTTAAAAGTCAACGCAGGCATGACAGAGGACTGTCGTGATTCTTCTTCAACTGACAGGTATGCACGCGTTATCGCGGGCTGAATCCAACAATGTCTTTATCGTTATCATCCTCTTCTTTCTCCTCAAAAATGGATCAAAGGGACTTTAAAAAGGCTTTCTTCGACAATGGTTAAAGACTCAAAGATGGATTGCAGGAAGATGTTGATGCGATAAATGTTGGAGTCCTTCGACAATGAAGATGTGAACGTTTTTGGGCTTTGATGCTTTCTTTGCAGTGGACATTGTTGACGCCACTCGAGTAGGCATTTTGGAGAGCTTCTGGCCTGGGCTGTTGGCTGCGCGAGTCGGAGCTTTTGATGATTCCCTCAGTCTCAGTCCTTAAACGGAACCAATGTTTCCTGTACGAACATGGATTAAATCCTAGGCAGAAAGCAAAGCATTTATGAAATCAATCATGTAATTCCTTTATTCATGTGCAAATATGATAAATCCAGCAACATGGGAACCAAGTGCAACAATGACGACCGGTATCAACAAGGTTACATATGAAATAAATAACCAGAACAGGAACGCTCTGTAGACATGTTAAAAGAATACACAATAAACATTGAATACATTTGGCACCAGGAATGAATCAAATGGATGGCTCTAACAGAATCCCAACAGTGCTAAAAGTACATTCCAAGAGTAGTGGAACAGAGTCTCATCTTGAGAAAGAGACTAACATGTAGCAGGGTCAACGTCAACCTGATGTGCATGCACTAGGTACACTCAGGACAAATCATAGCGGACGTTTCGACGAGGAGGGCAGTACAGGATCGCCTTCGTCAGGACCATTCATTCTGCAAGACCCTGTCTGCAAAAGACACAGAAGAGAAGTTTAAAATCAGTGGAAGTAGGGCAGAGGTTGGGAGACTGTCATAGAGAAAGTGATTAAAAACGTGTAGATAACTCACTGGGGACACAAGTTCTCACACAATGAAACCTTCTGATTGTAACGTTGGCTTTTTAAGAAATAAGTCACACTTATCTGAAAGAGACATCCAAAATATGGACTATTTTAAACCTCCAACACTAGCTACCGAAGCACCGACCCCGAGGTGTGAGTACAAATTCTAAAATGAATGTTACATGAGAACGGCAGCGTGCGACACTTAAATGGGGAACAACCATCTGGGCGGGCGAGGGTAACCTACAGATCAAACAACAATGTACGGTATGAATCCAGCGACAAGGAAATCGTATGCTAATAACTCAGTGTGGCCACATCATAAAGCTGTCACTTACTGCATGCATATCTCTCGAAGTGAACGTCTTGGGAGAGATGCTCCGCTCCAGCATACAAGGCAAGTGCAAGGCTGGAGCTCTGGGTAAAACTCGAGAAGCGGCTAGGTGCCACGTCAGAATGCAGATCTGGAGTGTGCATAGGGTGTCAGAGGCGTACTGTCG
Source organism: Ambystoma mexicanum (assembly GCF_040938575.1). Taxonomy (NCBI): domain Eukaryota; kingdom Metazoa; phylum Chordata; class Amphibia; order Caudata; family Ambystomatidae; genus Ambystoma; species Ambystoma mexicanum. Next base: position 444,976,630 of record NC_090937.1, read on the forward strand.
TCACAGGTCATGTGACGTCAGTGAGGGAAATGTCATCCCATAAACAGAGGCTAGAGACGTCTATAAAAGGGCACATTGCACTGTGGTTCTGAATGTAGTAATAACCATAAACATAAGTAGTGGTGTGGAGACCAGTATGCACAGAGGATAGGAGCCAATGTGAAACGGCGCGCCCAGGAATGTGATTCCCTACAACATGAGGGGAATAAAAGGTAGAGAGGCGCGGTGCGTTGTAACAATAAATGCAATGATGAGCATGAAATTCTTCCACTAAGAATAAGTCTGAAGAGTCTATGTCTGACTCTAGGGCGTAAAATCCCCTGAAAAATGATGCTCTGTGCTATGTATCTTCAAATGGAGTGATGCACACAGAGTTGTTGCCGGGCGCAAAGTGTCTATGTAGGGCTAAGGGGCCTGATGGAGGAGCTAAAACACTACAGCTGAAGTATCTAAGGTAAAAGGGTCACTGGTTGGTCTTCAACACAGTAGATGCCTAATCATAGAGGACTGGGGTTAAATAGTTCATAACAAGAGTGGATGCTGCTCTCGCCATGGGTTGCACTGAAGGAATGGATAGAACAGAGGGTCACGGAAGTGCCCAGAGAATAAAAGGGACCTAGCAGACTGCCGGATAGCATGGAATACTAACAGAAAAAGGGCCAGAGCCTGATGACAAAAGAAGAAGGATATACTGGCATAATCTAGTACTGTACACAAAGTTGCTCATTGAGGCCTGTGATTTATGATTGCATTCAGGGGATCCACCGTGCTTCTATATAAAGGAGGGCCTGTTGTAAGTTGGTAGAGGTTTTGATAACATCTATAGTCCACCAAAACCGGTCGCCTGGTGTGTGGTGGTGATCGACATCGTGTGCTACCAGTGGTCCTGTAGTGTTCTTGCACTTGATTCTAGAACTGTGTTTCCGCTACTATTACATGTACCACACTGCTGATCTGTCCTATGTAGCGTAATCCACAAGGGCATTGAATGAAGTTTATGGTCCCCGTGGTCTTACAGTTGGATAGGTGTCAAATTTACCATTCCTTAATGCTCACTGTGAAGCACTGTATCTTGGAGGTACATTTGCAAGCCGTACAGGTGCCACAGGGAAAGTGTCCCGTAAGGAGTCTCAGGTGCCATAGTAGATTTTTGGGTTTGTATTTCTTTAACTGAGAATGCACCAGATGTTTGCATAGATTTCTAGGCTGCTTCAATGCCACTCTGGGAATCAGTTCAGTGGGTAGGTTGAGTTGTGCACGGGGCCAATACTTTTTCACCATTTATCTAAAATCGGAGGTGTTGGGGCAATAGGTCAGAACACACGTGATACGCTCCTCTGAGTTACATCTGTCCATGGGGGTCAAAAAAGCCTCTCTCGGTTTATAGGGGGCTTGCTTTTTAGAGTGGCTCAACACTTTTCTAGGATAGCCTGTAGCTTGGAGTCTGGCATCAAGGTTTTTTGCATTAGAATTGAAATCTTCAAGGTCTGTAAAATTGCGTCGTACCCTAAGGTATTGTCCGTAGTGCAAATTGTCATTGAGGCTCCGTGGATGGAAGCTATTATAATGAAGAATCGTGCTGTGGTCAGCAGTTTTTCTGAATAGTGTATATCCTAACCTGCCATTGATGTTTTTCAAAGTGAGGTCAAGGAAGTTAATCTGGCTGGAGTTACTTTCCAGAGTAAACAGTATATGTAGGTTTCTATCGTTGAGCCATTGGTGGAATTCTAGTAAGCGCTTGTGTGTCCCTTTCTATATGCAAACTATGTCATCAATATACAGTTTCCAAAGGTGGATATTAGCTTGAAATCGATTTTGTTGATGGAAGATTAATTGTTCTTCAAATGATGCCATGAATAATACGGGCAGGGTGGGAGCAAACGCTGCTCCCGTAGCCGTACCTCAGATCTGAAGATAGAATTGATCAGCAAAAGTGAAAATATTTTGCCTGAGAGCTATTGTCATGAGATCAATGATAACATTGATTGGGACCCTATCCTGAATGTTTTGTTGTGTTAGGTGAGAACGGATACATTCTATAGCCAGAGACCCCTCATGGTCTATTGTAGTCACCAGTGCAAATCCCAATTCACCATGGCTCGCAACAGAGAAGACATTCAGTGCTCTCCGGCTTTTCACTATCATTTTACAGTACTACCCAAATTGATCAAAAAAATGTGAACGAATTGTAGATTTGACTGAATTCGGTCACTACCATTAGTTTGAATTTTTACGATCAATTTGGGTCCCAAAATACCAAACATGAAGAGCGGGGGTTGCGGGTGTCACCTACTCCCCATGTTCAGTATCTTTGGCCTAGGGGGCTGCAGGGATGTCCCCCGAATCCATAACATTGGAGGCAGGGGACAAAAAATTGCTTGTGCCCCTGTTTTTAATGAACAGTCAAAACAGGGGTCTGAGCAGTTACACTGCAGGCAGTCCACCCATGAACAAAACGTTTGCAGGCAGATAACCCACGGCCTCATTTTACAGAACAGTAACAAAGACTGCAATCATATATTCATATCCCAGTCCCAGATGTCAGTCATAACTACGACCACGCCTGGGATTAAAAAGAAAGGCAAGACCGAGTGTTGTTGTTTACGGTTTTATTCGGTGAACTGCATGCAGGTAAGGAACAACTAAAAAGCAAACTGGGATCTCCCAACAAAACAATACAAATCAGGATGGTCTTCTGCAAAGAAATATCTATTGTGCGGACGGGGGGGGAGTTAGTCCTTTGGGACGCTAGAGGCAAGGTCCGCGTCCAAACAATTTACAGGAAGTTTACAGGAAGTTGTATGCTTAAGGGTAGCCTGAACCCTCCTCTTCAAACTAATCTAGTTGCAGGCTTTCTGGGGTCCTTTACCTCACAACTGGTTCTACCACAAAGTCCTGAGGACACGCGTCCATAGATATAGTCAGCAGGGATAGCACAATGAGCGTAACCTCCATGTCCCAGTCTCGATCCTCTTCCCACCAACTGGTAATGCCTAGAGCTGACCAGCCCTGCCGGAACCTTTCTGTTCATGCTTCCTCACTCATTCACTCCCTGCTTCTCTTCTCTTTCCTTCTAGCTCCGATGTATTACTCTCTTCCTCTAACGTTACAGTTTCTATCTTAGTCATGGGCCCCGATATCCACACCTATATTCTGGCCCATGGGTTTCACCACCTCTTCCCAATGTCTCAGGTCTAATGTTACCTCCACCTCCTCCTACACCTGTCTTCCTTCAGATGTCACCACCTTCATCAGGCCCTAAACTCTCACCGCTGTCCCTGCTACCTGCTGTTGCCACCTCCTCCTTCAGCTCCCCCACCTACCTATGCCCACTCTTGCATGTGTCTTCTGTCTTCTTCACCTTCTTCTGTTCACTCTCACCCTTCGATGTTACCACCTCCTACTTCACCTCATTAACTGTCACCACCTTCTCCTGCATGTCAGGTTTATGGCACGTTTAAATGTGAACTAGGAAAGTGTGAACAAACGGGCTAAATTGAAGCATGCACATCATGAGCAGGCTAGACTTGTGATAAAAAAAACTACATTTCTCAAAATGCATGGAACCCTGCTGGGCAGCCATCTTGGAAACACTACGCTTTATTAAACCTAAATGCCCTAAGGTCCCTGCTTGTAATTCTAGACCTCTGGTGAAGACAAAAGTGCCACATTCTGTCTCAGACTCTTGTGAAGAAACCAGACAATTCCTCACTTTTAAGACTTTACTTGGCAGGGTGGGATAGTTCCTGGACTAGCATCAGGTAAGTCGCACTTTGTTTGAAATAAAACTCTGTGTTTCTGTCAGAACATAACTTTTAATTTCTGCTCAAGAAATACAAATATCGCTGTGGTCGTAATTCCCATTCATTTCAGCTAAAGAGGTGTAAAAGCACTGTGTGTCAGGAAGGAAACTCGCACTATACAGCCTAATTGAACTCGGGCATTCAAGGCAGTGATTTCAGCTCTCTCATGAAAACCTTCTATATACAAAACGCAGTCACAATTATTTCTCTGAAGGAGCAATGCTAAAGATTAACACACATTACTTGTAAATAGTATTTGGAAACATATAACGTTTCCTTATTAAATGAGATTATGAATGAACGTCATTCTTTGAAGGTTACTTCTAGCTCATTAGCATTGCATTAGGTTTAATGAAACTTACAATATTCATTTAGTCTATTGGGTTAGGTTATAGTAATGGAATTAAACAATTAATGTATGCATCTATATGTAATGTTTTTGCCAACTACCCCCTCTCAGCCGTTGCCTTATTTCCCTTTCCAATTTCCCTAATCCCCCCTTCCTATCCAAACATCAGAGCCTTTTTCCGGTTTCCCACTCAGATGCTGCATCACGAGGTGTACCAAATAATTAAGGCTCCCGATATTATGGTATTTAATTTTACAACATTTCTGTCTGTATTCATCCATAGTTAATTTACCTGTATCTATCGACATTTATATTTGCTTGGTAAAAAATCGTTTGCAAGTTGTGCTTTCTTCTTACCGCAAATTAAATATGTAGCGTGCTGATCATTGAAATGGGAAGCATATAGAGCTAGGTTGTTGAACATCAAGTGAAGCTCCTTTTGCACCTTAAAAACAAAGGTGGGGCGCTGTTGCACCATGGCCAAGAGGCCGGCTCTCACCTAGAGCTCCCGAGCCCGTGGCCAACTCGGATGGAAACCTGCCTTCTTTAATCAATATTAGTACCCGGCGAGAGTCAACCAGAATGTAAGAAACATTCTGATTGGCTCTTGCTGGGGCATTAACTACAATTTCGGCAGCCGTTTCAAAGTCGGTGGCTAATCTGTTGGAGCCTGTTGAGGTGGGTGCAACCTGGCGTAGGGCGCGACATAACTCTAGAAATCTGCCCAGCTGCAGGGGTCACCTCCTTTTGTCCGATTCCCAGACCAATGTCCATTTTGAGTTCCATTTAACACCCGGCCTGAATTATCCTGTGAACCGAGCCTTAAGGTGGGTGCACTGCCCAAAACCACTACCTGCAGTGCGGTGTATGCCACCCAAATCACTGGCCTGGCTTCATTTGAAAGCAGTGGATGCCACCCTACTGATGAGGTCCAACCAGACCGAAATACGTGTCTGGGGTTTCTGTTGGTACTCTTGTTCAGAGGAGAATTGCCTAGCATTTCGGTGCTGGACTGCCCCAGGGCAGGACAAAGACTGATATGTTTGGGATATTTCTTCTCTGTGAAAGATAGTGAGCTAAAGACTCTGGGTAAGTCTCTCATAACCAGGACTAATGCCTGGCAGAGGGACTCCCAGGACCCCCCTTGTTAATTTGCATATTTAAGTAACTTTGGGTCTCACCCTAAATTACTAGGGGAATCCAGACGTGGACCCCTTGCTCACTATTCTTAGAGAGGCACAGATCCACCCTACTGATGAGGTCCAACCATGACCGAAACTGTCTGGGGTTTCTGTTGGTACTCTTGTTCAGAGGAGAATTGCCTAGCATTTCGGTGCTGGACTGCCCCAGGGAAGGACAAAGACTGATATGTTTGGGATATTTCTTCTCTGTGAAAGATAGTGAGCTGAAGACTCTGGGTAAGTCTCTCGTAACCAGGACTAATGTCTGGCAGAGGGACTCCCAGGACCCCCCTTGTTAATTTGCATATTTAAGTAACTTTGGGTCTCACCCTAAGTTACTAGGGGAATCCAGACGTGGACCCCTTGCTCACTATTCTTAGAGAGGCACAGATCCACCCTACTGATGAGGTCCAACCAGACCGAAATACGTGTCTGGGGTTTCTGTTGGTACTCTTGTTCAGAGGAGAATTGCCTAGCATTTCGGTGCTGGACTGCCCCAGGGCAGGACAAAGACTGATATGTTTGGGATATTTCTTCTCTGTGAAACATAGTGAGCTAAAGACTCTGGTTAAGTCTCTCGTAACCAGGACTAATGTCTGGCAGAGGGACTCTCAGGACCCCCCTTGTTAATTTGCATATTTAAGTAACTTTGGGTCTCACCCTAAGTTACTAGGGGAATCCAGACGTGGACCCCTTGCTCACTATTCTTAGAGAGGCACAGATCCACCATACTGATGAGGTCCAACCAGACCGAAACACGTGTCTGGGGTTTCTGTTGGTACTCTTGTTCAGAGGAGAATTGCCTAGCATTTCGGTGCTGGACTGCCCCAGGGCAGGACAAAGACTGATATGTTTGGGATATTTCTTCTCTGTGAAACATAGTGAGCTAAAGACTCTGGTTAAGTCTCTCGTAACCAGGACTAATGTCTGGCAGAGGGACTCTCAGGACCCCCCTTGTTAATTTGCATATTTAAGTAACTTTGGGTCTCACCCTAAGTTACTAGGGGAATCCAGACGTGGACCCCTTGCTCACTATTCTTAGAGAGGCACAGATCCACCATACTGATGAGGTCCAACCAGACCGAAACACGTGTCTGGGGTTTCTGTTGGTACTCTTGTTCAGAGGAGAATTGCCTAGCATTTCGGTGCTGGACTGCCCCAGGGCAGGACAAAGACTGATATGTTTGGGATATTTCTTCTCTGTGAAAGATAGTGAGCTAAAGACTCTGGGTAAGTCTCTCGTAACCAGGACTAATGTCTGGCAGAGGGACTCCCAGGACCCCGCTTGTTAATTTAGATATCACAAGACACCAATGTCCTATTAGATCTCCCAATCTCGGTAGTCGACATTATCCTGGCACTCGGCCACCTGCCAACTGGGAAGGCCCCAGCACGATGGCCTAACCACTGAATTTTGTAAATGCTACAAGGAAACCCTTACCCCCCAACTTCTCCAGGTATGGCGCAAGTACCATGCGGGAGGCCATTATCACGGTATTGCTGAAACAGTGTAAACCCGCGGATCAGTGCGGCTCATACCACTGCTTGTCCTTAATCAACACAGACGTAAAAGTATTCGCGAAGATACTGGTCACTCATCTGATGCCGGTCATGCCGTACATTATTCACCCGGACCAGTCGGGATTTATTCTGGGTAGGTCCACAGCACATAATCTGCGTCACCTCTTTAATATACTTGCGAAATAGATCCTAATGCCCATGCGGTAGCTGCCACACTAGATATTCAAAAGGCATTTGACTCGGTATCTTGGCGGTACATTTATGCTGTATTGTCAAAATGTGGGTTTGGCTAGGGGTACCTTGAGGCCATATGCCTCCTTTATACAACGCCAGTGGCTAGGGTCAACACGAACGGGCTACTGTCCTCACAATTTGCGGTAGGCCGATGCATCCGTCAGTGCTGTCCCCTGTCGCCCTTGATATTTGCTATTATAATTGAACCCCTGGCGGAATTTAAAAGGCTCAAATACAGGCATCATGGGATCAGGATGGCGGGTGAACCAAAGAAAATGTCCCTATGTGCAGACGATGCATTAGTGTATATTCGGAATCCCCAGGAACATTTGAGGCCTATAATGAAGGGCATCCGAAACTTTTGAGAGATATCAGGTCTCATAGTGAATTGCAGCAAATCCAAGCTCTTTCTTCTTACGGACATCACAACCCCACCCGTAGATCTAGAGGGGTTGGAGTGGTCTCTTGTAAATATACGCTACCTGGGTGTGATAGTGGCTAGAAATGGCCCCACATTGCATGACTGCAACTACAAAACATATATGGCTTAGTTGCGGGTTAATCTTACGAGCAGTGCCCATCTCCCCATCACAATAGCCAGTAAGATTGCGCTCCTTAAAATGACGGTTCTTCCTAAACTCCAATATCTTTTCCTCAACGTGCTGTTGTGGCCCGGACGATCCTTTTTCCAAGAGCTCGGAAGTGAAATTTGTAAATTCGTATGGCACTCCGGAGAAGTACAATTGAAATGGGACACACTAGTACAACCATATAGCAGGGGAGGGTTTGCTGCCCCCAACTTCAAGCTGTACTGGATGGTCCCACAAGCGCAGTTTGCTGCCCTTTGGTTTGGTGATAACGCACCCCATACCCACATATTACTAGAGAGACACTTGGTGGGGGACAGGGACCTGCGGTCATTGGTTTTCCGCGGTTACCAGAGATTTCATCGAAAAAAATTGGTCGACTGGACAAATGGTCGAAACCAATTTCGTCGAAACCCAAATGGTCGAATTTTTTTTTTTTACCCTTTTTTTTGGGGTGTCCCCCCAACCCTCTTTTTTTCTAAAAAACCCTTTTTTCCCTAAACTACAACCTTAAAAATAAATATATAAATTTAAAAAAAAATCGACCATTTGGTTTTCGACGAAATTACGTCGACCAAATGTCCTGTCGACCAATTGTTGTCGATGAAAGGTCCGGACACCGTTTTTTGCACTGTATTTGCTGACAATTGCAGCTTTGACACCGCAAGCATCACAGCGTTGGCCTGGTGCAAAATATGGAATGTGATAGATAGATGTGCACGCCCCATTCCATAAAGACTTTCCCCTATGGAATTGTGTTCCATCCTTGCCACGGGCCGATTCTGGCTCACACGCGGTTTGGGCACAACATAGGTTCCATACATTGGGATCATTATACCTAGAAGATAATTTCATCCAAACCTCTAATATCCTTGAATTTACATGCAGTACATCCTCGCAGTGGCTGCAATATGCAGGCCTGCAAAGGGCATGCAAGAAACTATGGAGTTGTTTCCCCATCAAGCCCGAGAACAACACGCAGCTGGGGTTCGTATTGACAGCAGGTGACAGTCGTTGCTGAGTGTCGTCCCTATATCACTTAATTCAAACTCATTCAGGCATAGCACATCACGAAATACGAGCTAAATGGGCAGAGGATCTTCAACTGGACGTAACCGATGATCTCTGGTCGGACATGTGCACACAAACTCACAAGGTATCATATAATTCCCGTTTCCAGATGATACAGCTCAAAGTGTTACACCGGTACCACTACAGTCCAGATAGGTTACCCATGTTCTCTAATGAAAGTACTGGGGCATGCCCAAGCTGCAACCTCGCCCACACTAAATACTTCCATATTCTGTGCGACTGAAGACAGCTGGCAACCTTCTGGGGAGATGTGTGTGCAACACTGTCAGAAATTACTGAAATGGTTGTTCCCCGCCCCTCCCATTGCTCTGTTTGTTTCATATTTCGGACTCGCCATCTGGCACTGTGTGTAAATTTGCACGCCTGTGCCTCCTTCTGGCTAAACACTGCATTCTTTTGAGCTGGACAAGTGCTAATGCTCCCAGTAAAGACCATTGGCCGAAAGAAGTAGCGTGTGCTAACGATACAGAGGAACAATGGGCACACATGCAACCACCTGAATCACGTCTGAGAGATATTTGGAACCCTCTCAGAATATACCTTCTGCGCACAGCAACAATGACAGACACAGCCTCGACTTTGCAATCAACTTGAACTGAAAAAGTGAACCTTTTATACAAGAATCATGTAAAACCAACCTGCTGTGTATTCATGTTTCATCCTATTGTAATGTGTAATACTTACTCCTGCACCCTGTCACCCTGACCCCTCCACCGACTCTGTAAAAGTTGCCCTGCTGTGTCGTGTGCTGCCAAGTGCTTCAATAAAGAAAGTAAACATTTTTAAAAACAGCCGCACTTTATGCTAATTTGATGAACATCTCTAACCGTTCAAACACCTTCAGAGGTAAATAAATGACTGTTTTTAGACTCTCCATTGTGTTACTTTGTCATTATTATCCTGCAAGGTGTAATTGACAACCTGAAGAGCTAATCAAGACACATGAATTTCCACCTTTTTTCCATTTCTTACAAGTAAATACTGAAAGGAAACAGACTGATTTCCATCTGTATTTATGTGTAAAAATCAGTAAAATACAAATAAATGTAGACATGGGATGGGGTGGCTGGGTGAAAGTACCTCTGCAAGAAGATAGTGTGAGAAGCTTGTCACTGGTCTCACTTCTCCAGTCTCTTCCGTCTCTCCTGCCTCCTCCCTCTCTTGTACTCTCCAGTCTGCAGCCTTCCCCCAACATGAGCTTCCGGAACCCACACTCATGAAGTGCCGCATTTTTTCTGTGTTCCCTTATCCCCTTGAGTCGATCTTTCTGTGGGTCTGGACCTGTGAGGTGTAATTACACAAGGTCTGGGAATGGCTACTTTCTGTGAGTGTAAATGGGACTGCTTTTGGCTCAGGAGGTTTGACCAAGCATACATGTGGCCTGTCCTTTATCTTGGATTTCATATTTCTTCTAATGCCCTTCCCTGAAACGCCCTTCACTGAGAAGAGTGTTGTTGTGCATCCAACATGTGAATTATACACTGCAAAATCTTTGGCTAAGTTTTTTCACATCTCTAAATTACACTTAACATTGGACAGGTGGGAAGAGCGGTGGACAGAGAGCGCGAGAGAGGTTAAAGGAGGTGAATATTGAGGGAGTAGAGAGTAAGAAAGTGGTGGAAAGTGAGGACATGGTGAAGGGGCAGGACGTGGAGAGGTGAAACAAGAGAAGAGGTGGGGTGAATGTTGTAAAGCTAAAGGATAACCACAAAAGTGATGGGTGGAAGGTTTTGAATGAATCTGAATCACTGAGTGTTTTGAATGAATCTGAATCACTGAATCACCGAGGAGGCCCAACAAGGTCGAAGCATGCCTGGGGTTGCTTGTGTTTCAGTGCAGAGGGGGCCTAGACTAGCAGTTCGGAAGGGCTGCTCCCATTGGTGACAATGCCTGACTGATTTGAATATGTCTGGGCCCCATTTGCAATGGCGCAGACGGGCTAAAAAACGGTGTTGCCGAAGGGTACCCAGAGCAATGCCAGTGGTTCAGATTAATTCAAAACCTTCCACCCATCACTTTCATGGTTTCAGTTTGTCTCCCTATGTGAGAGAGGGTATGCCCAGACGTGGGTCCCTTGCTCGCTGCAGCACAGGGAACCAAGCTGCACCTCACTGAGGAGGCCCAACAAGGCCGAAACATGTCTGGGGTTGCTTGTGTTTCGGTGAAGAGGGGGCTTGGCCTAGCAGTTCGGCAAGGGCTGCTTCCATTGGTGGCACTGATTTGCATATGTCTTGGCCCATTTGCAATGGTGCAGGCAGGCTAAAAAACAGTGTTGTGGAAGGTTACCCAGAGCAATGCCAGTGGTTCAGATTAATTCAAAACCTTCTACCCATCACTTTTTTGTTTCAGTTTGTCTCCCTATGTTAGAGAGGGTATGCCCAGACATGGGTCCCTTGCTCGCTGCACCATAGGGAACCAAGCTGCACCTCACTGCGAAGGCCCAACAAGGCCGAAACATGTCTGGGGTTGCTTGTGTTTCCGTGCAGAGGGGACCTGCCCTAGCAGTTCGGGAAGGGCTGCTCCCATTGGTGGCAGTGCCTGACTGATTTGCATATGTCTGGGTGCCATTTGCAATGGCGCAGACAGGTAAAAAATGGTGGTGTGGAAGGTTACCCAGAGCAATGCCAGTGGTTCAGATTCATTCAAAACCTTCCACCCATCACTTTTTCGGTTTCAGTAAAGCTAAAGGAGTACAGGATGCAGCACAGTGGAGATTAAAAGTGGATATTTACAGAAAGGAGGGAGTATAAAGGAAATGGAGGAGACATCAAGTGAGGGAAGGAGTGTGTTTAAGGAGAGCTTGGAGGTGACAACGAAGAAGAAGGAGTGTATTAGGGTGAAAATCAGGTGAAAAGTTGAGGTGAAGACCAGTTGAAAGGAGGTTGGCGATGACAGCGGGGAGGTGAGATTGCAGCAGACATGTCCTAAGACTGAAGGGTGTAAGCAGAAAAGTGGTGGGCATACAAGCATGCGCAAGGTATTGAAGAGATAATAATAAGAGCGAACAGGACGTAGAAGACAACAGGGTCTTGGGGCCTGTCTACAGGCCCTCCAGATAGAGAGGTGATGAAGTCCCTCTGACCCAACCTGTGGAAAAGCTCAAGTGACCAACCTTTTTGTGGAGGTTCTGGAGTTACCTGGCCCAGCCCTAGCTTTCACCACTGTCCACACCCAAAATGCTAGTCCACACAGGGCCCCGAGAGCCAGATGAAAAAGACCCCCCAAGAATCAAGGATAAGCAGAAGCTCCAGAGGGTCCCAGATTAAGTGTGGGGACACTCAGGCCCCCAAACAACACTGAGTGAGAGAGAAGGGAAAATATATTGTGCAAAGGAATTGGGTAGTACAATACTTCTGCTGCACCCAGAGATTTGTGTTGAATACAGAGATTTGATTGTTGTTGAGCCTAAGGAGAAGCCACCCTGTACAGTGTTGGTGAGAACATTCAAAAACCCTCCCATCATCCTCACAAAGCTAAAAACAATCTAAAATGCATGTATGTGTTTTGTCATATGTATTGTTTGTCAGATCCTGCAGAAGAACTATCGAAAATGAAGGTACCTAGAGAAGCTATCGAACATGTTGGTACATTGAAGTCAGAATTCTTCCGCTGAGTCTGGCCACTGGTGGGGTATTGCAGGGATCTCATTCAGCATATCCCACAGAATCCTTGACATTGGGAGCAGCAGATAGTAAAGATTTCAAGATTAGAAGACCAATAAGACCATCCATTGTAGTTGTAGTATTTTGCTGGATATTCTGGTTTGTATAGTTGCACCGCTCCAGAGAAAGAAGGATGAAGAACAACTCCAGCAACAATGGAACAGGTTAAATGTCTCAATGAGAGAGTAGCACAGGAAAGTGAGAGTTAAGGCTGGTTTCAAGGCTGACCCGGCTTAGACAAGAGGGTGAGCAATGCCCTGGTCTCAGCCTGGTAGCTCGAAGTGTGATTCCAAAAATCACAAACAAACCCATCCTATTACCAAATTCTTAAAAGGTTGTAGCTTCCAGCCGGGTCACCTTACATTCAATCTTCAAGTCTGTTTTTTCTTATGACTGCAGTTCTTTTACAAATGAACAGTAGCAGACCCTCAACATTATTAGGGAATTCTTGCTAGGGTAGGAGTCTCAAGCCTCAATTTGAAGGTTATATATATTGAAAAGAGCAAGTTAATCACTCAGGTGACTATTGTACCTCTATTGCATAACGTGATCTTCACCATACTTGAGGAAAATAGTTCCCAATGGTCATAGGACAGGTGCATATTGTGAAGCAGCACTCAAAAAAAGGAAAAGAAAAACGGGCCACCCCATTGGTCCTTTTATCCTAGTGCATAGTACCGGCTCTTATAAATAGGGAGGTGGAGTGAGGACCATATGGAGGAATTGGGCCTATGGACTAGGAGTACAGTAGTCACCTACATAAAGTATATCAAATGTACGTACCCATATCTGTAGGTTTCCAGCATTGGCATCTTTTATACATTTCCATATTTATTGAATAGTTTTTGACATTGGGGTGGAAATCCATGGGTTATAAAAAGCATAATTGCCATAGTAATACATATATGATCATATCATTGTGTGTATAATCTAAATTAAGTTATTTTCTTCTGAGTCTGATAAGGCTTGTTTTGACCCAAAAGGCACCAGCTGTGTAACTTACTAACTCAACCCCTATCAATACTTCTGATTTGGATCTTGTCAGACAAATACCTAGGCTGGATCAGTTGCATGTACATCTATCAAAGATCCCAATGCTGTCAATAACTATACCTGCAGATAAGTAACTTTGATTTCATTTCTCCAATATTTGATATTTTATAGATTCCTATGCTTATTGAATATACACAGAATAGCCAGTGGTAAATACCTGGAAGGTGGGTGCAGAGGTAAGCATCACTTGAAAAGCTTCTTCAGGGTAGCTTGGACCACCATGGTATCCGTTATTAATGAACAGAGACATCATCACGGAATACGTCGTTAGTGGAATGAACAAGCAAAGATATATTTGAAGGCTTGCAAGTTTCAGACAGCATAACATCACATCCCGCTACCCATGCCAGCCCAACCACACCCTCCAACTCACCTCACCTTTAAATTCCTTGAAGGCTCGACCTCTCACTACCTTACGTAACTTCCGCTTGATTTTCCCCCGCTTCCCCCAGAACAATACAGTCTTTCATAGTCAATCGTTGTCCTTTCTCAGTTCTTATTATCATGTGTCCATTCACTTCTGGTTCACCACGTCACAGCTGACAGCATCCGGTCTCATCCTTCTCAGGTAAGGGACGTTGTCCGCCGCCCCTTTATGTCTTTATGCTGGTGATTAAGGCTCCTTTGTTTGCCCTGCTTTTAACCAGTTGAATCTAAAAATGGCGGCTGGGGTGTCCTTCACCCACTGCCATAACTGCTCCAAAAGTGCTGATCTTGGCATTTTATACTATCCACATCCCTAAACATGCGTTGGCATTAGAAAATAGGATTTCGAGAAATGTCCCAATGGCAAATGTCCGCTGCAATTTTAAGGAACATTATAATACTGAGGCTCAATCGAAAATGGTCATCATTGGAGTATCATAAAATGGAAATCAGTGGCATAAAACATAAAGCGACTTTTGTAATTGTATTTTTTTGATTAGTCATAACATTTATAAATTAATTTATAAATGTTTCATTTGAACCATGGGGATCATAAATCCCCCAAATATCCACGGTTAAAGAAGCGTGAAACATTTTAGTGCAATACATTTTTTTTTAAAAATGTATTTTTATTGGTTTTCAGAATTACATAATGAACATTTCCCCAAACACTGCCTCCCTCCCTGCCCTCCAGACGGACGAGAGTTCTTTCCATTTCGGAGAAAGTTTGTGGTTCAAGAACTGAATAAGTCCAAAATTCAGATCTTGTGTGGGCACCATTGCACCATATAGTCACTTTGTGGGAAGGAGAGCACGGCCCCCCATTATTTCAGGACATTTTCTAGATTGACCTGTATCTTATATGTTAACCATTCCATTGTGACATATGACCAAACCTTCTGCAGCCAGTCATAAATTGATGGAGGGGATTGTTGTTTCCATTTTTGCGCAATTGCAAGCCAGGCTGCAACCAGTAAGCCTATGAAGTTCCGTTTTTGCACTTTCCTCACGTCCCTAGACCGGGGATCACACATTCCGCAAAGCCATACTTTTTCTCCCACCTGGCCCATGTCTTTAAACATTGCCTGCATCTGCGATTTCACCTCGACCAGAAACCTTGGATACCCGGGCAGTCCCACCAGATGTGTTTCCAGTTGCCCACCCGCTTACAGCCTCTCCAGCACAGGTTTGATGTTTGCGGATACATAGCATTTAGCTTCTCTGGGGTGTAGTGCCATTGGACCATACATTTTACCCACATTTCTCTCATTTGTATTGCCCTGTCAGTTTTGGCATGGCCTTCCAGGTGTACTCCCATTGTGTTTTGGATATTGTTTCCCCTATCAATCTTTCTCATTTCTTCATATAATTCCATTGGATCTCCTTCTTTTGTATATTTAAAAATGTATACAGGGCTGAGACGAGTTTCTTTGTGCCTGTATGGGTCATTAAGTAAAGCTCAAAAGAGGTTAGTGCTCTGGTCGCTGCCTGCCTTATTGGTGTGGTCGACAGCCAATGTCTCAGTTATTCATATTTATATCTGTCTTTAGCTGTCAGGCCCAGCATTGATTTGCAATCCTCGAACAATCTAATTTCTTTGTCCTGAAACATATCCCCAATTTTTATACACCCAGCAGTCTCCCACTTTTTGTATGCCCCCTTCTCTACGCCGGTGTCCTGTTTTATTCTCCCCAGTAGTTGCGGGAAGTTCTCCCCAAATAGTTGTCCCACTCGTGCCGTTAGGGTAATTTCTAGGTATTTAATCCCACTGTCTGCTAACTTCAGGTTTAAGGAGGTTGAGATTCTTTTTCTCGCATCGCAATCCCCGGCTAGCATTAATAGGTCTGAATCCTGTCTGTTTATTTTTAATCCTGAGACTGTCCCAAGCTATTCCAGTTCCTGCATCACTGTTTTAAGCATCTGTTCTGGGTCTGACAATGTCAACAGCATGTCTTCCGCGTATGCCATTACTTTATGGGATTACCCCACCATTTCTATGCCTTTAATAGTCGCTGCATCCCGTATTCTAATTAGGAGAGGCTCCAAGTAGATTGCATATAGCAGGTGCAGGGAAAGAGGGCATCCTTGTTTAGTTCATCGGTTACTTCTCCATTTATAGCTATACGTATGCTGGGAGTATTATAATTGGCTTGTGTCATTTTGATATATTGATCCCCAAAGCCCATTTGCTTCAGGATGCGCAACAGGAGCGACCACTCTACCCGGTCAAACTCTTTTTCCGTGTCTAGTGAAAGCAGTATGGCCGGGGTCTGGGTCCATAAATGTATTACTCTTCTAGTGTTGTCGTGTGTCTGCCTTTCTGGGATAAAGCCCGATTGGTGCTAACCTATGGTCACACAACATAGATAAGATTTTTCCATTATCAAAATTAATAAAAACATTCTCTATTGATTTCATTAGATGCAAATCAAATAATATAAAATGATCTGTTGCCATTATCGGAAAACCCATAAACAGTCCTTTTTTTTCATCATCACATCTCCTACATTTCGGATTGGGTACGTACCTTTACCTAGATTCTTTAATGCCCCCAAATATTTTTAGCAATAGTTTTATCAGTGCTATTGTCAGAGGTATATGGTCAGAGTTATATGGTCCCCCCTAAGCAGCTCAGCCCACCATTCTTCCATCGGCCAAGAGCCATATTTTGTAGTACATTCATTTAAAAGCATAATTCTTGCATCTCTCATAGCTGGACAGTATAGTACCAAATGCTTCAAGGTTTCATATGAATCCTCTTCTTTACACAATCTGCAAGTAGTTATAGTTTCATTCTTTTTCCCTCTGCTTAATAGTTCTCTCATCGGGAATAGGTTTAGCCGATATCTAAGGAACTGATCCCTGAAATAACAGTTCGGAAATTTCACTAAATATTTCGGCAAGTAGTTCAGATTTCTTGATTCCTGAGTTGGTCTCCCATATAGTTTAAGTTGCTGACGTTCTTGTTGGGTAATGATCCAATCTTGCGTGAACAGTTTTTTTTAACCCCATCTCGGGTCTCCCTCAGGTTTTGCTCCGATCCACCTAGCTGTTCCATGATTCCTTGGCACACAACTCGCCATTCTGCCAATGTTCTTTCTTCATTGGCGCTTTTCCTAAGGCCGCAAAGCCTTTGAGTGTCGTCCATACACATCTTGAACAAGCATAGGGATTTCCATACAACTATTGTTCTCATTGCTGTCAGGCCTAACTCCATCCTGATGGATTGGACAGGAGGGCTTTTAGGCAATCAAAGCACTCTCTTCCAAAATAGTCTTTCAATCTTCGCCCAGTTTTCTCCGCCAAATGTAAAGGAGGTTTCCTCCCCATATGTAAGTATCGGAAGGACCTTCATACAGTAAAAGGATATTAATGGTAGCATTGACAATCCATAACATTTGTTCAGCAGTATTCTTCCCTGACTTGCCAGGTTAAATGCTTTAGCTCTGAGTGGTTCATCTCTTGGAAAGTCCCTTTTATTGTGTTCAAACACAGTCCCAGGTATATTAAAGAGTTCACCTAAGTTGTCCTTACAGATCCCATGCATTCCCTTTCATGGACTGCCTTTTATTGCCTGGTCGAAACGTCAGGATCTGTGACTTCGCCGGGTTGATCTTTAGATCATTCAACTCCACATACTTTTGTAGTGCATCCAGTTGTCTTTGTAGTCCTACTGGAGTCTGGTCCAGTAGGACCACATCATCTGCATACAGAATACGCGGTATCTTAACTGTGCCAATCTTAGACGGAAAACATCTGATATCAAGAAAGGTTGTCTCTAAATCTGAAATGAACAGTTTAAACAGTTCATGCTCCAACGGGCACCCCTGTTTAAGGCCTTTGTTGTTTTCGTTAACAGGCCCGTTCTATCCAGCCTCACTTGTAACAATGTTTCGGCATGTAGATCTTCAATTGCCTCTAAGATGTGTCCCGAGCACCCCAGTTTGCCCCATAATTTTGGCTGGTTCATGGTATTGAATGCTTGTGAAAGGTCTATAAATGCCAGATAGATGTATTTCCCAGAACTCCTTTCTGCTTGGGCTTTTAAGATGTTTAAAAGAAATATATTCAGTGAGGTCCCCACACCTTTCACAAAGCCGGCTTGCCATTCGTCCCGTAGGTTCGTTTCCATACTCCAGTTTGCCATGGTTTTGAGTATGAGTGAGGCAAATACCTTCCCTGTAACGTCCAATAACGCTATTGGGCGGTAATTGACGGGATCCAAATGGAGACCTTTTTTTCTATATGCAGCCTTTTTCCATGAGGCTGGAACTGCTTTGATTTTCATTATGTATTCAAATAAGTACGTTAGACATTTTGACCATTGGTCAGGATCTTCTTTGATTAAGGCGTTTGTCATCCCATCCGGACCCAGAGCTCTCAAATTTTATCAGTTTAGGTATAACATCTTTTACCGAATCCATGTTGATGTGTAGATCCTCGCTGGGGAGACTACCCTTTTCTCGTTTCAGTTTCTCCAAGATGTTACTATCATAACATTTTGAGAAATGTGATACCCACTGAGGTGCCGAGACTGGAATGGCGATCAAGGCTTCCTGAGGCGCATCCAATTCATTAATCATTGTCCACATCTCAGCTGTATTCTTTTGACTTATTTTTTGTGACATGGTTTCCGCATCTTTTCAAATTAAATTTTTCTTGTGTAACTTACACCAGTTTCTGTAATGTTTTAATTTCTGAATCTTTATTTTAGCCATCCGCATAGATTGTTTCTTTAGCTTGCGGATCAAACTATTTGTTAACTTCTTTTTTTCAGTAACGACAAAATCAAATACATGTCGATGATGGACAATAGGTTTGTTGATCCGCTGTTTTTGGATTTCGTATGCTTCAATGAGTCGAGGGTAGTTTACCATATCTATTTCGCTTGATCTTAATACGCGATGTATTTCCAGCTTTAGTGATTCTGTGAGGTAAGCTATGTTCCTCCCTTTTATCCTCAGTCTATTTCTTCCCAGTATTAATTCCAAATTGATTCGATGGATTTGAACTTCAGCAGGTGTATCCATTTCCCAAGTCATTATTAACAGGTTATGGTCGCTATGCTGTTTTTCTTCTACCCGCAATGTTTACACAAATTGTGGGATACGCAGATGTAATCTACGATGCAGCTTCCAGCCCTTCCTGTCCATGTTACCCTCCCAGGCATGTCTCCTTCAGTTGCTCCATTTAGGATTTGAATGTCTCGTGAGCTCATGGCCGACACCCAGCGCTGACCTCTGTTTTGAGATTTCGTTGCAAGGAACAGGTCTCCAACAGATTCCATTCCGTTCTGGTCAAGATATTGAGAGTTCAGGTCTCCACACATTAAAAAGTGTGCGTCCCTCCATTTTGCTCTTAAACCGTCGATCAGACGCGTTATCAGTTCAGGGAAATTATTCAATTCCTGCCTTTTGGGGTTCCAATACAAATTCATAAGAATTAGGATCATTTACAAACCATCAGACTTAGTAGGTAATCTCCCCACCAACATTTGTATAAATGGACTTGGGTTAAGCTCTTCAATTAGGATAAGTTGCAGCTTTGTGTTGATAGCTATCAGTAAGCCAGACATAGGTCTGCCTTTTATACCTTTGATAGCTGGATTTAACTGAATTGTATAACCATCCAGTAATGGGGGTTCTCTCAACCAAGTTTCTTGGAGGTAAATCAAATCATATTTTGTTGAAAAAAGATCTTCATTTGCAAACAAATGGGCGAACCCCCGAGTGTTCCAACTTGCCACTATCCTTTTCCCATCGTCAATGCATATTTGGCGTTATGGTTTCCCCATTCTTTCAGCCAGGAGGTACGCTAGCCATCTCCAGTTGTCATCATCCCATTCATTCCCTTTTGCTGGTTTTCCCCCTTCTTTTTGGGTCCATCTTGATTTGGCCTGCCACAATGTAAATCGCCTGTCATTTTCTCCCTGCTCGATTGATCTTCTAGTATTACTGTCTTTGAGGCCTAATGGTCCCAGGTTGATCTCGCTTTGATCTGGCTTGGTTCTGTAATTCCAACGTTTCCGCTGAATACTCCTTAAGGTCAGATCCCATCGGTCTCAGTTGGGCAGCCTCTTCCAATAGAAGTTTAGTTATCCATGGAGTAGCCAGATGCAAGATCACCCTGTCCGTCCTTTCCTCCTCTTGGAATTCAATTGTTAACAGATCATTTGTGGTGAAAGACCTCCAACAAGGGATATGATGGAGAAGCCTGATGGCGTTGGCCCTGTTCAAAATAAGTCTGTCATTTATCAATAACATCCTTTCTAATACAAGCAATGTGGTTGGTTTACTTGTTTTGTTGGCCTCAGCGCTATTAGACGCCGCCTTTGTATTCCTTTCCTGCGTATCTTGCTCCTTGATCTTCTGGTCGTGTGTGCTCCTAGGTTTTACAATTCTCAAGGTCGATATCCTGTACTGATCTTTCTGCCCGGGCGTTTCAGCTGCAACTAAACTATATTGGACTTTCAGCTGTTGTTGTCCAGTTTCCATCTCTGTTAATGCTTAATTGCTTGCCTGTTATTTGTTTAATTGATCAATTTGAGGAGCTCTTTCTGGTTCTTCATTGAATTTTCAATCCATAGGTTTTTCCCCTCTGACCGGGATTTGGCTAATCGCTCGCTGTTTTGTATCTGGTATCCGCCAGTTCACGTTACAGGAACATGATAGTATGTCAATTACGATAGCCTTTTCGCTCATTCTAGGTTGATTGGGTCTTTCCACCAGGTCAGCCTAGAATTCGACGTTTGTCCCTTTACATTCAATTATTTCCTCCTCATTTGTTCTATAGCTATTGGGCCAAAAGGCTTCTTAGACCATCTGCGATCTTCCTTGTTATCATTTGGTCCCTCTGATTCTGATGAAATGGTGTCCTGAGTTGGTTCTTTTGTTTCTGATGATTCTCTTTCATCGTCTTCGTTCTCAGAGATGGTATAAGTTGACAGATCTAACAAGTCAGCTGAAACCCCCTCGTCTTGATCCTGACCCGTTTTTGGTGTTTCCACCGTAGCTTGGTAATTCTGCCCTTGCCTAGGTTCCTTAGTGGCTGGTGCAGACTCTTTTATAGACGCTCTCATTGATGCCAAAAAATGTTGATTGTTGGTAAAGTAATATTTTTAATGAATGTTCTACTTCCATTTGATTTCGGTTTGGACTTGAGCGGTTGGTTCTTAGTTCTTTTCTCAATTGTTTTCCTATCCTTAGGGCCGCCTTTTACTGTTGTTTTTGCCAAATTGAATGTTGCTTGCTTTGCAGTGTCGAGGTTCGGCCTCACACATTTTTGGCGCTAAATCAGTTGTCAGGCTATCCTGCTTTCTTATTGTTCCTTCCACCATTAAACCACTGGTTACTGGATATATACTGGATATATCGAGACTGATTCAGCAGTTTTAGCCACTTGATGTGCTACTCGGACAGCTGGTACGGTTGACTCTAGCTCCTTGGCAGTCACATTCTGCAAATTGCTTCTTGGCAGTCACATTCTGCAAATTGTCATGGTCCTCGGTCCTAGAAGATGTTAATTCAGCCATCTCGATTATAGTTGTTCCATCAACCGTTCGTATTTCAGGTAAGACCGAAGGCTTCATGTTTGAATTAGCATGTTGATTCTGCTTTTCCTTCATGTTATTTGGACTATTCACCAAGTCAGTTTGCGTCATCTCGGACTCCTGTTGTTTAATACGCACACTGGTTGATTGTTGTGTGAGTGAAGATTCAAAGTCCCTTGATAATCTCCTGTGTTGCTTATCCTTAATTATACGTAATATATTATGCAATAAAGACACAACTTTTGCTGTACTATTATCTAAATTTGCTAGTATTCCTAAAATAAAACCTACCACATAGATAGTTTTTGAGTGGAGCATGGCCAGCATAGTTGTTTGATCCTTCATTTGATCTGTCATTTGCTCATGTAACTTCATGAATGGGGTAAGTATTGCTGTTAGTGTAGATACTGGTAATTCTGTTGGTCATTAGGTGTAACAGATGTTAGATCGGGATCCACTTCCGCAGTTTTAATTGTTCAGGCCGTCTGGGTAGCTGTATCTTTTGATGTGTTGAAACTCACATCTTGTTTGTCGGTACTTTCGTGCCTCCCTCTTTTCACAGGTCCCTGTCGGTTGTTTAAGGGACTGATTACCATGCCTCGCTGCATTTGTTTGCTTGATGGCACTCCACCTTTTTCTTGCTTCATTGAGACTTGTGTCGTATTATCTACAGCAAATTCCAAATGATCATTACCTGACACAAACCTTCCTTTTGCCTTTATCGCCTGAGGTTGCAGATTTTGTTCTGCTTCAACCATCCACAACGTCTCCAACAAAAGCTGGTCCGGTATTTCGTTAGTTATACCCAGCTGTAAAGTCGACATGCTTGTCGAAGTTCTTGAAGACTGGGTTACAGTTCTGGTGCCATGTACATGTTTACCAGACCAGTAGAAGAATTTCTGGGTTTTGGTACCTTCGTAGGGGTTTAAGCATGGTGGCTTCCAAATGTTTCCTCCCCATTCATTACTCATTTTTGAGCTTTTATCCCCTTCTCTAGTTTGTACTGTTCTTGTACATGCTTCCGTGGGGGTTAGCCAGTCATACTGATTAAACATAATCTGACCCTTAGTTGACATATAGGAGAAAGCAGTTTGCTCTTTTGTGTTATTTTTATTTCCACTTTGTATTAATTAAGCATTTCAAATATCGACATACACCAAACATTCCCAACAAATAAAACATTCTGTTCCCCATTCCCTCCTCCCCCACAACCCACCACCCCAAGACCCCATCCCCCCCAAACAGAGAGCTACACAGGAATCAATGAGCAAGAAACAAAATGTGCACGAAGGTTAGAGCAGAGGTATTGAACAAGGTAAGACTTGTCTACAACTCATCCCCATAGGTAAAGTCCCAGGCAAACACCCAAACGCACGAGGCATACTTAGATACCAGCCACCCTCTCCCAACTTCAAACCCAACCCCAAGCTCGAGAGGATTAGAGCCTCAGGGCTTAACATTCTGAATTTAACAGCACAATCGTCCATTCCTGCAAGAAAGAGGACATGTTATCATTGGCTATCGCCGCAAGTTTCTCGTACGTAAAAATAGCCAAAAGTTTATTAAACCATTCTGTCTTCGTTGGAGCATGAGGACTTTTCCATTTCTGTGCCAAAGCCATTCTACCAGCTCTCAACATAGCAGCCGTCACTCTAGAGAAGGACAACGTCTCACCCTCGGGCTTGGGGACACCCAGAAGGATCTCCATAGGGTGAAGGGAGGGGCACGTTCCCAGGATGCTCTTAATCCAGCTGAGCAGCTCCGCCCAATAGACTTGAATAATCGGACACTCCCACCACATGTGAAACCACGTTCTTCTGCCAGAGCACGCCCTGGGACACATAGAGGACACACTAGGAAACATCTTGAACAGGGTGGCGGGGGGCCGATGCCAGGAATGGAGAATCTTAAAATTATGCTCCATGGCTGAGGTGTATAGCTTCCCTTCGTAAGTTGCCCTAAAAACCAGCTCCCATGAGTGATCATCAAGGGCCGCCCCCGTCCTCTCCTCCCACACACGTTTAAACAATTGCCTGCCCTCTAGATTCGCTGTAACCAGCACGTTATACATTTTAGAGAGAGATCCCTTCCTGGATTTGGCCTCCACAAAGACTCTCTCAAAGGGAGTCAGAGGATGGGAAAGGGGCACCACCCAATCTCCCTGGGTAAAAATGCCCTTAAGGCAGAGGTACTCAAAAATGGAGAGTGTATTCTCTGCCAACACTTCCGACAACTGGGCAAAGTCAATAAAGCGCCCCTGATTAAACAATTATGCAGCCCTCTCCAACCCCTGGTCCAACCACAGCTGTGTCCCCCGAAATCCTCTGGTCCCCAGATTAAGCGGGGGCCCCACAAGGAGGACAGTGGGGAAGGCCATGAAGAGAGGAGCTTGTTGTCCTTATTCGGCTTCCATAACGCCCAAAGAACCGAAAGAATAGGATGGGATTTGGCCGCTGCCGGTAAAGAGCCTGAAGGAGTCCAGAGCAAATCCCTGACCTTGTAGGGATGAACCTGCAAATCCTCAACATACTTCCAATACGTCCTAAGGTCATCCCTAAGATGCTCCAACATTACTCGCAGCTGGGCTGCCTTATAATACAGTTTACAGTCCGGAAGGCCGAAACCTCTGTACGCCTTTGGGAGGGTCAAGATATTGTATTTCATTCTGGCCCTCTTACCACCCCAGACAAAACTAAGAAGAAGAGATTCAAAGAAAGAGTTCGGAATAGTACAGGGGAGACGAGAAGA
This sequence comes from Ambystoma mexicanum, assembly GCF_040938575.1. Lineage (NCBI taxonomy): Eukaryota > Metazoa > Chordata > Amphibia > Caudata > Ambystomatidae > Ambystoma > Ambystoma mexicanum. Next base: position 445,000,835 of record NC_090937.1, read on the forward strand.
AATAAAGAAGCCGGGGGAGAATATTCATCTTCACAGAGGTCATACGCCCAAACCAAGAAAGGGTGAGTGGAGCCTATCTATCCAGGTCCTTAAAAATGTTGGCCTGCAGAGGAAGGAAATTCAACTCGTAAATCTTTCCCAGATCCCTAGGAATAATGGTACCCAGATATTTAGTGCTAATCCTCTCTAACCTCATCCCCAGCATCTCTGTCATGCCGCCAACTTCCCGGTCCACCATACCCATCGGCATAATGCAGGATTTGGGCACATTGATTTTAAGCCTGGAGAACGCCCCGAAACAACGAATTAAGTCTAACAATCGCGGAAGGGAGGCGCGAATCCCAGTCAGATACACCAAGATATCGTCCGTGAAGAGAGACAACTTAAATTCACAATCCCCACATCGCACCCCTGTAACACCTGCGTCTTCCCTAATCGCAATGGCAAAAGGCTCCATTGGTAGCCCATACAAGAGGGGGGAAAGAGGGCACCCCTGGCGAGTCCCTCTAGATAGCGAAAAGCCCAGGGAAGTACTGCCGTTAACCACACCAGCGCCGAGGGACCATTATATAGGGCCGCAACCCACCCACAAAATCTGGCACCGAAACCCATTCTACGAAGCACTTTACCCATATTTGGCCACTCTATACGGTCAAAGGCCTTTTCGGAGTCAAGCGAGAGGAGGTAAGCCTCATACTCCTGCTTGGACACCTCATGCATAAGACCCAAGGTTTTCCGGATATTGTCGGAACCCTGTCGCCCTGGGATAAAACCAACCTCATCTCCATGGACCAACGAGGGAAGGAATTTGGATAACCTATTTGCTAGGAGCTTGGTTAATATTTTAACATCTATATTAAGGAGGGAGATGGGTCTGTACGACTGACAGAGCGACAGGTCCTTCCCTTTCTTCGGAATAACCACAAGAGCAGACATCATGGAAGGGGGGAGACAACCAGTGTCCAAGGCGTCGTTATATACCTTAGCTAGAAAAGGAACCAGCATGGACCGGAATGTCTTGAAGAACCAGAAATGGGAAGCTCAAAGGAGGCAGAACTCTCTCGAGCGAGACAAGGGATTGGGAGAGAGTCAAAGAACCGGTCCACTTCAGCTCCGTCCCCAGTGTATTCAGAAGTATAGAGCTTTTCGCAGTAACGCATGAACTGTTCCGCTATTTGGTCGTCACCGAGCAATTTCTCACCCACTTGATTAGAAATAAAATTAACTTGCCTGCTTTTATGAAGCTCCCTTAACCTCCAGGCCAAAATCTTGTCCGCTCTCTCCCCTTTCTCCATGTAGCGCTGCTTTAGAAACACAAGCTTTTTCTCCGTCTGACCCACCGGGAGGGCAGACAACCTCGCCCTAAGATTTTGGAGCTTCTCACGCTTGTCTGGACCCATCTGCGTCTTCAACTTGCCCCCCGGCTGGAGTGCAGAGATCTGCTCTCTCAACTTGAGCTCCTCTCTAGTCTTTCTTTCTCCTGGCTCCCATTTCCATCAGGACACCCCTTATATCCACTTCCCCTGTGTCATTTAGCAGAAATAATTCAGTGGCCAAGAGGGACTTCCTCATCTCCCCATCCATTAGCAGTGAGTCATTACTAACCCATCGTGATTTGCTCCAGACCATCGGGGGGACACCCAAAGTAACTCAAACCAGATCGTGATCAGACCAGGGTACAATCTCTACACTAAATTCAGAAATACAGTCATGGATCGAAGAGTCTACAAATACATAATCGATCCTGGAAAATGATTGATGCACTGCGGAAAAGTAAGTATAGAGGGGAACCCGGCTGCCCCCAGCAGGATGCGCATCAACCAAACCCAGCCCCTCATTTACACGACGGAATATATCCGCCAGCCTAACCTGGGACCTAAGGTCGGGGCAGGGCTTGGAGGATTTCCTGTCTCTGTCTGGGTTCAGAACCATGTTGAAATCTCCCCCGACTATCAACGCTAACGCTCCCTCTGCAAATTCTCTAATTTCCCCCCCATCTTCTGCCAAAAGATGTCATGCCCTTCATTCAGGGCATACACCCCCACAAGAGTAAAGATACGCCCCTTCACATCTCCCTTAACCATAATATAGCGCCTTTCCGGGTCTACTCTATGGGCCCTTGGAGAGAAGTGCGCATTTGGAGAAATCAAGAGAACGACCCCTCGCCTCTTTGTCCCACATGAAGACCGAAACAACTGCTGGACAGCTTTGGACTTGAGGGTAGGCTCCTTCCGACTAACCCAATGGGACTCCTGCACAAAAAGAAAATTCAGTTTAAGCCTAACAAACTCCCTCAACACCAAAGACCTCCTGGTTGGAGAGTTTAAGCCCCGCCCATTCAGGGACCCCACCGACAAGGACTGGACAGAATCACCCATAGGAAAAACCAATCAACTCATCCACCTCCCGTAGGAGGTCTCCGTACAAACCCAGCCCCATATCCCAAGTGCACTCAAGACAACCAAAGAGTAACCTGTTGAACCCTACAATTCTGGTAGCTCCAACCCCCTCCCTCCCCAACAAACTCAACTCCCCACCCCCTTTTCTCCCAACTTTTGAGCACCTGCTTCCCTTTCAAGGTATTGGCTGACCCGGAGAGGGCGTAGTAATCTTTCTGTACTTCCTATGTCCTCGGACACGACGCCGCCCCAAGAACTCCGAGGATCCCTTTTGATGGCCCTTGTCAGAGCCTTCATTCAATTTAACATGCCGCACCGGTGGGTCTCCAAGCAGCTCATTTATCGCTCTCTGTATGTCAGATTCAGAGGTGAGTGAGTATTTATCTCCATTGACTTCGAAAGAAAGCAAAAACGGGTGACCCCACCTGTAACGCACTCCCTTAGTTTGCAGTGTCTCCGGCGCGCAAGCGTAAGCGCAGAGAGGTCCTGGTAAATAGCAATTTTAGCTCCGTCCCAATCAATTGGACCACTTCGGCGAGCCAACTCCAGGATCTTGGTTTTCTCCCCAAAATAATGAAATTTCACCAGAACAGAGCGTGGACCACCTGCGCTACCTCCCGCTCTATGAGCCCTGTCAATGGTAGGGACGCTGGTATTTTCTCCACCAAACAAGGTACTGACCTTTCTCTCAATATCTGCCTGCGTCTCTCCTTCTTGCTCTGGAATACCAAGGAATCTCAGATTGGAGGGTCGCTCCCGATTCTCCAAATCATCAAGCTTGAGCGTGATCTTTTCATCCCTCCTCTCCAAGTCTGCCAGCCGCATATCAAACTGAGTTTCAAAGAGGTCGGCCGAAGATTGGTTAGTCTCAAGGGCCTGGACGCGGTCCTCCACATCAACCACCTTCTTATCAAGGGCGTCCAGTCTTCTACCTATATTAGCCCTAAAACCACAAATCTCCTCAAGCAAGGCCACCATGCTCCGACTCATAGACTGGGTGTCCGCTGCTGCCTCAAGCTGGTTAGCGTCCTGCATGGTGACAACTCCCTCCAGCCGTTGAGGTGACCGCCTAAACCTCTGCAGAGCCTGCAGTCCATGCATCAAAGATGTATCCAGTGCACCCTCAGAAAGGGGGGCCGTAACCCCCCGGGATGGGGGGGAGCACGCCTCTCCTCTCCCTCCCTTCACTCCGAGGGGAAGCTTCACACTCCCGGCCAGCCACGGCGTGGTCCACTGTCTGAGGAGCTGCCACCTACCAACTCATCACAGGGGGTATTCCAACATAGGTAAGTCACACAAGAAAGGGTGGCTAGGAAGCAGTTCAAGCCCCCTCTTCCCCTAAGTAAAGTCCAGCGAGCTGCCCATGAGAGGTGGCAAAGTCTCAGCGGCCACCTAAGTGGACGTCCAGGCGTATGATAAGGGGGGAGACAAACCAACAGGATCCCTTCACAGCCCCCTTGGGAGGGGCAATCCTGCAAAGGAAAGGTGCAGTAGAAAGGGCCTGTTTGCAAAACCTGGACCTAGACCACAGGGGGAAGGGTCCTCAGGAGCCCACTGCGGCGTCAAAGGCTGAAAACTCCAAGTAAACCATGACAGGGAAACTCCATACAGAAAGGGATCCCAGGCACAAGTTTATTTCCAAAGTTCGGGCTCGGAACAAAGCCGGCAGCCCCACCAGGACGAAGATCGAGGGGAGGAGGGGGCCAGTCGCACACTCGCTGCGCATACACAACCCGGGAGGCCCTTACCCGCTCTCCCGTCCTCTGCAGGGACGCGCGGTTCGCCGAAACCCCTCGGGGCTTCCAGGGTATTCAGCCACATCCTCGCGGACTGCCGCCCCTCCAGGACAGCGGGGAAGCGAAGGACACCTCCAGACTCTCGTTCACCGCTCACCCCGCCATCTCCAAGTCCCTCCTCCGCAGGCAGCAGGATCCGAGCCGTGAGCGGGGAAGCACAGACCCGACACCTCCTTCTGTGAGCGGCCGCTCCTCCTCCTCCTGCAGCACACCAGGCCGCTCCCCAGTAGCTCAGTTGGCCGCCGCACACCACAAGTCCCTCCGCTGCGGGCTGCCAACAGCCCTCCACCGCCAAATCCTCGCACAAGTCCAACGCAGTGAACCTCAGACAGGGGCCTCCGCTCCAACGGCGCAGGTGTCCAGAGAACTCTTGCCCCTCCCCCACCACCAGCAGGATCATCAACACGCAGTTCTCTCGGCGGGGTTACACACCAGACTCCTTCCTCCGCCAACCGAAAAGGCTGCAAATTCCAGGTTCCCGGGACTCCCAAGAACCGGATTTTCGCCCTTCCGACTCTCTACGGTGCCGGACAGCACCACGGGGGGTCAGGGCTCGGCTCCCACAGGGCTGGGGGGCTCAAAATTGAAAAATTGCTCACCCAGGGGAGGAGATCAGCAGAGAGATTTCAGCACATCTCTGCGCCTCCTGGTGGCTCCACCCATTTGTGTCATTTGTCTTAACACTTGATGGTGCAGTGAGACACATTCCCTTAGGGATGTTTGATTGTACATCAGGTATTTTAACTGTATGTGTGTCTTTTTGTTTTTTTCCTTCAGTATTCCTTTTGGCAGGACAGACATGGGCCTGGCACAATTCAACTCCCTCTGTCATCCTGCCCATGTTATGTGGTCTTTAAAGCCCTCTGCCAAACTTAAGGTGGGGTTAGTGGTGTTGATGATCTTATGGGCTTTAGCCACCTCCTTCACTTCACCATCACCCAACCCTTGTCCAGTTGGTTCACTACAGTATGTTAGGCCTTCTTTTAGGCCTTTTCTCCTCAACACAGGGCTGTTTCGTGAACAGTTAACAGGGGTTTGTATCTCTTGCAGCTGCGCCTGACAAACGTCTATAGTGTACATATCTTCAATGTATTTTGCGGTAGTAACGTTCACATTCAAGGGCTGGGGGTGGGGCTGGGGCTTGGTTTGGGGGGAGTCTCTCCTCTCCACCTTGTAATATCATTACTTGGTTTGACTCCTCCTCTAATTGTTTACCCAATGTGTCCGAGGCCGAATCAGAGACTTAATTTCTTTCTAATATTGCTTGTGGGGTTTTACAACACACTCCTGGCTTACCCGTTATGCCTGCGGGGCTCCGGGACATTTGTCGATCTGCCGGTACCTCTTTCCTCGTGCCTCTGGTGTCTCATTCCTCGTGCCTCTGGTGTCTCCGGTCCCGGTCTTGGATATCTTGCAGCTCCAAAGGAGAGTGTGCCTCGAATTACAAAAGTTGCAAGGGCTGGTTGTTACTTCCTCACTGCCCTCGCTAAAACTTCCCAACACTCCATATTCGCTGCGCATTCACAGAGTCTGTGAGTTTTATGCAGTCAGCTTTCAACTCCTACTCCTTGGCTGCAGATGCAACAGCCACTGAAAACAGACCGTAGGTAGTCACCAACACTCACCAACACTCCTCATTCGCTCTGCATTCACAGAGGCTGTGAGTTTTATGCAGTCAGCTTTCCGCTCCTCCTCCTTGGCTGCAGATGCAACGGCCACTGAAAACAGACCTTAGGTAGTCTCCAACATTCGCCAACACTCCACATTCGCTCCGCATTCGCAGAGGCTGTGCGTTTTATGCAGTCAGCTTTCAGCTCCTCCTCCTTGGCTGCAGATACAACGGTCACTGAAAACAGACAGTAGCTAGTCACCAACGCTCGCCAACACTCCACATTGGTCCTGACCTGTTAATTTGGGAAGCAGGAGTGTTAGTCTGTTTGCCAGGACTTTCGTGTACAATTTAGCATTTATATTGATTAGTGCCATCGGGGGATACGAGCTTGGTAGGGTCGGATCTTTTCCTGGTTTATGAAACACCAGGACCTTGGCCTTGTTCATTGACGATGTAAGGTTCCCCATTTATTTGAATGAGTTATATAGGTTAGTTAGAATCGGGATCAGTTTATCTACATATTTCCAGTAAAAAATTGTCGTAAAGCCATGCGGCCTGGGGCTTTATTCAGGGGCCGTTCTAAAATGGCTTTCTTCACCTCCTCTATTTTTAGATCTTCATCTGAAGATTAGTGCTATCGGGTGACACGAGCCTGGTAGGGTCAGTTCTTTTCCTGGCTTATGAAACAGCAGGACCTTGGCCTCGTTCATTGACTGTGTGATGTTCCCTGTTTCTTTGAATGAGTTATATAGGTTAGTTAGAATAAGGGTCAGTATATCTATATATTTCCTGTAAAAGATTGTTGTAAAGCCATCCGGGCCCGTATTCAGTTCTAAGATCGCTTTCTTCACCTCCTCTATTTTTAAATCTTCATCTAACTGTTGTCTTTCGAGTTCAGTGATCAGCGGGATTGTTATTGTGTTCAGATAGGTGTCCTGATCTTGCCCTAAGGGGTTGTCCGATGTGTAAAGTGTCTGGTCGAATTCTTTGAAGACTTCCCCATATCTTCAGTTCGTGTCTGTACTATCCCCTGTTTGTTGTTGATTCTTTTTACCTTTTTGGGAGTGTTGTTTGACTCTCAGTTGTCTGGCTAAGTATTTAGCGGCTTTGTTTGCCTTTGTATAGTACCATTGTTTAAGGTATAAGAGGTTCCTCTCTGCCCGTTTCATGTGAACTGTTTCCACTTGGCCCTGGACATGTCTCAGTGCCTTTTTCAAGTTATTTGTAGGGTTCCGTGTGATATCTGTATGTCTCAAAGTTTCCCCTCTAACTCTTTTTCCCATTCATACCTCTGTTTCTCTCTAGTCGCTTTGAGGGTGATCAGCTGGCCCCTCATGACCGCCTTAAAAGCTTCCCATATTGTTTCCTGTGATGTATCTGCAGAGTCATTGAGGGTAAAGTATTCTAATATTTTCTCAATGACCGTGTTCTCCAGTACAGGGTCCTGTAGTATATCTGCTGGGAGTTTCCATCACCACAGCCCGCTCTCTTGCCCGCCAGGGAGATTTCCACCCACAGTGGGGCGTGATCTGAAATTGATATGGGGCCCAGTTCTATCCCTTGAATTTTCCCCATGAGCCCTGTGGATACCCAGATGTACTCTATCCTGGACATCATTTGGTGTAAATGTGAGAAGTGTGTAAATCAATTTTGTTGGCCCATTCTCTCCTGCCAAACATTGCATAATACCAGCTTTTCCATTTTACGGCACCGGTTCTGTTATGGTACCCCTTGTCCCTGAGTTCTGTTCCGACCTCTGTCTATTTTGGGTTGCCAGGCCAGGTTTAAATCACCTCCCAATACCATTTCCCCCGTTGCAAACCTTTCCAATTTTTCTAGAGTATCCCTCATGAAACCATTTTGGCCCGTATTCTGTGCATATATTGATGCCAGTGTTATTGGGTGGTCTTCCAGGGACATATTTGCAAATATGTATCTCCCAGCATTATCCGTTAGAGTGTCGTTTACAAGTACTCTCAGGTTTGTATGGAATGCTAGGATCACCCCTTCACCCCCGCTCTCTTCTCTTCCGCATTAGCTTGATTATGTGGTTGTACACGCTCAGGTGAATTTTCAACTTGTCCTTGGCCCTAACATGCGTCTCTTCTAACAATAGGATATCGAATTTCCCCCTCTGTAGTAGGCATTCTATTTTTGTCATTTTTACCATGCTGTCCAAGCCCCTAACATGGAGAGTAAGGATTTTTACCCTTCTCATCTCTGGTTATACCATGCCCTCCCTCCTCCTTTCTCTGTTTCCGTTTTCCGTCCACCCTCCCTCTGACTACCCTCCTCCATTCCTTCATCTCTCTCCCCACACCCCACCCCACCAACCCCAACTTTTTGAACCATCCCCAACCCCATAACAGCCCCGAGGAGGGTCCGGGTTCCTATGACTGCTAGAGCGTGCTCCCCATCACACCCGACCATCAAAGAACGCAGGGAAAACATTGTGGGGGATTCTAAACCCCAAATGGGCTCCAGGTGGTTGACTCCGGGATTGGTGCCTTCCCGGGCTGCAACCTGTCGGTTGGATAGTGTTAGCTGTTGCCCCTTTCGGGGTTATATGCTGTTATTAGTCCCCTCTGGAAATACTCTTCTTTGGTATATGGTGGTGCCGCCTGGCTTTCTGCGATCATCAGTTTGTATTGCCGTTGTAGTTCTTCCTGTGGTGAATTGTTTTCCATTCCCATGCTCTCCTTCTTCTTCTGTCGCTGCTTGTTTGCTTTCCCATGTCCCCTTCCTCTTCTCGTGGGTTCAGAATATGTAGGCCTTCATCACAAGTGGTCACTCTGTGTTGTCTGCCGGCCCATGCGAACAGCAAACCGAACAGGATTTGTTTTGCCACCAGTTATTTTACTACAGGGCCCATACCACACTGTTTTTGTAGCGTCAACTGTGCTAGATCTCCCCGTTCTTTCGGATTTGCCCCATCTGTCTTGCTTTACATAATATTTGTTCCTTTTGGGTGTATGAAGTGAGTGCCACCCGGACATTTCTGGGGCATGCGCCTGGTTAACCCGTTCTTCACAGGCCTACGTGGTGGATTCGATCGTTCCGGACCTCCTCTTCTTGATTGCTGGATAGTATGTCTTTGAAGACTTGCTGTACCGCTCTCTTTGAGATCTTTTTCTTCTACAGTTTCCACCATATTCTTGATCCGGATGTTGAATCTGAGGGATCGGTTTTCTAGGTCCTCGCACTGTAGTTCCAAGTTATGCGTGAGGCCGATCAGATGTTGTTGTGTTTCCCCTGTTTGCTTTGATTCTTCCTCCAGAATCTGCACAATTCTCTCCAGCATATCTGTTCGTTCTTCTAGTTTAGCCACGTCGACCCTTAGATCTTGTACTGCCTGTTTCATCTCGTCTTTAAGTGTTTCAAATTGTGTGTGAACTGTGGTCATAAATTGTTCCTGGAGTTCTTTGAACCACATTTGCATGTCCTCTTTTGTTGCCGCCATTGGCGGTGCAGAAGTCTGGCCTGCGTTGGGATGTGTCTTTCCCAGTCCTTTCCCTTTAGTTTGGGTGGGTGTGTCAGTGTCCCACAGTTGGATTAGGCTGGGATCTTGCTTAGATGTTGGGTTCTGCGTCGTCGATTTTTTCGACCCTTTTCCTCTTGATTTGGCATGACGTCTGTCAGGAGAGTGGTGTCCTGAGACGTTATGTTGCTCTAGCCTTGCCCCAGTGGGGGGTTAACTCTTTTTTCTAAGGGAAGCTTTCTCCTGTTATCCGTTCCTAGTGCTGCTGCATGAATAGAGGTGCTGGTTTTACATGCCCATGCCTATCTTCCTCCCCTTGTTTCGTGCTGCCTCTTGGCCCGTGGGTGGATGGAAGCCTGATCATATCTGCGCTGTCCTGCGTGCTCTTTTGCGTGTGATTTGGGCCGCTCTTGTTGTGACCACTTGCGTCACTGCTAGAGTGTTATCCAACCTTTTTGTACTGGGGAAAAGTACCCAGTGTTCTGTGTCCTCCCTTTTGGTAGGGTTCTGACATTGTCTGCGCTTCTGGGAGGATATCTAATCCTCCACGATGTTGCCCCCATACTGTGTAGATAGTGCTTGTCTCCTTGTTCCCCGGCTGTCGTGTGGATCTCCTGTGCTCTGTGTATCCCTCTTTGGTGCGTTCTCTCCCCGTGTTACAGTCCTTTCCATGTGGGGTTTGTATTGGTATGGAGCCCAATTGAAGGTCCTATGTATGGTGCGTTGTTATGGAGTCCATTGGGGTCTTTTTATGTCTCTGCGCGTTCGCAAGAGCTTGCTGATTTATTGTATCTGCCCACTGCTTTACTGTAGCTTCCCGCTACTATTCCCATCCATGGGGTGCCGTGGCTTAGGGTTGCCTCTGTTTCTTGGCCCCTGGCGGTGGGGGTGGGTTGGCCCCCCGCCTGAGTCTCATAGTGGGATTCAGTGTGAGTTCACCGGTGGGGTTATGAATGGGGGCCGTACCTTTTTTTCCTTGACAGTGGCAGCCCCGTTGTCCAGCTCCTCTTCCTTCGTCCCTGCGCTGCCGCACCCTGCTCCAGAATCTCTTGGGGGCAGCTGCTGTTCCTTTCTTCTCTAGGCCTCGTCGCCGCGTGTTGTCCTCCTCCTCTCTCATTTCCCGATCTTTTGCGACTCCATTCTGCGGTTGAAACCTCTCGCTCCTGCTGTCGAGGGGCGTGGCCGCAGAATCTCTCCCCTTACAGTTTCCTTTCTGTTGTCTGCCGTTCTGGGTGCTGCATCTGTCCCTTCGTCCCCCCCTCGCTCCTGACTTGTGCTGGTTCCGGTGCTGTTAAGCTGGGTGGGCCCTTCCCCCCTCACCCGATCCCAGTTTGTGTGGTCCCGCTTTCCGTGATATTGTGCAGTCCTCCGTTTTTCTCAGCCGGTGTCAGTTTCTCCTCTCTCCCGTTTCATGTGTTTCTCGGTGGTGTTGAGCTGGGTGGGCCTTTCCCCCTCACCTGTTCATGATATGTGAGGTCCTGCTTTCCGCGGTGGAGTGCAGCCCACCGTTTCTTCCAGCCCAAGTCACCTCCCACTTTCCGGCTTGTGTTGCTTTTCCAGTTCTTAGATCCAGTAGGGGCTCATGTGCTCAACCACTTCTCCAAAGCTTTGTTTCTGCATGCTGTTGTGGCCCGGTGGGAGAGACACTTGCACACGTCTACTTCCTCCGGCCACCATCTTGAAGTCCGTAAATGTATTTTTAAAAGATTTTATTGTCATTTTTCACAACACAAAAGCAGAAGATGCAATCAAAACCACATCAAAGCAATGAAGAAGAACAGCACAGCAACTTCCGTCACTCCAATAGCTCCACCTGCCCCCTTCCCTCCACACCCGTGGTATAGGCGACCAACACCTCCTGACCCAAATGAACAACAAGACTTAATGTGCGATACCTGAATACACAGAAAAAACATAAAAACGGGAAAGCAGACATTTGTGAAAACCACATCATACCCCAGGCGGTACAGCATTGGTAACTAGATCACATCTTTAATAGGGAGGGGCCAAATCCCACCCGTCCAGCGACACTGCACCAACAAATCATCACCCCATTCCTAACCACAAAGGACCTCAAGGGGGCATGAACTGGGTGCAGAACCCACTCCAATCCGTCTCCGTTTCCACCCTATGTCTGTGAATGGCTGTGGTAATCTTTTCCATTATGTGAATAGTCTTAGCCGTATTGACCCACTGCAGTTTCCTGGGTAACAATAGCTTCTTCCAGTGCATAGCCAAGCATACCCTAGCAGCCAACAGCAAACAGTGTGCCAAGTGAGACAAACCTCAATATTCCCCCTCAATTTCCTCCAGGCCAAACAGCACAACAGTGTTTGTTCTCAAGAAATGCCATCCATCTGCTTCATCCATCCAAGTACATCATCCAAATAAACATGCACCTTATCACACCCCCACCACTTATGCCAATAATTGGCACTCACACCACACTCATGCCAACAGAGTGAACTCACCCCAGGAAACATCTTGGAAAGACGCACAGGGTCGTACTGCCATTGATGCAATAATGTAATAGTGTGGAGTTTATACTGGCAAGCAATCAACACCTTAAATGCCCTACAGCACAGTTTTCGCCACAATGCCCCAATCAATCCCAAGTCCAAGTCCCTTTCCCACCTAACCCTAAGTCTGTCCGTGCTCTCCTTACCTGCCTCTACCAGGGCATTGTACAGCAGGAAATCAAACCCTTCATCTCTGTCTGAGAATCGAGAACTTTCTCTGTCAGAGTGAGATCCCGCTGCACCTATGCCTTATAAACTTAAGCCATGATCACCCCCTTTAGTTGCAGATATGAAAAAACAGACAAAGCTCCAATTCCCAGCACCTCTTCCAATTCCGATATGGGGGTAAACTGCCCATTCTTCCATAACGGTCCAACCCTGGTCAAGCCTGCTTCAAACCAACTCTGAAACGTCTCCAAATTCACAATATGGTCCCTCACCCCAAAGGCCCACAAATGGCTCATCTGGGAGGGCAAGTCGTGACACCCTGCATCTGAGGCCCCTTATGCCAGATATTCAGAATTACCCCAAGAATGGGATGCTGCCTTACTCTTCATAGAATCTGGTCCCTCAGCACCCAGAACCATTCCCCCACTGTTGCCGGTCGAAGATGATCATTATCCAACCCAACCCATTGACGCTCCATCTGTTCCCTCAAATGAGGCACCACAGCCCTAAACTGAGCCACCTTATAATACAAGTACAGGTCTGGAAAACCCACTTCACCACTCTCTTTTGGAAGCACCAAAATATCATCCTCCACTTGTGCGTTCTTTCCTTGCCATAAGAACTTTAAAAGACGCCCCTTCACTTCTCTAAACATGGAATCAAGAACCCTGATGGGAAGCATCTGAAATAAATACAACAGTCTGGGAAGGAAATTCATCTTTATGGCATTAAGACATCCCATCCATGATATGGTAAGTCTATTCTATTTCCCCATGTTATTATATAACCTCTCCAACATGGGAGGTTAGTTAACCTGATACACACCATGCAAGTCCCTCATAAAATGGACCCACAGATAGCAAAATTGGTCCTCCCTCACCTCCATTCCCAAATGGTCCAATCCACATGAATCCCGATCCCCCTCCAAGTCAAAGGGAAACAAAAGAGATTTGGCACTATTAATTTTAAAGCCTGAAAACTTCCCATATTGTCCAATCAGTTCCACTGCCACCAGTACTGATTGCAACAGGTTCTGAAGATGAAACAAAATGTCATCCGCATACAACCACAGTTTTTACACCTACTTCTCCACTTTTATATCTTCCACTCTTGGGTCCTCCCTTAACCTTTGGGCCAGTGGTGCTAAAAAAGAACAAAAAGTAGAGGTGAAAGGGGACAACATTGTCTCGTATCCTGGGCCAAACCAAACCAGCAGGAAAACCTTCCATTTGCTGCAACGCACGCTTTCGGTCTCGAGTACAAAGCCATAATTCCTTTTGAAACCCACTCTCAAATCCAAACTTGTGCAACAATGCCTAAAGAAAGGCCCAATCGACTCTGTCGAAGGCCTTCTCCGGATCAATAGGAAGCAACGTAGGATTTCCCCCTTTCCCCTAGCCCAATCAATTAGGTGCAGCGTTTTCCACATAGTATCCACACCTTGAACCCCCCCTTATAAATCCCACCTGATCCAAGTGGACCAGTCGAGGCAAGTGTATATCTAACCCAGAAGCAAGGAACCGGGTGAAAATCTTTGCATCTACATTAAGAAGTGAGATAGGTCTATAGGAACCACAGAGAAGGGGATCTTTACCTTCCTTGGGTATCACTGAGATGAGGGCCCTCACAAAAGATCCAGTGGCTCGTCACGATAACAAGATATTGTTAAACAACTTCGTCAAATAAGGGACAAGAAAAGCAGTAAACCATTTGTAGAATCCTGACTTGTAGCCATCCTCGCTTGGGGCGTTATAGGAGCCTCAATACTTGCCATGTCGTTGGGCGTCAAAACAGGGAGCAAGACACCATTTAGGTAGGCCTCCAGTCCTCCGGAGTACTCCCACCCCTCTCCCATATACAATCCCTCATAAAAGAAAGCCAATCTATCCACAATCAACATAGAACTAGTTTCCACTCTGTCATCAGTTCCCTGTATTGCTGTTATCCTTTTGGCCCACTGTCCACAAAGGCGGGCAGCCAACAGCACATCAGCCTTATCTCCTTTTTCATAATACTTTTGTCGCAAAAACTGGAGCCATCAAACAATCTTACCCTCTTCCAACAACCTCAGCTCCTCCCTTTTGCCCCTCACCTCCTCCATCAGTCCCCCCACCCCTTTATCAGATTTCTGTATTCCCCTTTCCAAGACACTAATCTCTGTGCACAACCTATTTTCGAGTAAAGTTCTCTTCCTTTTCTTCCGGGCCAATTGCTTTAGCGGCATCCCAAACAGTACATATATCCACCTCCCCCGTACCATTAAGAAGAGAAAATCCCTAATGGCTCCCTCAAATTGCTCCATAAACACTGGGTGCTTCCAAAGCAATTCATTACATCGCCACAATGAGTGTCGAGCACTTAAACCCAACCATGAAAAATCCAACAACACCATGTCATGATCCGACCAACTAACCGGAAGTATCTCACAACCAAGCGCACTGTCCCACAACTTGACACACAGAGATAATAGGTCCCATGTGGCGGATAATAAAAGATGAAACCTCTATCCTGAGGATGAAATAGTTGCAAATTATGAAAGTCCAGGCAGACCTGCAAGCCTTCACAACGAACCGGGGGAACCCTGCTACCATCCACTCCTATAGCAGTACCCCACTTCATCCTCCCCTCTCAAAGCCCCAAAACTCCAACCTCCGCTCCCCCCTGTGGTGTCCAGCCCCACTAAGTTAACACCACTGGTCTAGGACCATGCCACCAGGTATTCCCGGACCACTGGGGAATATCAATGCGTACCCCTCTCTCCCCCACTACCAAACGATCAATAAGACATACCATAAAACCTGTACCTTCACCCCAGCCCTTGTCCAAGGTCAGAACAACTATGCGTGCTCACATGCCACATACCGAAGCCCCCCAAATCTGCACCCCCCACCCTCGTGGTAACCTTGATGATAACAAAAACAGACAAAACAAGTCAAAAACATAAAGCATCATCAGCAGATCGGGGTGAGTAATGAGAAGGTGTATCTTGTCAGCAACCCAAATATCAGTGAGCTCCCTTTAGGGTACGGGGGGTTCAATTTCTTGAACTTCCTCGATCCTGGGACTCAGCATCTCCTCCCTCGTTCCACCCTCTGAAACCCATCACTGTGAGTATAACCCTCATCGTCCTGAGCTTGCACATCAGGAGGGCCCATAAGCTCACTCTTAACCCTCTGGATATCAACCTCAGTGCTGAACTTATATGTATGGCCCTCATATTCAAAAGAAATAGAAAAGGGAAACCCCCAACAATACCGAACTCCCTTCTAATTGAGCCATTGCATGAGGGGGGCACACGTTCTCGCTAAAGTGAAGGCTGAAAGGTCCTGGAAAACAGTTATCTTGGAGGTGCCGAGAGGAACTGTACCCTCTTTCCTTGCCATCTCAAGAATTCTCATCTTTTCTCTGTAGTAATGGAAGCAGGCAAGCACAGACCTCAGGCCCCTGCCCCCCCTTCCCCCAGCACGATGATCCTGTCAATTTTGGGCTCGGCAGTCGTATCACTACCAAGCAGAGGATTAACCACCTGGATGGTCCTTTTAATGTCACTTTCTGTTTCTCCTGCTTTCTCCTGGATCCCGAAAAAACAAAGGTTGTTTTTTCCTCTCACAATTTTCAGTCGTCCATCTTGAGTGTCATCTGAGATTCCCATCTTTCAAAGTTCTGCAAGCCTCATATCGAATTGAACTTCCACTGTGTTGTGTGAAATTTGATTAGTAAGCAGTCTATCGTCGCTCATTTATCCAATGTGTCAAGTCAGACTCCTATGTCGGCAGAGATTCCCCTGGATCTCCTCCAACAAGGCCGCTATGTCGTTCTTTGTAGACACTGCATCCGCTGGCCATATCAAATGACCTGACCCTCGCTGACCCTGTTTGAGGCTGGCAAAATGAAACCTCTGAAGAGATGTTTTCCAGTCCATCAGGGTGGAAGCGGGCGAGGACAGAGCCCCAATGACCGGAGTCCTGGGCAACTCCCTGTTATGCAGAAATACAGAGGCCAAGGGTCTGGTCAATGGCAAACTAAAAACAGAGAATGATTCAGAGTCCTAGCTCCCAGGCAACGCAGGAAGCTTCCAGGGCGGAGCACCCCAACTCAACTCCTTTATGCCTAGGCTTAGAAAGCCCCACTAAAGCACACAAAGGTGAAGGTCAACCGAGCAAGAGAGCAAAACCTACTATTTAAGCAAGGTATTCCCTAGCACCCCACCACAAATAACCACTGAGGGAAGGTGCGGGACATCTGCCTAGGTGGATCACTCAAAACTTCTGAAAGCACCTCCCGACTCTTCAGAGGCTCCATTGGGGGCAGATCTTAATATCTGTAATAGGTACACCTCAGTGCCAAATCCCTGCCGGTCCCTCTGCGACCTCCACAAGCAGGGACCCGTGGTCTCAACAAGCTTGGACCCACTCCTTCCTGGGAGCAAGAAGGCAACTATCTCAAGCAATGACAGGCAGCCCCTGATGGTGCTGCAACCCACCTGGGCTGCTCAGTCTTGACCAACGCTGGGGAAGAGTAGCTGCGAGGCTGCTGTCAGCATGGGGCCAGCCCCCTCCTGATGGTATGCCAGCTCACCCTTTCAAACAGCCTGCTCAGCCCGATCCTTCATGAAAAGGGGGCTCCACGTCTGAAGTACAGACGCAATCTTAACCTGGAAGCCTACTCAGACCTTCTGCATCCTCTTCAAATGCATGCCAAGTAACTCAGGCGCACATCCCTAACTAGAGCCCTGGGTCCTGCACTTTAATTCCAAACCCCCGGTCTGGGGTCTCACTTCTCCAGAGGGTCTGAAATTACACACGACCCAGCATTTCCAGCAAGGTCCCATACCCCGCTGTTAGCACACTCTGCTCAGGGAGGCGAGGTGCCACCAAGGCTCCGACAGGGCTGAAATCTTGGGTGCCATAGCCTCTTCAATTTCAGAGTCTGCTTGGGAGCTTGCCGCACCGACACCAGAACCCAATGGTGCTGACTGACCTGTACCGCAAGTCACTGAATAAGCATGCCTTCCAATCTGGGCCTAATTGCAGCAGGGCCGGCGTACCGTGTCAGTAACCCGTTGCTTTTCACCATCTCATCCAGACCCCCGCTCCACCTTGTACCGATCACCACCCTCTTGCCATCGACGAGCCACCCGACAACACGGGCAGAGAGCACCAGGTCCCTGATGCAGGTTGTCTAGTTTTTTGGGCTCAGCCAGCCGCCACGGGCCTCGGATTGCTGGTCCCAGTGTGCGCCTCGGATCTGCATCCAGCAAGAACACTGCAAGTCGTGGAGGGGGTCCCAAGTGAGGCTCTATTCACTTTTTGAACCAGTGGTTCAGGAGCCGAACACCTAGACTGCAACCATCAGCACGCCCCCTGGTGGACTCCGACTTTTCCCATTTGAATCATTCAAACTGCTTCTGTGTTTACAGAAGAAAATAAATGGCATCACTTCCATCGGTTATCATACACCATATGCCAACACTGTTCTGGCATCTTGGTCCATGCAATCTTGACAGAAGCTTTACAGCAACTTCGAAGTAGCTAAAAAGGCTGTTGTAGCTTGTCTGCCCCTTGTAGAATGTCTGGTTACTCTTCTTGTCAAATACTCATCTGACAGACTATAACACCACTTAATAGAGTTGACTATCTATCTAGTGACTGCTGTCTTACCAAAAGCCAGACCTTAGCGAACAACATGCCAGGTATGATTGTGATATCTGCCTTATATTGTTAATTCTGTCTATGTAGCAACTGAGGTACCTTTTCATAACCAGCGGGTGCAAAGCATGCTCTGCTTTTGAGGAATATATTATTGAAGACGACTTGTAAACACACTTATCTCTTCAGTGGGCAGAGCAATGATCTGACACAAACGCCCAACAGGCACATACGTAGAAATGCCTGCTCCACTGACATCCCACGAATCGGAAAGCTAAGCTCCTTTCCCTACAGAGGTACTCCCAATTTATTCATCAAAGCAAATGAAGAACTAGACAGAAGTATATACGCGGGTAAGGGAAGATATAGGGTGGAAGTTCAGAGGTGGTTGTCGATGCAAGAGAGGTAGAAGCAGAGAGTGAGGATAGAAGATGAGAGAGAGCATGGAGTGGGTGAGTGAGAGCAAAGGAAGGAGAACATCTAGAGGAGAAAGGAAGATGAGTGAGAGGAAGCAGGTTTCGTGGAGGGCAAGGGATGGGGAGAGAAGGAAGGAGAACATGTTGGAAGAGGAGAAGGCAGTAATAGATTACAGGAGGAAGGAGAGCATTAAGAGGGGAAAGGACGAATACAAAAAGAAAAGAAGGGAAAGACCAAAGAGAGAATATGAGAGGAAGAAAGGTTTTGGAGCGGAATGAGGTGCTGCAAGAGAGCTATGCCAAGTAGGTGCTAAAGAGCTGTGGAGTCGGGGGAAGCCCAAGGCAGTGCTATGTAATTGGTGGTCTAAGACATTACACAACGATTGAGAAAACAACACAGTTTACCAAAAAGGGGGAATATATTTTACCCTGGGGTCCATCAGATGGCCTAGGGCACTACGATGGTGGGGCCAGGTAGCCGCAAGCTCAGCTGGACCAACACTGCAGTCGGATCAACCCGTGACTGTCACAAAAGGTCACAGCAACCAAAAAAGGAGGGTCCTTTGGTCTTTTGCTTCATGTTCTTCTTTTATTAATCATCCTTCCTCCTCCATAGGACTGTTTAGCCAACACAGGGTAGTACAATCATGATCCCGAGTAAGGGACAGTCCTCAGGAGTTTATTCACACCCTACCACCTTTTTGTTTTAAATTCCTCCTTTTAGTTTGTCTCATGCAGCAGACTCTGTTAGGCCTTGCAGTTATCCAGCCCACATTTAGATGATAATAAAGGAACACATTGACCAAAATATCCATTTAGAGTCTTCTGCTGATGCCTGACTCTGTTATAATACATACAGCAAGGCAAACATGGCAGAGCATGGCAGACATGAAAGGCATAGCAAAGCATTAGACGTCACAACAAAGCAAGAAAAGTCCTAATAAGGCAGAACAACCTGCTCTCCTCTCAGTATTCCTACCACTGGTTTCTGCAGACACCTCCCATATGACTTTCTCACTTCACCCCTGTCAAATCCTGGATCTCTTGGCTTTATTAAACTTAAAGAAAATCCTCACCTGGCCCTATCACTATGTTGGAAGTTCCCTATTATACAAAAAAAGAAAAAACTGTGCTCGTTGGGATATCACACAAACAACTAGTTCGCTGTCCAAAACTATCTTTGTCTAACTGGCCCTACCACTAAATAACAGAAAGACAAAATTGCCCTAGAGAGGTGGTTCTCCTTCCCCCGTTCTTGGCTTCTGCTGGTTGGTGCATGACCCACTCCCTAAAAGCGTCTCTTGAGAAAGTCTCTCTGGAACTCCCAGGTTCCCGTCTTTGGATGCAGTTCGAACAAAATTATATGTTCCTGAAGTTTAACACTAAATCCAAAAGCAAACAATGTTTCTTTTAGCCTGCTAGGCCATCAGCTTTCTTGAACAGTTCAAACACATCAGCAGGTCTTTTTGCATAACAAGAACACAAAGAATAAACTCCTGGGTTTCTCCACAAAGGGATGCCCAATTCTGACAATTCAGCTTTCAATGGACAAATGTGGTCTTGTAACTCTTCCAACTTTCCTTCCCCTGTTATTTGTCCACCCTTCCAGGGTGATGGATATCAGGCAGGCTATACCTGTCAGCAGTCCTACTGGGACTGAGTGAGTCTGGTTCATATAACTGCTTATAGTTCTTCACCCATAGTGTGTGGCTGAGAGTTGTAACAAGGACTGTGTTCAGACCTCTTGGGCCAAGCTTTCCCTCTTGAGGAGTATATCTTTCAGATACAACCCTCGTGGCTGTTTCTGCTTCTTTCCGTATTTTGGTCACCCCTCCTAGGGTGTATGCTTTGGGTTCAGCCCTTCGGCTGTTTGTTTATTCTTTGAATTCTAGCAACCCTCTTCCTGGGTCTTATATTCTTTTTCCCCTCTTTGGGTCTTTCTTTCAATGTTTGGCATGTTTTTCATTCGTTCCGCTTGCTTAGCGTTTGGGATGTCTTTTGGCGTTTCACAGAGTTTAGCCACCCGCCTCTGTCTCCTTGCTGTGGCCCGCATATCTGTGTTATCAGGGGTCAAGTTCTAAAACAAAAAGTGGGGGGACTCTTTAACATACACAATTAGATGTGACGGTGACCAGAAATTAGCATATCAAGGTGAAATATGCACATTTCATTCAACTGGCTTTATAAGCGCACAAATTGCACAGAACAAATGGGCATCTGCCTTTCATAAAATCAACATACACAAAAAACCAAGAGAGGATATTTTCTTCTAATATGGTTTGAAAATGTTAAAAAGAATGCACGTTTTAAACCCAAGAATCAATGCCAATGTTTTCCTTGGAGAGTGTAGTCCCGAAATGTGACATTTGCCCTTTACTTGTTTATGACTTTTCACTAGGTTATATGGTATAGTGCTTAAGTGCCCGACCTGTGAACCTGGCGACTGCTGTCCGAATCGACAATTCGCCTTAAAATCATAATTTCGAAAAATACAAAGTCTCTTGTTTTGCACAAGGCCTATAAAATACCCAGGGGACGTTGTACGCCCTCTGAAAAATTTGAGGGGGATGCCGTCTGCGCGTACACTCGACTTGAGCCCTGGTTCTCACGATGCCCATCAGAGGAAGAGATGGTTGCTCCTTCTGTGAGTGAACTGTCCTTTTCAGTTTGCTGGCTTTCTCCTTCACTCGGGCACCGGGGTTCAGTCCGTTGGTCTGCCACTCCGGTCCTGGCTCTGCACGACAGCAGCAGCTCCTGCTCTGCGAGATTTCTTGAGGTAATGGGCTTGTCCCTTATATGCACCACCTGGGAATGAGAGACACCGTCCCATTTGTCATGGAATTTCAGCTTCATGGAGGGTTCATCAACCAAACCCAGCATTTTTAAAGGGCCCACTTCTTTAGCAATGTGATCAACTTGCATATATGGAACAACCCTGTTGGACATGGGGTTTAACGGAGATGGCATAGAAAGGTCCACATGGGAGTCCTAGGCCCCCAAAGGGGGAAGGGGTGAGATCATGCTTGCCCAATCATCTATGGAGTGTTTTGCACTGCAGGCTCGCCGCCCTAATCTCAAAAGGGATGGATGCCCCTTAGGGACAAAGGATGAATTACCTGGATTCCTCACACAAGCTGAAAGCCTTCTCAAACTTCATTTATCTTGCTCAGGTGCTGTGCTCAGTGGGCCTGCTGGAACTTTTGCCAATCGGGGTAATGATTTCCGTTCATCAACCCTTCGCCAGGAGATTTGAGCATGGACCATAATCCTGGGTCAATCCTCCAAGACACCTCCCTTGGTGCCTCCAAAACCACTCAAACTCCTTTCGTACAGCACCAAAAGCCCAGGCCACAAACGAAATCCCTCTTCTCCCCATCACCCACCCCATCTGATGTTATGACAACACCATAATCTTTTTTCAGAATGCAGCGGACAGGTCACAGGGGGTTCTTCAAAAGGAGGTTGGAGAGATGAGGAGTAGGAAAGATTAAAGGTGGAGTGTGGGGTGGACCGACAAAGCTGGTTGCACCATATCTTCACCTAAAGGCACTGCCATCTCAGCAGGAAGGTTAATGGCATACTGAGAATGAAAGAAGGGGCTTGGGCTGGGTGTGGTATAAAATGGGAAATTCAACAACTTTGCAATCTCAAATTTGCAGTATCTCTGCCAGAGGTCACTGGATAGTTTGGAACAAGAGCACAATAATGAACAATGGTACTTGACACTAGAATGGATGGTTCAATTGAAAACAAGAGATATGTGTTGCCCCAGAGGCAAGGAATGTGAAGGCTGCCCACATCAGGTGCAGGCCTTAACAGGCTTGAGTGCTCTTATACTTCTTACCGTATTGTGGCTGCTAGGAGAGTCTTCAACGTGTCCCAACGTGCAAAGCAAGGTGCATTATCCTTCAGCTTAGGGTTCCCGAGTTCCCAAAAGAATCATATATTCAGTATTTATCGCATATTAGACAGCTGCCATTTCAAACATTAGGAGGAACTGTCAGGGCTGTCACTTAGTAGAGACACCTGGGATGAAGAAGTACCCAAGCCCAAGCACCCCACATAATCAAGGAAGTGTATACAAGTGTGGGGTAGAGGTCTGGGGGGTGAGGGCAACCAAAATGTAAACCGGGGATCTCCTCAACAGAAATAAGACCAGGATGCCCTTCTCCCAATGTCTCTCTCTCAGTCCTTCTCACTCTCTGAGTGGATAGTTAGGCCTTCAGGCCTTTGTCTTAATAGTTCTAGATCATGCAGTCCCCCCAAGGGGTCTAGTTCAAACATTTAATTGGGGTTATGTCGCCTATCTCTGGTGTTACAGCTTAAGGAAGACACAAACCTTTTTCTTCTGCTCAAACAAGCATTGATGTATAACACCTTCTAGGTCATTTGAAAGATGATGTAAGGGGTCAGCTAGGAAAGAGACAGGATTACTCCCTGGGAGCTTTTCTTCCTTGGGAGGGGCTAACCATCTACTCTCTGAGCCATCACTAGCCTAATGGATACCCCTCACTTCTTCTGGGCCAGGCTAGGGCTAGATCTACCCCTCCGGAACCTTCTTGCTGTGAATGACTGGATTCTCCCCAGGACATCGCCTCACTGAGCAGCTCCTCAATACAGATCCACTCACTTAAATATAAGACTTTTCTCCGGAGTCAGAGCAGAGTCAGTTGCAGTCTCTGCAGGTCGGACTTTTCATTTGCTCCTCTACTTTCCGAGTCTGTTCTCACTGTCTACTACAGGAAGAAGAATACAAATACCCAGATACACCGCGGAGCGGCCGCGGAGTCAGAGCAGAGTCAGTTGCAGTCTCTGCAGTCCCTGCCAGGACTGGCAGAGACATGGCGACAACCTCTGACTTCCACCAACCAGGCACTTTAAATATTTCCAGCGAGGGCATAGAAGAAGAAAACATGCGCCTTAGAAGCTCACGGAAACTCCAACTGTCCTCAAGTCCTCCGTTTTCCTCAAAACACCCGGTCAAACTCAGAACTCAGGCTTTATTGCCTATAAACACCACCTTGATGGGCACCTGCCCAACCATCACATCAGCCGGTTCTCAGCGTCAGAAAAAAGCGGCAGTGACCACTCAGAAATCACCTAAAAAGGGCCAATCATGTGTGGCTAAAACTCACATCCCCCTCACGGAAGTCACGAATCAACAAAAATCTAAAACCCGAGGAGTGAGTCATGAGGTCGAAGCTCTAGCCACAACGCAGCACATAACTGCCTCTCTGACCAAAGAGAACAACGCGGGAAGTGCTGAAAATGCGGGAAAGGTTCCGAATACTCAGCCCGAATACCCAGCCCAGCCCTTGCCAAGTGTCGTAGGCATCCCAGTGTGGCCAGTCGGAGAACCGACCGCGAGGGAAAAGTCTCCACAGGTGCATAGGCTCAACCAGGAAGAGGCCGTAGAGCAACAGGCAAAACCAACTAAACAACCCAAACAAACAAATTGCTGCATAACACAAGACCTCCCACTTACCGTGGAAGCTTGCACTGAGCAGGCGGCTCTTCAGGGTTTGGCGGGTTCCTCTTCCCACGACGCGGCTCAGGCGGGAAGGTCGGCGCCAGAGACGGAGGACCCGCCTCGATGCCGTGGGGGGGTGGCGGCACCCCAGCCGGCGGTGGGGATCCGCGCACAGGTGCACGCAGGCAGCCTCGGGGACAGTGGTACCTCCGGGTCGATTCGTCCGAGGGGTGATTCTCCGGTCGGCTGCCCTTGCGCAGGCGCGTTCGGCGCCAGCCCGGACAGACTAGCTCCCCCGGAGGAGACTAGCGGCACTGCAGCCCAATCCGAGGACAAAACGCCGGACTCAGCTGAGGAATGGGAATTCATCCAAGACCCTAAACTCGGGCTTCTGACAAAGAAAAAGACAAGTTCCCAGAGACCCAATGGAGAGTCAAGTAACATCAAAAAACTACAAAAAAAAAACATAGGACAAATAAATGCCAAAAAAACTGGCCAAATGAATAAAACACAACAAAGAGCGCTTGAGGATGTTACCCCCAAAACCAGGATCTGCAACTCCATAAAAGAACTTTTCGCTAGACAAGGGAAAAGAAAGCACGATGTGCTTACGGAACTCACTGATGATGAGATACTTGATGCCCTGATCGATGTACAACCCGTAGTGAAAACAAGAAAGACTGCACCAATCCTAAAACCCAGCAGGACTCCGAAAATCACAGAAGAAAACTCAGCTGAAATATGCGCAAATGAGTCCGCGCCAAGCGAGATGAATGCTGAGAAGGGGTTGGTTGTACCTCCCCTTTTTTGGGGTCTCCAACTACGACCCACCCACTCCAATCGCCCTTAAACAAGGACCGGGGAGCTGAAGTCACCGTCCCGCCACGGCCCAACGAATCAAAAAAAGTTGGTGAAAGCTTAGATTCCGCCTCCCTCAGCAATCAAATAACTTTTACGCCAGACCACCCAGGAGTCTTTATTAAATCTAAAGCCTCATTGTCCCACCATCCTAGAATATCCGCAGACGCAGATTGGCTGCTTTACGGCGCACATAGACCGGCAAGAAGATCTTCTCTTCCTCATTTCGTACGAGAGCCTCGAGAAACGAACCACCAGCAGGAACAGAGGGTTCCTCAAGACTCCTCCTTTGAGGCATCAAACAGAAACCAACCTGATTATTCTGGAAGGCAGAATGAATCCTTCACAAAAAAACCAGACCTAACGACGATAATGTCGGCTATAACAATTGGTTTATCACCATTTGGTAAACTTTACGAGTCTCTCAATGAGACAATGAGAGACCACACTACGTTATTAGCTATGTTGCACACGAAGCTGATTTTCATCGAGGGCTTCATCACTGCAAAAGAAAAGAGTCCCCAAACACCTAAAAATTGTTTCAACTTAGCAACTTCAAGTCCTAAAACGAACAATACAGCAAGGGCTGCTCCCAAACTAAAGAGCGCTTGCGTTCATACACAAACTGATTCTCAACAAGGACCAGTTCAATTTGTATTTTCTGGCATTCAAGAAATCTCAGCCAATGAAGAAAACAGAAAACCACAGGCAGGTCCAAAAACCTCTGCTGTCGAACGAAGCCAAAATGATCAAACATGCATCATCATTGAGCACTTAAATTCTCCTGATAACAGTATAAAAAGAGCTTCCAACGAAAAACAAAATTACCTGGCACTCGATCACCAGAAAAGTTCATCTAACTTTGGTGAAAAGTCTGCAAATAAAATAAAAAAATCTCCAAGAACTGCTGAAGATTTTTTAGTGGATCAAAGCGCAATGAATATTACCCTCCATCTTTCGCCAGAAACACGAGATAAAATTCCCCCAAGAGCATGCAAACCAACATCGATATGCTCTTTTGAAAAAGATAAACAATCAAAAAAACGCAGAAGAAAGAGTTCAACTAATACTACTCAAACTCTCTCGTGCTCAGACCTTCTCCAGAAAGAAGCTCCGCAAAAAAGTAAACTAGAACAATCATCCTTCAGGTATAGAACTTCTAAAGACAAACCGGAACCACAAGGGCCGGCAGAAATGAAAAAGCAAAGACATCAATCGCATCAAGACAAGATCAAAGACAACAGACCATGGGACAGAAACAGATTAGATCACAGTTCTCCCCGTAAGAGCAATAATGGAATAATTCTAAAACTGGAACAATCCGAAACAAACAGGGAATCGCTAACCTTGAATAGAAGCACTATTATGAAGATTCTGAAAAACACCAAAGACCTCAAACTTTTAACACCGAAGGAAATCACGCTCGTGGAACCATACCACATTGCTAGAAAAGCTAAAGCTTTTATTCATATAAAGGAGTGCTCTAACTCGTTTATATCCAACAGAGACTCTGAAATCCTCCCAAAATTAGGACTAATCATCACTGAATACACAAAGTCAAAGCGAGCTCCAGCAAAAAACCAACGAGAAAGGTTGCCAGAGAACCTTCGGGATAACATCAGGCAGCAAGACCATATTCGCCACCATCAATCAACGAAAAACGAAGCCTTCCCGATAAAACATCCACGACTAAACTCTGCGGAGATATTGCGGCAAGAAGAACGAAGGTGCACTAATCCATCGCAAACGGAGCCTAATCTAAGAAGTTCCAAAATAGACCTGGGAAAAAAGCTTCCCACAATTCATCACGCAAAGCTTCCTCTGTCCTTAACTAAAACAAATAGCAAAACCCCTGTTGGACCAATTAAACAACTTTGGGCATGGCTGCCAAAACCTTCATTTTCAAATTCTAGCAAATAGCAGTCAGAAGTGAGGCATACAACATCTGAAACTCCAACTCAAACAAAAGATGTAGCCTCACTGAAATTTGGATCATGGAACACCAGGGGATTTAAACACCTAACAACGAATGGAGATCCAAACCTTGGGCAATTTGATATCGTGGCTCTCCAAGAAACTTGGCTAGCAGAAGCTCCAGCGATAGATGGATACTCACTCGAAATTGCACCAGCCAAAAAAGCTGTCATAGGCCGACCGTCCGCAGGTTTGCTAATAGCCGTAAAAAGCGGCTCTGGCCTCGAGATAACCAAAAAACTCTCATTTTCCCAAAGTCATCTATCAATTCAAGTGGAATGGTCAAGAAAAGACCCGACAAGTAAAAAGTCTTTAAAGTCAACATTGGCTGTAATAACGGTATATTGGAACCCGAAAGCAATCTCAGACGAGAGATTCCTGAGGATGATCGAAGCTGTGAACGATGACATTCAAGCAAACACAGAAATCACGATGATTGCGATTTGTGGTGATCTAAACGCGTCTTGTCCCGTTCCGAAAAAACCATCGACCAACCTAAAAGAGCCACACTGGGGAGACTCAAGAGGACACAAATGGGTGAAATTGATGGACTCGAGGCACATATACAACGCAGCCCAAAAGTCAACAAACGCGCAACAAATACCGACATGGGAAAGAGCTCATCAAAATGCCACAATAGATTATATCTTTACTTCTGAACCCCTGCTAAACCTCCTAACATCTTTCAGCGTGATACGAGCAAAAGCAAGTGACCATAATATCGTGGAAACAACTTGGCTGTCTGACAACTCCTCAAAAACAACTATGGAAACAAGGGTCGAAATAAACAACCAAGGAAACCGGCTAAGGATGACAAAAGACCGGATTGTGGAACTTGCTGAATTTTACAGGCAAAAACTTGCTGGTGAAGAAAAAAACAAAAGCCAGCACACAATAGACTATCAACCCCTCTTGATCCCATATCAAAGTGACTATTCAAAAACAACCAGTAAAGCCCCACAAGGCTCACACCAATACAACAAACTCCTGGTTACAAAAAGAAGAGCACTTAGAAAACTCAAACGACAAGCCCAAAAGACAAACTCACAATCGCTGAAGAGGCAATTTAAAGAGGAGACCAAGAAATATAATGGATGGTTAAAATTCCACAGAGCTGACCTCTATCAGCAAGACACCGAACTAATGTTAAAAAAGGTTAATGGAAAAAATTCTCGTGAGTTTTGGACCCTTGTAAAGGGGGCAGGAAATCCTTCAATCGCAGCAACAACAAATGCAGTAAGCAAAGAACGCTGGATACAACATTTTACTACGCTTTTCAAGAAACCTCTGACTCACTCGATTCAAACTTGTACCTACACCTGGAGTAGTACACTGTGGGAAGACTACTCGGACAAAGAGGACATCGAAAAAGCAATACAGACTTTAACCACTTCAAGAGCGCCTGGTCCTGATAGGATATCAAATTTCGATCTAAAAACAAACCAAGAACCATGGGCATCTTTTATCAGCATACTCTTCAAAGAAATCTGTCGTTCAAAATCGTTTCCTAGCTCATGGTCATCAGCAACGGTGGTAACAATTTTCAAGAAGGGAGAAAGATCTGATCCATCAAATTATCGACCGATCGCCCTATTAGATACAATAGGGAAAATCTACGGCTCATACCTGCTCACAAGTTTCCAAAAGTGGGCAAAAAATGTGTCATGTTATGACCCGTTGCAAGCAGGTTTCACAAAAAACGTTGGAACAACAATAAACATCATGCTCATAAGCATTTTAAAAAATCTGGCAAGGAAAAAAGATAAAAAGATCTATCTGGCATTTGTGGACCTGACTCAGGCCTTTGACATGATCGATCGAGACCTATTATGGGCGAAGCTAAAAAGATGGAAGTGCCCCGAAAAGATTCTTGAACCTATTATTGCACTACATGCGAAAACATCTATCAGAGTAAAGTTAAATCAGACCGGTTCCCTGTCAGAAGAAATTACAACTGAAAGAGGCGTAAAGCAGGGTTGCCCTCTGGCTCCGGCCCTCTTCACGGCCTTCCTCGGCGACCTAAAAGACTCCGAAGACCAGCCCAGAACTTTTCCACCAAAACTAGGGGGCACAGAAATTCCGAGGCTGCTTTATGCTGATGACATTATCCTGATAGATCAGACCTCGATCGGTCTCCAACGGCAGTTGGATACTTTGAACACTTATGTAACTAAGAACAATTTGCTGATCAATAAAGAGAAAACCAAAATCCTGGTTCTTGAAAGAACAACTAAACCAAACCAAAAACCTAACCACTGGTCGATAGACTCCATAAAAGTGGACCAGGTAAAGGACTTTAAATACTTTGGGGTTATGATTGACTCCTCCGAAAGAGAGACAAGTATGCAATCGAACCTATGGGAAAAGACACGGAAATTATCCTCCCAGGCAAAGGCCCTAGACAGAAAATTTGGCCGATTTTCTTTGTTGCCTGTAATAAAATATTACAAAGGAAAATTCATTCCATCAATAACATATGGAGGAGAAGGTATGCCAACTATTCCGCCAAACATCTGGCCACGATTGGAAGCCTATTTCTGGCGAGAACTGCTGCACCTTCTGAAATCGACATCCCTACCAGCAATTCAAAGGGAACTGGGACTGCTGTCACTGAAGGCAACTGTCGATTGGAATGAGATGGCCCTTTTTAGAAAAATCATTATGCCAGACTCCGCTCCACAATATAATATGCTTAAAGATGAAACAACTACAGGGAGAAGCGAAATCCTTGCAAAATGGGTGCTCAAACAGAAAGCCTCTCTGTTAAAGATCGGATGCGATGAGAACGATCTAACCCGAAATCCAATGCGGGTGAAGAAGAAGCTCCAAGAGCTTGACTGGATTGATACATTGGAAAAAGCAGCTGCCAATAAGCTCCTTGGCCATTTACCCATCCAACCCAAAAAACTAAATGAAATCTACCAAGTCTTCACATGCTTTCCGGACAAACGAAGAAGAAACATCTTCCTAAGGGCCAGGCTAAACCTCTTGCATACAAACGAGATAAGAGCTTTAAGAGGGCTATCAAACACGAACAAGTGCCGTCTTTGCAAGAATACTGCTGAAATCGAAACAATAAGACATCTTTTGATGACATGCCCGAAAACCGTCTATCTCAGGAAAGCATACTTAACCCCGCTCCTGGAATCCTTCGTCCTCCGAGAGGAGGATACTTGGTGGTGCCGCCTCCTAAGTGGGAAAAAAACCCACTGGACGATAGCAACAACTAAAATCCTAGAAGCTGCTTTGGAAAAATGCTTGAAAAACACAAATCCAACATCTTAAGGACAGAAGCAGACACAGCGACCGGAATACAGGAAAAAATAAAGAAGTAAAGTAACAAAGAAATAAAGAAAGAAATTATCAAATGAAAGTAATAAAGTATAAAGAACCAAGGAAATTAGAAACGGAACCACACACAACCACAAACAATAATGGACACAATTACGAATTAACAACCTTTGTAAAATCAATTTAATTTTGATAGCACACAAAGTAAAAAAATAAAAAAAATAAAAATAAGACTTTTCTCCTTCCTCCTCCACCTCACCATTGTAAGATACATCTTCCATATCACTCCCTTATTTCTCCTCCCTAATGTCCTCGCTGTAATATTCGTTCTCCTCAATAGGATGATCCTCTATCCAAAACTCGTTTGGAAAGATCTCTTCTCTAATCTGTTCTCCATCCCCCCTCCATTGCCTTCCAGGTCATCACCTTCTCTGTGTCTGTGATTAACTCCTCCTACCCGTCATTCACTATTTCTAGAGTACCACTTTGGCCTCATCTTTTCACTACTACCTCCTCTCCACGACCTTGTGCAGTCTTTGCTCTGTGCCCCTTTCTACAAAATAGGCTCTCTTCCAACTCTTCAATTATCACTTTCTTCACCACCCCCTCTTTGGTTGTCACCACTTCCACATCTGTAATTGCTACTACCTCCTTCTCTCCTGATCTCACCATCACCTTCTCCTCTGGTCACACCACCTCCCTAAAAACCTTATTAATCACTTTTGCATCTCCTACTACTTATGCTAATCCTGTTACTACACCAAGCACCATTTTCTCTGCTGACCCCACCTCCTTGTCTGTAAAGGACACCCCCTCCTCTCTCCTGCTGCCGCCTAGCCACCGGTCGTCGCTAAAATCTTCCCATTCAACTTCGTCTCTACTGCTTTCCAATTTGCACCCTTCACCAAACTGCAGACTCCTGCTCTCAAAATAAAACACCATCGCCAACTGGAGCTGATCGTATTAACACTCGGTTCTGTGATTCCTCTTAGAAGGCTTGTTACTGAAGGCCTGCATCTGTGAATTGTGCATCAGTAAACTCTGGGATTGGCAAGCTTCCCCGAGTGTACTTATGTCTCTTTTGTGCTTATGGTGTGTAACCAAGTCTACAACTGGCTTGGCCACCATCTTGGAGGCCAGTACCCTGATCAGTTTTCCTCTACTATTTTGCTAGGAAAAGAGCTTCTGCTCTCCCAGCCTGTGAATTTGACATTGGAAATAGACCAGGTAAGATTTTATTTCTCTTAGGTTTACTGAATATTGCTTGGAAAACCTGGTACATTCGAGAGATGAGGCTTCTGTACCTTCACGAGTAGTGAAATTACTTCCCTCATGTTCCATCTCCCTTAAGGGCCAGGCACTATCTTCTTCACTGAAGCTGCAGATATGTTTAGAAATGCCTGCAGGCTCTCTCATTTGGGGATGGGATGCCTTATAAACTCTGCATGATTTCCCCAGGTGTTTGAGAAGAGGTAGGTTTCCAATATGAAACTGACTAGTGGACTGGTGTAGTGGTGAAGGTTCAGATACGCTTGTTGAGCAATGAGGGTATAGGGAAAGTGACCCAACAATCCTCCCCATTCTGTTTCCGGGCTCATATTCTGGCCCCGGTTGTCCCCGGCCCCTGAAGCACTCTCTCAATAGTCTGCAGAGTGAAGTTGGGGACTTTGTCAAAGCACAGGGCTCATCATTTGCACAAGGTGTGAAATGTCCTTACGAGGGACGGAGAGAATCAGGAAGGAACTACCTTAACCATGCCTAGCTATTTACACTACAAGAAGGTGAGGGAGAGGCTGCCTTCCCGGAATGAACCATGTCTCATTACATGCGGCTTGATTCGGCAAATAAAAGTGTCCGAGATTTTTACCTTCAATTGGCAGTATGGACTCCCATGTCATTTAAATAGCATTTGTATAGTTTGCCTCTGAGCTGTGCGGTAAATATGGTTTGCGTTTTCGGATTCAGCGTCAAATACCATTTAAGAATATTGCTAGTCTGATCAGTATGGCAGAAGTGGAATTCTTTTTAATAAATTGGTTTAGTTAATTATGCAAATGTTGGACTTCTCTGAATCACACTTTTAAGGTGTCATGTCTCATAGGTATACTTTTCTGGTAATTATTTAATATCCTTTGAAACTCTAAAATATGATAGTATCGTTTTTGTGTTATTAACGTCATACTATGGTAAATTATCCAGCTTTTATACCATGCCAATCACCATTTTTGAGATTTAAAATAATCTTAATTCGGTAATTTAACCATGTTGGCTTCCCCAAGTATATGAGGGATTAATGGACCGGACAAAAGGTGCTAGTACTGCTGAATTCCAGCAGCGCTTGGCATATGATTACAGCCTATGTATATCCGAGGGTGCACCCTACATATGCTATCTTACTTGGTTTTTATACCAGGCTCCACTGCCATTTGCATGGTTTCTTGGCACTCTGGTGGATCTGAAAGAAAGAGGGGCACGGTTTGGATAGTGGGGAAAGAGAGAAAAGGTATGATGGGTCTGCTGTTGTTTTGATGCATGCAGTTCCTTTCTTTTACTTTTCTTTTTTTCTTTTTGTTATAAAATTGAACAGATAATGCTCAAATTACTATCCTTGATGGAACCGAGGGTCCATCGTTTTTAAGTTGCACACTCATCTTACCTCTGTTTTAGGTCTGTTTATTTATTTATTTTATTTCACATTTTTATAAAGCGCTCACACAGCCCGCAGGCATCGAGGCGCTGTTACAGGAATTGTCTTGCGTAATTGTGTGTGTTTTTTTTTTTTCTTAGTTACGTATTTATAACGCGCTTAAACACCCAAAGGTTTCTAAGCGCGGACCCGGGGATCGAACCTGTTGTTGCTTCGTGTCGTCTTGCTTCCAAGACGCGCACGCTGCCGCTGAGCTATCCTCCCGGGACAGTTGTCATGTGAGCGCCCTTGGGCCTTTGGGCGTGGGTGCGCTATATAAAAAATTCTTTAGTTAGTTTGTTCGGAAGTACCTGGGAACTGTGTGTGGATCAGTTCCTAAGTGGCTCATGTCAGCAGCAGTAGTCGTGGTATCCGTGCCCAGAGGTAAAACCCATGCGCCTGTAGTGTGAGGATGCATTTATTGTGACTGTGGAACACTTGTTGCAGAAATTCTGCATGCAAAGCATTATGCTTGCTTACCTACAAGCCTGTCTGATCACTATCTTTGAAGCAACAAGCTTCAGGTTGGTGGAAGCCACGGGCTTGAATAATTCGTCTTCACAGCCTTTACTCCCAATGTTCAGGTCCCATGGTTGGTGAGACCACTCTGATTGAGGAAAAAGTCTCTTGCGACTATTGAAATGCCTCTTCAATATAGGACTGGTAATTGAGTGACTAGCCTTCTCTGTGGTACTGTAACCACTAAGTTATGGCACAAAGGCTGTGCAAGAATCCAGTTTGATACTTGACTAGGTATGACATGAGATAAAGTAGAGGAACTGATCCAAGAATGTCTGCAACTGGTTATCCACATTATCCAAGCACCAGAAGCAAATTCTGACCCATTTTAACAATGTGTTGTTGTATTAGTAGCTGGCAAGTGTACAAGCTACCTTAGTTACATCCAGGTTTTCCTGGGAGAAGCCAAAGCCTCCAAAAAGTAAGTCTTTAGGGTGGGGAAGGGTGAAGGAGCAAGGAGGAATGTGCATGCCATCCTGCCGGCGCAAAAGCTGTGGATGTGGCAACAGCTTATTTTCTGCAATGCGAAGTAACCGAGCGCCACAAAGGAGCAGCTCATTTTGCACATGCAAACCTGTTCCACCAGGAGCCGAAATGCACTGGCATACCAAATATACCATGTATGTAGGTTTACAGAAGGAGCCTTGAACCGGCCCAATAAAACCTGTGTAAATATGTGTATATGCTAATAATGAAGATTACCCCTGCTAGAAGTTCAGGGAATCTTGATTCTATTAAAGACACAGCGGCAAGCATAATGCTTCAACTTCTTTAATCTACTCTTCAGCCGTTCCAAAACTTCAAACAGAAAACAAAACAAACTTTCCAACTCAATAGTTATTTTTTTTTTGAACTACATTTCCCTTCTTTCTTGTCCATTTCTGAATTCCCTCTTAGCTACTTCCTGCCTCAGGCCCCACTTATTTTCTGGTTGCTCAGAACAAACTCTATAAATGTCTTTAAAATAACACCACACTCAACCAACAGTGTCCCTGACTAACTCCTCCGGGACCAACCTCAACACTCCAAACGCTGGCTCCAACTGGGACTATTCGCTGCCCCTCTGCCTACTAGGCCGCTCAGCCATTCTTCTGGTCGTCTTCTGTGGAATCAGAAAGACACCATTAGGGAAGGATAATGCACTGCCCTGTTCCACAGTAACAAGAAACTTGCGTTAATACAACGATAATATACTGTGCATGCGCTGGGTGGGAAAGTAATGCTTGCCTACTTGTCTTTAATAGAATCAAGACTCCCTGCGCTACTAGCAGGGGTAATCTTCATTTTATGTCAAGACCGGAGGTGCTCATTATGCTTGTTGAAAGTTCTGAACTACCGCCTCTGCTATTGATGGAATTGGCTCAAAATGAAAGGTCTTAAATATGCTATCACTGGACCAGTCCGCCGCTTGCAGGGTGTCCGCGAGTGGAACGCCTGCGGCGACTGCCTTGGAAGCCATGGCTCCCCTCACTGAGTGAGCACCGAACTGTGCTAGATCGATCTCTGCCTGTTGCATAACTTTGCAGACCCACCTCGCGATGGTGGCAGTCACTACCACCTTAAACGGCTTCTTCTGGGCAATGAACAACTGAGGAACCCTGCCGGTCGGTGTTCTCCCGTCCCGCTCTCATACTCCTTGATGCACGACGGGACACACAGCTTCAGGTGCTCGGGCATATAAGGGTATGAGATGGACGTGGAATACTTCTTGGCCCTCTTTGCCAGGATAACGGTAACCCCTTCAGGACCAAAGGTCTTTCTATATACTTCCAGAACCTGGATGTCAGAGACTCTCTTACACGATACCAGACACAGTAGCATCGCTAATTTCCCTGATAGTAGAGACATCGAGAGATATCAGTTTGCCGGCCAGTCTGAGAGAAATAGCAATACGACGGTCACGTCCCACAATCGCGCGAATCTAGGCGCTGGAGGAATGTAGGATTTAGCCCCCCTCATGATCCACACTACCGCCGGGGTGCTCCCGTACTGGCGAGCCAACCACTGACATGTGGCCGGCCGAAAAAGCAAACCTGTAAACTCCTAAAGTCCTGGAAGCCTTGCCCTCATCCAGGAGGCCAGCTAGAAAATGAAGGACTGATACTACAGGGGAAGAAATTGGAGAAATACCTCTCCTTTTGTGCCAGCTTTCCCACTTGCTCCACACTGTATCATATCTCCTGCAAAGGGAGGGGGCCCAGGAATCTGATATGAGCTGGGCAGCATGACCCAAAATGCGTGGCATCGCCCATCTTCTCCCGACACCCTGGAGGCCATCAGCGGCAGTGCATTCCTCGCTCTCGGAGGATGACACTGCCCAGCTGTGTCAGTGAGTAGTCAGACGTCCGATGGGAGAATCCACAGGAAATCCGAGGAAAGTTCCAGCGGAGTTGAAAACCATACTTCAGATTTCCAGATGACGCTACAATCACCACAGTCACCTTCTCCCTGCGCACTTTTGCTAGTGCTCTGCATCACGAAGGGAGGAAACGCATAATGCACTCCCCCGCTCCAGTCCTGCAGGAACGCGTTTGTGCCTCACATGCTGGGGTCCAATCTCCAGCGGAAGAACCTGGGTGTATGAGCATTCAGCCGGGCTTCAAAAAGGTCTGTATCAATCAGACCTGTGAGAAACCTGAAGGTGTCTCACCTACTAGTCCCCGGGAATCTGTCATCCAGGTGGCCAGGAGATGGCCATCACTATTGGATCCAATTCCTGGGGGTGGACCAGTGCGGTAGGATCACCTGGATGGGGGGGGTTTCAGGGAGTGGAAGTGGGACACCAAATAGTGAGATGCAGTATTCCCTTCCTTATGACACATTTCCCCCATCCTGGCCAGTAGGATGCTTAGAAACTCAACCCCCCCTTTTCCAACACAAACTCTTTCTCACACCGTGAGTGACAACGGGCTAATACCAAAGCCGTTTACCTGACATGTCCCAACGCAAGGGTCAGGCAGAGTCAGGAAATTGCTGACAACTACACACACCTGACTGCCCTTTCCCTTCCCCACTGGGAATAAAAGGCAGAGCACAACTGCACACTCTGTGCAAAGCTGAACGCACGAGGAAGCAGCTATTCCAGATTGGCAGTTCAAAAGGAGGAGAAAGGCAGCAAGACCTGAAAGGACGTCAAGGAGGGAGTTGCCCTTGCCCTTTTCAACCCAGACCCGAGAAGCCGCCGACTAAAGAAATATATATCCGGGAATCACGCTGGCAAATGGGGTGACGGATGTCAACGGTATATGGAACCAGCTGCACTGATAGCCATGGCGGGAAGACGTGGTTGCCATTGTAGACTCCAGCGGGCAGAAGAAACGCCAATCAGTTCAGCAGAGGCAGTGAGTCGAGAGAACCTGATAATGGACCGGACTGTGATAGGCTCAAGGTTGCAGTGGCAACATTAAGAAGCTTAAGATACAGAGGTCTAACTTTTTTTTTACCAAGTCCAGCGCCACGTGGGCACTCATTTGAAGGTCTCTGGCTGGTACCCCTCTCCTGAACAAGGAAAGGATTGAACTGAAAGATAGTGAAACTACAAGTACCAAGAGGCCATAGAGAAGGCTGCCGTGAGGTGTTAAGGTAGTCATACAAGGGTCAAGCCAAATCCCTTGTACAATCGAAAGTCCTTGACACGTTGCAGACGTTTTTGACAATTGTGAACTGTGGAAAGTGTGAACCCGAGAAAAATTGTGAAGAAGCTAAGTGAACAACATTGTGACGACAAGTATGAACCTGACTGGGGGATGTCCACAGTGAATGGTTGGTCTGAGCCTGATTCAGGGAGGCTGACGAGTGAGAGGAGGATAGGAGCTCGGCTGAGGGGGATCCAAGGGTGGAGGGTAACCACCCGATGTGAAGATTAACAGAAGGAATTGTTTGTTTTGTTCAGGCCCTCTGACGAATAGCAGAAGGAACTGATATAGAGAAAAGGAACTGTAAGCTTGTGTCAGAAGTCCAGGAGTGTACTGTGCTCAAGAGTCCTACCTTGTCCCGTGCCAAAAAAATGTGGGGAACTGAGACCTCGGCCATAACATCCTGTCTTTTCATTTTTTTGAACACTTTTTTCTTTTCTTGGGAAACATTATCCCACACTATTTTTGTAACATACCGATAAGGATTGGCAATCCTTTGTATTTGACTATACTCTACTAGGACTGTATTATTATTATTATTTGATGGTCGTAGCTTGCTCCAATATTAGATTTAGATCACGCATTTATCTCACCCATTTTTACAGTTTAATAAACACCCTTGAACTGTGATCACTTGTGTCTGTCTTGCTTTGATACCATGACTTCCTTACAGACCCCATAGCTGATCCAGTTGTTGAAAGACTCATGTTGAGCTTCCAGTCACTGGAATCCATCAGGTAATGGGAGTTCCAATCTGCTACTACGTTGAGGGACCATGGGAGATATTCAGCCATCACTGAGATTCAGTAGCGCTAAAAATCTTTCACCAGCTCGGCCAGGATTGTGGACCTCAACCGCCACCTAGGTGGATTATGTACCTGACTGCTGAGATATTGTCCATCCGGTAAAATATGCGTCAGTTTATTCTGTCCTTTGTAAAAGACTTGATTGTGAAAGACCCAGCTAATAGTTCTAGACAGTTTATATGTAGCTCCAGCTCCCCGGGTGCCCATTTGTCTCCTGTCTCCAGGATACCGCATTGTGTGCCCCAACCCACTCTGCTGGCATCTGACTGTATGAGCAAGTCTGGGCTGTCCCCAAAGGTAGCATGTCCGTTCCACCCTTCCATGTTCTGTAGCCACCAACGCAGTTCCTGTGTGGGAGAGGGGAGAGGGGAAGAAGGAGTCTTGCTGTCTCGACTCCCAGTAGTGGGCCCTGCCACCCTGGGGTCTATGTGAGGATGAGAAGCCATCGGCCACTCAACCCCGATAGCGACCAGTGCCAGCAAAAACTCTGCCAGAGAAGACTTTCTTTATGGAGGCTTGAGCCTTTTGCAGGGAGGTATACGTGCCCACAAACCTTCCCATCTCCGTGCCAAAAGCCTTTCTGAATAGGAGACCTTGCATTGCTTTGTCTTTTTAAAAAAAAATGTTTTATTTGTTTTGGCTGATAGTATCAACCTTTCAAATTGCAAAACAAAGAATCATGTAACAAATAGTTAAAACATTCACAACATAAACACTAACATGATCACAAATCTCTCGTCCCACTAAGTAGATAATATTCAATCGACTAAAACAATAACTAAAATAATATGTGCTTTTTAATTACATAATACAATATTAAGATTACAATGAATGTAAACACTTCTATTGTCATTTTATATGTGTGAAACAAACATGCTCTCTGTGCCACTAGTAAAAAGATCCAGAGCAGGTGGATCCAGCTTCCCCTATCTCGCACCCACTCACTGGAATGCCCTACCTCCCACCATCCGCAGTGAGCCCTCCCTCCTAGCCTTCCGCAAAGCACTGAAAACCACCCTCTTCTCATAAGGTCCCTCGCAGCAGCATAATACCAACCATAGGACCCACTGCTTAAGTTGTATTGACCAACCGCATAAGCTGTAATGATAACCTTGCTTGTTCCTATCTGTAATATGCCTCTTACTGATACCATGCCTGTAACTAAGCTCATGCAAGTAACAGCGCCTCAATGCCCCTGGGCTGCTTGCGCGCTATACAAATTTAAATAAATAAATAATTTCTAGTTTATGTTTCCCAAATTTAAGTTGTTACAGACAAAATTGAATCAAGAAACTGAACCAATGCAATTTTTACGGCAAGTCTGTGATTAGAAGAAATGTATTGCCAAATATTTAAAAATTCCAAGGGACGATATATACAAAGCACATTTTAAAAATACAGTAGACGTTTCTCTGTCAACGCGGGACAAAACAAAATAAGATGTTGCAAGGTTTCTCTTTGTGTAATGTTA
The DNA here is from genome assembly GCF_040938575.1 of Ambystoma mexicanum. Lineage (NCBI taxonomy): Eukaryota > Metazoa > Chordata > Amphibia > Caudata > Ambystomatidae > Ambystoma > Ambystoma mexicanum. Next base: position 445,039,581 of record NC_090937.1, read on the forward strand.
GTGCAGAATCGACAGAAATTCTGGTCTTTTGGTATTTGACCCCTTCTAGCTAGGACATCATTGGTGTACCATAAGTTTAGCCTAAAGCGTAGAAATTGATTCTGAATTTGGGGAGAAGGACATTTGATCAATTAGTCGGCCATCTCACCAAATTTCGTACAACCAAACACAGACACGTCAAAGTCTTTGTAACTGTTGCATTTTTCACGATTGCAAATACAATCATATTCAAATAGTTTGATCTTTGCACGAGCTGGGTTTGATAGTAACAAGTCTAATGTTATTGACGCGTCTTTAAGAGCATTAAAAAATATGAACATGCCAAGTATGAGGAAAATAATGTTTGGACTCCAACAGGTATTATGCTATCACACTCAAGATGTTGTTTGAGTCAAGACCAAGTAGGCATTTGCGCAACAATGAAGACATTTTCCATAAAATGTGAACGTATAAGGATAGAGAACCCAGTTCGTATCGTATAATTGGCAATGGAGTAGAATTTGGTAGCTTTAGAACTTGCCTCCAAAATCGACCTTCAAGCAAATCCCAGCTCCATTGTTTTTTTACTAATCTTGTCTCTATACCATAAAGAAGAACGGGCACTGACATGGGTGCAAGAAAATGTATAAAGTAGTAGCTTTGCTTGAGAGAGTAAAGAACATAATTTGGAATCTAGGCCACTTTCATAGATGGCATTGGACATAGAGTTATTGAATGGTATGCCCAAATATTACTATTGGGACACTACTATGAGATCAAAGTCTTGCAAGTGCCATTTATATTTGGATATTATGTTCTTCATGCCGCTATTACAGACCATAACTTGTGTTTTATCTGTGTTTATTATCAAATTGTTAGCTTGAGCATACACGGCGAGCTGATTGAGAAGATTTTGTAAACCTTTGGGTGTCTGGCAGAGAAGAACAAGGTCATCAGCATAAAGCAGCCATGCAATTTGTTGTAGGCCCACTTTTGGAGCATCTCATATTATATTTGAGAAAAATTCACCCATGTCTAAGATGAACAAATTAAACAAAATTGAGGCCAACAGACAACCCTGCTATAAACCTCGTTCAGTGGAAATATACGAGGAAAGTAAACCTCCAAACGTTAACCTCACTTGCAGTGTAGTGTTAGTATGAAGATGTCTAATTATTGAAATAAGTGAGCTAGGGCATCCGTAACGAGATAATTTGTCATATAATAGATGGCGATCAATGGAATCGAATGCCACCCGGAAATCGACAAAAGCCAGATATAAAGGTTGTTTCCGGGTGGCATACTGGGACTTCAACATGTTTAATGTGATGAGATTAAATGATGTATCCAAACCAGCAACGAAGCCTTCTTGAAATGGATCTCTCATTTGGGCTTGTGAGGACCATATGTTTAGGTCCCTCAAAATGATTCGACTAAAGATTTTATCGGGGGCGTCGAGAAGTGAAATTGGTCTATAACTGGATGCAGCACTTCGATCACCCTTTCTGCAAACTGGCAGGATAATTGACTGTTTCCATGATGGTGGAAGAAGTTGAGTATTATTTATGTGGGTGAAAATATTAAACAATATTTCAGCCCAAATTTCGGGGTGCTGTTTAAGCATAAGATTAGAGAGGCTGTCCGAGCCTGGAGCCCGGGAACGACTTGCTCTATGTATGAAGTACAAAATATCTTCCTTGTCAAAATTAAGATGAAATTTCATATTTTCTGGTAAATTACTAAGATGTAATGTAACATCCGGAAGAGCATTTAATTGTGTGAAATAGGTCATCCAATTGTGTTCAGTGACTCCTTGCGATTGTGGTACAACTTGTGGTCCAGATGCCACTTGATTAATGGCTGCCCATATGTCTGCTGTATTTTTACTTTGTAGGGCTTCTAACATCTTGACCCTGTCAGCCTGATAAATGTGAGACCTTCGTCCTTGGAACCAATTTTTATATTTGGTTTTATTTTGTATTAGAGCTGCACTACGAATGTCATCTGATAGTTTTAAAGCCTCTTGTATTTCTTGCTGAAACAAAGTCTTTCGCTCTTTTATGTCCTGATTAAAGACATGCCGTTTTGGAGCGCGGTTTGATTTACAGGTAGAGACAGACTGAAAAAGCTGTATCAAGTCATGGTATATGCCTTCCTGATCTATTAAACCAGTGGAGTGTTTATGCAGTTCAGATGTCAGATGGTTATTGAACAGTTTCAGTTAATGTACGAGGGGATGATTTCATGAGCGTCCAGGCGCCAGGTCATGTTGAGCATGTTGTGATTACTCAAGTTTGTTCTCACAACACAAAAATGTGTTACCTGACAAATGAACACAGAATCCACATAAACATAATCAATAATTGCGGTCTGATGGGCTCTGTGCCAGGTCGGTCTAGGAGGAAAATCTGCTAAGAATATTCCATTCAGCATTTGTAGGTTGCGAGCTTCAACAAAATGGTGCCATTTGTTCAATCTTCCAATATATTTGGTAGATGCTGGTTGGAAACAATGAAGATTCAAGTCCCCAGCTAGGATGATTTGTAAAATATTTGGGTCAAGGACAACAAGGTCCATTAAATGAGTCAGATCTTTAAAAAAGCAATCGTCTGTTATTCCCAATGGGTTCCAATAAAGGTTGAGTAAAGCATATGAAGGTGATGAAGTTTTGTCATCTGCATAAAAGCATTGGGGGAAGCCCAGGCCTCAAGTGTAAACTGCGAGCTTAATTTAGCAGCGGTCAACAAAACCAGAGGTAGGTCTGCCTCGCGAGGCTTTGTTGGCCACAATAAGCTGTACATCAAAATTGTCCCATGTAGGTACTGAGGTGAGCCATGTCTCTTGCATAAGTAAAATATTATATTATATTAGCATCATAAAGTAGCTAGTCGAGGGGTAGATGATGAGACTAGTTAATGCTGATTATTATTGCTGATTATTATTGCACCTGCAAACACATTTGGTTTCTGACTGGTTAGATTTTTCGCGATGTGTGTTGAATGGCACTGCTGAATTGGAACCCAATGGTAGAATGGATGAGACAATACTTGAATCATTGTTAGAGGGCGTTGCAGCTAACAGAATGAAACCCATGCTATATAGTTGTGTTTTTGCAAGCCATATAGTGTTTTGGGCTAATCGAGATTTTGTCCAGATCTCTACAGAATTTAGCTTCCCTTCATGGGTAAATTGAACTAATGCTATATCTGATGATAAGATATACTCTAGAACTGGAACATCAGAAAAAAATGTCCATAATTGATTGCCTATTTAGATTGTATTGTGTGTATGGAAGAGGCCGACAACACAGAACCAGAGAAAATGGTGCTGGACGTTTAGATTTCATAATAGATTGACCATTTACTGCACTAGGAATAGGTTGGCTCTTATTGGACTTTGCCAACAATGGACTCTTGATGGGTTTAATATTTGTCAAAGCGGTTTTAATTAGACGCAATATCTCGGGTGCAAAAGAAGCTATATGAGTGGTCTCAGAGACATGTTGTTGTTTATCAAATTGAACCTCTGATTTAGGTGCGTTTTCCGCTTGTAGCACAAGTTTAGGTGTTTTTTCAAGCACCAAAGTATTTTGTGGATTTGGAATGAACTCTTATGTTTTCGTTGCAGATAAGTCCGCATTTAAAGGAAGAGAATGAACCTTCTGAGAAGATGGACAGTCAGGCCTTAAGGAAGCGGCCAAGACTGAATTTGTCGCACAAAGAGAGGATATGGTAGCATTTTCTTGAAGTCCTATGTTTTGTTTTATGGGCTGTGTCACTGGAGCCTTAACAACAAAAGGATCAATATATTTTTGGGATGGATGGGTAGCCATATATGCATCTACTGCTTTTCTCACTTCTTGACGATATTTATCACTATCTGACTGAGTAGACATTTTGCTAGAGGACGTCGCCTTTGTTGGGGAACTATCTCAGCAGTAGATAGTTCAGATACTGCTTCAACCAAATCATCAAGTGGTGCATAGGAAAGAATATGTGACCCAATGTTGTTAGAGGTATTAGGCTTGATCGTTTGAGCTTGCGAAAGATATTTTTTGGTTAAGGCTTTAGAGGCTAGAGTCAGAGCTTGCGTTGGTCGGCTAATCAATTTAATAAATTGTTTAGTTTTAGCCGAAGAGCTTTTCACAGATTTGAGGTTTTAATTTTTTTTTCAACTGAAGATTAGATGATGTAGCATGATTATCTCGAGGGGTGACAAGATCAAAAATTGTGTATGTACGTTTCTTGCAACAGGCAGACAATACATCCCCACCATCAGTCCACACAGTTAATGGTACAGCGCTCTGTGAGAGAATATTTTCAGCCTGAATGACATCTGTAAAATGTGACAGCACAGATGACAAGTCTTAGGTTATGGGTTTATCAGTCACAACAGAAAATAACTCTTGATCTCCTATGCAACTAATAGTTTGGCATGCTTTAGTTGTAATGACAGGCCGTGATCGAGAGGAGTCTATAAATGCTCGTATCTCGGGGCTCAAACTGTTGTGTATTTTCCTGCCAAATTAAAACTTTTTCCATTTGTGTAGTATGTAAAGAAATCTTTGCATCAAGAGTTTCATAAAGCGCAGCCATCGAATAAATGGCGAGGTTCATAGCATTAAGTGTTATTTCTAACAATTTAGAAGATAGTTCAAGTTGACTATGAGACTCGAAACCTACCGATGACTCACGTTGTCTGCATGGAGTTGGTGCAGTGTATGACACTGCCAAAGCTGAATTTGGTTGACTTAAGTCAGAAAAAAGATCTGGTGACCCAGAAAGATTTTGAAAAGAAATGTGAGCTGAAAAACACAAGCTGTTGGATTCCAAATCGATCACGGCCATGTCAATTGGTACAGATTGCATCGACTCGCCATTACCCGACTGGGCAGGAGCAGTCAAGGCATTATGCAGGAGAATACTATCAGATACAGAAACATTGTTCTTCGCATTTGTTTAAGATAACTCAACAATGGATGATTCTTAAGATGTTGTATTTGCAACCGATGAAATTGTTTTTGAAGAAGAAACCTCAGGACAGGCAGGCATATCTACGGCAGGAGCCAAACTTGTTGACAAAGCTGTTATCCCAGCGGACACATCAACAATGGCGGCCACCTGTTCTTCTATTTGGGTGGATGTTAAATCATTGTTTATGTCGAGTCATGATAGTAGCTCCATTCGTAGCTAGTTTAGGCAATGTTGAGATTGTTTTCTTAACAGAACGAGTTGATGGAGTGGAACAAGTTGGATTGTAGTCTTTTCTCCTAACAAATGTAGCAGGCGACTTGGGTTGTACAGCTTTTGCTAGCACAAGGGCTGGCGGAGGCATGCCAATCGTTAGAGTAAAAATGCCTCAGTGCATTTGGATGGTAAAACGGGGTGAGAAAATAGACTCCAAATCCCCTAATTAAGTTATATGTGAACTGCAACACATATCAGCGAAGTAAGCCAAACTGGCTGCAACGCCGCGACAAACGCGGCCAAGAGGCACCACTTCACAGGTACTTCCCCCAGATGCGCGGGTGCGCGTGCGTGTTGGCTTATGTAGCTGCACGTCCCAGAGAAGCAGAGCTTGTGTGTTAAGAGAGAAAATATGCTCAAGATAGGTCCTAAAGGGGGAAATACAAAAAAGTATGTTAGTCCACAGCTCACTATAGTAGTGAGTAAACTGAAGCAGTCTCGTGTCTTGAATAAAGTAACATAGCAGTAGTTGAAGATATTGCAATCCAAAAGCATCGAACAGGGAGAGGCGCCAAGAGGCACTTCACAGGTACTTTGCCCAGGAGCGCACGCGCGAGTGCGCGCACGTGTTGGCTTATGTAGCTGCATGTCCCAGAGAGGCAGAGCTTGTGTGTTTAGAGAGCAAATATGCTCAAGATAGGTCCACAAGGTGAAGATATTGCAATCCAAAAGCATCAAACAGAGAGAGCGGCCAAGAGGCACTTCACAGGTACTTTGTCCAGGTTGCTTTGTCAGCTTCATAGGTGGCGAGGTCACTCAGTTTTGGGTCAATTCTTTACAGCAGGCTCCTGCGCTTCTCTGAGGAAATCGCACAGTTAGCATTGCCCAGGAGGCACACTGCTCGCTGTTCCCAGATTGCCAAGGACTTCATCTGCACGTCCTCCCCAGTATCTCTAGCATGCTCCACTAAATCCATTATCTTTGCCAATGGGCCGGTGATCTCCAGCAACCTCTCTTGGCAGCTTCTCCAGGACCTGTCCATGCCTTTCCTAAGGTCCTTAGAGACTTTTGCGACAAAAGTCAGCATCTTGGGGTTCAGTTTGGGTGCTTTGGCCACTTTTCCTACCAGATCTGGTAGTGGGCATTCTGCCTTCATGCGTGCCCTGGTATCCTTATCCAAGGCTTTCCTGGTCCTTTGCAACATGTATTTGACGACTCTCGTCAAGGGCTGCCAGTCCAAGGACCTAGGATTCCGGATATCCTCCGGTTCGAACATGTCCGACATGTGAGGCACCTAAACTTCCAGGTACTTCTCCTACCTGGCTTTCTTTCCTTCCTCGGAGAGGGCTCCTGCTTGGCCTCATCCTCCTGGGAGGATACGGACAACTCTAGCGATTCTCTGCTAGCGTCCTCGTCTCTGTTGCCCATATCGTCTTCCACTGGGAGCGGGGTAAGGAGGCTCGGCACTGCTGCCCTTTGGAGGAAGGCTTTCTTCAGCTTACTAAAGGTATCAGCAGCATCTGGGGTCTGTTGGTCTACCCCATGACGTGGACCCGGGGGAGTAGAAGAGGCTTTCCTCTTCTGGGTCATGTTACTCCCCTGAAGGTTCTCCTTCATGGTGTTTGCCTTAGCAGATGTGCTTTCTTTAAAACCATGGGTGCTTTTAGAGGATAGACTCTAGGGTGGCCAGTCTTTCTTCTATAGGACTCACTCTTGTCGCCACGGCTTCCTCTAATGAGTCCCCAAGCACCTGCTTGAAACTGAGCGCCAGGTCGCTCTTTGCCTGCTCCTCTTCACTCCACTCGTATTCTGACCCAATGGAGACTGGAGGGCTACTGGCTGGTGCTGCGTGCCTCTGCCTGACTAGAGCAGGCTGCTATGCATGTCCGCAGGATTAAACCTTGTGTCAGTGTGGACTGCACCCCCAGCTACAAGCTGGTGTTATCTGGTGTTGCACACATACACCTCTTCTGTTCTTATTTCGTGACTCTGGCCACTTAATCATTTATTTTCCTCTTTCTTATTATTTTTTTTTTACTTTATACTTAATTCAAATTACTTCCTACACCTTAGTGTGGTGTAGGAGCTCCTCAAAACTATGTTACTCTGGGGCCTTTCTCCAGCACCCAATGCTTGTGCCACGGACCTCTGTGCCGTGTGCACGCAAGCAAGGCTTACTGCCTGCTGATCACAGCAACATCGCTGTGTGCCTCGGAGGATTGGCTGTCTCCCACTCGCGCTCCGAGTCTGTAAATAGGCTTGCGTGCCTGTGAACTCCGCTTTCACATGTAGCGGGGGAGAAAACGCTCAGTCTGTGATAGGCTGTCTTATTGATGCGATGCGGGCAGATATACTTTTGATTAGGATCTGCGTTGCACACGTGACGCAGCTCCACTCATTCTCCCCAAGGGACGGTGCTCTGGTATTACTCCGCAGTACAGCCGATCATGTCCCCAAGCACGAAGATAATGTTGCCCGGGACATGCTTGGTGCAATGCGATGATGGCAACATTCGCACGTGAGGCACCATGACGAGCGTGCTCGCAGCACGAATGAAGTCGATTAGCTTTACCACCAAATACGGTGGTAAACTTGTTAGAAACAACATGAAGTACTCGCCATCATCGCTGCACGTGTTATCACACGCGTAATACTCAAAGTCACTTGCACACATTAAGTGTAAACTCATAACAGAGCAGCAAAGAAGAGGTGGAGCCTGAGGCAGGAAGTATCTAAGAGGGCTACAGACAGGAAATAGGATGGATTACAGAAATGGACTAGAAATAAAGGAAATGTAGTTTTCTACAACAAAACACATATGGAGATGAAAAGTTGGTTTTGTTTTCTGTTTGAAGTGTTGAAACTGCTGAAGAGTAGATTAAAGAACTTGAAGCCTAATGCTCACCTCCGGTCTTGACATAGAATTATGGCAGGTGCAAATGATTTAATATACTCTTGAATATAGGCAACACATGGGACATGTATTGGCAAAGTAATATGCATGTGTGGTCCCCTAGCTTCATCTGACCTTTAAAGTTACATACATTGTTTCCAGGTCTGTTGTTATTCAGAATATGGCTGCCTATATCTGGCAATGTAGCAATATGACTGTTCACAATAAAGATGGTTACAAGGAAGGAAGACACATTACGCAGCAAAAAAACGCCCTAATCTGTTGAACAGATCTGTTCGTTCACGAAAACCTACACTAGCTACATTGACGTAGGAAGCAGGTGCGTTAAAAGATCAATGGAATACAAACCATCGAACATGTACCAATTTTTCCACTGAAGATTTTTACTGCTGCATTGCACTCGAACACTTTGCATAGTGACCTCTACAACAACAACCAACACAGAGAGTAGAACGTATTTCACAACAGCTTAATATAAACAGATCAAGCCACCTGAAAAACTGATCATAAAAGTGACCATATTGTTGTAACATCTAACCTAACTTTACAGCATACAAAATACAAGTATCAAATATAAGAATGCTGCAAAAAGGAGTTTGGTCACTGCAATAAATTAATTCTAGGTGGAACAAAAGCCTTTAACAAATCCACACAGCGATGCTTGCAATTTAACAATCTAATAATTTATGTTTAATGCTTGCATTTTTGGTGGGCAAATTCTGAACCAACAATTTGCTATATATTTCAAGGCTGACTAACGGCTAATCCTTTGAACTGGAAAATGTGCAGGATGGAAGTTCCTGCATTTAGGTCCTGGAGTTCTGTAGGGCATCTATGAGACCTTTGTTGTAGTCTTCAATCTGCTTGGTCACGTTCTTCATCACTGGTCGGTAGTCACTCTCTTGACTCTTCGTTGCTATGACTGATGAGAACATTTAAGGAAAGCAATCTGCTCAAAGGTCTTGCCAAATATGGACCATGATAGAACCATATAGAAAAACCCAGCGCTAGAGCGAAATGTAAGCAGAAGCAATACCTTGAAGTGGAGCTCCTGCTGACCTCAGCTGGTGACCATTTTTAAGGCCTGATCTATGTCCAGTTTTGCATATATAAGAATACATGTCTTGGTTTAAATCTATCTGTATTGGTAGTCTGAGTTTTACAAACCTGATGTACCTATATTTTATGTTCTTGCACATTCTAAGGAGCAGCTTACTTATCAGATGTTGCACCACTCTTCTTTATTCCTCTAGCCTGTACTGTCATCATATGTTTTTGATATATTCAAAATATTAACACCTTCCTATGATGTCCCTCTAGTGCTCAACTGACATTGTAGGGCAGTCTGTCTGGAGTCTCCGAAATGGCAACAGGAAAAAGATCATCCATTCACATTCATAAAGAAGTTTGCTCGGACAACTGCCGTTACCACTTGGCACGGCCCTCAGGACACATGATTATGGCTATTAGCACCTAGGGTTAACATCTCAGGCTTATAGCAATGTATTTCCTTGAAACAACGGGTCGCGGCAGGCACACAACCTATCATTTCATAGAAACACTCACACAACACACTGTGAGCAGAACCCCTCATCCATTTCCAAGGCAGCCTGGCAGATGCAATGCAACCCCTACTGGTAAGTGTGGGAGGGAGGCGAGAGGCAGGGGAAGGCATGATATGCGGGGATGTCGGGCGAGAGAGGGAAGATGGTGGAGCAGGTGCAAGCAGCTGTGAGATGGCTTGGAATGCGGGCTTAAACTGTGAGGTTGAGCCGAAGTTCTGAGCAATATGATAGGCTGCATCACCTGCCACAATTGCTAATATGGTTTTTCGGTCAGTATCCTCGTGGTTATCTGTACATCATTCTGAGATTAAGGCAAGATCACTTTAAATACATTAATGTTACATTGGGAACAATTTCAATATGATGGAGAACTATCAAATCTGGTGCATAGCGTGGTACAGAATAGGAAGGATGCATCCTTGTTGCACCAATGTAGCTACAGACTTGGAAAATGTTCCAAAATATGCCTTAATCCTGTAAAATGATGGATATGCAGTCTGTCCGGTAGAATCCAGCGTGGCACAAACACTGGATAGTAAGTGTAATGTAAATCCAGGGATTTCAAGTGGCCAGGAAAGGATTTTCAGTAATGTGGCTGTGCTGAAACAAACACTTAATTTTACTTACAACATGCATACATTTTACTTACCTTCACATGCTGCTACGTTGGGGTATTCACGCAGTACTGATGTCTGAATAATAATCCTCTCACAACATTTTGGGGAGTTTGCACGTGTTTTTGTGCATCTTTCTAAAGGAATTCCAGCTTGCTTTCATTTTTATGGACGCAAGCCCGAATTTCCTTAGAAAAAGGAAAAAAACACAAGTCAGAGACGATGGTGATGTCTGGACTGCAGAATAGCAGAAAGAGAAATTACTTACCGTAATGTTCTTTCTATGGATTCTTATCCCGCAAATTCCTTATCAGATAGATATCCATTTCAGCATCAGCTGCTCGGAAAATTCTTCGACAGGGGGCATAGTGCACCTCGACTCCTCCGTCGATCCATCTTGACTCGATGCCTTGGTCCTCGGCTCCGGACGTGACGTTGGTCATCATACCTATACTGCGTCACTACGCCCCTTGACCTCAATTCCCAATCTTTTTTCCCCCAAGCTTAGCCACCGCAGAGGAAAACTAACAATACGCCCAAACAGCCGAAGGTGAAAAGAAACTGGGATTTTTTTTTTGTGGGAAACAGAGAGTGCACTTACCCAAAAGAGGCCAATAGCCCCTGAAACCATACCTCACCTCTTTCCTCCCAAGAGGAAGACAACCACTGACCACAGACACTTTCATAGTGGGGACGAATGGCTGGGGTGGTGAGGAATATGCGGGAGAAGAATCCATAGAAAGAACATTACGGTAAGTAATTTTTCCTTCAATGGGTTGCCTTTCTCCCACAGATTCCTCATCAGATGGACTGCCCAAGCATTATTCCTGTTGGAGAAGGGATGAAAGTATTTACAGCAGAAGATTCTGCAGAACCGCCCATCCAAATCGAGCGTCAGCCCCATGAGCAACGTCCAGGCTGTAGTGCTTAGTAAATTTATGTAGTGAGGACCATGTTGCCGCCCAGCAAATTTCCTTCACTAGTACTCCTCTTTGCAGCGCTCTTGAGGTAGATACGTCACTGGTGGAATGGGCTCTGATGCCCGGAGGCAACTCTTTCTCTGCATTGTGATAACACTTTGAGATGCACACCATGAGATGGTCTGTTTTGAGACAGATGAGCCTTTCCTGACCACAGAATAGGCCACAAATAACTGGTCTACTCATCCTGAGATCCACCATTCTGGTGACAAAAAAACTCAATGCCCTCTTCGGGTCAAGCCTGTGAAATCGCTCCTTCTCTTTAGAGGGGTGCAGAGGTGGGTAAAAAACAGGTCAATGGCCTGGGACAAATTCCGACACAACCTTGGGAAGGAATCCGCGTCACACCTTTAGAGAAACCTTTTCTCAGAAGCAATGTAGAAAAGGTGGCTTGCAAGACCAGGCCTGCAGCTCACTGACCCGTCTGGCCAATGTGATGGCCACGAGAAAAACGTTTTTTAACGCAAGCAACCGCAGAGAACAAGAATGTAAAGGCTCAAACGGAGTAGCCATTAGAAACGCGAGGACCAAATTAAGGTCCCAGTCTGGAACAACAAATGGAGACCCTTGATCCAGAGACCTTTTGAATACAGTAAAGCCACCAAGTATTCTTTGACTGTGGTGAACTGAAGGCCCGATAAGGCTAGTGACAGAAGCAACTCCATCACTGTAGTGGTGGGGCAAGATATTGTCAATCTCGCGTTCCCTCCAACACGACTCGAATATTCTCCATCTACACGCATACAGCAAACTTATTGACGGTCTGCGTGCAGCCAGCAGCACCTCAAGCACTTCCTCAAAGAGGTCCTAGTCACCATATCTCATGCTCTCAAGAGCCACACATGTAGGTTGAGGGATTACGGGTTTGTATGGAGCACCAGACCTTACGATTGGGATAGGAGATCCGGCCGACGAGGCAACCGGAGAGGTGGGCAGATGGTCAAGTCCAGAAGGTCTCGCCCAATCCAGGGTGATCAAGATCAGGGTTACTCGAAACCTCCCGAGAACCCATGGAATGACGGGAATCAGAGCGAAGGCATAGTGGAGAGTGAAGGTCCAGTCCACTAGAAACACGTCCCCTAGCGTGCCGTTTGCTAGAAATTTCCTTCAAAATGAGAAATGACCTTACCGTAATGTTCTTTCTATGGATTCTTCTCCCGCAGATTCCTCATCTGATAGATATTCCCTCCAGCTCTGCTGCTTTGGAACATTTTGATAGGGGGTGCAGTGGACCTCGACCCGGTCGTCGACCATCGATACGTCTGGCTCAGCGTCTGGTTGTCGGCTCCGGATGTGACATCAGGCATCGTATAAGTAGCGTGTCACTACGCCCCAACCTCAGTACCCCCTTTTTTCCAGAGCACCACACACTGCATAGGAAAACAGAGAGAACAAACGGGTTAACACGCCCTTTAAGAGAAAGTAATATAGACCTCTGATGGATGAACAATTGAAAAAAAACACTATGGTGGTGTTAGAAAAAAAGTTGTTTTAGGACTGTGGCAGGAAGACAGAAAACAGACACATAGGACCATCACCAAGTCAGCATGAAATAGAAAGATGCGCACTAACCACCGACGAAGAATCCATAGAAAGAACATTACAGTAAGGTAATTTCTCCTTCAATGGATCGCTTTTATCCCGCAGATTCCTGATCTGATAAGACTCCGAAAGCAGTAACGAACGGAGGCAGGCAGAACACTATATCAAAAGGATTTGAACCACCTCCCTGCCAAAACGTGCATCAGAAGTACGAGCCACATCCCGGCTATAGTGTTTTTCAAAGGTTTGGAAAGATGACCATGTCGCAGTGCAACAAATCTCCCGGACAGGGACCCCCTTCTGCAATATGGTGGATGCAGAGACCCCCCCTTGTGGAATGGGCCCTGATGCCTGTTGGCAATTCTTTGCCAGCAGCCTGGTAACACTCATCGATGCAGAAAACTATCCAACGGGATAAAGTCTGCTTCGTTATGGGCAGGCCCTTACAGGTTAAGGAAAAAGCCACGAAGAGCTGGTCAGCTCTCCTAAAATCAGCTGTCCTGGCGACATAGTAACTCAACGCCCTCTCGGGGTCAAGATGATGAAATCATTCCTCCTGCTTAGAAGGGTGAGGGGGGAGGATAGAAGACCGGAAGGTCGATGGACTGTGACAAGTGAAATTCTGACACAACCGTGGGAAGGAAACCAGGCCTTACCCTGAGTGAAATTTTCCCGTGGAAAAAGTGCAAGAAGGGTGGCTTACAGCATAAGGCCTGTAGCTCACTCACCCGACTAGCGAATGTAATAGCCACCAAGAAGGCTGTTTTCAACGAGAGAAGCCATAAAGGTCAACAGTGCATAGGCTCAAAAGGAGCCGCCATCAAAAATGTGAGAACCAGATTAAGATCCCAATCTGGGACAATACAGGGAGTTGGCAGGAACTTATTTACAAGGCCCTTCAGAAATTGTGTCATTACCAGGATCGTAAAAAACAAACCTTGATCCGGGGATCTCTTGAACACGGACAAGGCCACCAAATATCCTTTGACTGAGTTGACCTGAAGGGCCGCAGAGGCCAGTGAAAGAAGGAACTCATCACTGGAGTGGTGGGACAGTCTTGCGATCCCTGCTCCACGTCTCAAATCTTCTCCATCTGCATGCATACAAGGTTGATGGATTCCGGGGTCGGATGGAGTATCCGGCCTTCCAACTGGGTTAGGAGATCTGGGTGCCGAGGCAACCAGTGAGGTGGACAGATGAACAAATCCAAGAGGTTGGAGTACCATGTTCTCCTCGTCCAGACCGGCGCGTTTAAGATCATGGTCGCTCGAAACCTCTTCAACCTCCGGAGAACCAATGGAATGACGGGAATCGGAGGGGACGCGTAAAGGAGAGGGAAGGGCCAATACACCAGAAACGCGTCCCCCAGTGCACCGTTTGCTGGGAACTCCCTCAAGCAGAACAGTTCGCATTTCTGGTTGGACTCCATTGCGAACAGATCCACTGCTGAGCTACACCAGAGAGAGAAGACCTCCTCTATGACTTCCTAGCACACTTCCCACTCCTCATGTGAGACCGTGCTCTGCCTGCTCAGAGCATCTGCCAATTTGTTCTCTGTGCCCGCCAGATGAACTGCTGAGACCAAGATCCTGTTCTCCAGCAACCAGAACTAAAGCATCAATGCCTCCATACAGAAAGGGCGGGAGTGCACACCACCTTGCTTGTTTAGGTGGCGCATCGTCACTGTATTGTCTGTCGGGATGAGGACATGCTCTTCTCTCAGAGACGAGGTGAACGCTTTCAGGTCTAGCCTGATAGCACGCAACTCCAGCCTGTTCATGTGCCACCTGGCTTCCGTTGTTGACCAAAGGCCAATCACCAGCAGACCGTCGCAGTGAGTGCCCCAACCATTCAAGGATGCGTCCGCCACCACTCAGGTCTGAGACCAGAAGGGTTCCCCCACCAAAAGACTGTAGCGGTCTGTTTTCTAGGACAGGTCATTGACCACTGACGCAGACACTCTGAGGAGATCTGAGAGTGTGCCAAATTACTGAGACCACTGATCTCTCAGTAACCATTGCAGTGATCTCATGCGCAACCTGGGCTCTGGCACTGTAAACACGCAGGAAGCCATGAAGGAAGCTGCTGGTAGAATGGCATTGTTCTGGAATAAGTCCACCATCTGTGTCAAGCCGACTACACTCTCCTCGGGAGGGAAAGCCCTCACCACCCAGGTATCTAGGACTGCTCCGATGAACTGGAGCCGTTGTACTGGTGTCATGTGGGACTTCTTTAAGTTTAGGGAGAAGCCCAGCCTGTGCAGCAGCAAGCAGGTGTCCTGCAGATGGGACAAGACCTGCACTACAGACTTCCCTCGGATTAGCCAGTCATCCAGATATGGAAATATGTGGACTCTGGATCTCCTGAGGTGAGCCGCAACTACCGCCATGAGCTTGGTGAATACCCTTGAGGCAAAGGTAAGACCAAAGGGAAGCACCTTGAACTGATAGTGCATATCTCCTCTGGTGAACATTAGGAACGTTCTGTGCTTTCGATGAATTGGCACATTGAAATAGGCGTCCTGTAGGTCTATGGACACCAGTCCTGACGTTCGAGATTATGGAGAATCTCTCTCAACGTCACCATCCTGAATTTGTCTTTCCTCAAGAACTTGTTCAAGGCCTTGAGGTCCAGAATGGGACGGAGACCTCCTTTCTTGGGCACCAGGAAATACTGGGAATACCAACCCGATCCGCTCTGTTCGGGAGGTACCTCTTCCACGGCACCCGTCAGCAACAGGGCTCTCAGTTCTTCCTAGAGCTCCTGTCCCAGTTGAATTGGAGGTGGGGGGCAGCCTGTGCGGTGGTTTTCTTAGAAAAGGCAGACAATAACCCCATTGGATGAGCTGTAGAGCCCAGGCATCGGAAGTAATTCCCTGCCACTGGAGCAAGTGCTCCATCAAGTGGAGAAGGGAAATCAAAGCGGCTTCGGAGGCTGGGTCGTTCCTGCCGCTGACGCTGCCTGTTGACCACTAGAAGCACCTCTGCCCCTTCTAGAGCGCAAGAAAAAGGTTTAGAACAATTTTACCTAACCCCAAAAGTTCGACCCCCAATTTCCCGCATTTATATATATATGTGGGGGGTTAAAGTATATAAAAAATGTATAGGGGTAAGGTGGGGGAGCTGTGGGGGTCTCCCCCCACCTATATATTTGTGGGAAATTTTTAAAAAAAGAAGTCAAACCTTTGGGTTCAGTAAAATCACTTAGATTCCAAGAAAAACGCTTTTGGCCTTGCCTGGCCAGTGGGAGCTGCGTTCTTCTGCCATAACGAGCATATCTCCTGTAGTCCCATGACCTAGAGGTGAAGCTAAAGGCAGGCTTGGCCAGCTGCGCAGCTAGGCCCAAGGATTTGGCAGCGAGTTTTGATTCCTTGAATTTCTCTAAGGAATTGTCGGCTTTGTGGCTGAAAAAGAAGATCGCCCTCGAAGGGCATGTCCAAAGGTTTCATTTGGATGTTAGGTGAAAAACCAGGAGGTTTTCAGGTAGGCTTGCTTTCTTAATGTTATGGCTGAAGCCATAGATCGACCCACACAGTCAGCGATGTCCAGGCCGGTTCGCAGCGACTGCTTGCCACCTCCTTCCCATCCTCCACTAGCTGTAGGAATCCCTCACGCATCTCACCTTCCGGGACATACTGGGCAGCGTTTTCCACTGCTGTCCATAGGCCGAAGGAGTATTTGGCAAAACTGCTGGCCACATTGGTAGCTTTGAGGGCCATGCTCCCCGAGGTGAATGCCTTCTTTGCCAAGGCATCTCCTTTTTTGCTTCTCTGTCTGGGGGCAGAGTGGATGTAGAAGATGCAGGTCTAGAAGAGACGGTAGATGCCTGCATGACAAGCCCCTCCGGGGAAGGGTGAGAGGAGAGGTATGATGGGTCTCTTCTAGCCGGCCCGTACTTCCCGGAAATGGTGGAGCTGACGGAAGGAATGGAACATGGGGTTTGCCATAGAGATATCCAAGTATCAGCAATGGCCGGGTTCAGAGGCATGTTACGCTCAGTATGCAAGACCTTCCTCTAGGATGTCGGTAAGGTCATAACCTTGCGCATGCGCCACTGTTGAGTGTAGTCCCAGGATGTCGATAACCCTTTCTACCAGAGCCCTGTATTTAGATATATTTTGATGGTAGGGCTGGGACTGTTGAAACTCAAGGTCAGGTGAAGTGTCCAGACCACTAGCATCTTGGAGGCCTTGAGCTAGTTGTAGCAGCCTGTTTTGCTCGTCAAAATAGTCGACCCCTCCTGAACCCGAGCAAATCTGGTCATCATCTCGGTCATCGGTGTCGTGATCGCCGAAGATACCCATCATGGTCTTGAAAAATTCGGACTGGGATTGTGGAGTAAAGACCTTCTTGACAGCCAGCGACGTCCAAGTCGAGGGTTTGTCCTTCTGCGCTGGCATGGTGGATGTCGGCATCGACCAAGGGCGAGATGCCGTAGCATCGATATCCTTGGACGCACGGGGGTAATCCGGCTTCCATAATATTTCTTTCGACGTCAAAAGATTAATCCGCGCCGACATAGTCGGTACCGAGGCACTAAAGGGGTTGGACGCACCGAGCACCGCTCTGCACTTCCTGTTGGAATCTGTGGCAAATAGATCCACTGCTGGGGTACCCCAGAGAGAGAATACATCTTCCAGAACTTCCTGGCACACCTCCCACTTATGTCAGACCATGCTGTGCCTGCTCAGAGGATCCGCCAAACCATTCTCTGTCCGGCCAGATGGACTGCTGAGACCGAGATCTGGTTCTCCAACAGCCAGAACCACAGCTGCATCACCTCTCTGCAAAGGGGGAGGGAGCAAACCGTGCTGTGCTTGTTCAGGTAGTGCATTGCCACCATATTGTCCATCAAAACCAGGACATGCTTCCCCTTTAGAGAGGGTGCGAACGCCTCAGGGACAACCTGATGGCTCGCAACTCCAGTCTGTTTATAAGCCACATGGCCTCCATCGCTGACCAAAAGCCGCTCACCTGTAATACACCTTGGAGTGAGCGCTCCAACCTTTCAAGGACGCATCAATGACCACCCTGACCTTGGGCCACGGAGGCTAGAAGGGTTCCCCCGCCAACAAGTTGTTGCTGATGGTTTTTCCCCTTCTGTAATGCTTGGCAGGCTGAAAAACGATGGTCTGGAGGTTTCCCAGAGCTATGCCTGTGCTTATGATTAATTCAAAACCTTCCAGCTATCGCCTTTTTGTTTTGCTAAAGTCACCCCGAGTGGGACGGGTATGCCCAGATGTGGGTCCCGAGTCTGCCTGGCCTAGAGACCCAAGCTACTCCTCACTGATGATGCCCAACAAGGCTGAAACATGTCTGGGGATGCTTGTTGTCTCGTGCAGAAGGGATGTGACCTAGCAGTTCGGGCTGGACTGCCACTTTTGGGGTAGGACCAATCCTGATTTGCGTATGGTTTTTGACCTTCTGTAATGGCTTGGCAGGCTGAAAAACGATGGTCTGGAGGTTTCCCATAGCTATGCCTGTGGTTATGATTAATTCAAAACCTTTCACCCATCACCTTTTGTTTTGCTAAAGTCACCACCAAGAGAGGAGCCTTCCCCACCTGAGTGTCTAGGATTGCTCTGATGAACTGGAGCCTCTGTGCTGGTGTCGTGTGGGACTTCTGTAAATTCAAGGAGAAGCCCAGCCTGTGGAGTTGCGAACAGGTGCCCTCGAGATGGGGCAAGTCCTACTCTGTTCGCCTTCCCGGGATCAGCTACTCGCCCAGATACGGAAACACATAGATGCCGGATCTCCTGAGATGGGTCACAACTACCGCCATGAGCTTGGTGAGGACCCTCGGAACGGGGGTTAACCCAAAGGGGAGCACCTTGAATTGGTAGTGCATGTCCCCTATGAGGAAGTTCAAGAACCTCCTGTGCTTCTCATGGATCGGCACATGAAAATATGCGTCCTGAAGATCTATCGACACCAGCCAGAGAGCGTGGAGAATTTCTCTCAACATCACCATCTTGAACTTGTCTTTCCTTAGGAACTTGTTCAAGGCCCTGGGGTCCAAGATGGACAGGGTTCTCTGCCCTTCTTGGGTACCAGAAAATACCAGGAATATCAGCCCCATTCTCTCTGCTCGGGAGCTACCTCTTCAATGGCACCCTTCAAAAGCAGGGATCGCAGTTCTTCCTGGAGCTCCTGTTCCGGTTGTTGAGGAGGTGGTGGTGGTCTGTCCGGTGATCATTTTAACAAAGGCAGACAGCAACCCCACTGCACGAGCTGAAGAGCCCAGGCGTCGGAGGTAATCTGCCGCCACTGGGTCCAGTGCTCAGATATCCTTCCACCAACCAGGGAATTGTAGGGGGAGAAATCAAAGCACCCCAGCCGCTGCTGCCGCTGTGTGCTTGCCTTTAGAGGACCCTTTGCCCCTTCTGGAGCAGAGGAAACGTCTCTGCCCTGCCTGGCTTCCGGGACCAGAGCCTTCCTGCTATAGGGGACACTCTGCCTGTAGCCTGTACCCCTTGATGAAAATCTAAAGGCAGGCTTGGCCGGCTGTTGCACATATAGGCCCAATGACTTTGCAGATAGCCTGGTCTCTTTGGATTTCTCCAGAAAGTCGTCGGCCTTGGGGCTGAAAAGATTCTCACCATCGAAAGAAATGCTAAGAAGTTTATTTTGGACATTTGGTGAGAATCCTGAAGCATGCAAGTAAGCCTTCCTCCTGAGCACTGGGGCTGACTCCATCGATCTGCCGACACAGTATGCAGTGTCCAGGCCCATCTGCAAAGACTGCCAGGGAACCTCCTTGCCGTTGTCTACCAAACGTTTGAAGCCTCCCGCATCTCCCCTTTGGGGATATACTGGGCAGCCTCCCCAATGTCCATCCACAATCAAAAAGAACATTTGGCGAAACCGCAAGAGGCATTGACCGCCTTCAAGGCCATGCTGCCTGAAGAATATTTTCTTCGTCAAGGCGTCAACCTCTTTTCCCTCCCAGTTGGGAGAATAGATGTAGATGTGGTTGGCCTGGTAGACACTGTGGCCACCTGCACCACTAACGCCTCCGGAGTTGGGTGGGTAGAGAGATACAGAGGGTCTCCCCTTGCTGGCCTGTACTTTTTGGAAAAAATCAGAGTTGACTGGGGGTGTGGTACAAGATCTCTGCCACAAGATAGTGACAGGGCCGGCGATAGCTGTGTTGAAGTGCATAAACCTTTCAGTAGCAGGACCCTCACCAAGTATGTCAGTTAACTGTCGGGAGGATAGCTCAGCGGCAACGTGCTCGCCTTGGAAGCAAGACGACACAGAGCAACACAGGTTCGATCCCCGGGTCCGCGCTTAGAAACCTCTGGGTCTTAAGTACGTTATAAATAACCTATCATATCATAGCATGAAAGAGGCCAAGCTGGAGCACTCCACCCTAGGGTCTCCACCATCCTGTCCACCAAAGCCCTGTACTTGGCAGTAGCATGGCCAAATGGGCGAACCTGCTCATTTTCCACGTCTGGGGGCGTGTCGAGCTCACCAGTGTCGTGAAGACCTTCAGCTAGTGCCACCAGATCTGTGTGTTCGACAAACAAGTCAGATCCTCCAGCCCCTGAATATGTAGCCCCTTAGTATTTAGCCCTTGAGTATGTAGGGTCAAAATCACCCTGGTCATCGTCATCAGCGGCACCGAAAAAGTCAGCCATGGAGCTGAAAGAAAAAAAAAGTCTGGGACTTGGGTGCAAAAGACCGCTCAAGGGCAGACAATGACGTAGATGTCTTTGCACCGGTGCTGACCGAGGGCACATTGGAAGGGACCGGCACCCATGGTACGCTGGTAAGTACAGGTGCCCAAAGGCGGCACAATGGTTTTTGTTCTGGGGCCGGATTCACTGCGTGCCGCTGGAGCTACTGGTGCCTGCTGCATTTAGGGTTCGCCCGTACCTGCAATTGCCTTGCAAAACATGCCTAACATTTGGGTTTTAAAATCGTCCCACTCTGCTCTGGACATAGGCCCCACCAATGACTTACTGCGGTCACTTGGAAAATCAGACTTGCGCCCGTGTCAGTGGTGCCGTTTCTTCTTGTGGGAGGAGGAAGAGGAATGGCTTCGGGAATGGGTCTCTTATTGTTTTCTTTCTGATGCTTTGCTTGCTTTTCAGCAGTCGGCCCCTCTGTTTAGGCTTCCAACAACCGAACGGTCGACCACCCCAGGGATTTTGAGGGAGGTTGGTCTAACGTGTGCTTCGACGCCCATTCCCTGAGGGACTTCTGATTCATCTTTCCACATGAACTACAGCTCTGTGTCGTGGCCGATACTGAGACCCCACACGCAGATATCGTGTGGGTCCATAACAGACATTTTGGATCTGCAGTCCCTGCATCGCTTTAATCAGGAGACTCTGGGTGCATACATGGCTTGACTCACGCCTAACAAGAACGACAAAAACGGAGAGAGAAAATCAAAGTAAAATAGTGCTGCTGGAGCAGCTTGCTGAGCGTGCGAAGGAACTGAGGTACAAAGGTGTAGTGACGCAGTATATGTCTGACGACCGACGTCACGTCCGGAGCCGACGAACGAGGCATCGAGTCAAGACGAATCGACAGCCAAATCGAGATGCAGTACACCCCCCGTTGAAGGATTTTCCAAGCAGCTGATGCTGGAGTGCATATCTATCTGATGAGGAATCTGCAGGAGAAAGGCAATCCATTGAAATAGATGGCCTTGCAGTCCCTGCTGCGTGCCTGGCTATCATCAAAGGGCCTCACTTGCCCTGTCGCTTCCCGACACACGGTGGGCTGCATGGGCCCGAACTACACCACCAGGTGAGCAGGCAAAGGAAAGATCTCTAAAGCAGTACAGGATGAAAGCATTGGATTTCCAACAAGATTCCTGATTAGGAGAATCATTAAAAACACCCACATATTGGTTTAAGCAGCCCATGGATACAAAAATTAACATTGGGCCTCATAACCGGTCCGGCATAACGGGTCCAGCAGTAATCCAGTGTCCAGCGCCTGACTTCCCGGTAACACTGGGGGATTACAACCCCGGTGGTCTGGGAAGTCAGGTGCCGGCAAATTGTAAGTCCCCATTCCCAATAGAGTCCTGTGCGCTCTATGGGAATGGGGACCATGGAAGCACCGGCACAGTTTTTAACGGTGCTGGTGCTTTCATGGCGGCTTGCCTACCATGGCCGCTGTGCCCGGCAGGGTCAGTCCTGTCGGGAACAGCCAGTCCGGCAGGCAAACCCGGAGTGTGCCGGTTCGGAAACAACAATGCCGATAAGCTTAGCGGTACCGTTGTTTCCGGACCTGCACACTTATAGTGAGGCCCATAGTCTGATGGTGCAAGTTCATGCCTTAGCATTTCCAGTTACCATGTCAACCAGATCCTGCTTCGGAACACCCATGCTTCTTTCTTGTGTTAGCAATGGTTTACCACATAGGGGGCGCTAGCGCCAAAATATGCGCCAAAACCAAGAAGAGAAGACTAGCAAAGTGGAGAAATTCATAACAGGTGCATTACATTGAGATTGTTCTTATGAGACCAGATGTATAAATGCCTGCCTGTTCATGTGAGTATCAGAAATGCCTGCCTGTTCATGTGAGTAACAATCAGTTTAGAAAACAGAAAAGCTGTGTATGTACAGTGATCCAGTCTTAAAAAAAGAACAAGTTACTTAGTCGTGCTAACGTTCTTTCGACTGGATGTTCCTCCCACGTGTTCCTGATCTTTGATATTCAAGTCTGCTTGCAGCTTGCTTTGGATTTTGTTCTTTTTCATAAGGTCGAGCGTTGTGCTGTGTCGAGTCTTTGTCCTTTATGGCCTCTGTCGCATCCCTCGTGACGTCGATGCTGGTTTATGAAGCACACGTGCTGACCATTACTTCAGTTCTTAGTTTTTTCCCCTCTTTAACTTGCATGCTGTGTCACAGGATGAGACAATCTTGAAATTGCAAGAAAGGAAAGTGTAAGATACAGACATTCTGGGCAACCAAGGGGGGATGGATTGGAGAGCAATGAAGAATATGTGGGAGGAACATAGAGTAGAGAGAACTTTACCACGGGTAAGTAACTTGTTCTTCAATTGTATCGTGTTCTCCCACATATTCCTTATCTTTGATAGACTCCCAAAGCAGATTGACTTAGGAGGTGGGTGCCAAGAATGTGTCTATTTGTTTATATTATGGAGGACAGCCCTGCCAAATTTGGCTTCCTCTCCTGAAAAGGAATCTACACAGTAAAATGTAATTAAAGTGTGAAGGGACGACCAGGATTCCACTCTACAAATGTCTCGCACCGGCACACCTCCTTCCAGAGTTGAAGAAGCAGGCACCCCTCGAGAGGAATGTGCCCTCAGACCTACGGGCGAATCTTTGCCTGTTAACGAGTATTTCTCTGTTAAGCACATTACAATCCATCTCGAGATTGTATGTTTTGTGACTGCCATGCCCAGACTTTGGCCAGCATAACCAATGAAACGTTGATCATCTTGGTGAATACTTGCAGTCCTTGTAATGTAGTAGCTTAGTGCCCTTTTCGGGTCCAGACGATGTAGTCTCTCTTGCTATTTAGATGGATGAGGAGGGTTTGCAGGGTAAAAACAAAGTAATACAATACATTGTGCTAAATGAAACTCTGGCACGGGGGCGTGGCTTGGAGTCGATAGCGGGCAGAGGCTGATCTGCCGAGCTCCGGCCGAGACGCCGTTTCCTGATCCTTTTTCTCCGGTACATGAGTAGCTGCAGCCAGCGGAAAAGCACGCATCGGTGGGAGAAGCGATCCCCGTCGAGAATCACTCGAGGGTTTGGATTTTCGGAACCCCTGGGGGGAAGAGGAGGCTCCGGAACGTACCCCCGCCCCCGCCGCTCATCGATCCAAGATGGCGCCCTGCGCACCTTAACAGAACCCCTGAGCTGACGACCTCCACCAGCGCGCTTTGGGACTTGGCGCCAGGGGCGGGGTGAAGTGGCATTGCCCATCAGAGCGGACCCCGTCTGAAACTGGATCAGAACCGACACCGGCTCCCGGGCTCCTGACCTTCGCCATGTGTGGGCCGCCCCAGCTGGTCCAACTCGCGCATCGCGCCCAACACACGGGAGTTCCCGCATCGCTGGTGTCCCGCAACACTGCTGCACAACCTGAATCCCGCAGACGGGGCTATGCGGGGGGACACACGCAGCCACCTCCGGGAAGCAGAGATAACAGAGGAACCGCTGCCGTGGCACTCCACCCCACAGGCTCCCCCGGAGGACACGAATCCAGCCGAAGCAGTCAGAGGCCCTGAAGCTTAAGGTGCGTGAGACCACACAATACCCCCGAGTGGGCCCCTAACCACCGCCGCATCCTGTGGCCGCCTGCACTTGGTTCCTCAGCTGGTCTGCCTTAGACACATAATTGGCCCCGCGCGTTGGGGCGAGTCAATCCCCATCCCTGAGCCTCGATTCACTGAGGGGCCCCAACTTTCACCCTAACAGCATCCCAGCAACTTATCCCTGTTATCCCAAGATGGCCACCAAGAACAAGGCCAGGGCTGCCACCATGGACTCCTTTGTCTCAGCCAAGGCAAAGACCTCCACCCAGGCCAGAACTAGCCTCTCCGAAATTACTCGTCCAAACGAAGGGGAGGCCAACGATAATCACTCTCAGATATTGGACGCCATTGCCTCATTGAGAACCCATATAGACTCCAAAATCGACGAGTTCAAAATTGATATAGAACTCATTCGCCAAGATGCCCGCAACTTGGCGGAGAGGGTAACGATCATGGAGAATTCCACAGAGGAAACGTCCGGGGCCACCTCAGCCCTGCAGACCGAAGTCTCAGATCTAAAGAGGAAGGTATTCTTCCTAGAAGAAAGGGCGGAGGAAGCCGAAGGCCGGGCCAGACGGGGGAACATCAGGATCCTGGGTATCCTGGAGGGAACCGAGGGCTCGAACACCACATCCTATGTTGAAACCCTCCTGTTACAAGAGATTGGGGCCGGAAAGCTGACTCAAGGCTTCGCGGTCGAAAGGGCCCATAGATCCCTCCAGAGACGCCCTCCCCCCGGCTCGCATCCACGGCCAATAATAGCTAAGATATTGAACTTCCAAGATAGAGAAACTATCCTACGACACTCCAGGGAAATAGGTCCTATCGAAAGGGGGGACGCTAAAATCACTATATACTCTGACTACACTCAGAAAGTACAGAGGGAGAGGAATTCATTCGTCCCGATCAAAGCAAGGCTTCGCCAACTGAACCTCAAATACAGGCTGCTTTACCCCTCGCGCCTAAGAGTCGTTCATAATGGGCGAACGATATTTCTCGATAACCCAGAGGCGGCCAACATGTGGCTAGAAGACAATAACTTCGCTGACGGCAAGGATGCCCCTCGGAAAGTAGTCTAAATCCCTGAGCCCTTTCGCACCGCCTACATGAGGCCATAAAGTGCAAAAGAACCGCTAGCAACCGGACTCCAGTAGGTAATCCAATCAACAGTTTGACTTAAGGAAACGGCCCTCGCCCGGCCCTGCCGCCTCACACCAACCCTACCCCCAGCAAAAAACCCAATAGGGCCAGTTCATCGCCCGACCCAGCTCGCGCCCGATTCCCGGATGGGTTCAGACGGCTCGAGAGCGCCTGAGCACCGCGACAGTGTTGTAGTCGCTGGGCGCACCATTTTGAGTTATGTTGTTAGTTCTATTAG
This sequence comes from Ambystoma mexicanum, assembly GCF_040938575.1. Taxonomy (NCBI): domain Eukaryota; kingdom Metazoa; phylum Chordata; class Amphibia; order Caudata; family Ambystomatidae; genus Ambystoma; species Ambystoma mexicanum. The sequence continues at coordinate 445,064,992 of NC_090937.1, forward strand.
TTTCGCAGTCTACGCATCATTAATGTTGGTAAAATACAAGATGGTGGCAAGATACGACCCAAGAGTCTATGTTCCGGGGGCCCCCCGCCTGCAGAGCGCCACCTGTGGTTCGATGTGCCACCAGGCCAAAGGGTTGGAATCCCATGCTGAAACCGAAACACTGACCCGATGGCGTCACAACTTATCGTGATGACATGGAACGTGAGGGGAATGGGCTCGTACCTCAGAAGGAATCACGTACAGTCCTACCTCAGGAGGAAGAAAGTTTCGATCGCAATATTACAGGAGACCCATCTCACGGAGGACGCTATGTCCAAATTAGCAGACCGATGGGAAGGGACTATGAGAGACCATACTCCAAATATGCGAGAGGTGTACTAATATGGGTGAACCCGAATGTGCCTTTCCAGCTACAAGGATGGGATTCCGACAAGGAAGGAAGATACGTATCAATGTGGGGCACCATAGAACAGACCCCGATCTGCCTCACTAACACATACTTTCCACAGTATGGAATCCCGTCATACGTAAGTGCGTTGAGCGCTAAACTGGCACACCACCGAGGTCGAACCTTCATATGGGGGGGAGACCTCAACTGCGTCATGGACACAAGTATGGACAGATCACGCCCTCCTCCCCAACCAAGCAATCCCGCATCTAGCACTTTGAAGGAAATACTCGACCAACTTAATCTGGTAGACATCTGGAGAGTACAACACCCAGCAGCCAGAATCTACTCACACTACTCGGCCCCACACAGCGTCCACACAAGAATTGATTATTTGTTTTTCGATAAAGAACAGACACCACTGGCTACATCCACAGAATACTTGGGGAGATCTATCTCCGACCATTCCCCGCTGGTCATGCAATGGCAACTAAGGGGACCCAAACCCCGATCCCCATGTGGAGGATGCCCACCGCAGCATTAGAAGACCCAGAGTTCAGAGAGGACCTCGCTGAGAGGTTAGAGGAATATGTCCAAATCAACAAGGGATCAGTGTCTACCTGGAGCACATTGTGGGAGGCCATGAAGGTGGTTACCAGGGGAGAAATCATATCAAGAGCTGGTGGCACCCGTAGACAACTACAGTCGACTCTTGAGGCTCAAGAATCAGAGATCACACGCCTGGAGTCCACCCCTGACATCTCCCCAGAGATCCAGAAGAACCTGAAAACAGCCCGTAAAAAATGTCGGGAATCATGGGACAGATTGGAGAAATTTGACTTTGCAACATACACCGCCAGATCCCACAGAGAGTCGGACAAACCGGGTAGATTGCTTGCTTGGCTCTGCAAGCGAGAACACCCCAAACACCTACCAACGGAGATAAGGGACGAAGAAGGAGTATCACACAAGACGCAAATGGAGATCAATGAAGCTTTCGCCAAATTCTACTCTAAATTGTATGCCCACGAATCCCAGTTGCCCACCGCAGAATTAATAGAAACACTGGAGGAGATAGGCCTCCCCCAAATCTCCAGAGAGCAGAGAGAGGAGCTAGACTTGGAGATTACTCCTGAAGATGTGAAAGTGGCCATCAGGTCGCTCGCTAATGGCAAGGCCCCCGGCAGTGATGGTCTCCCGCCTGAGTTTTACAAAACGTACAAATCCATTCTCACCCCCATCCTGCACGAAGTTTATCAGGAAGCCTACACAAATGGTATCCTGCTCAACACCATGAAAGAGTCTATAATCATCCCCATGCTTAAGCCGCACAAGTCACCCACCGATTGCGATTCTTATCGACCTTTGGCCATGCTAAATTATGACAGTAAGATTCTCACCTCTATACTGGCCAACAGACTCGCTAGAGTGGTAGGATCCATAATCCACGAAGACCAAAATGGATTTGTCCCAGGACGCAACACCACAGCCAACCTAAGGAGGCTACAACACATCATGGCCGAAACCCATGACCGAGAGGAAGACCTGGCGATACTGTCACTCGACGCCATCAAGGCCTTCGACTCCATCTACTGGGAGTGGCTTGTGGAGGTTTTAAGGAGCTTCGGTTTTGGTGGGGGCTTCATTAGATGGATCCAGGTACTTTATAATTCGCCAATGGCCAGGGTTAAAACAGGCAGAATTGTCTCGGAATCCTGGGCAATACAAAGGGGCACGAGACAGGGGTGCCCACTCTCGCCCATGCTGTCTATACTGGATCTGGAGCCGATAGCCATATATTTCCGTCAACAGTTTTTTGATGCTGGCATTAAGGTGGGCAATGTCTACAATATAATCTCATTATATGAGGACGATGTACTTCTATACTTGAGGAACCCCGAGGCCAATGCACCAACAGTACTAGGGGTACTCGACAATTATGCAAAATACTCAGGAATACAATTCAGCAGACACAAATCATCTCCATTCCCCCTAGCCAGACTACGGGGCATTGCAGAAAACGACCTCCCGCCTACTGGGATAAAGTGGCAACTCGACAAGTTCCGGTACTTAGGAATCAGTTTGGGCCACACTCCGCAACTCACGCACGAGCACAACACTATAGTTGCAGTAACCAGCCTTCGGCGATCAATCAGATTTTGGTCCAAACTACCATTGTCAATGGTGGGCAGAGCGGCGATTGCTAAGATGATAATTCTTCCCCGATTCCTGTACTTCTTTGTCAACATTTGCCACTACGTTCGCCCGCCCTTCTTCAAGACATTAGAAGCCATTATTAAGGACTTTTTGTGGGGTCCCCGCAGGCACAAACTGACACTGGCCACGCTGTCTCACCCACATAAAGAAGGTGGAATAAAACTCCCAGATCTCCAGCTCTACTATTTGGCTGCCCAGCTCAGTCACATCACGAAGTGGCTGTCAGACGAACCATCGGCCGAATTGGGACTACTGAGGCAGTCTCCCACAAACTTAATCCCCAAAGAAACTCTATGGTTCCCTCCTCGGCTACCCTCCGAAACCCCGCTGTTTGTTAGGATTGGCAGGCAAATATGGGCCAGGACCTGCCACATAAGGCAAGTGAAACATCCGTACTCTCCAGATAACCCCATAATGGTGGATGTGTGCAAAACGGAGGCGGAACTCCCCACTCCAAGGAGATGGGAGGAAGCAGGCATATACACATGGGGAGACTTGTTCACAGATGGGGAATTTAGGGACTTCGAGTCGCTACAAGACATTGAAGGACTATCCAAGGGCCAGTTCCTCTGGTACCATAGGATCAAACAGATAGCCAAGAAGCAGTGGAACAGCTGGCCAGAAGAACCCACCCCAGACCCGCTGCTACAGGAATTGCACGACCTTTCGGTTGGATGGAGACCAGTTTCCAGACTTTACAACAAGCTTATCGACAAACCTAATCCCAAAGGACAGGCACTGAAGGCGAGATGGGAAGCAGATCTTGAATCCCCACTTACCGACAAGGAATGGGAAAGAGCATTGATATACCCCAAGAAAGTGTCGCAGAATTCCAGATTCGGACAAATACAGCTGAATGTCCTCTACCGGACATATATGACTCCCCACAGGGTCGCTCCATTCAACAAGAAGGTATCCCCGGCATGCCCATGGTGCGGGAACGACAAGGCAGACATGATCCACATGTTCTGGACCTGCACTAAAGTGATGTTACTCTGGTCCAAAGCTAAACAATCCTGCATAGAAGCTGGAATGGAAAGGTACGACTGGACACCCGGAGAATGCCTACTAGGAATATACCCTAGACCAAGCAAACTCAAACATGTGGTGAAACTGATGGACATCTCATGCATATTGGTCAAAAGAACTATAGCGATGGCCTGGAAGACTCCGGCAGGCCCCAGGCATGCACGGTGGTTGAACGAAATGGCGAGATGGACAACTGCTGAAACCAGGGCCTGGCAAGACGGAATCACAACCAGCGGGGACATCATAAGCGGTACTTTGGACTCCTGGAAGGCCCTTCTGAGCGATATGCGCTTCAATGCAGACTACAAGCCTCCCTGAAGAACTACAGCGTCCTACAGAAACTGATTCCTAACACCAGCACAGAGAAGAAGTTAATCGAAACTGTCCCCCCTCACTTCCTGAAACACTAGAACTTTATTTTAATTTGTCACCTCATACCCCATATGCAATGCCACATGTAGACTGTCGTTGTTTCTGTTGTTCTTATGTTATTTTTTCTTTTTTTCTTATTTTTTCTTATTATTGCAGTTGCATGTTTGTACTGTTTCGTTATTATTTCAAAAAACTAATAAAATACTTAAAAAAAAAAAAATGAAACTCTGGCACACCTTTCGGAAGGAATTATCTAACTCTTAAAATTACATTATCCTTGCAAAAGGATGTAAAAGGTTGTTTGGAAGATACGGCTTGTAGCTCACTTACCCTAAGGGCAGACGTGATAGCTACTAGAAAGGCTGTTTTCATAGTGAGCATCCTGAAAGGACACGAAGTTAAGTGCTCAAATGGAGCTCCCATAAGATTTAAATCCCATGATGGCACGATGAAGAGAGTGAGCGGAAACAAATTGGTTAAGCCCTTCAGAAATAGTACCACAATCGGCACTTGGAAGTATGACCCCTCATCTGGAGATCTTTTAAAGATTGATACTGCCGCTAAGTAGCCCTTCACTGTGGTCATTTGCAACCCAGAATGGGTCAGTAGGAGCAAGAAAGATATAACATGGGGGAGTTTACATGTGAAAGGATCTACTCTCTTCTCCCTGCACCAACTGCAAAACATATTCCAACAGCAGCGGCACAGGGATTTAGTTGCTGTCCTCCTTGCTGAAAGCAACACCTCCATTACGTATTCGGGGAGGTCCAAATATTTGAATCTCACCCTTTCAGACAACAGACATGAAGATTGAGGGTCCTGCTCTCTGGGTGAAGAATGTGACCTCCCTCTTATGAGAGTAGGTCCTCACTTTGGGGAAGACGAATTGGAGGGCAGATGGCCATTTCCAGAAGGTCTAGGTACCAAGTTCTCCTGGCCCGATCCAGAGCAATCAAGATCATGGTTTTCCCGAATTTCCTCAACCTCTCATATGACATGAGGAATGACAGGGACTGGGGGAAAGGCATACAGCAGTGGAAACTCCAAGTCCACCACAAATGCGTCCCCTAGAGCTCCTCTTTGGGAAATTCCCTGGAGCAGAACAGCTTGCACTTCCGGTTGACACTGGTCAAGAAAAGATCCACTTAAGGGGTTCCCCAAAGGGCAAAGATCTCCAGAAGGACTTCCTGAGCAAGTTCCCACTCGTGAGAGATCGTGCTCTGCCTGCTGAGGGCATCCACTGCTGTGTTCTTTTCTCCAGCTAGATGAACTGCCAGAAGAGTGATTCCTTCTCTCAGTGCCCAGAATCAGAGCTGCATTGCGTCTCTGCAAACATCCAGTGACCCTACTCTCCTCTCTTGTTGAGGTAGTGCATGGCCACTGTGTTGTCTGTCATTATCAGGACACTTTTTTCCCCGTATTGAGGGTAGAAAGGCCATCAGCGTGTTATGCAGAAACCTGTGCAGTTCCCTCTGGGACCACTGCAAAAGATTTAAGGCTACAGGTGGTTGGCAGTAAACCCAATTGGTAGCAGTCTGTACCACCCAGATTTACCTGGTAGCTGTGGCTGAGCAGTCAGACTTCTCTCAAGAAGAGTTAGGCAGTATACAGAGTATTCACAATAGGTCAAAAGAACACAGTAGGACAAGCAAACACTGACCAGAGCTTGGTGTAAAAGAGATATAATTATTTATTTAAAAACACATCTATTAAAACACACTGGCACTAATATCAAGCAGTTCAAAAACACGGTCACTAAAAGATATACACTCCCTTCAACGATTAGTTAGACAAGTCCTAAGTAAAGCAACACTTATTTTCAGACAGCGGTGAGCGCTTAACGAAGATGGCACTCTAATCAATCGGTTTAAAAGGGAGAGAAAGGCAGAGCAAAGATAGAAACAGATCCCAACACTTTCGGAAGAACACAGTAGGAGATGCAGGCAGGTTAAAACCGTAAAGTCAAAGTTAACAAGGCCGGACCCACTTTAAGAGGCTCCGGTCGAAATGTGTCCAAGGTCACACGGTTCAAAGTGCCCAAAAGTCTCGCAAGTCTCGCAATAAGTTAAGAAAGAGTTGGACCAAAAAGAAAGGGACCAGTTAGAGGCGGCCAGCCCAGTCCAGAAGGTTAAGGGATTATTGTTACCTTGTAGCAATCTTTAGTAAGGGAGGCCTGGCGGACACGGTACCTTAAAATGGTGAGAATGCTCCAGCGGGGGCAGTTGTTCCTGGCAGCGGGTGCAAGTCGGTGCTTTGTCCGGAGGAAGAGAGGATCTCGTCGGGGAGGAAAGCAGGAGTCTGTTGCACTGCCAGGGCAGAAAACAGCCGCGGAGTTCTCAATTAAAAGGAGCGATCCTTTTATTCGCGGTCCAGTGGTAAGTGGCTATCCGGTTGCCGGGGTGCTTGGCACGGGCAATTCGACCACAAGACGTCCTGGGATGCGAGAAAGGAAGGTAAACTGGTTTTGCCCACCAGTCAGGGGAAGGAGACTCTCCAGCCGGGAGATCTCCTCTGTCGTTGGGAATTGGTGAATCGGTTCAGCAGGGCCCCACCAGTGATGTCGTCGTAGCAGGCCGGCTCAGCTTCTCCCTCGTCGGATTTTCAGGTCCTGTGCCGACTTCTGAAGTTCCAGTCCCAAAAGCCCTGCTTTTATGCAGCACACCCCCATTCACTCAGCCTAGCTGTCAATCAAACATGCTAAGTGGTGAGCCGGGCCAATCACACAAGAGTGCGACTTGAGTTACCAAGGTAACTCAGTCCAGGGTGCCTAAACCCCCTCCCACACCCCCTGTGGTACCCAGACAGAGTGGCACCACTTTTGGAGGCCTCTGTGGAGAAGCCCGCCAAAAAGTGGAACAAAGGGCTCGACCTTTGGTTTGGAGTTACAGAGGCGAACACAAACGCCATTTTAAAACCGAGTTCTGGCAGAAAATACCAACCAGTGAATTAATATTAAATAAATAAACTGGCGGTATGTTAGAGGCTATGTTAAAAAGTATTAGCCTCGAACAATGGGAAAATCCCATAGAGATATATTCGCGGTTGAATATAAAAAGTAGTATCCACTGCCACCAGCCAAAACTCGACGAGGGGGGACGGGACAGTGCCCCCTCGAATAACAGACCCAGGGGCAATCGAATTGCCCCTACCAGTACGTCCACAATATGATGCTTTGTACTGGTTCTGTTAGTAATTTGGGACTAGTAAAGCCAATGGTGACTTTACATGCCCTGGGAGACAGTAGTCAGTCCCAGGGTATGGAGTCTATGGTGGGGGGTCACTATGACACCCCTGTGCTACTGCACAAAGGGTGCTGTGTAACACACATACAAAAACATATGAGACCCTATGGAGTAAAAGACCCCATAGCCCATGAAACACACTAACATTCAAAGGAAAACCATAAATCATGTCCAAGAGTGGGAAAAAATAGTCTCACTCTTGGCAGGAGAAAAAAACAAACTCCAGAAATCCAGCAAAGCTGCTGCGGGACTCACTAGGTTAGGAAATTCAGCCTAAACAGAGAATTCTCCCTAACACAGCGCTAGTCTGATTGCCCTCAGCTCTAACTGGGTGGTATGGAGTCTGGACTTCGACTGAGAGCAGTTTCCGCTTATTGAAAGATCTCTCATGTGTGCTCTCCATCCGGTCATAGTTGCCAAAAAGGTTCTCCTGTTATCACATTCTCTCGGCTGGCCCACCACAGTAGATCCTGGCCGACCTTTGTCAGGACCTGGAGAAGGTCTGTCCTTCTGCCGTATAATTGAGACCACTGGGACCTGAGAGCCTATTGAAGGGATCTAATTCTCAGATGGGCTTCTGGCACCAGAAAAATGCAGGATTCCATAAGGCCAAGCAACCTTAGGAAGTCATAGGCCGGAGGACGTTGGGCACTCTGGAATGTTTGGACCATCTGCAAGAGATGTTGAGCCCTTAACTCGGGTGGCGAACCTTTTCCCAAAGCTGAATCCAGGACTGATCCAATGAATTGAAGCTTCTGTGAAGGTGTCAAGTGGGACTTCTTGAATGAAGTTCAGGGAGAAGCCCAGCTTGTGGAGGAAGTGGCAGGTGCAAATGAGATGATTCAGAGACTGATGCAGGGAAACAGCCCTGATCAACCAGTCGTCTAGGTAGGGGTAGATGTATATCCCTTCCCTCCTTAGACTTGCTGCCACCACTGCCGTAAGTTTGGTGAAGCCCCTCTGGGCTGAGGTGAGCCCGAATGGCAGAACTCGAAACTGATAATGAGAACAGCTAACTGCGAATCTCAGGCACTTTCTGTGCTTCGGATGTATCAGCATCTGAAAGTAAGCATCCTGAAGGTCCAATGACATCAACCAATCTTGGAGTGGAAGGGTCTGAAGGAACTACAAAAGAGTTGCCATCTTGAACTTGTCCTTCCAGAGGAACTTGTTCAAGCATCTCAAGTTGAAGATGGGTCGCACTCCTCTGTCCTTCTTGGGTATCAGAAAATATGGAGATTATCAACCCTGGTTTCTCTCTGCTGCAGGTACCAATTCTATTGCACCTTTCTCCAACATGATGAGAATCTCCTGTTGGAGGAGCGGATCTGGAACCAAGGTTGATCTGGATTTTGGGGGGCAATCGGGAGGTCCTTTTAGAAATGGAAGACAGTAACCATCTGCTACGGTTTGTAGCACCCAAGCGTCCAAAGTTATGCTTCGCCAACTCCAGGGATGACGTGACAGTCTGCCTCCTATCACAGACTTGTGGGTGAGGGAGTAATTTTGCTGTACCACCTGCAGCTGAGGGTAACTCTGCTGGTGTTGAACTGGGATTTCTTCCTCCTCTACCTCTACCTCCACAAGGGCCTCTTCTTTGGCCCCTTTGTGAGAATTGTCCTCTTCCGCTAGAGACAGAGGAATAAAAACTAAAAGGACGTCCTCTCTAAACTTGATTTGAAGGTTGATGTTGTCGGATTGTCGCCCCTAATGATTTAGCTGCAGCTCGAGATGCTAGCAGCTTTTCCAGGCTACTATCAGCCTTTTCACCAAATAGGGAAGTCCCGTCAAATGGCTTGTCAAGCAAACGTGCCTGGATGTCGGCAAATCCTGATTATCTCAGCCAAGACATGCACCGGAGCACTGTACTGGCAGCCATGGACCTGCTTACTGAATCCACTGTATCCAGGCTGGACTGCAATGACTGCCTCATGGTGTCTTTTCCATCCTGTATTATGCTTTAGAAACCTTCTCTTTCTTCTCCCTCCGGAATGTGTTCTGCTTCAAGCACAGCTACACTCCAAAGGGTGTGGGTGTACTTCGTTAAGGCACTGGTAGAATTGGCTGATTTTAAAGCCATGCTGCCTGCACTAAATATTCTTTTTGCTAGAGTCAATCCTTCTATATCCCTTGTCTGCTGGAGCAGTAGGGTAAACTGCAGCTTTTGATGCAGCTATTACTTCTTGAAAAACCAAGCATGCAGATGTAGGGAGCCTGTTCAAAAAAAGGAGGGTCCACAGAAGCAGTTCTATATTTTTTTGTGAACAGTTTGTTAACCGGTGGAACGGAATCTAGTTTTAGCGAGTTTTCAAAAACCCTTACTGTTAAGGATGCATGGAATGATAACACAGCCTCCCTAACAGGACCACTGTCCAAAATATCAGTGAGGTCATCAGTCTCCATAGTAGCTCGGGTTTGGACCACCCCAGATACTCAGCCACTTTACAGATTATAACCCTGCATGAAAGGTCAACCAGACCAGCCAGGGTTACCAAACTCTGTTTCTGGTAGAGTTTCCCAGCTACTGGTCTCTTTTAGAGTATCCACCAGATTTTGCATTTTAGATTCTTCAGAGATCAATTCCACTGGGACATTTGGTGTACAATATTCATACCCAAAAGCGGTAGGAGCATCTTCTTCATCTTCCTCATAAATAGATCCCATTTGCCTGAAGAAATCAGGTTGAGGAATGGGTTTAAAGCACTTTGTTATATCTGCCATAGGATTTGCAGTCTTGGAGAGCGCGCGAGAAGGAGACACACGAGACTCCCTACTGGTCTTAATCGACGCTGAGGGGTGGCTTTTTCTCTCCGACTCCTTCAGAGGATCACTCAGAGGAGCCTGCCTTTGGAAAACTTCAAGCATTTTCAAATGGACGTTTTCTAATTCAGCTGGAGTCAAGTTCTTTTTTGGAAAAGTAACCTTTTCGGGAGAGGAAGACGATGACGACGAGGATCTATGGTGTTGTTTTTTACTCTTCTTATGAGAAGAGGAAGACGCGTGTTGTGAACACGAACGTCTTCGATGTTTGGGACGCTTTCTAACGGGAAAACATCTTGATGATTTTTTTTTAGATCGGGTAAGGGGCAGGAATTTGGGAGAAGGCTTACCTGCATCGAGTTCAATCTTCCTTTCGCGCAAGGCCTTGAAATCATGGATTGACATGAGCCACAGTCGTCAACTTTGTGGCCCAACCCCAAACACCATAGACGGATGCGCTGAGGGTCTCCACCGTCTGAACACTGCTTGAAGTCTGTCTTCGGTGTCGAGGACATTATACGAAGATTTGCAGATAAATGTAATCGAAATTTTGCTGAGGCGAGTAGATCAGAGGCACGCAGCAATGCGTAAAAAACAGAACTGAGGTAACGGTCAGTGTGCGTGCTTCCTATACCAGCATTGATGTCATAAGGGACGCTACGGAGGCCATCGAGGACCAAGGCTCGACGTTGCACAACGCTCGACCCCATGAAAAAGAAATTCCGAAGCAAGCTGCAAGCAGACTTGAATAACAAAGATGAGGAATACGTGGGAGGACACAATCCATTCGAAACAAGCATTAACAAATCCAATCACTTTGGTTGTTGTATGGTTTCTAAGTTTATGCATACAGACAAACTTAGGGATATGTCGAGAGGAAAGCAGACAGAGTGGAGCGAGGGTGCAGGAGGAGTGGATGAATGATTATGATTGTGAGGAATAATGAATGAGAGAGGGTGGTGTTGGAGGGATAAATTAAAGATTATGAAGAAAGATGAATGAATGGAATTCAAGTGTATATGATAGTGTGAGGATGTATGGATGGGGTCATGGGCCAATGTGATTGGGTAGTATAAAGAGGAAGATACAAGGATATAGTTCTCAGAAAAGTGAAGTTTATTTATGCAAAATAAATGGCAGAGGGGCTCGTGAATAGTAATTAGAGAGCCAAGAAAGGGTCTCTTACAAATTTCTTGCCTGGGCTTTATGCAGGCCCCACTTCAGAGTCCAGTGACATACTCACATTTTTGTCCCCGGGTTGTGGGTTTCCTGGTTTCCCAAGCCCACTTCCACAGAGTCTGTACTAAAGGACATCTGAGGCCAACACGTCATGGTCACCAAGAGTACACAGGAGCATTTTACAATGTTTTCATAATGCCTGTGCCAACAATATATGCCCGCATTCTTAATGAAAAACAGACACACACAGACACTCACTGAGTCAAACACACACATGCGCACACACACAATCAAACTCGTGTGCTCATACAACTTATCAGTCTTCTCTCGTGTCCTAGGCAGCAGGATTCAGTAATCCTGTCACAGGCAGACTGGCAACAGAAGTAAAACTGTGCATGCAGGGTTGGGCGGGGTCATGATGGTTGCCTAGCAACCACTGAGCAGCAGCGGGTACAGCCTGTGTGTCAATGTGCATCTCACAGAGGGAAGCAGTCGTGTGGCAGAGAGACAAAAAAACGATAGCCATGGGACATTACACACACAGAGAAGCAAAGAGAATTTCTACAGAACACCTCCATGTCTGTGTATTAATTGGGGACAAATGTGACAGAGATCTATGAATTACAAGAACTCTTCCAGAAATGAAAACCCATTTATTTCCCAAGTGGACCCAAACAAAAAACCTTTCAAACCAACCAATCGCCAAAAAGTTCCTAATAAGGGTGTAATATTTTTTCCAGGAAGGCCATTTGTGATGTCATCTTTGATGTCCTGGGTGTTAGTCTTAGAAGTGCACGGTGGTGGCGCGAATTATGGTTGCTTAGCTTACCATAACTGGCGAATTTCAGGGGTTTTTCGGTTTTACTTGGAACCATAAAGTCCCTTTAACAAAGTTTTTTTCACTGAATTTCATAGGTTTTTAGTAGCGCAACTTAACCATAACGTTCCTGTAACAAACTTTTTTCACTGAATCTACATATATAGATAATGTAAATTTGATAAATGTTTACTAGACTGCCCTTAGTTTACATACATATAACATAGAACATGCTGAACCCCCTACCTGCGCTAGTGCGTCTGATATCTGAGGACCATGCGCCTGTTCGCGGACGGACTCGGACAAAATCAACACTATCCAAAAACTCAGGAGGTATCTTACATTGTTATATCATCCAAAAAAACACTAAACATGTTCAAAAAGCAGCACATAAATAAATTGCATTCAATAATAAATAAGAAGTGAAAGGGTGTATGTAAGACACTAACAGTCCAATTACATATCATATGCAACATAGTGGAATATACCAAAACACAATAAATATGCCTCCAACAGAATTACCTCACAGAAATTGCACAGCAAAAATCAACAGGACACCTACGCAGCAGTAACAACAAAACCTAGCAAGAAACTAGTGAAGTGAGTACATTACATTTATTGTATATATTTATAAACTTTCTGTATTAGGTACACTAAAACTAATATTTATTTTTTACACAGAAATGTCTAGTACTTTGGAATGGCCTGTACCCCCTCTCCATGTCCCAGCCAGCTATCCCCAAAAACTCCCCAGCAAGACAAACGTTATGATGAGACTTCAATCCCTTCCTCCCCTACCATCCATCATATCCAAACCCCTAATTCCCCTGTTTTTGTATCAGTTTCTGCTTCCCCCTCTCTTTCATAATTTTTATACTTTTATACAATAATAAAATATTAAGTGTGTTGTTAGTATATTCCTCTGTGTCTTTTAAAAAAAAAGGCAGTTATGGTGTCAGCAGACAGCGCGGCTGTCCGGGATGTCCTCAATTAACCAAAATGGGGGTGTCCTAAGGACACTATACCTGTTCGTATTGTTGGCAATCAAAATGGAGGTGTCCTTAGGACACACAAGATGTCCGCCTGTCTGCAATTAACCAAAATGGGGGTGTCCTATGGACACTATACCTGTTTGCACTGTCCTCAATCAAGATCAAAGTGTCCTTAGGACACACAAGATGTCCGCCTGTCCATAATTAACCAAAATAGGGGTGTCCTAAGGACAATATACCTGTTCGAATTGGCCGTAGTCAAAATGGGGGTGTCTGCATGTTCATAGCTATGCAAAATAAAGTGTCCTAAGAACATTCCCCCTGTTCGCATTGTCTGTAACCAGAATGAACATGTCCGTAGAACACATAGCCTGTCCGCCTGTCTGCAAAGTTGTGACGCACATTTGTTTTGTTCGGGGACCTGAACACTGTCCGTAGAACACCTGCGCGCATGCATAGCACACCCTTGCCCCTACGAACATTGTGCCTGTCCGCAACTGTCCACCGCACGTGTGTCACACTTTTAATTAGTTCGGGGACTGGAACACTGTCCATAGAACACCCGCACGCATGCGTAGACCTGACCCCGTGTATTTGGTGTCCTATGGACAGCCGTCCCATTCGCCAACCTGTCCTCAACGTCATCATGTGACCGTACCCGCGCAAAGCATAACGAACACTGTCCGGGCCCCCAGACACCTAAAAAGTGCTTTTTTCAGCAATCCAAGGTATTTTCCTGGGAAAGTTCACCCTCGCACATGTCCCACACTATGTCCCTGGCGATCTGCATACTTTTTGGAGTCCTTTCTTGGTATTCAAAATGTTTGGGGACAGCGTGGGTGTCCGCGAAGCGCGCCCCAGTACCCCTATAAAAGGCCACACCCCAGAGCTGCTCCTTATTCTGTTTTGAGGTTCCAGGACAGAGACTGCTCCTTGTTGCATTGGATTGCTCTTGCTCTTTGAAACAGCTGTCCTGATGGCATCCATGGCTGCTGCTGGTGCTACTGCTGCCTCAGCAGCACCCTCCACCACCAACACCTCCCAGAGGGCCTGCAGAGGGGAACAGGCGTCAGGATACAGAGGAGAGTGATGAAGAGGATGATGTAGTGGAAGTCCCTACTACTAGTTCTCACCGTGAATCTTGGGTGTGGAGGTTATTTACCACTGTTGATGGAGTACCAAAAGCATGTGCACACAAGGTGACCTAAAATCAGTGCAAGATGGTGCTGAGTCGTGGGAAACTGGGTTTGTACAGCTATGGTACTACCTCAAAGAAGGGACACCTAAAATCATTCCACGGTGGGGCTATTCGTAAGGTTGTACCTTTGGGATAAACGTAGTAGGTTGAGTTCCCCTGCAGCATCCTCCGTTTCCGCTCCTGCCACCACAAGAGACACTCCTGTGGGGCAGCGCATCCCTCCAGCTGCCTCTCAGGCCATACATGATGCTGTTGATCCTTACCTTTCGAGGGTCACAGTATTGTGCATGTACTGCGACACAGTACTCTGCAAGGGGGAGAACCTTCGAAGTGCTTTTGAGACTATGGTCAAGGAGCATGAGAAGAACTGCTACCTACCTAAATAAGGCCCACCCTACATCTTCCTCTCTCCACCTGCCCTTTCTTATCCCTGTGGTTGGTGTCCCTCCCTTACCCTTTTTTCCCTTCCTTTCCTTGTGTGTCGTGTTTAAAAAACCCAAAAAAAATATAAAACAACAACCCCCCCCCCAAAAAAGGCTCTTTTCAGAGCCGCCTTTCACAGTTTACAAAGAGAAGTGTCAATGAAATGCGCAGGGCCCTGTGCATTTTTAAAACTCTGCGGACTGTCCGCGGACCTATAAAATCTTTGCAGTGCTGCCCTGTCACAACCATTACACTTTTCTCTGGGAGGAAGTGTTGGCTCAGAAAAGAGCCTTTTTGTGGTACTTTTTTGTGTTTCGAAAACTTCAAATGGTCAACACCTACTGCAAAATGGATTGCTGTAATTCCAAAAAAGGTAGCAATTCATTTTGTATATTTTGCAGAAAAATCTGATTGCCGGCATAAGTAAGATGTATCTCTGCGAAAAACGTGTGTACTACAAAAAATAATGTTTTCATTGTGAAAAGAGGACATACCAACATCTCTCAAAAAGGCTCAGACAGTCTTGCTAATATTGCGCCTTGCTTTCTCCATTTGTGGACCAAATGAAGAAGAACGCAGCCACATTTGTGTCTGTGCAATACAGGAAAAAATTACTCTGGAGTTTGGATACATGTCCATGACTTTTCCAAGTCCTTCTTTCATTGCAAATTGCAAAGCGATTCCAGAAACATGTCCTAAACTGTTCCCTCCACAATGAATAATAATAATGTCTGGATTACACTCTGTCACCGAAGTAGCCCAAAGAGTAGTAGCCACTTCATTCCACGCACTCCATACCAGTGCACTTCCAACTTCCACATGAGGGAATCCAAGATGCACAGCCACTCTTCAGTGATCTGCATGCACCTCCAACTAATTTATCCACGAATCTCCCAAAATCCAGACAATCTGCTTTCTGAAACACACATCCAGAGCTCTACCCTCTCCTCTCACGAAATAGACTTTCTGACAAACTCTATGCTCACACATCACAACCAGTAAACCCTATTGACCAATCCCCTGCTGTGCTACGTCTCATTTGCATCCCCCTCAACCTCAAAAATCCTGTATGTAATATGCGCTGTCTGCGGACAACCACAGCGTCTGCGGACAAATCATAAAATCTGAGCGTGGGGAATGAAAATTTAAATAGTGTGCCCCAATTACCCTTTGAGGTTGGCTCTGAAAAGAGCCTTTTTTTGGTTTTTATTGCAGATGCTTCAGAAACACCTTTTATTTTATATTTTTGGGGGGTTTTCCCCCTTATTTTCCTCCAGAAATGTTCACATAAGTTTCTCCAAAGCAACCCTTATGTTCCAAAACAGCATGGCATTTCCCATAAAAGATAAAGAAATGCCATCTTCTTTAAAGTAATCAACATTACCAGAGTCAATGTTGTCATTGTTGCAAAAGAACATGCCAGCTCTAAGCATAAAAGCAAACATGCCTCGGTTGATTAAACATCTAGCAATATTTTGCTAAGGACAAAAAACAGAACTATTGTCCCACTATATGTCTCTGAAATTGGATGGAAATAAAGACATTCTCAGACATTTCGCTCTGGCCACCCACCGAAACACACTGCCAACAACACATGGCCTACCTTCCCGCGTCCCCACACGTGTCCCGATGAAAACGGTACCTCACATGTGTGGGTGCATGTACCGGGGGGCAAAAAGAAAAGGGTAACCCACTGGTAACCCCAAGCCTTTCCGCACAGCACATTTTGCTTATGTGGGCAACCTACAGATTTGGGCTTAGGGTGTCGAAGCCAGCAAGGAAAACAGGGAACCCCATGCATTTCCCAAAAGAGGACACCTGTGGGAATGCACAGAGGTCTGACTTGCACGAAGCGGCCCAGAATTTATTACCCACAAGCCCCGCCAAAGACCCACATGGGAGAAGGGTGCCCAAGGCCAGGGATATTACCGCCGACTTTGCTGGAGCTCTGGCTGGCCTGCGTTATAGCTTCTCCCCACCAGGGAGTCCCGGCAGTGTGCAAATACCTCACCGAAGGGAGAAGCCGTAATGCAGCCCAGGCGCAACTCCAGGACGGTGGGAGGAAATGTCCCCGGCCTTGGACATCCATGCACCATGTGGATGTACCTTCCCATAAGCACAGCATAAGCTCCAGGGATCCCCGGCAGGATCCCCATTCCTCCTGGAGGTGACACCTATAACACAGCACAGCCAGAGCTGCAGCCTGGACTTGCAGACGGACAACCCACATGGGAGGCATCTGCTCCCAGGGAAACACCAATGTTCTGCTGGCATGGGTGGCAATTTGTGGCCTTCCCCTGCAATTATGTCCCAGCCCACCAGAATATCTGCCCAGATGGCCCATTCCCACCCACACCACCAACAATCCAGCCCCAGTCTCACCCACCCCACTGACAGTGAGCCCTAACCATAAAATAATAAAAAACAGTACTCACATAACGTTGCAGCTGCTCGCATAGAAAAATCTGTAAACAAAACAAAAAACATGTGTTACCTACGGTCACACTAGCAAAAACAAATCAATACTTTCCAAGAATTCCCCACCTTGCAAGCCATCCCTGGTGGTCTACTGAACCCCCCCCAGTGACAACCCATTTGCCCCTTCCTACGGGCAGATATCTGCACCCAGGGAGGGCCGCATGAGGTGCCCCCCCCACACTCCATTTGGGGTGGGGGAGAAGCCCACCCCAAAACGTCAGACAGGCCCCCAATGGATGGGGAAGTAGGGTTTGGGCACCCTGGGGCCACATTGGCACACCAATGTGCCCATCTGCACCAAGGCACGTTTGGTAAACAAAGAAAAAAATTTAAAATGGCAGACTGCCCTTTAGGGGGGGCTGAGGGGCATCCTACACCGCTGGGGAATTTTGTAGTGTGAAGGGGGGTGCACCTCTCCACTCCTACCCCAATTGGAGGGGCGGCACATCTCATGTAGCCCTCCCTGGGGTCAGATAAGGGGGGGCTGTCCTGCACTCTTCCCTGGGCTCAGGTGTCCCTTCCTAGGAGCAGATATCTGGCCACAGGGAGGGCTGCATGACATGGCCCCCACTCCATTGTGAGTGGGGTAGAGGGGGTCACCACCACGTCCCATTACAAAATTACCCGTCGGTTTGGGGTGCCCCACAACCCCCCCCCCCCATTAAAATGCAGTCCACCATTTTCACTTTTTTCCTTTGGTAACCCAACTCCCCTTGGCGCAGAGGGGCACATTTGTGTGCCAATCTGGCCCCAGGGTGCCCAAACCTTACTGCCCCACCCACTGGGGGGGCCTGTCTGACAATTTTTGGTGGCCCTCTCCCCCCTCACCCCAAATGGGTGGCGGGGGCACCTCATGCAGGCCTCCTACAAACGGCTGCATGAGGTGCACACTGGTGTGGTAATCTGGCCCCAGGGTGCCCAAACCTTAGTGCCCCACCCACTGGGGGCCTGTCTCACAATTTCTGGTGGTCCTCTCCCCCCTCACCCCAAATGGGTGGCGGGGGCACCTCATGCAGGCCTCCCTGGGCCTCCTACAAACAGCTGCGTGAGGTACACCACCCTCCATTTGGGGTGGGGGGAGAGGCCCACCAAAAATATGTGCGACAGGCCCCCCAGTGGGTGGGACAGTAAGGTTTGGGAACCCTGGGGCCAGATTGGCACACCAATGTGCCCCTCTGCGCCAAGGCAAGTTTGGTAAACAAAGAATAAAATTGAAAATGGCAGGCTGCACTTTAGGGGGGGGGGCTGAGGGGCACCCTACACCGCCAGGGAATTTTGTAATCTGAAGGGGGGAGTACCTGTCCACCCCTACCCCAAGTGGAGGGGTGGCGCATCTCATGTAGCCCTCCCTGGGGGCAGATAAGGGGGGGGCTGTCCTGCACTCTTCCCTGGGCTCAGGTGTCCCTTCCTAGGAGCAGATATCTGGCCCCAGGGAGGGCTGCATGACATGGCCCCCACTGCATTGTGGGTGGGGGTAGGGGGTCACCACCCCTTCCCATAAGAAAATTCCTCATACGTTTGGGGTGCCCCAGAGCCCCCCTAAAATGCAGTCCAACATTTTCACTTTTTTCCTTTGGTAACCCAACTCCCCTTGGCGCAGAGGGGCACATTGGTGCGGGAATCTGGCCCCAGGGTGCCCAAACCTTACTGCCCCACCCACTGGGGGGCCTGTCCCACAATTTCCGGTGGCCCTCTCCCCCTCACCCCAAATGGGTGGCAGGGGCACCTCATGCAGGCCTCCCTGGGCCTCTTGCAAACGGCTGTGTAAGGTACCCCCCACCTCCATTTGGGGTGGGGGGGAGACGCCACCAAACATTGTTGGACAGGCTCCCCAGTGGGTGGGGCAGTAAGGTTTGGGCACCCTGGGGCCAGATTGGCACACCAATGTGCCCCTCTGCGCCAAGGCAAGTTTGGTAAACAAAGAATAAAATTCAAAATGGCAGGCTGCCCTTTAGGGGGGGCATAGCGGTACCCTAAACCGCCAGGTAATTTTCTAATGTAATGGGGGTGACCCTCTGCCCCCACACCAAATGCATGAGAGGGCATCTCTTTCAGCCCTCCCTGTGGGCAGATAAGAGGGGGGGTTCTCATGCAGCCCTTCCTGGGGTTACATGCCCCTTCCTAAGAGCAGATAACTGCCCCCAGGGAGGGCTGCATGACATGACCCCAAGTCCATTTTTGGTGGGGGGGGGGCAACCCCTTTCCATTAAAAAAAAATCCCTGGTGGTCCAGTGGGGGAGGGCACTCTCCCCAACACCAGCCATGATATTTTTTTCTTTTTTACTTTTTTGCCGCCCCACACTTTCAAAAGACATCCCTGGTGTCTAGTGGCAATGCTTACACAAATGGTGTCGTTGGAAATGGGAGAAACTCCCATTTCCAACGACACCATCACAAAAACAATCCCTGGTGCCTAGGGTCCCCAACCCCCTACTCCCTTCGCATAGCTTTTTTTGGTATGCTGTTCATTTTCTGTTCTTTTTTTGCCCCTGACCCCTGGGGGCAGATGGTCATCCATCTGCCCCCAGGGGAGTCCATACATGTGGCCCCATGCTTTGGGGCCTCAGGCTTTTGGGCCTCAGGGGTGAGGGGGCTGCTTACCTAGTATGTAGCCCCCCTCCACCCACTTTCAAAAGACCTTCCTGGTGTCTAGTGGCATTGCTGCCCACGGATCGAGCACTCTGCGTCCGATCCGGAAGCAGCAATTCTTACAAAAATGGTGTCGTTGGAAAGGGGAGAACCTCCCCTTTCCAACGACACCATCACAAAAACAATCTCTGGTGTCTAGGGTCCCCAACCCTCTCCCCCCTTCCCATAGGTTTTTTATCCCAGTGTTTTTTTTTTTGGCCCCCCCACCCCTGGGGACAGATGGTCACCCATCTGCCCCCAGGGGTCTCCATACATGTGGCCTCATGCTTTGGGGCCACCAGTGGGGAGGGGGTCGCTTTCCTAGTAAGCAGCTCCCCCTCCCCCTGTACTGAAAAGGCATCCCTTGTGTCTAGTGGCATTGCTGTCCACGGATCAAGCAATCTGCGCCCGATCCGTGAGCAGCAATGCTTACACAAAGGGTGTCATTGGAAAGGGGAGAATCTCCCCTTGCCAACGACACCTGCCTTGATCTCTGGCTTGAAATACAGCCGGAGATCGAGGCAGAGGGAGAGGGGCACTCACCTTCTCTCTTCACCGCGGCAGCCGAAAATGGCTGCCGCAGTGAATTTACTTTCAGTTTCGCACCGGTGTGCATTACGCACGCTGACGTGAACCTGAAGGTAATCCAGCCCCCTGGCATTGAGGGGGGACCTCCCCCTCACATAGCCCAGGGGTTGGATTACAGTTTTGAGCGATCCCTGCTTTGCAACATGTTGGTTGCATGGCCTATGGCCATGTTGGTGCATGGCCTATGGCCGTAGGCCATGTACCCAAGACTCTAGACCCTGGCCACAACCACCGCAGCATAACACACCCATATAAACAAACACCTTCCAAATGACCACAACCCAAAAACATAATTAACAATTAATCAATTAACAATCTAAAAAATAATTACAAAAACCTACAAACTCTTCAATACATACCCTCTTCACCCAATGCTCTTCTAACGACCCAAGACCAACATCATATTAAATTAAAATAGCCAGTAGTGCGCCCACACAATCCAACAAACAAACTAACACAGATCATCTCACTATCCTATACACACTATTACACTACTACCAATGTTTTCATTGTAGAGTTATGCATCGGTAATGACCACAACCCAAAAATATAATACATCCACCTCAAAACTATGCACTTCAATTAACAATCTAAAAAATAATTACAACCAACGTACAAACTCTTCAATACACACCCTCTTCACCCAATGCTCTTCAAACGACCCAAAACCAACATCATACTAAACTAAAATAGCCAGTAGTGCGCCCAGTGTCTAGTATGTCTGCGGAGAACCGCTGTGACCGCGGACACCGCGAACACATCACAGCCTTCTCCCAACTAAACAAATACAGCATTTGACCCATCTCTTACTCCCCCACCCTCTCCAAGCACTCATACACACCAACACACTCCCCAAAATTGGATTTATGCTCACTTCCAGCGCATGTCCGCACATCCAATATGGCGGGCGCATCGAAACAATTTGACACACCTCATGCCTCATCCCAGCCAATCAGAGAACACGTTGCGTGTCCATGGACATGACTCAAGCCGATTATCCAATTGGTGTCCTGTACGTGGAGCGAACAGGGAAGTATGTCATAGTATGACATAGATATCACTAATTTTTTAAACTTACTTTTTGGTCGTTTAAAAAAAAAACTACTGGATGGATTGTCACCAAATTTACAAAAGCACGCTTTCGGGACCAAGCCGCTATTCCTACCACAAATTTGGTGAACATCTGTCCAGCGGTTTGGGCTGTAGGCGCGTCAGAAATTTCTTCTCCATTCAGTCTATGGGAAAAAAAGAAATTTTGGGCCCCCCCTATAACTTTGCCCCCCCAGGACCAAACCTCACCAAACTTTGCAAAGTTCAGAGTGGGTCATATACTTATTTTGCAAAGTTTGGTGAGGATTCGTCCACGGGGAGCAAGTTATAAGCTGCCCAAAAAGTGCTCTTCCTATGGGTTTAGCAACATAACCATAACTACTGGGCTGCTAAAGCAGGGCATGTAATTTTATATATATATATATATATATATATATATATATATATATATATATATATATATATATACTGAGAAAAATAAAGGAAATCGATACAAGGTTAGACACGTGTTGCTACCTACGGTTAGTATATCTATGGTGTATGTCATTGTAGTGTTTGGAGTGGATAAGAGGATATGTTATTTGCTGTGAGTGGCACCGGAAATGTATATGCTATGTGAGTGGTACCAGAAGTATATGTTGCATGTGAGTGGTACTGGAAGTTTATATGCCATGTGAGTGTTACCGGAAATGTATGTGCCATATGAGTGGCACCGGATGTTTTGTGCTATACGAGTAGTAGCAGATACATTTGTGCTATTTGAGAAGCACCTAATATATTTGTGCTACGTGAGTAGTGCCGGATGAGTTTGTGCTACGTGAGTAGTACCAGATGTATCTGTGCTACGTGAGTAGTACCGGATGTATTTGTACTACGTGTATAGTACTGGATGTATTTGTGCTACGTGAGTAGAACCGGATTAATGTAACAAGTGGTACCGGAAATTTGGATGTGTAGCATGCTGCCATGGAGCAAGGCAGAATAGGTAAAATGATAATGACTACACGTGGCGGTAGGTCGTATGGCATATAAGACGTAGATTGTCGGTAGCATCCTCGGAAAGTGTGAGTGATGAGACTACACATGGAGGTGGGTCCAGAGGCATCTGTGTATGCCCGGTATTTACAGAGCAAGCGCTACTACTCTTTAGAAAATAATGAGCATGTGAGTAGGTGTATGTTGTGTGAGTATTTTCTGGCTTAACGTGATATCTATGTGATATATATGCAGGCGAGTGGTTAGTTGTTTGGCAGGTTCAATCATTTCGGTGAATGTGGTTTAGGACACTTGTTCTGGGTCGCTGCAGTGGCATGTGTGCTGCCTCATCTTTATTCCACAGATTTCATTGTTATGTCATTGTGAGGCTTGGAGTTAAACGCATGAGTGTGAATGATTTCGTTTGTGTCGGGAAAGGAAGGGAGATGTGTTGTGAAGTGCTTTTCTGGGTGGGTGGATGCAAGCTAGCCTGGAATGCATGGGGTCAGAGAGAATGTTGGAAGGTGAGAATGTTGATGTATGAGTGTGGGAATGCTAGTGTGCTGGCGTTCCAACCCAGGTAGTTGGGGAAAGAAACCTGGGTGGTGGAAGCCAGTGGGTTCCTCTCATGTAACTTAAGGATTTTACTTGTACCTTACCTGAAGTGGCTGCCTAACTTCCTTTATAACAATGTACATTTAGAATGTTGATGACAACTGTGACAAAATGACTACTGCTTTGCAGGAGTGCAGAGATGAGTAGTGGTTTCATCATCATCATCATCATCAAAAACCTTTATTCGTTTGTAAAATCTTCAAGTAACAGATATACATTCAACTGAGAAATTGCTTACCGTAATGTTCGTTCATGGATTCTTCTTCTGCAGATTCCTCATCCGATAGATATTCCATCCAGCTCTGCTGCTTTGGAACATTTTCGACATGGGGGTAGTGGATCTCAACCCAGTAGTCGACCGTCGATCCATCTTGCTCTGCATCTGGTCGTCGGCTCCGGATGTGACGTCAGGCATTGTATAAATACCTCCTCACTATGCCCCACACCGCAGTTAACCCTTTTTTCCCCCGAGCACATCATGCTGCATAGGAAAACAGAGAGAACAATGGGCTAATGAGCCCTTAAAAATGAAATAACCATAAGCCATTAGAAGGAGGAAGAATTTGTAACAGACACTAACAAGTAGAGTCAGAAAAAACCTTCCTTTTTAAAAAGCATTTTTTAAAATGTGGCAGAAAGAACAGAAGACGGCCACTGAAGACCATCACCAAGTCAACCTGAAAGAGAAGATGCGCACCAACCACCAACTTTCTGAGCGAAGCTGGATGGGAGGGGAGATGAGGAATCTGCGGGAGAAGAATCCATAGAAAGAACTTTACGGTAAGTAATTTCTCCCTCAATGGATTGCTTTTCTCCCGCAGATTCCTCATCTGATAGACTCCCAAAACAGTATTATATTTATTATTATAACTGGTTATTTATAACATGCTTAATACCCAGAGGTTTCTAAGTGCCTACCCGGGGATCGAACATGTGTTGCTCCACGTCATCTTGCTTCCAAGGCGAGCACGTTGCCCGCAAGATATCCTCCCAAGCTAAAGTGCAGCCAGCAACACCTCAAGCACTTTCTCAGAGAGGTCCCAGTCATCATACCTCATCCTCTCAACTGGGTTAGGAGATCTGCCCACCAAGATAACCAGTGAGGTGGCCAGATGGACAGATCCAAGAGGTTGCAGTAGCACGTCTGGGGCGATCAAGATCATGGTCGCTCGAAATCTCTTCAACCTCCGGAGAACTCATGGAATGACAGGAATCAGAGGGGAAAAGTGTAATGGAGAGGGAAGTTCCAATCCACCAGAAACGCGTCCCCCAGTGCACCTTTCGCTGGGAATTACCTCAAGCAAAACTGTCTCCACTTCCTGTTGGATTTTGTTACAAACAGATCCACTGCTGGGGTACCCCAGAGAGAGAAATCCTCCTCTAGGACTTCCAGGCAGACTTCCCACTTGTGTGAGATCATGCCCTTCCTTCTCAGAGCATCCGCCAAGCTGTTATCTGTGCACGCCAGAGGGACTGCTGAGACTGAGATCCTGTTCTTCAGTAACCAGAACCAAAGCATCATCACCTCCGTGCAGTGTGGGTGGGAGTGCACACCACCTTGTCTGTTCAGATAGTGTATTGTCACTGTGTTGTCCGTCAGAATGAGGACATGCTTACTATGCAGGGACAGAGCAAATAACTTTAAGGCAAACCTGATAACCCGCAACTCCAGTCTGTTGCTGATCCAAGACCGCTCACCTGAAAATCCTTTCAGTGAGCGTCCAAACCCTTCAGGGATGCATCAAATACCACTTGGGTCTGAGGCCAAGGAGGCCCGAAGGGTTCCTCTGCCAGGAGACTCTTTTGGTCCGCCCACCAGGACAGGTCGGTGAACACTGATGCAGACACCCTGAGGAGATCCGAGAGAGTGCCAAGGTACTGAGTCCACTGACACCTGACTAGAAAAATGCAGGAGGCCATAAGACCTTAGAGGAGGAGGAAGTGAGCCACTGGTAGAGTGGCAGGGTTCAGGAACAAGTCAACCATTTGTGTGAAGCTGACGACTCTCTCTTCGGGAGGGAAGGCTTTCCCAACCCGGGTGTCTAGGACTGCTCAGATGAACTGGAGCCTCTGGAGTGGCATCATTTGGGACTTCTTTAAATTCAGGCGAAAGTTCAGCCTGTGCAGCAGCAAGCAGGTGTCCTCTAAATGGGACAAGACCTGCACTGCAGACTTCCCTAGGATCAGCCACTCGTCCAGACATGGAAAAAGGTGGACCCGGGATCTCCTGAGCTGAGCCGCAACTACCACCATGAGCTTGGTGAAGACCCTTGGGGTGGAGGTTAGACCAAAGGGGAGCACCTTGCACTGATAGTGCATATCCCCTATTGTGAACCTTAGGAGCTTCCTGTGTTTTCGATGGGTCGGCACATGGAAATAAGCGTCCTGTAGGTCTATTGACACCAGCCAGTCCTGTCCTTCCAGAGCGTGGCGAATTTCTCTCAACGTCACCATTCTGAATTTGTTCTAAATATAGCAAGGCCGATGGAGCATTTTTGGGAAGTATAAAGCAATTTTTTCAAAAACTTGTGTTTGCAAATATTCCGTTTCTCTAGAGCAACATGCCCCCATAATTCAAACTGGAGACACTGATCCATATGGCGTGTGTGAAAGGCTCTTAATGACCCACTGTATTTCTCCAATGTTATTCCCGACTTTTCCACCTCAGGAATCCATCCACTGGAATCATGGAACCAGACTCCCAGGTAGTCAAAGAACCCAACCTGCTGCAGCGGAACACCATTCGCCGCGATAGTCAGTTGGCTTCTTTTAACACATTTTTGTTTAAAAACCATTACTTTCATTTTCTCTATATTAAGCTGTAACAGGTCTTTACTCTTTGTCATAAAAATACTCAATGTTTGTTTGAACCCATAGGAGGTAGTGGAGAGTATGACCGCATCGTCAGCATAAAAGACTGCAGGATATTTCTTGCCAGATATTTTAGGGCAATCCTGGCATTCTTTCATCAGAGTTTCTATAATTTCCTGTATATATACATTAAATAAAAACAGAGCCAGGACACAACCCTGTCTGACTCCTTTTTTGTCCTCAAACAATTCATGCTCCTCGCCCCCAAGGCCATATCGAATGCCTTAGAATTTGTGTAGAGCGTCCTGACTATCCAGACCAAAGGAGGGGGAGCCTTTCTTCTCAATAAAATGTTCCACAGAACTTCTCTAGAAACGGAATCAAACGCTGTGCGTAGATCTAAAAACACAGCGTATAATTTCCGGTTCTGGAGTACAAAATGCTTCTGGATCAGCAGATGCAACATAAAACACTGATCAATCGTCCCCCCGTTTTTTCTAAAACCCACCAGGAGATCAGTCATTACGTTGTTGGAATCTGCCCAATTCTGTAAGTAAGTTAAGATTATTTTCACAAATATTATCCCTGCTCCATCCAGTAACAATATAGGGCAGTAGTTGCAAGGGTTTTCTCTACCACCTTTTTTGTATAGTGGAAAAATAACTGATCTTTGCCAGGAGGGGGGCACATTGGGCAATGTCATGATTGTATTAAACGCTTTGCACAGAATCGGGGCCCATACTCCTACCTCATCTCTAAACAGATCTGAAGGGATATAATCGGGACCCAGTGCCTTTCCAATTTGTTGTGCTCTCAGAGCTATCTCCACATCTTTTACAGATATAATCAAGGGCTCCATAATCAGTGGTGGGACTGTGTTGCTCTTCAAGGCCAATATTGGGCCCTCCTCAACCGATTTGTACAGGTTATAAAAGTGGATTTGCAATTTATCTGCAATAATGCTGCAGTGAAATGTACAATCCCCCTTCAACTCCCTATTAGTAACCAGCCTCCAAAATTGTACCTTATCCCCGCTCTGAAGGGCATTATAAAGGGCACTCCATTGGTCCTGAGCAAATTCTCTTTTCTTTGTTCCAATTATACTTTTATATTCAGATCTCAAATAACAAAGTTTTGCTCTGTCTATCCCAGGGCCTGCATAAAGACAAGACATGATTTTTCTCTGTGCCTCCCTGCATGTATGGTCGTACCAGCCTTGCTTGATCAAAGTTTGCTGCTTTACTACCACTGCTGGCAATGTTATATGTGGTATCAAATTATCCTTGAGTTTCTCAAATTCACTCAGTATCTCAACATGTATAGATCCTTCTCTGCTGATTGTTACCGGATCGTCCAGAATGGCTCTGTAAATAACTGGCTTAGTATCCTGGATCATCAAATTAGCCCATTTAATTGTTTTACGAGCATGCCCCACAGCATTCCTCGACCCAACCAGCCTCCTTGAGTTTTGATTGTTAAAGGTTAGTGGTCACTTTCAGTTTGAATCCAAACCCTAAAGTCACTCACCCAGGCCCAATCTTTGCCCGAAATTAGAATATAATCAATTGGCGAATCTCCCAGAGTTCCCCTAAATGTTTTGGATGCCGGTTGATCATTCTGGAATCACCTATTACATGCTCTTAAGTACATGTCATACAAGACACAGGCCATATCAATCGCAAGATGGTGGACCTTCCTGCGTGGGACTACCACTGATGCTGGAATGTCCCACACAGTATCCTGGTCTGCCCATAATGCCTCATGTAGCCCAATCGGCACAATTTGTAGGTTAGGATCCCCTGCCAGAATAATTCTATTGTTTTCTGGCAGGATCCTAGAATCAACTATCCCATGTAGCGTCTCCACCATTTCCCTTTTATTCTGACCAGAGGGCCTTTTATAAACATTGAGGAGGTGCAAAACTTTTCCCTCCCCAGTTTTCACGAGAAGGAACTGTAAATCCAAACAATTAGTTGTCTGACTGATGATCTGCCATCCTAGGTTAACATCCACCCATGTCAGGAGTCCTCCACTTGGCCTTCCTTTGGGTACTTTTACTGCAGGGACACAAAATGTTTTGTAACCTTGTAGATGGACTGGTGCACATGTCCACGTCTCCTGTAATTGAATCACCTGGTACCCATTTACAAAGGAACACCATTCTGTGTCAGACAAAAGTCTGGCCAATCCTGCAACATTCCACGATAAAAGGGCAAGATCGGATGTTCCAATTTTACTTCCTGGCTCACCAGTCAGTCAATCAACAGCACTCAAATCCTCCTTAGAGACAGGTCTCTTTAGAGTTATACCCTCTCTCCCTGGGCCCAATATCAGTCTCCTTCCCCCCTCCTCTTCTCTACTTCATGCCTGCTGGGCCCGATACCGACCCTCTAGAGAATTATAGAAGGATTCTGCTGATTTTAAAACTATCTTCACTCTATCAGGGGGATACGTACTTAGATCAATACACAGGATCCCGTCCGCAAAATCGCATGAGCACAAATAGGCCTGAATATAATCTAGACCAGAATGAGGCATCAGACTTCTGGAGCACTAAACAATGTCACTTCTTATAATGGAAAGGCATCCTCTGGTATGCCGCAACCAATGCAAACATTTGTTAATCAAGGCCTACTGGTCCTCAAAGTAGCTGGGTGTTAATCAGGGACATTAGTCATGACAACTGAGGGACAACCATTTTGTGTCATGACATTTTCTCCAACACTTCAGGCCGATATGAACGTAGTGCTCCTAATTCAGTAAGGTTTGGGCCAGACAATGGAGGGTAATTTTCATTATACAATCTCCTGTCAATAGAACCAGAACCCTTTGGGAGGCGGGCAGTTGGAATCAAGTCCCCTGTATAGATTTTGTATCTAGGTAGAGGAATGAGCGGGACAGACGGGCATACTCTAAGATTCTCCTTTTCTCCATTCTTTGAATCATATAAGAGTCCGGGAATCAGGTCTTTTGGGTTCCCACCGCCTTTGTGATCTGTGTCCCGAATGTTTGGTATGTTTAACCTTTCTTTTATATTTCTAATCTCGTTCATTATGTCCTTCAAAAGGGGACATCATTTAAGTTCCATTAGGTCATTTAAAACCAAGTACATTTCCTCATTAAACAGATTCGCTCTTTTCACTGAGAGGCCTCCTGTTTCATTTATATTAGTGGTGGGTGTTTGGGTTCCTATTTCCTGCATTTATTTGTGGTTGAGCTAGGAGTTTATTTCCCGGGACAGTTATTTGTGCTACACCTGTTCCAGATATATTTATACCTTTCCTGATTCGAGGTAGACCTTCCTTTCTCTTTGTCAAAGGAACCGTCCCCATTTTTGCCCCAACCCCTCTTTTACAAGGGGTTGAAATCTATTTTAAAGGAAAATATAGGGTTAATCTCAATTGTGTCTATAGTCTGTATAGGGCCATTTTCCATTTCTACTTCCCCGGCCTCAACTATTAGGTTTGTAATAGTAGCTCCCAGTTGTGATGTTTCTTTGGGGCCTACTGTGCTTGTAGTCGGCAGAGATCTCGATTTGGTCAGAATAGATCTCCACTATACCACCATAAGTCCCCTCCCACCCCCCAACCCAGGACCTAGTGTATGGAACACAGTCTTCCCCACCCCTCCTGTCCCGGTTTCTGTGTGCTTTCATAGGGTTCCAACACATCTTGCTTAGGGCCTCTTGGGTGATAATTATTCCTGGTTCTGCCTTCTGGCGCCAACAGGTCACAGGGCTCAATAAAATCTATGAAATCCTTTTCCCCATTGGCCCCAGATTCCAGAACACAATTAGAAGCACCATGTCTTAATCCTTTCTGTACAGTTTTTGTGGCAGTCCTTACTATTCCCTCCTGATTGCCTTCTATTATAGATTGCTCATCCTTTTTTTGCCATCCATACCATCAATATCATAAAGGAAACCCTGTATTTCCGTAATTAAAGAGTTCACCTCATGTATGGGTTTGAACAACCTAGTCATTTTATTTCTACCAGAGCCGGGTGACAAGGCTACTCCTGCCTTCCGTTTAGCCATAATGGGGGTTGTTTCAATAATGTATTAGGAGGAATATTTCCTACTTTTATAAACAAATACAGAAATCACTGGGTAGAGAAATGTAAAAGTGCAAAAATGTCACTATGGCCAAAAAATGCCTAGACAGGTCTGGCATCCCGCTAAAAACTGTTAATATATACCATGGATAAAACGTTGAGATAAAATTCAATATACTAAAATAAAATACTTTTTTAAGTTACAAATATTCTACAAATAGTACAAAATAGTACAAAGTGTACAAATGCCCAAGATAAAAAGATGACGGAGGACAAAAATGGCAATGTATAAACTCAATCAGCAAATGTCCAGGTAATATTTTCTACCACTGCCAATTATCACAACCACAATCATGGTGTTACCCCAATGTAGGAGTCAAAGCTGGTGTAACGCTCACCTGACTCCCACGGAGACGCTGGCCTGGTTCGCACTGCTGTGACCTCTTCTAAGGTGATGCGCAGGGTTCGGAAGACGGACTGGACCGGGCCCCCAAATCTGGCTTGTCTGGCTCGCAGAAGTATCCTTCTGCAGGCGAAAATAGGGGATTAACTGTCTGCGGGGTAATGCAATCAGCCTCCCACTTTCCCCTCTCACCCTCCTCGAAACCCTTCTGTGATTCCTCGTAGCGTCTCACCTTAGGGTCTGGAAGGACGAGCTCTCCATCCTGCTTCTCATGCAGGGGCGCGTTGGTATTCAGTTACTTCACTGGATTTTCGGATTGGTGAGAACCAAACTTGCTTGGCTTCCAGGTAAGTTCTTTGATAAGAGGTTCCCCTTGTGTCCATGCATTAATGTACTAATGCTAGTGTCTTTTTCCCCTTAGGGGCCGGGGTCCGGAAATGCCAGGATGCGGCGCGGACCCGAAATGAAGAGGGAATGAATCAACAGGTAAGTCTTAACATGGAGATTTAGCTTTCCTTATTCCCTTCTCTCTCTCACCTTTTGTTCTGGTATTTTTCTCCCTAGGCGCTGGGGCGTGACTGCGAATCCGGATGATCGCTGCTGAACATGGAGGCGCCCTGTAAAGGTGAGTGGCATGCGGCACTGCAGCGATCGACGCAATGAGCTTTTAAATAAAAGTCTTCCTTTTCAGGATTGTCGGCGAGATGTCTCCGGGATGCGGGTTTTAGCAGGTAAGGACTTTTCCTTCCTCTGTTCTCTTCTTCTCTTCCTTTGCAGGTGATCCAGGATGCTGGCAGGCGTGGCAGAAGTCAGGATGCAGGAGCAGACACGGTGAGCGTCCAGCTGCTAGATGCAGAACAACGCGAAGCACGTTTGGCTGTTCGGGTGGGGTTTAAATAGCCTTGGAAGAAGTTCCAGGTATGTATCCTTCCTCCAATCAGGTATGTATCCTTCCCCGGCCACGCCCGGATGGTAAATTAGTCCCACAGGTAAAGTAGTTCCTTTCAGGCCTCAAGGAGGCCGGCATCCTGCAGCATGGTCTGCATCAGGTAAGTGCACCCAAGCACTTCCATAATGAGCCTGGCGCCTATGGCGCCAGGACTGATGTCTTTTATGAGCCTGGCGCCATAGGCGCCAGGACACTGTCCAAAGGGCCCCTATATGGGGTTGCTGGGTCCTTCCTTGGGGACTGGATGTCCGCTTTCGGGGATGCAGGGCTTGAACCGGCTCCCCGGGAGCGGGCATCATGACAGCACTCCCCCCCAAGGCCCCTCCCAAGGTTGTTCCCTCCGGGGGTTTTGGTTTGTCTGGGAAGAGTCGGTGGAATTTCCTGACTAATCGAGGTGCATGCACATGGTCGCTGGGTTCCCATGACCTCTCCTGAGGTCCGTACCCCTTCCAATCAATTAGGTAGAACAGTTTTGACCTAAACATTTTTGAGCCTAAAATGTTCTTCACTTCGAATTCGGGCTCCCCATCTATTAGAATAGGTTCTGGAGGTTTGAGTAGTCGGGTTCCGGGTACCACTGGTTTCAGAAGTGACACATGAAAAACAGGGTGAATTCGCATACTAGCTGGTAAATCAAGTTTAACAGCCACTGGGTTAGTTATTGCCGTAATAGAATAAGGTCCCAGATATTTTGGGTTAAAAGTTCGAGGCCCTTTGAGTGGTAAATGTCTGGTAGCTAACCACACTTGATCCCCAATCTGATACGGAGGTGCTTCACTCCGATGTAGATCAGCATTCTCCTTGTATTTTCTCTTGGCTTGTTGTAAATGCGTAGTTGCCTCTTTGAAGGCTTGGGTAATTGTAGAATGCAGATGTTCTACTGCAGGCATTCTGAGGTTCTGAGGTGAGTCAAGATTTGAGGTTCGAGGGTGATGCCCAAACAAAGTATAAAAAGGACTGTGGCCAGTTCCAGAGTGTACCGAATTATTATATGCGTATTCGGCTATCCAAAGAATGTCTTTCCAGTTGCTTTCAGATTGCTGTAACATACACCGTAAGTATTGCTCAAGGGTCTGATTTGTCCTCTCGGTCTGACCATCGGTCTGAGGGTGGTGACTGGTCGATAATCTTACGTCGATCTGCGCCATTTGACAACATTTGCGCCAGAAGTGGGAAATGAATTGGCTTCCCCGGTCAGAGATTAGTATAGATGGGAATCCATGTAGCCGAACAATGTTTTCGGGGAATTCTTTGGCTAGGACAGAAGCTGAAGGTAAACCTATCAAAGGAATAAAGTGGGCCATTTTGGAAAACAAATCCACAATTACCAGAATAGTATTGTACCCCGAACAAGGAGGCAGGTCCGTAATAAAATCCATTGATAGGGTGTGCCAGGGTGCTGGCGGTATGTCTAGAGGTTGAAGGAGACCGGCTGGTCTTTTCTTTTGACTTTTATTTTGGGCGCAAACACCACAGGACATCACAAAAGATTTAACATCTTTTCGCCAAGAGGGCCACCAAAATTGTCATTTCACCTTTTCCTCTGTCTTGGCAATACCGGGGTGTCCCTCTATTAATGCATCATGATAACCGGAAATAACTAGTTTGTGTAATTCCTTATGTGGCAGGAATAAGCGTCCTTGGAAATAAGGTAAACCATTATCTATAGTAAAGTCTGATCCCTTTTGTATCCAATCCTGTAAGGTTGTAGGGTCCAGGAGTTGTTTCACTCTGGCTTGAATGTCTTCAAGCATCTGTAACGAAGTCATGCCTAGAATCCTCTGTTCGGGAATTATTGGTACTGGTTCTGAGTTTGTATCAGATTCTCCCATTCCAATTCGGGATAAGGCGTCTGCTTTGCCATTCTTGCAGCCAGGTCGATAGGTAATCACAAAATCAAATTCAGCGAAAAACAAAGCCCATCGGAGCTGCCGTGATGACTGAGCCTTGGCGGTTTTCAAATACTGTAAATTCCGGTGATCAGTGATCACTGTGATGGTATGTCGAGCGCCAAGCAGATAATGCCGCCAGGCTTTAAAAGCGGACTTAATGGCTAACAGTTCTTTGTCCGTGATTGCATAATTAACCTCGGGTGCCGAGAATTTTCTGGACCAAAATGCTACGGGATGCAGTTGGTTGGTTTCGGGATCTCTTTGGGACAGGACAGCTCCCATGGCTAGGCTGGATGCGTCAGTCTCTACGACATAAGGGAGATCTGGACGCGGGTGTTTCAATATAGGTGCGGAGGTAAACTTAGCTTTTAAATCCTGAAAGGCCTGCTCGGCTTCTTCAGACCATTCAAAACGTTTATTTTTCCTCAAGAGTGCAGTAATGGGTTGTACCACGCGTGAAAGTTCTGGGATAAACCTGCGATAGAAATTGGCAAAGCCGAGCATGCTTTGAACCCCTTTTACAGAGCTAGGTGATGGCCATTTGAGGATGGCATCCACTTTTCTTGAGTCCATTCGGACTCCTTTGGGTGTCAGAATGAAACCTAGAAACTCGACTTCTGTGGTATGGAAAACACATTTCTCCAATTTAGCAAATAGTTTGTGTTGGCGCAGTTTTTCAAGTACTGCCCTGACGTGTTTTCTGTGATCAGATTCCGAAGAGGAGTACACCAGAATGTCATCGATATATACGACAACACAAACATCGATGAGTTCCCGAAGGACATCGTTCATGAAGTATTGGAAGGCAGCCGGCGCGTTACACAATCCGAAAGGCATCACCTGGTACTCGATTAATCCGTATTTAGTACGGAAGGCAGTTTTCCATTCGTCGCCTTCTTTAACTCGTACCAGATGATAAGCCCCCCGGAGATCTAACTTGGTGTATATGCAAGCGTCCTTCACCTGGTCAAGGAGTTCAGGGATCAGAGGCAGAGGATAACGGTTTTTAACCGTTATCTGGTTCAATGCGCGGTAATCGATACAAGTTCTAAGGTCGCCTTCTTTTTTGGGCACGAAGAACAAAGCCGAGGATGCCGGGGACTTTGACGGGCGAATAAAACCATTAGCTAGGTATTGATCCAAATATTGTCTCAAATGCAGATTCTCAGGTTCGGTAAGGGCATAAATCCTGCTACAAGGAGGTTGTGCACCGGGCACCAGATCGATTTGGCAATCGTACGATCTGTGAGGAGGTAACGTGTTGGCCTGTTCCTTTTGGAAGACGTCCTGAAAGTCTTGGTATTCCGGAGGTAGTTGCATGGAGGCAGAGGTTACAGATGCTAGATTAATCTTCCGGTTTTCTGGGTAGCAGGTTTGTGTACAATCCGGGAAGGTTATTCTCTTAGCTCGCCAATCAATTTGAGGATTATGTGTCTCTAACCAAGGGATTCCAAGAATAACCTGAAACTGTGGAGCCTTGATTACATCAAACACAACACCCTCCCGATGGCCGTCGGGACCAATAAGAGTCACCTCAGTAGTGGAATGTGTTACCGGTCCAGAGGCAATTTCAGTTCCATCGACTGTGGTGATGACATCTTTGCTGGTTTTAGGACGGAGAGGGAGGTTAATCCTAGAGACCAATTCACGATCCACATAGTTTCCAATAGCCCCACTATCGATGTATGCCTTTATTGCATGCAACCGCTTAGGCTGTTCTGGATCTACGAGAACCATTGCACAATGAAATGCGAGGTCTGAGAGTTAGTTTTCAAGCTCGGCAAGCGGACCGCTACACTTGTCGGGCGGAGTCGTTTCCCGAAACAGAGTCTTCATGGTTTTTATCAGCGGCTCCTACCGCCTTTCGGGGCGGTTTTGCCGGGCAATCTGGTAGAAAGTGTCCAGAATTCCCACAATAAAGACATAATTTTAACTGCCGCCTCCTTTCACGTTCCTTTTGAGTTAAGGGTCCTTTAACCCCTCCAATTTGCATAGGCTCAGAGACATCAACTCCTTTGGGATTAGCATGGGTCTTGACCAACACCCGGGTCTCAAACCTGGACCGATCTGCTTTTCTGTTTTGAAGTCTGTGATCCAATTGGACCACTAAATCTATATACTCTGTGCATTCTTGGGGCGGATTTCCAACTTGGGCCAAGACATCTTTAAGTTTTCCGCGTAGGCCTCGATAAAACAACGTGACTCTTTTATCCTCTGGCCATCCCGTTTCCACAATTAGTCTATTAAAGGTTGCAATATAGGATAGGAGGTCCTGATTGCCCTGTCGCAGGGATAGAAGTTCGTCATCCAGAGCCTGTCCCTGAGAGTGTCGAGCAAATAACCTTTCCATGCTTGCTTGAAACCTTTGAAAATCACGGAGAATCGGGTCATCTTGAGTAACCAGTGGAACTGACCAATCGGCAGCGCAGCCGCTGAGATATGACAATACAAAGGCTACCTTGGTCTGATCATTAGGGAAGGCCCCAGGTCTGCATAGGAAGTGCAAACGACACTGATTCATGAATACAGCGAATCGTTTGGGGTCCCCAGCAAAGCCTTCGGGTGGGGCCAGCGGCATGTTTTCAGGTAGATTAATCTGCACAGGGTTACTGGAAACCACAGGAGCGGGGTTCCCTCCGTAACCGGGTAGAGGAGTTTGCCCAGATTGACCTTGCAAAAGCTGTCTGGCCAGGTCATCAGTTCTTTCCTTTGATATTATTAATTCCCTCCTGAGGGCATTAGTCTCTTGACGAGCAGCATGTACTTTGGCCCGTAATTCCCCCAGTAATTGGGCAAACTGATCAGTCTCAGAACTTTCCATAGTGCCTGGGTGGGAATTTGTAGGAAGGCTTTGCGTTCTGTAACGCTCACCTGACTCCCACGGAGGCGCTGGCCTGGTTCGCGCTGCTGTGACCTCTTCTAAGGTGATGCGCAGGGTTCGGAAGATGGACTGGACCGGGCCCCCAAATCTGGCTTGTCTGGCTCGCAGAAGTATCCTTCTGTAGGCGAAAATAGGGGATTAACTGTCTGCGGGGTAATGCAATCAGCCTCCCACTTTCCCCTCTCACCCTCCTCGAAACCCTTCTGTGATTCCTCGTAGCGTCTCACCTTAGGGTCTGGAAGGACGAGCTCTCCATCCTGCTTCTGATGCAGGGGCGCGTTGGTATTCAGTTACTTCACTGGATTTTCGGATTGGTGAGAACCAAACTTGCTTGGCTTCCAGGTAAGTTTTTTGATAAGAGGTTCCCCTTGTGTCCATGCATTAATGTACTAATGCTAGTGTCTTTTTCCCCTTAGGGGCTGGGGTCTGGAAATGCCAGGATGTGGCGCGGACCCGAAATGAAGAGGGAATGAATCAACAGGTAAGTCTTAACATGGAGATTTAGCTTTCCTTATTCCCTTCTCTCTCTCACCTTTTGTTCTGGTCTTTTTCTCCCTAGGTGCTGGGGCGTGACTGCGAATCCGGATGATCGCTGCTGAACATGGAGGCGCCCTGTAAAGGTGAGTGGAATGCGGCGCTGCAGCGATCGACGCGATGAGCTTTTAAATAAAAGTCTTCCTTTTCAGGATTGTCGGCGAGATGTCTCCAGGATGCGGATTTAGCAGGTAAGGACTTTTCCTTCTTCTGTTCTCTTCTTCTCTTCCTTTGCAGGTGATCCAGGATGCTGGCAGGCGGGGCAGACGTCAGGATGCAGGAGCAGACACGGTGAGCGTCCAGCTGCTAGATGCAGAACAACGCGAAGCACGTTTGGCTGTTCGGGTGGGGTTTAAATAGCCTTGGAAGAAGTATGTATCCTTCCTCCAATCAGGTATGTATCCTTCCCCGGCCACGCCCGGATGGTAAATTAGTCCCACAGGTAAAGTAGTTCCTTTCAGTCCTCAAGGAGGCCGGGATCCTGCAGCATGGTCTGCATCAGGTAAGTGCACCCAAGCACTTCCATAA
The DNA here is from genome assembly GCF_040938575.1 of Ambystoma mexicanum. Taxonomy (NCBI): domain Eukaryota; kingdom Metazoa; phylum Chordata; class Amphibia; order Caudata; family Ambystomatidae; genus Ambystoma; species Ambystoma mexicanum. The sequence goes on from NC_090937.1 coordinate 445,101,994, forward strand.
TGAGCCTGGCGCCTATGGCGCCAGGACTGATGTCTTTTATGAGCCTGGCGCCATAGGCGCCAGGACACTGTCCAAAGGGCCCCTATATGGGGTTGCTGGGTCCTTCCTTGGGGACTGGATGTCCGCTTTCGGGGACGCAGGGCTTGAACCGGCTCCCCGGGAGCGGGCATCATGACAGCTGGTACCCGGAAAGATAACAGACTAGGGGGGAACACCCGGCTGGTTCAAGGGGAAACCAGAGTCTAACTCCCCCCCTGCACCCTTGTCTATTTGCCATAAATAAGAGCTGTTTGTACCTTGGGGGTGCTCCTGATCCTAGTGCTGACTCATCCTCTTCACAGTCAGCAGCATACGCTCAATACAATCCAGGAACACAAGAGGGTCCCACAAGCGCCAAGTGACATCATGCAGCTAATGTCTTGCGCAAAGCAAGGAGCTCAATGGCAAGCTCCTGGGATATTTCTGCCTAGGGGGCCAATTTTCCAGAGGGCGCAGCAAGTTACAAGCAGACAACAAGAACAGGCTTTGCTGAGGTTCGTTCCTAAATCGCAAAAGCTACCTGTTCTGTCACTGGCAAGAAAACTGGCGAAAACGTTTAAGGTGCTTCGAGGAGACGACCTTACAGCTTCACATCTCCCAGGCAACAACAAGCCCGACAACAGCAGGGCTACACAATCTTCTGAGGCTTCTCGGAATCACAGCTCACACAAGGAGTTCGAATGACCACACTGCCGAGCAGTTTATCATGAAAAAACGATTCGGCAGGTTAACATAAAAGGACATTTCGGATCCTTTTAACTTTTCAACATTTCCGGATCAATCGTTACCCCCAGAGGCAAAAGAGAACAGCAGGTGGAGTCTTCGCTAGTGAGGCGTTTATAAAGCGGCAGCAGGCGGGAATGCAGTAAAAGTCCTCCTCCTCCTCCCCCTCGCAATGGACACAGTGGTTTCTAAAATCTTCCTCAGCCCCACAATACTACTAAACCAGCAGTGATATGAATCATAAATGTAAACCAGTCACAACATAAATGGTACACCTCCTTCGCCTCTTTAAAGAAGCATGTACAGAGGACAGGATTCACCCTTCCAGAGGGGTGTGAGCCAGCAACAAAGCATCCAAACAACAATAGTACTGTGGTACCAAAATACAAGAAATGTACAATCAAGGTTCTAGTAAAACTAAAGACAGACAAACTAACAGAAAAATGAACAAGCCACTGTGTAATGGAATACAGATAATATGTACATTTGTGGTTGAAAGGGGCACTCTGGCTATGAAGACAGGGGTTGCGGGCAACTGTCTTTGCAGCAATGCTCAAGTATATGTATTTAAAGCTAGATATTGGTGTCTTAAATGTCATTGGGGCCCCAAAAACAAGTCCTTCGGGACAGCGCCACAGTAGATACCTTAATATCTCCTTTCTGGGGCTCACCAGCTTTGTGCCTTTTTTGGGGCGCTTTCCGGTGCCTCGAATCGGGTTTGAGGTGGTCGAGATGGTGCAATGGGATTCAGCAACACAGTGCAATTCATAACGTGGCAAAGGCACCTGACTCGAAGCAGGCGATGTGTGGGTCTGCGTAACTCGCTAGCACTCAAAGCGGTTCAAAATTGCAGAGGGTGACAAAGGCAGCTCCCTTTGTTCCTAAGTTCATGTGAGGCCTTGTTCATGGTCTCTGAGGAGAGGGGAGTCCCCCTTCTACCCTTACCATCCAGCAAAGGTAGCAAGGGAGACTTGCATTGTTTGCCACTTTAGGATGCAGAGTCCAAGCAGCAGGCAAGCCTTTCCCAACAGGAAGTGATTGAGGGAAGAGTATGACTCATTTCCTGGAAAGCTTTATCTTCACCCCAGTGGCTGAGGACTTTGGGCAGAATGTATCCCAATAAAGTTCCAGTGAAATCCTCCATCAAAAGCCCAAAGATTATTCACCTAATGCAGGGGTTGTCTCACCACCATATATACACATTTTGCCACATTGGATTGATCAATTTGTAAGCCTTCTGGAAGGGGCCAATACTTGGTGTTGTAACAAGAGATTTGTCTTTTGAAGTCAGCTCATAGTGTCTTGTCTGCAGGAAGTTGGAAGGGGATAGCAGGAATGTCAATCAAAAACAAGTTTATACATTTTAGTGAACAAACGAGCTAAGACACTTTTTAAACGTGTAGCTCCATTGTTGCTATCATGCTGCAGGTATGCCAATAAATAATTGTTAGCAGCAAATATACATGGGGTGTCCTATATATGGTTGTTGGTAAATTCAGTTATACACTCAGGAGCTCATGTTCCAATGAGCAATAACATAAATGGGAAGGTGTAAAAGCCTTGCGCAAGACTTGTATGCCTTCCATTGACACAATGGCTAATGTTCAGTCATTTGTATGGCGGAGAGGAGGGACAGAACACAACTTGTATTTCCCCCACCTCCCTTCCTCTCTGCCATACAAATGCTCCAGTATTTGCTCCGGACTGGATTTTGATGTCAGCGCAAATGCTGCAGATCGCTATGGGGACCGTCCGCTTTATGCACCAGCATAAACAGGCGGACCCAGAGGGATCCATTGTACACACTTCCTGCCATGCTTGCAGCGTGTACAATGGATCCCTCTGGGTCCACCAATGACGAAAAGTTGGCGGCGAGGACCTGGCTATTCCTGAGTGCAAACGTACCAAGTCCTCGCAGTCAAATTACGTACCAGAGAAACATGCGCTCCTCAATGGCCAGCTGGACCATCTCTGTACAAACCCTCTCAACACTAGATTTTAAAACACAGTGCGCTGTCTGAAAGTGAGACTGTTCAGCAGATCTGACTTTCATGATAGAATCCATTTAGTAAAGCTCTTAAAATTTCAAAGAAATCTGGGAGATTCTGCCTAACAAATGTAAATTTGTCAGAGTAACTTTTGTCAACATTATGCTATTATGAAATGTGTGGAGGAGGCCTCAATTTAAAAGAATCAATTTTTGAAAATGTGCATTCAGGCAGAATGAAATGAAAAGCCTAGCTATAAATTATTTATTCACTCACACGTTTGAAGCTGCTGCCCTTGAACTACTATTTAGAAGACTGATTTCACTGCCAAAATTATATTAGAGTACATGGGTAGGTTGCTTTCCGACTATCACTGTTAAGAAAATCTTACATTCTTAATTGTATTTGATGGCTGCAGCTGAAAAGTGGTCCTGCATAGAGGTAGTTTTGAACTCAGGAGTCTGGGATGGCCGGGCTTCACAAAGATTGGCATTGTCCTAACTGGAGAAAACCAAAACACTCCATAGTAATGTTATGTTTGTTGCATCAAAATTAATGGAGTGAAAAAGGTATGAAGAGAGGTTGTTTTAGAGGGTGGGGGAATCACAGACAGGAATTTTATAGGGACCTTCACATCTCTGTGTTCTCTGTGTCTGTGGAGGAGTTCAGGCGAGGTCAGGTGGAGAGGAATGGACCGGGGGACCAGTTGGAGGATGGATGATGGAGTGGAGTGCGAAGGAGCTTGTGGTGGTGCAGCAGATTGTTATAGGGAAGGTGTTGGTGGTGAGAGAGAGTGGTGCCAGATAGTGAAAGTGAAACAGTTAATGAGTGCGGGCCTGTTGGAGTGAGGGTAGCAAGATAGCAAGAGTGGAAGTAGGTGATGGGAAGAAGGGGCGAATAAGAGGAGATAGAGGAGCACAGCAGAGATAAGAGGAGCAGGAGAGGAGATAGTAGTGCAGAGGAGAACAGGGCAGAGAGAGAGGAGAGAGCAGAGGAAGAGAAGGGATAAGAGAGAACCTGCGACCATCAGAGGGTGAGATAGGAGGAGAAGGGGAAAGGTAGAGTGTGAAACCATCTGAGGGAGAGCTAGAGAGAGAGGAGAGTAGTGGAGAAGGAAAGACAGAGAAGGGAAGAGAGAGAGCATGTGACCATTGGAGGAAGAGACATGGAGAGTAGAAGTAAACAAAGGAAACGTGAGAGAGAGGGGGAGAGAGAGGGAGAGAAAGAGATGAAGGGGTGAGAGGGGGAGGCTTAGCAGCCATGGAATAGGCTGCACTCATTCTGAGCTCCTGCATCCGTCAAGCGATCCGAATGAAGCGCATGCCTTTAAACTTCAGGAACCGACATGAAAAGAAGATAGATGCAGTATGAAACGGAGCGGATCCCATCGAAAGTTGTTGCGAACTGCTTAAGCAAGAACATCAAAAGTTATGGAATGCTTACGTTCCGGACAACAACCGAAGGACCGTAATCAAAATGGCCGTCGTCCCTGAACGAAGGAGCCTCTATGCGTTAGGACAGTGCTGAGGTAAAGAAGTGACGCATCCGGGAAACCGGTGCCTTTATCAAATGTGCCGACTGTAACAATGAATGAGGAGAACGCCCGGCGTGTACGCCGAACACTAGATGAAAGCGAGACGTAAGCACCAACAAATACACATAGCGGCGGCTTCCACAGAGAAGTTGTAGAATGGGAAGTGCACCGCTGCAGAAGCGAGAGAACGAACGGACAAGTAACCTGAAGCCCCCCGTGACGTGGACAGGGCAAGCTGCAAATCCGTGCGGGTCGGAGTACAGCGGAGAATGGACCATGACCAAGTAATACGGTTGGCATGATTAGATCAGCGCGGCTAATTCATCGCAAGACTGCGGCTCTCCCGAGATGCGCTGAAGCGTAAAGAGAAAGTGGCTCCAGGCGGACTGCATGAAGCAGAACTAATAGGAACTCAGACACCCGGATTGATACATGTTACAAGGCGAAGCTTGTAAAGTCGTCATAAGTTAACAAACAGTAACATTGTCGCAACGTTACTTTCACGAACAACACGCTCACTCTTGGACAAAAAGTGCACCCGGATGTTGGCAAAGTAAACCCCTAGGGGATAAACGCAGGGGAGCACGGCCCTAGAGCACCATGAGCGTGTAAGCAAAGGGCGCGGGCACTGAGACAGGCTCAGCATAGGAACTGTGAACGCAGAACACATTTAAAGGAGCTCTGGAGGCATATGACATTGGAAAATATTAAGCTGGTGCGACAGAGGAAGACACCAACTGAGTCTCAATCTAAGCACATGACAAATAAGCGGTGCTGCATGAAAGAAGAATAGACTGGTGCACATCCCTCATAAATGAGAATAAGGACAGACTATCAGAGGGACGAAACCGAGGAGCACGCCCCAGATGGACATTAAGCAGTCTCACTAGTAGTATCAACAACAGATTCATCTCACCTAGCTAAGCAGCACCCCAGGTATGACAGGAAATACACACACGTCCCAATATCGCCCAATGAGAAGGGGGGCTGGGAGAAAATACAGTAAGGGGCTGCAGAGACTGAGCTAAGACCCCAGCATAGCATCAAGCAGCGTTGACAACCCTGATGAACTGTGGAGAACTGGCGAGCCAGAGGAGCTGGGACACTGGAACGGGCGCCGCGCAGAGGGAAGCTTCATACTAAGGAAGAAAAGCGCACAGCCAACAGTTTCACTACGAGCCCAGACAACTGCAGGCCAAAACAACATCAAAATACGGCTAACAGCACACAACTGTGTACTGAGGACGGACAGAGCCGAGGATGCTGGGGGTAATGGCTCTCAGGGGAGGCACACGAAAAGGCAAGCAACCATCAATGGATATTTTTACCAAACAACACCAGACCACAAACACACCCACACAAGCAATGACTGCCGCACTGGAGGGAGTGACCCCGCTGATAAGCGAACACCAGATTTTAGCAGCCATAACTGAACTGAAATCCTCATGGGGGACTGCATTGGCTGACATGAAAGCGTCCTTGGAAACGAAGATTGATGCAGCAGGGATAGAAGTCAGCCTACTTAGACAAGACGTGAGAGCGTTGGCAGAAAGAACGAGCGGGTTGGAGAGTGCAGTGAAAGTTAACACAGAGACCAGCAATGCCAATGCTAAGGAGGTCCACATACTGAAAATACGCTTACCCAGGAAATTGGGGCCGGCAAGCTCTCGCAAGGATTTGCAGTAGAACGAGCGCATAGGGCCTTGATGAGGAGGCCACAACCCGGAGCCCAGCCCCGGGCAATCATAGCAAAGATACTGAATTACAGAGACAGGGAAAAGATCCTGGAATTTTTCCGGAAAGGGGGAACAATAACACGCGCTTCGTCGACGGTCACTGCATACCCGAATTATACTATGATGGTACAAAGACAACGGTACAGTTATGTGGTGGTGAAAAGAAGATTGCGCACAACTGGCCTCAAATAGATGCTTTTGTATCCCGCAAAACTGAAGGTCTTCTACAAAGGCAAAGCATATTTCTTCGAGGCTCTGGAGGAGGTGACAGACTGGCTGGACACTCAAGGCATCCCGGAAGCTGGAGTTGGGCAAGGAAGCGATGCACAGGATAAGTGACCCGGACTATGCCTCAAACTATGGGAGGTGAGGAGTGCTCAAATGGAGTGGTTAAATAAAGACAATAAGAGCGTTGGTAAAGTATAAGCAACATATGCACGAAAAGTGGTACCAATATAACAGACATGGGATGTAGAGACCCTAACCCCAGTAAGTAGATTAGTTAAGGTGCCAATAGGGCGATACTTCCCTGCTGTGCGCTGAGTACGAGCAGAAGCTACGAAAAGGGCTAGATGCAGGGGTGCCTGAGATCCAGGGATGGAGCTGGGCATCAGTTGGGAGGGGGGAGCGGACGTTGGGGGTTGGGAAGTATGTTGGGGCTGGGATGGGAGGAGGGAGAGAGGGAAGATGGGAAAGTTGGGGTGTTTATAGTTCAAGGGAGTTTAAGTTGGGGAACGAGCTTACACACGATAGTAAAATACTGAAAGGGGGCTGGGAAGATACTGGAGGAGGGCGGAGAGAGGTTGAAATATGGGGGACCTTAGGGTAATCTCCTGGAATGTCATGGAGCTCAATAGCTATTTAAAAAGAAATAAGGTCATGATGTACTTAAGGAGTCAGAAAATAGACATAGTGCTGCTACAGGAGACACATCTTACGAAAGAGAAGCTGGAAGTGCTTCAAAAGAAATGGAAGGGAACCGTCATTGGGGCAACTTATTTTGCGTATGCCAGGAGGGTTATCACATGGATAGCACCGCAAGTCCCATTTCAATTACTGCAGTCCATGGTTGAAGCAGACGAGAGGATGGTGGCAATACGGGGATTGATTGAAAACAAAGAAATTTGCATAATAAATACATATGCCCCGAACCAGGACACAATGACTTATTTCAGGAACCTACATAAGAAATTGAGCTGGTATATGGGGGGTGCGACGATCTGGGGAGGTGACTGTAACTGCACATTGAATCCGAAGGTAGATCGCTCGGAACGCAAACAAGACATGCCCTCTCCGGCAGCTAAAGCATTACAGGCCCTGCTGACAGAGTTCAGCTTAGAAGACACATGGAGGACCTACCACCCCCAAAATAGACAATACCCACACTACTCTGCCCCACAAAACCTGTACACGAGATTAGACTACATGTTCTTCACACAAGAAGTAATGGCAGAAGCAGTGCAGATAGAATACAAGGCAATATAGACCTCTGAGAGCCGAGATACCAAGCTGGCGATTAAGAGCTGAAGCACTGAAGGATGTCACATTTAGAGAGGACCTGAGAGAAGAGATTGTTAGATACTTTGGGATCAATACTGGGAGTGTGGATTCAGCCGGCACGTTATGGGAAGCCTTCAAAGTGGTGGTGAGGGGGATAGCGATAGCTAAATCTAAAGGGTTGCAGGGTGGCATACTAAAAGATTTACAACAAGCAGAAACCAAACTGGAAGTAGCTTTAAGCAAAGGAAGGGACACGAAAGCAGACACGGAAACCATATGTCGATTGCAACTGAAATGTGTAGAGCACTGGGAAAGATTATGTAATTTGAATTATAAAAAGTACGTGGAAAGGCAACACGCGGGAGGAGACAAACCGGGAAGAATGTTAGCATGGTTGTACAAAAGGGAGAATCCCAGATCCGTGATTAGAACAATAATAGGACAAAATGGACAGATAGCAGACACTCAAGAGGGAATCAACCGGGAGTTCCTAGAATATTATCGGAAGTTATATGAGAATAATGAGGGGTGCGACAGCCAGGAAATATTAGACACGTTAGAAGATATAAGCTTACCACGAATAAGCGCGGAAGAAAGAGCGGACCTAGATTCCCCGATCACATTAGAAGAGCTAGAGGAAGTGATAGTACAGCTGCCCACAAGTAAGATCCCCGGGGCTGAAGGGCTTCCCAGTGAATTTTATAAAACGTACAAAAGTGAGGTGCTCCTCCCGATCCTAATGATGGTGAATGAAGTGCACAAGATAGGAAGACTACCAGAGACCCTGCGAGAATCAATTATTATCCCATTGCCCAAACCCAACAAACCAGGTAAAGATTGTGGATCCTTCAGGCTGCTATCGATGTTGAATCAAGACAGTAAAATTCTTACAGCAATATTGGCAAATGGAATGAAACGTATTATTAACAAACTAATACACCCAGATCAGACAGGATGTGTCCCTTGTAGGAATATATCCAACCTCAGGAGGCTTCAACGGGTCATAGAATATACAAAAGGCGACCCGGACGAAATGGCTATAGCATCACTGGACGCAGTCAAGGCTTTTGACTCTGTCAAATGGCCCTGGCTATTCGCAGCTCTGAAGAGCTATGGGATTGGACCAGGGTACCTTAAATGGGTCAAACTACTAAATAGCGCACTGATAGCTCGAGTAAAAACAGGAGCTATTATCTCCACAAAATGGTAGCTGGGTAGGGGCACCAGACAGGGATGTCCGTGGTCTCCAATGCTATACATCCTAGCGCTGGAACCACTGGCAATATGCCTCCGGCAGCAGTACGAGGAGATAGGAATCACAATAAAAGGGGAGCCGCATCTAATTTCACTATATGCAGACGATATGCTTCTGCATCATAGATACCCTGAGAAAAACCTCCAATATATCTTGGAGGTAATGGAGCAATTTGCGCTGTTGTCTGGTATAGCAGTGAACCCCAAAAAATCATGTATATTTCCACTGGGTAGATATGTAGGATCCCCACAAAACAAACTACCGGTTTTACAAATACCATGGGAGCCACATACGTTTAGGTACCTGGGAATAGATATCGATCGCACAGTAGAAGGAGAACATCTGCATAACACTGTCAAAGCAGTACAGAAAATTGAAAATAATATGAAGTTTTGGTCCAAACTCCCCCTGGCAATGATGGGTAGAGGAGCGCTGCTGAAAATGGTAGTATTGCCGAGACTATTGCATAACTTTGGGAATATACCATATCTGATACCAGGGTGTTTCTTCACAAAACTACAGAGTATATGCAGGGGTTTCCTGTGGCATGGGACGAGGAACAGAATTGTCCTTTGGAAGTTGCAGAATGCACATGATAAAGGGAGGATTAAACTGCCGAACTACGAGATGTACTATTTAGCCAGTCAACTGCGATACGTAGCCAAATGGTTGTCAGAAGACCACACCTCAGAATCAAGATTGTTGAGATTGGAATGTGCCCCATTCTTCCTAAAAGAGGTGATATGGCTACCCAAACCATAACTGACAGTGCGCTCCGGGTTGCTGGTGCTGGGATGGGAAGTATGGTGCAAAGCGTGTCAGGTGATGGAGAACCCAGCCCCATGCTCGCTGCAGATCCCGTTGGTTGCACTAGCGAGAGGAGATGAGCAGCGCATAAAAATAATAATGAGGCACTGGGAAACAGAGAGCATTGCAACAATAGGAGACATAGGGCAAGATGGGGAAATAAAGGCATTCGGGGTGGTAAGAGAAGAAACGGGACTGCATGAAGGACAATATATTACATACAATAGGTTGATTCGGCGAATTAAAAACACATGGTCAGAAGTAACACTAGATGAGCAGCCAGACCCTACTATAGAAACAATATACGGCATAGCAGATGGGGGGCATGAGATATCTAGATTGTATGAACTATTGATGTCTAAAGTGGGAAAAGAGGTGACACAACTAAGAAACAACTGGGAAGAAGAGGTGGGAGAGCCCATGAGTGATGGGGAGTGGGTGCCAGCCCAAGGATACCATAAGAAAGTGTCAAGAAATGCCAGACTACAACAGATACAGCTCTATATAACCCATAGGGCATATATGACCCCCCCAAAGAATTGCCAGATTTAAGAATACAAAGAGGCAGACATGCCCCAAGTGTGGAGAGGAAAATGCGGGGATGACACATGTTTTGGGCGTGCCCAGAAATTGGGAAATTCTGGGAAGAGGTAGCCCACCGGTTAGATGAAATGGGGATCAAAATAAACATTGGATCAGCGTCGGCATGTCTGTTAGGAGAATGAAAAGTCTGGCTTTGAGGAAAGCTGCTCTGTAGGGCGACACCTTATAATCCCGAAGCTAAGAAGTAAAGAAACTGCTACTGATATGGAGTTGTATCTGTACATGGATGTCGCAGGTGTCTGGAACCAGACGGTGGTAAAGCCTAACCGTCACCACAAAAAATGTAGAATACAAAAGAATTCCAGGACTCAGCGCCACCAGTTATACGGTCATTTAATTGTGTTGTATTGTCACACATTAAATGGTAAGGTAAAGCCCATAAGTGATAACATGTTTCGGCTTGCTCTGAGCCTTTTTCAAATCTGGGCCGAATTTCGATAAACCAATCCGAAAGACTGTATGTCAATGTAGTGGTAACGGGGTTAGATCCCCAAAACTGTATCTTAATTCAACGGAAACAGAATCACACGCGATGGCCAATTAAATGACCGTATAACTGGTGGCGCTGAGTCCTGGAATTCTTTTCTATTCTACATGTCTGTTAGGAAGATTCCCTAGGCCAAAGCACCTGAAGCATGTAAGCAAATTAAAAGATCTGGCGTATATATTAGTTAAGCGCAGAATTGCCATGGGATGGAAGGCATGCAAAAGACCTCAAGTAGAAATCTGGTGGAAAGACCTCCAAAAATGGGCTGAGGCCAAAACAGCAGTATGGCAAGAAGCGGGAAGCAGGGGAGGAGAGGAGGAAACGGAAACCCTGACGGCCTGGAAACACTTAGTAGCTACATTATATGGGCCCGCCCAGGACTGGTCGAGTGACCAGGACTCAGATGAAGAAACTGGAAAAAGTACCCCCGATGTAGGACTAGAAGCAAATCAAGAAGCGTAGTAGGCTCGGATGTAAGGGTGGGTGAGGGACAAGCAACAGATGAGAAAACAAAGGCAATTTTTTGTAACAAATGTTAAGCTTGAATAACTTGTTGTAAGTTGTTTTGGTTTGAAATAATAAAAATTGTTTAAAAAAAAATGAAGGGGTAGGACCAGGCTAGGAAAAGGAGAGAGGAGGGGGTAACAGACAAGATCAGGAACAGAAGAGAAAGGAAGGGAGCAAGTGGGGAAGTGAGAACGAAAAGATATGGGTTTTTGTTCCTTCTTATTCTTGCCTTATCCTCCTTTTACTCCTTGGAAACATGGGGCTTTGGGGAAGAATGCTCAGAACCAGAGGCTTTGAAGGGGTCTGCTTCATGCACCTGTTGTGGTGAAGAGCTTCATGGCACAATCCCAGAAGGTCTTGTGGTGCCTCTACTGGCAGGAGCCACAGTCCTCCATTTCAAACTTTGAAGGGGTTGGACATGGACATTTCCTTCCACAATCCCTGCCGGGTTAAAGCCAGAGGCCTAACAAGGGAGGAGTCATGACACATGAATTAACCGCAGTGGCGTTATAAGACCATATGTTACATGCAAAGAAAAAAGAAACAGGTTTTGCAGCATAGGACTGCACTACAATGGATACAATCCTTCCTCACAGACAGAACCAAAACAATCTTTATATCACTGTTCACATCAAGTACAGGAGTCATTAAATGTGGCATTCTAAAAGGTTCATGTCTTTTACCACATCCTTTCAACAAGCAATTGGCAACACTCAAGAGGCTAATTAAAAAGCATGGGCTTGTATGCTACACCTAAATGGATCTAATGGCGCCAAAAATTCCCTATTGGGTTCAATGGACCCAATAGGGAATGGGGAGTAACATTTAGCGCCCAACCCGTGGCCCAGCGGTAATAACGCAGGAAGGGTGGGTGCTAACGCAAATAAAGTTGGGCTGTATCCCAGTCAGGATACCTGCCAACTCGTGATGAGGCCCACAGTATTCTCTACCGTCTGCAAAATAGTCAAACTCTATCCCTAAAGGAATCCAGAAAGTACAAAACCACCTGTTTTCTTACAAAAGTGATACAATCCTGGCATTTTAATACACCAGGATAGAGGGCAACCCACCACAGAGTTTGAATAAAATGAAATTACAGCACACAATCATAAAGAATCACCATGGCAATAACTGCAATCCACCCAACAAGCAAAAGCCCCATCGTAATGAAGACAAGGAACAAACACTCAACAAGGAATACACCTGTAGAAAATTCTAATTACTAGACCACCAACTCCAATCATTCTGGGCTATCATATCATACATTTACAGCCCGCCCAGCAAACAATAATCCCGCCAGGGAGAACACAGGATGCTGAGGCAACAATACATCAGCAAAGCTCAAATGGCATTTACTCAAAATGCTTTGCGCTGAGGGGTGTGGCCTGGAACGCTGGCGATGCAGTCACTCCTCTAATGGCTAAATGCATATAATGCCCCGGTCATAACACGCGTTCCTTGACTGCAGTTGGTGGAAAGAGGGAGTGAAACCCAGCGACCCATTGGCACCGCAGGCTAACTCCACCGTCCGGCTTGGATATCCCTGCTGCAAGCCTCGGCTCGCTGCCGGATTGAAGATCCAAGATGGTGCTCTCCCACTTCACAGGAGCTTTGGCCCGCACCTGATCCTCTGCCTGGCTCGGAGGGTTCGTGCTCTGCCTCCTGAGGTCGGAGAGCGCTGCATAGGTGCATTCAGTGTAGACATGCTAGGCCCTGGACGACATGTCCTGCTCGAGTGGAGCTTTTACTCGTGGAGCCCTTTTGGGGCCCCTGGGGAATCTGGAGGGCATGCCAGTTGTAGGAGAGCAGCAACAGTGGAGACAATTTAGGGGTGAAAGGCACCCAGCAGTCTTGTGAAGGTAAAGGCCGGCAGGGGGGCCCTTGGGACAAAAACCTGCTTACGGCACCAGCAGTGAGCAAGTCTTTTCCGCTCAGGGGGAACCACAGGTGGGGCAGCATGAGGGGCCCTTGAAGGCTGTGAGTGCCCGCTATTGCCTGTGACGTGTTTGCCAGGATTGGGGGCAGATAATATCTGCAGTAACCAATCAGGGGACACTGCGTTTCTTCTTCAGCTGAGAAGCCCGGGCCACTAGAGAGCACACCATCTGTTTGGAGAACGGACTGTAGCAAAGACCATCCAAGGGTGCTGGCGTTAAGGGATCCTGCAGCGGACCCACTCAGAGGCGGGCCCTGAAAAGCTGTAAAGCACTCTCCAGAGCATGGTAAGGGCTTGTCTCCCTATCTCGAAGATGGGCAGGTCTTGCTGCTTGGCATTCAGAAGCCTTGCCGGGGATGGCAAAGGTGACCATGTGAGGGAACCCGGGGTGCTCCTTCTGCAGCAAAATACGCACATAGACTCCTGCGCCCCGAAAATGGCCAAATAACAGAAGACGCCCAAAAGCACGCATATAGCCGTCCTGCTACACCCCTAAGAGAAAGGGAAGAAGGTATACTCAGTGAAAGTCATGATTCACTCTCCAGAAAGACCTCCTAATACGCCGGGACAGTTAGAAATAAAAGAAGACTTGCAATCCTTGATGTCAGACATCAAAGCGGAGTTCAGGAACTGCATGGTGGAGATCTCTACAAAGATGGAATGCCTTGACGGTCGCGTCACAAACGTGAAACAGAAGGTCGTAGAGGTCGAAGACCAGGCATTGGAACAAACAAGGATAATCACAGACCTCCAACGCCGGGTATTAAGAATCGAAGGGGAGCGTGAGGCCATGGCGCTCAAACAGGAGGACATCGAAAATAGGACAAGGAGAAATTACCTCTGCACTAATGGAATCCCACACACGATCCCTGACCAATCCTTGAGTGAACGCGTTGGGAAGGTCTTCCGGATGTTTCTCCCACACCACGACAAAGCCTCCTTGCTGTTGGAACTCACCCATATCCTGCAGGGCAGGCAGAGGGCTTCCCAGGACCTCCCCACAGAGGTGATCACGCGGGTGCACTTTTATACCACCAAGCAAGACATCATGGCAGCTGCCAGAGCATGGAATTAATTAATCTTCAAAGAGTCCTCCCTTCAAATATACCAACATCTAGCTGGTGCCACTATACAGAAGCGGAGAGCTTTGAGACCCCTGACCTCCGTCTTGCAAGATAGGACAGTGTTACAGATGGGTGTTCCCAGCAACTGTTCAATTTAGCATGGAGGGCGCCCTGTTCACAATCAGTTCACTAGAGGAGGCAGAAGGGGCCTGGCCCTGGAATCAACAAGGCCGACCCCCAGAGGCGTTCTTCGCCACTGGCCGTGGAGGACCCAAAGTCTCAGCGTACCCAGTGGTCGATAGTGGGTAAATCAAGTAATTCAGGAGCCCCCTCAAGACCAAATAATAGCAGACGTGAATCCTTTTACATCAAACTCTGCTGGAAGATAGTCCGTTGATGCATCAATCCAAGGCACTTTGAGTCATCAGTGCCCCGGGCTACACACGGCCTTACCCAGACCATGAGGTTGGAGCCACTCATTGGTCATTGGGGCGATATGCCTAATTCAGTTACTGCACGGTTGCAGTGGTTCAGTTTTGGTTTAAAAAGTTGAAAACCTGGTTGCTTCAAGAAGCTGAAGCGTTAATGGAACCAGATGGCTGCTGAAGCTCACCCTGTTCCCTCCTCCTCTGTTGAGAACTCAGACCCTCAACTGGTGCTCTCACCCACCCCAGAAGCGAAACTTGTGACTCTTAATGTAAACGGCTTACACTCTCCAGTCAAACGTAAATCAACCTTACAGCGACTGAAAGACCTGAACAGCTTGGTTGTGTTTCTTCAAGAGACTCACCTGACCCCACCAGACTTTGCTGGCTTGCTTGCATGGCAGAGACTTTCTGAAGCAATTAGTGGCATCCAGCGGAACTATAGAAGGTGGACGGCGATCCTCCTAGCGAGGGTGGTCCCCTTTGTAGAGCTAGAGACGCAACATGTCCTGGAAGGACGCTATGTGGGGGCCAAAGGAAGGTATGCTATTTGGTCAGCTCTATACCTTGATTTATGTATATGCCCCAAATAAGGGACAAGAAGCTTTCTTGCTAGAGCTGGAATCTGAACTGGCCCCCTTTGCTGAGGGCCAAGTGGTACTAGGGGGTGGCTTTAATGGGGTGATGGACCACCTGGCCTTTAAAACTCACGAGCCCATGTTGAAGAGCTTTAAAATTGCACTGCGGTTGCTACGGTTGTTTAAGTCCTTGTGGGTTATCGATATTTGGAGGGTCCAGCACCCAGGGGAAAAAGATTTCTCATTCTTCTCCCACGTACATCAAACTTCTTCTCTTAGCCAACCCCCAATTTATGTCGTATGTAGACGACATGGCAATAGGAACACGAGCGTTGTCAAATCATGCCCCAGTCCTCCTAACAGTTCAAATCCATGACCCTGAACCCCACTCCTAGGCCCCCATGAAGGTTATATGATCTGATAGTTATATGGCTCTGAGGGATGGGATTGCAAAGGTCATTCGAAATTACTTCTGGGGGAATCTCAGAGGACCCACCTCGATGGTGACAGTATGGGAGGCTATGAAGGCGGTAATCAGGGGGGAATTTATAGCCCATGCCGCGGCCTACCGGAAACGCCGGTTTGAGGCGAGGGCTCAGTTGGAGGGTGAGGTAGCTGAGGCAGAAAGTAGGCACAAAAAAGGGTGGTCTCCAAAGGGACATCGATCCATCCAGGTAGCCTGCAATAGATTGGAGGCGCACTATGAGGAGCAAACGGCACAGACCAGTCTCAGAACTAAACAGAGGTACTACGCCAAGGGTATAAGGCTAATACATTTCTGGTTAGAAAACTGGTGAAGACGCAACGGCGAAACGTAATAGTGGGATGTACAGGGGATAATACAACACTCAGAGGATGCTAAACTGAGGTTAGCAGCGACTCACTTGATTGAAACTATGTCGACCACTCTCCATGTTACTGCGGATCAGAGGCAGTATGTGGAGGGGGCGGCTCTCCCGCACCTCACCGAGGCAGATAGGGATTCCCTGGATTCACCAATCAGGGTGGAGGAAGTGGATTCTGTAATCAGATTCCTGAAGACCCGAGCCCCGATGGCTTCATGCCTAGGTTTTATAAGCTCTTTCGCGTCCAGCTCCTAGCTCCCCTAACAGACCTCTTCAACACCTTCCGGCAGACCAGATGCACAACCCCATCCATGCAGGAGTCCTCCACTATTCTATTGGTAAAACCAGGCAAGGGCCATATAGACTGTGTCTCTTATAGGCCAATCTGGTTGCTGAATATTGACGCTAATATTTACTCCCAGATCTTGGCCAATCGGTTAGCCGGGGTCCTCCCCAAAATCATGAACGCAGATCAGACCGGGTTCCTATTGGGTAGAACCACAGGGGATAATATTTGCTGGGCCCTAAACGTGGAGGAGATAGCGACTTCAGAACGCCATAAGATGGCATTGGTGACGCTAGACGCCAATAAAGCATTCAACAAGGTTAACTGGGCCTTTATGCAACTGACCCTTGAAGCATTCCACTTTCTGCCACTCTTCCTGAATATACTTCTGGCCAACTATAGCCCTTCTAGGACCTGACTGTGGGTGAACCAAAAGCATACATGCCCCATATCCCTCAGGTGTGAGACAAGGCAGGGGTGCCCCCTTTCCCTGGGAATTTTTGCTCTGGTCATTTTTGCTCTGGTCATGGAGCCCTTTGCCCAGCGAGTCTGCAACACTCCCGCTATCGGAGGGGTCCAGATAGGCCGCCAACATTATAAGCTGTCGCTGTATGTGGATGACGTGATGCTTATCCTCACAAATGTCCAATCCACTTTACATCAGTCCCCCCTAGAGCTAGACTCCTTCAGACGGGTATTGGGCTTTGATGTTAACTATCACAAATCTGGGTCCCTGGGGATGGGGTTGACACCGGAAGTGGTGGAGGCCCTTCGGCCCTCTTGCCAATTAAATCGGACAGTAAAGCCATGGAATATCTGGGGGTTCATAGCTCAGCGTTCCCATAGGAGCTCAATGCGGCTAACTTCCCACATCTCTTTTAGGAGCTGGAAGCCGATCTAGAAAGGTAAGTGTCCCAGGAAATGCAATTAATGGGTCGGATCACGGCCAGTAAAATGAATTTGCTCCCAAGATTCCTTTACCACTGTTCAGTGCTCCCAGTGGAGATCCCACAGACACCCCTCCTCTGTTTGCAGCAGAAGATTCTCCAATTGATATGGCGGGGGAAAGTCTAGGATTCCTACAAAGGTGATGATGGGCAATGCCCGATTGGGACAGATGGGGGTCCCTTATTCACGCAGGTATTATTCAGCAGCGCAGTTGACACACTTCCTTGCCTGGCTCACGCCCAATGACCTCCAGAGAAGGGTAGAAAGTGAACAATCCAGAGTTCCACTTCCCCTCAGCTCTCCACCATTCACCTCCACCCTAACACGAAAATACTGGCCCGGTCTACTATCCTCCACAAGAAAAACGGTGTAAAACATGGGACTGGGTGATGAAAAAAAGCTGCAATCCTGAGGGGCCTGGTCCCACACACCCCAATCTTCCATAACCCAGACTTAATGCCAGGCCTTTGGACCACCGAATTCAGAAGATGGTCGCAGGGGGGCCTACTCTTTGATAGCAGATCGCCTCAGTCCTTTGTAAATTGCAAGGAAAGGTTCTCCCTGTCCAAGGTGGACAGATACAGCTATGCCCAACTACAGCACTGGATATTTTACCCACTGGTTCATCAGAGGGCTACACGCGACCTACCTGGGAACCATCAAGCTCACTTTGCTGGAGGGCCTATGAGGGGGGAACATTTCCAGGCTGTATAGACTCCTGCAGGTGGACATGTGGACCCTCCGTCCCCAATACATGGCCCAATGGCAGGCAAACATAGGCCATCCTATAGAATGTCAGACCTGGGTGGACATTTGGACAAGAAACTCTTCCTCCTCCAAATGTGTGACTAATAAGGAATGTGTCTTTAAATCGACATATCGTTGGTATTACCCCACCCAGTGAGGCTGCATCGCATTAAGTGTTTGCTAGGCCCAACTTGTTGGAGGAAATGTGCAGCGCAAGGGAAATTTCTACACATGTGGTGGGAGTGCTCCCTTACTCGAACCTTCTGGAAGAAAGGGGTTGACTCAATTGAAGCTATCACTCAGGTCCGTCTCGCTATGGATGATAATGTGACCCTCATAGGGGTACCAGTTCCCAGGGTATACCCGAGGTCAGGGGTAATGGCAAAGCTAATCACCCAGCACCTCCTGGCCGCAAGGATCACAATTGCCCATTCTTGGAAATCTCCTGAGGGCCCACTGCTAACTGTGTGGTGGGCCAACATCTGGGACATTCTAGTGGCAGAGAAGGTCACAGCGGCCAAAGAAGGGGTCTTACATCAATTCACTGATATTTGGTCCCCGATCCTGGAGTATGAGGATGCACGTCCGGTGCAGGCACACAACCCCACCTAATGGTGCAGTTCCTGCACAATTGTTAAAGCTTTGTGTGATTCACGAGGTCCTGGCAAAGTTGGGAAGGGGTTGGGGATTGTCAGAAGAGCGCAGCAGCAAGCTTTTGTTTGTCGGGTCCCTATGGTTGAAAATGTGTTATATTTTAAATAAAGTTGGTAAACATCCCATACAGCCCAATAACCAATATTCCTGCAGCACCACACAAAACCAGAGAAAAAGAAGGGCCTGCCTCGACAACTTCTCCATGCCGTAGAGCTGTAAGAAAGACCCTAACATGTCAGAATAAACATAGCAATCACCAGAAAGAATCCAACCCACTTGTAAACTCATGTTCAACCCCCCACTCATCACTTGCTCACCACGCACAACAACACAACCAGCTAGACGAAACTCTCTCCTCCAACCAAAACACTCACAATTCTACATCTCTCAAATCAAATTGTAAAACTCACCCACCAACCAAAACATTGAGACAGCGCAAACACTTGAGGTCTCACATTTGGAAACAAAACTGCTCCAGTGTACAGATCAGTATCCACCTGGAAAAGATTAACACAGGGACAGACGCCAGTTGCTCCTGGTACAACCCTGCACCAACAGTCAAGCACAACCCCTCGTATTTTCCCACTTCTACCAAACCCATCCTATACTTTCCCTTTAAGGTCCACGAGAGCAGCTGGAGACCATGCAAAGCGCAGTATAAATCCCAATGACATAACAAATATCACCCATGTTGTCACATCTGGAGTCACGCGTGAAATCACATCTAGTGGAGCGGACATAGAGCTGCAGTGTGTGTCCTAGAAGCTAAAAAATATTTCAATGTCGAAAGTGCCACTGGAGAATAGGTTTCTAAAATGTGTAATCTGTGGGAAGAAGAAATGAATTAGAATTAACACCCTGGAGGGGGAGCCAGTCAATCAGGTGGCTAGGAACTCAAGCTGAAACCGGCAATCTCAGCTCCCGTTCCATGCCACCTGACAATCAGTACAACCCACCATCATCTTCCCACCACCCTCCATCCCTCTTTGTATTGTTTTATCACACCTTCCCATCCCCCAATTACCTTATTACTGCGGCGGCCGAGAGCTCTGCCGCAGCCGCTCCTTCTTCTCAGCTTCTGCAGGCCGCCACGGAAAGTGAAGAGGGGCTCTGTACAGAGCCCTGCCTTTCCTTTCCATGGGAGTCATCTTGGAAAAATATGTTTTTTGGTTCAACGAGACGCACAGAATATTTAGAACTAAAAGTTGAAAACTTCCCTTGCATGTTTGTCTTTCATAACTGTATTATTATTCATATCAGATCAGCTGTCCACGTCCGATCTGCATGCACTGTCCGTACGGAGCGGGGATGGACAGGGTGTGGGGCACCAAGGAGGGTCAGAGAGCTATAGCTGGGGTTGATGCACTCAGTTTCGTTTCTACACCTACGGGGTCCCTCAAGGGTCCTGTGTGTCCCCTACTCTCTATAATATATTCACCAATTCACTATTTGATGATCTTGACTATTTGGGTGTCATCTACACGAATTACACGGATGACACCCAAATACTCATTCCTATCACGGGTGACTACATTACAGACAGCAAAACTCTAAATGACATATACCTCATATTACAAGCATGGATGGCAAAGCACGGGCTCTGTCTCAATGATGAGAAGACAGAGCTGCTCCTCTTAGGATCACCTGCTAACCTGAACAAACTCGAACTTTTCACATCCTTCAATATTGACAGTAATATAATCAATGTTTCTAAGGTCGTAAAAACCTTAGGCATATACATTGACTCCGCCTTATCTTTAACCAAACAGACAAATGCCATGGCATCCTCCTCGGCCTCCACATGCAAACTTATCACTGCATGCAGACCTTTCTTGACACCATCTAACGGCATCATAATAGCAAGAGCCTTAGTCCTCTCTAAATTGGACAATTGTAATGCACTGTATTTAGGCACCACACAACAGAACCTCAATAAGATGCAAATTATTCAAAATAATGCCATTACAGCAGCCTTGAATTTCCCAAAGAACCAACACATCTCTGAAACTAGATCTGAAACTAGACTTACTTTGAACTGGCTAAACATTAGGCAAAGAATCACACTTAAAACATTGTCCCTCCCCCATAAATGCTTATCTAACCAGGCTCCTAAATACTTGTCCAACAGCATAACTCCCTACACCTCAACCCGTCCAACCAGAATAGCCTTGACTCAATGTGTCAAAATCCCACGATTCAAACAACAAAAAGCAGTTGGAGTCAGCTTCCCGGTCCTTCAAGCTAAAAATTGGAATGCCCTCTCCTTCCCCCTTAGAGAGGAACCGTCATACCTCTTATTCACAAAATATGTCAAGGCTTGGCTACTGTAGCAAGAATCCAGCCTCATCGTATAAGTATACCATGTTGCCCAACTAGTAATAGTCACTCTATTCAAGATATTACACAACCATTGTCTTGCTCGTTTTGTGCTCTCCTGTCTACCTGTGCCCCGCCTGTACATTGTCTTGCATCCACTTGTATTGTATATAAATGCTACAGGTGCCCTAGCGAACCTACCATTTGTATGTACATATGGAATGCTCTGTCTTAAATTCTCAATGTATAGTTGCAACTGTCACCATGTAATATATTGCTGTACTCAATCTGTAACTTGTAAGCATAGCGCCCAGATGCCTACGGGCTTACGGGCTTGGCGCGCTATAAAATAATAAACTAAACTAAATTATAAGTAAAGCAGTGAGTGTACATATGAAGGTATGCCAGGTCGTGAATTAAGAGCCTGCAGTGTTACTGTCAAAAAGAAATATAAAGGACCGTTTGCAGCTTACGTCTGCATCCACATCAGTGTGTGTAACATGGATGTGCATTGTCCGCCTCGTATTATCTTCACAATTACTGCTGTGATTAAATGTACTTTTGGGAAACCCTCAATATGAAGAATTTGTTAAAGAATCTAATATAAAACCAGGGACGTCATTTAGGGGTTGGCAGGGGTCGCAACTGCGACCCCTGAGGTCTCCCTTGCTACCCCTAAAAAATAAAAATAAAAGTGTCTTTTTTTTTGTAATGCAAGCTCTTGGGCTGTGGCCAGCGCCATGAGGCTTTTTGCTTCTGGAGTGGCTGGCTTTCTTGTTCAAGCCTCTTAAAAAGAGAAAAAATAATAATGTCTCTTTCTGGAATTCTATACAATAATTGCTAGACTCATTAAATGTTTATTTCAGGCACTTCAGGAGGCGAGTCACTGATTTAGTCTGTTCTTAAACACCTCAACTCAGCCTTTCATCCTTCTGCGGTCGATAAATGAGTACCAACAGAGGTTGGGTGATATTGGGTGTATATTTTTTCTATATAAAGCGCTTAAGTGCTATATAATAACACATCATTATCATTTGGCCATGGACGTCTGCTTACTTTCACAGTAATTTGGTAATATGCGTCTATACACACTGATCTTAACGATACATATGACATCCATTCTTGTATGAAATGTACATCACATTATAGTGACATATATGTCAACATTCTCGACCACCTAGGAGGGAGATTCTGCTCCCGAAAGCGGGAGAAAGTTATTTCCCCATAGGATTGCATTGGGTTTTAATTATTTCAGACAGGAGTAAAAAAAAAATAGCAATCTTTTTCATCTAAAAATCGGGGGTCTCCCTCCTAAATAGGGAGGGTTGGCATGTATGTAGTGATATCGTAACCATATTTTTCATAGTGTACTTAGGAACAATGCTATGTGATGCCACTTCCTGTTTTGTCTAGCGGTTAAAGGTCGTGTTCCATCGCTTCCCGCGATATCCCTTTGGGGTGGGGTCAAATGACATCACTTCCTGTGATACTAATCTCGGAAAAAGGATCCAGAGGATACAATTTTGAAAAAAGAGGGAATCAAGGAATTTTATTAGACCTGATCCATTATTTTAAAATTCCTTGATTCCCCCTTTTTTCAAAATTGTATCCTCTGGATCCTTTTTCCGAGATTAGTAGTATACTAATACCCTGACCCCTGTGACTTTCAGATAGAAATATCACTTCCTGTGATGACATCAGTGGTCAAGGGTCGTGTGATGTCACTTCCGCCACCCCAGGCATGTTGGTGAAATGACGTCCTTGTATAAAACAGTTACATTCAAAATAGTTTCTCCATCTTTCGCTTTCCCTTGATGCAACATCTTGCATTGCAAACTGAATACACACTTATGTGGATCACATTTATCTGTTGCGCAGTTATAACGAAGTATTTTCATTGTGGGGTGGGTGGGGTTGAGCTGCACGAAGGGGAGTGCTGCATTTTACAAACCGCCAGTAAATCACTGTCACACTCTTCAGCCACAGCCAAATTCATTCTTCATTTTAGAACCAACAAAGAGCTTACAGCCTGGCCCTGGGCTTAACAAATACATGCTAACGAAAGATACAAGTCTGATTCCAAACTCGATGACCAGTTGTTTACGTTTTACAGCGCGCATCCATGTACCTGCTTATCTCGTACTAAAGAGCCTCCTTTTGTCCATTTGGTAATTGGAGCACATGTTCTGTGATCCGCGCAACATCGCACACACCTCCTCGGTTTTGATGGAGCGTGACCCAGCCTCCATTCTCGCTGCCCTCGCCTCGGACACCTCATGGCACCTACCCAGTTCAAGGATACGTGGGAGTGTGATTCCAGGCTCCCTTAGCACTTGTCGCCTGAGCTTTCCTGAAGAACACGCCTGTATGAGCATGGTCCTGATCATATCTTCAGCATCACCCCACGCGCAAGCCAACGACAGGCGCCTCAGGCGTCCATAAAAAGTGTCCAGAGTCTCGTCCTCCTTCTGTTTGGCGGATAGCATCACAAAGCGCTCATAGTCCGCGTTGGCTAGAGGTCGAAAATGCGCTTGAAGGGCGGCCTTCGCCTGACCATAGGACCCATCCCCCGGCGGAAGAGACTCAAAAATGTCCTGAACTGAGGGCCCTGCTGAATATAACATGGTCGCCAGTCTGGAGTCATCATCAGTGACTTGAGCGGCTCGAAAGTACATGTCCAGGCGGTCGGTGGAAGGTGGGCCCGACACATCAAACTCCGGAATGGGCTGCAGGGCCGCCTGTGCACGAGGTTGGGCCATGGCTGGAAGAATTTGCTGGAGAACGGGTACCACCGCTGGCTGCACAGGAGGTAGCGGACCTGGAGGACCTGCCTGCCCACCCAGAGGCTACTGCACCTGCAGTCCTACTGCTGCTGCTGGTGCACCGTCTTGATCCTTAGTGTCACTCATGAGCTCGAGCGCACAGGCACCCCCAGTGTGGGAGATGGGGGCTGCAACTCGGACTCAAAACACCACCAGGGAGGAAAAACAGTCACTGCCACACACCTCTGTGATGATGAAGAGGATGAAGATGGTTCCAGCCTGATGAAACACATTAAAGTCACTGCAACACACCTCTGTGATGATGAAGAGGATGAAGATGGTTCCAGCCTGATGAGGAAGCATTAAAGTCACTGCAGCCCACCTCTGTGATGATGAAGAGGATGAAGAAGGCTCCAGCCCTCGACTGTTCCAAAAAATTGAGGCAAGAAGAACAATGGGCTATGCAAGCCCAGCCATGTTAGCCCTCCTCCTTGCTTGCACTCGACGTAGGAGACCCAAGAAAATGAAGAAATCACCAACTGGGCACATGTGTGTGTAGGTACAGCTGCCTGCTACCATAGGTTCCAAAAATTAGTTCTGCATTCACTTCAGAGCTCAAACCAGAGCCTCGTGAAGTTCCACGGCCTGAAAGACAAAATGGCCGCCAGCCGCGTGGGTGACGCACTACCCACGGCCTGAAACAAAGTCGTGATCCGACCTCGTTTCGGTGAAAAAAATGTATCAGAAATGATCACCGCCGGGCCTGGGCATCGTCTCCCCCACTCGTCGCCACTGTTGGGGACTACTGGTGCCCCCCCAGCGCTGTCCGCAAGCCCCGGCTCCCCCAAGGACTCGGCCGCACACGTCCTTGTGGTTCGGGCTTCCCGGTCGCTCTGCGCGGCCGGGAAATGCCCCGTTTATTTATACTGCACGCGGCGGCGTGCAACGTCACGCCGCCGTGTGCGCGCCCCGTCATCAGGCAGTGCCACACTGGTCATGTAAGTGAAGTATGCAAAAGAGCCTTCTCTGTGATCACTTGCTGAGACTGTTGTGTGCTGGTGACTGGCTCGCCATTAGAACTGTGATAAAGACGTGCATTTCAGTGCCTCCAGTATGGGCTTTAAACTTCCTGCAGGGTAAGTTGCAGGGTGAACCTCCTTTTTGGAAGTAGAAGTGATGACTGGATCACAATGTTTGCTTGTTTGTGCTTCACTAATGCCTTCACCTTTGACATCATGCATACTGACAGGCTGCATGTTTGTGTCAAGAGGTGACTTTGTAGAGCAAGCCCTTGCGGGCTGTGGCTTTTGTATTTGAGCAGCCGAAGGGCTCCTGGGGCAGTTGGTCATGTGTTAAGTGGTTGCCTAGTCCTAGTGTTTAGCCTCACTTCACATTTCATTGTGGCGCTTGTAGTTTCTGCGTTTGATGGGACTGCAGGTGCCATACATGAAAGTGGAGTGACGTGTGTTGAAGGAATCTGGGATTGTTGAATGTGATTTGGTCAGGTGAGAAAGGTGGGCAAGGGGTTTGCTAGTCATTGCTACTGTAGCTTTTGTAGCCCTTTACAATTTATACTCGGGAGTTGGGTTATGGTGCTTCAGATGAAGATTACAGTTGTGCAGCATCAGATGGGCCTATGAAGATGTCTCTGGCATTTATGGCAGTAAATGGGAATGAAGGACATTGGTGAGTGAGAGCTTAATGAGGGAATAGGGCTGATGTTTTCTGGTCACTCCTGGGGGATTTGCATGATCACTAGGAATGCACGCTTATTAAGATATCTTCTCAGAACCCTCAGAGGATTGGCTGCTGGCTTCACCTCTGGCAGGGGCAAGAGATGGGAGTGATGGATCAGATCTCACAAGGGGAGCAAAGTGGTAACTTCTAGGGGTGTCTTGTTTTCCAACATGATAAGTTGTGGGCAGATCCTGAAGAAGAATGTTCACAGAGCCTTCTCAAAAGTATGTTTGTGAGCTCCCGTTCCCTGTAAGGAATTCCCTAAGGCCGCCACCATTGTGGCATATATGGGACTATCAGATATGAAGAATATTGCAAGGGCCATAACTTGGCTGAAGGTCAAACTGAAATAACCAGTTATGCACAAGAAGAAGGGTACGTCTCTTTAAGAGGAGACACACAAATAATGGAGACGGGGAAGCTGGGAGAAGAGAGCACGCTGAGCCCAAGCGCAGTGCAAACAGACAGAGACACACGTATTCAGGGGAAGCCCCCTTATAAGGTTACTCCTACTGAAAGTATCCCCCTCTAAAAACAGAGGTAACAGGAGGAAAGGGGATACCGGGAGTTCGGCAGGATCATTATCTAACAAGAGAAATTCGTCCCAGTGAAAAACTGACGAAGTACCAAAATCAGAGCCATTAAAGTGGAACTGTGACAACGTAATCAGGAGAATAACCAAAAAGGCCCAAAGAGAAGTTATTGAGGAGTGGGCACGAAGAGAAACACGTCCCAGTGAAATATACGAGAAGTTACAGACAGAAGATTTAAAGTGGAAAGGAGAAAGACTGGTCCCAAGAGTTACGAATCAGCCTGGGAAGGCAAGTGTTCAGAATGGGATACAACCCCAGAAAAGGGAGGAAGTAAAGACATTAAGGAGAAGTCTAGAATCACTAGAGTTAAAGGAAAATGTGTACCCGAATCAAGGAGTGATACGGAATGGCACCAAGTCTTGTGGAATACTTATCCCAAAAAGTGAGACCAAGCTTACGTACATTGTAAAGGAACTCCCAAGATCTAGTCAAAAAGGTGGAAAGAGACTATTTGAAGATATATACATGAAGAGAACTATCAGGTGAATAGATACATTGACATAGCAGAATAATAGAACAGGGGAGATGTTCTCTCAATTTAAATTAAGCTAGTTAACATAGTGGTAGGGTCAGGATGGAGTAGTTTTTGGACGGGCGACACTTTTCAGTTTGAACTTCCTGACTGACTAGCATCTTTATTTATATAGGCTGGGAAACCCCTCTAGCAGTAGGGAAGGTTTGGCATTATTATTATTTGAATAAATCTAATTCACAATGTCCTACAAGTGTCTGCCTCCTTCTTCCAACCCACAACAGAATTCAAATGCAAAAATGTAGTCCGCAAATCGATTTTTGGGGCATAGGCCGTTTGACTTGGTGCAGTTTCGATCCTGGGGAGCCATATCTCATTATACATCATACAGCACACAGCTCAAAGGAGAAAACACACAAACAAGACACAGTCCATACAGCCTGTCGCTGGCCCCAAATTGAGGAAGGGGCTAGACAAAGAAGGGACCACAAACGTAAGATACATTTCTGAATATTGATATAGTGAAATGCAATCCATTACGAAAACCACAAAGCCAATTTATTATGCTGATGATGCTTTCCCTGTAGCTAAGATAAAAGCACGTTTTTTGTATGTGTTCCTTTTTATTCCAGGGGCTCTTTCTTTTGCATTTATAAGCAGGTTATGTCACTCTGGTGATAAAATAAAAAAAAGAAAAAATACATTTTTGGAGGGTTGTTGTTAGCCAATCATTGACCTGTTATCCTTTCTGGTCACCTTTCTGAAATTGGAATTTGGTGCAACCTAGGTAAAGGACTGTGGTTGGAGTCAGCAGCTGTATGGTGCATAGATTATAATATGTAACATATTTCCTATCGAAATTGCAATGGGTGTTTTCCCTGGTTTCCTCATTGAGGTTGCATAACATGACCCGGCCACCCCCGCAAACCGCATTAATCTCCAAGCATATTCACTGTCCCACACCAAGGAGGTGAAACCTGTCTGTGACAATTGAACCCCTGCTGGAGACGTTCTTTGGCCAGCAAATGATATTTCAAGTGGCACAGCCTTTAGTTTGTGGGAATATTTGCATTCCATCAACTCAGCGTTTGGCTTCATTTTGTGGCAAAATCTTGGACAAAGCAATTAAGGGAGCGCGTGAGTGGCTGCATAGTATGTTAATTGGCCTCTGCACAGAGAAACAAAGAAAGGCAGACAGTGGGTTAGAGGACACCTTAAATCAGGGGTATGCAATCTTTACCTCGCAAGATGTTTTGGACTACAACGGCCATCAGACCTAGCCAGCATATTCAATGGTGATGGAGGCTTGGAGTCGTAGTCTAATACATCATGAGAGCCAAAGGTTGAACCCCCTTTCCTAAATAACCACTTCAGAAAGTGGTTCTTTCCTTCTCCTTAGACAAATTCTTTGTTATTGCATTTTACATTACTGGTCCTCCAATTTATCTACCGCTCATGCTAAAACATTTATAACGTGAACTTTGAAACATACACTTTCTGTCTACCTCTGTTGTCAAAACTCTTCTCAGTACGTATTCCATTACATCATATTGAAACAGGAATACCTTCCTGTGTTTTGTAATATTTTATTGTATTTACATACACACTGCTCATGCACACAATAACTGCCTACATTATGATTAGCTCTTCATACCCTCAGACGAATTCACTAATGTCCTATCAGTCATCATGTAACGACAGCAGCAGCCCACACGCCTATTTCCTATACTGGAAAGACACACAGACAGACAAACATACGGCGTGGCGTTTCGACATGGGCTGCTGAGGTCAGTGTGCATCAAAGGAAAGTTGCTCTCTCTATCTAGTGGTGTGCCTCGCTTAGCTCTAATGGCAGGCTATGTGTCAGAATATCTGAGAGATGGGGAACAAGTGTGCCATCATGCTTCAGAAGGTGTGGGAAGTGCTGGTCGGTAAGCGATCATTCTTTCCAGTCTGACATTACGGCCGTTCCCACCATCATTGAAGAGATATACTTTGAGAGATCATGAACTTATATAAAACAAGACTTTTTAATCGCAAAATTTTGAAATGCTGCATTGAAATGCTCCCTTTGATCAATTTCGTGTAACAACTTCTTAAAAGGACTTGGCCCGCATACATCGCTGGCTGTGATAGCTCATTCGATTAATGCATATGGGGCCACTTAGAAAACATTTTCCAGAGCCACTTTTGGTTCCCAGTTCACCCCTGCCACTAAACCTCTTAACCCTAAACCTCTTAACCCTTAAATACATGTACCAAATCAAAGTAAAGTGAGGTTTTTGCAACAAAGTAAATTACGACGAAGTAATTTACTTTGTTGAAACAACAGGAGACCCTCTCAATAGCCCGACATGTACACTCAGTATTCTGTTATTGGGGTATAGCATGCTGCTGCAGGCCTATGATGGAGGAGCCACCCTGAATGGATCGCCAAAGGAGGGCAAAGAAGCATGTCCAGCATCACTGGGTACCAGGTCCTCTGTGCCCATTCTGGAATGGACAAGGTCTATGCTGTCCCGCTCTGTGTACGCTAAGCCGAACTGTAGGCAATCATCAGTGCATCAACAGGGGGGAGCTCCCTGATCGAACAGCCTGGAGCAGAAGATCTTGGCATTCTTGTGTGAGCTGTTCACCTGTGGAAGCACCCAAATGGAGGAGACCTGATCCACAATCTTCCGCTTCAGCAATTGACACTCCTATGAGCCAATTCAGTGTACCTGCCTGAGTGTTCAGACTGTCTGTAAGGTATGACACTGTCACCTCTTTCTCGACTGCCCACAACTTCAGCAGCATGACCTTGCGGCACTGCTTGAGAGATCGCACACTGATCATCTTTTTGATGTTGTTCGTGGCAGTAGTTTTGTTCATGTGGTCCAGGACAGTGGAAACTCTGATTGATTGTGATAAGAGTTGCAGTGCTACATAAAGTGCCCTGAATTCCACAAAGTTTATATGGAAGCACTTGCCCAGGTCTTCCCCCAGAATGATCAATGAAAGATCCTGCAGATGATATTCCCATCCCATGAGGGACATGTCGATGACTAGGGTGACAGGTGGCCATGGCTGCGGGAATGGGGCCCCTTGATGTAGGTTGGCAGTAGAGGGATAAGGATAATGGCCCTTGTGTCCCCATTTAATTGGATCAATGGCTCCTCAGGGACAAGTTTAGCAGCAATATCCACAGTCTTGATTCCTAGACTATAAAAATGCAGGCCGCTATCAGCAAAAGTATTCAAAAGAAAACCTCGGCTGGGAGACCCCAGTTCAGTCGTAGAGGGCTGCTGTGGTCTGGATGCTTGTCACTCTCAATGGGGAGGTTAAACCATGACTCGCTCTGTATACAGGACTGCCCTCATTTTGTGTGTGGAGGGGGATGTAAAAGACTTCTGAGGTTGACAGAGAAATGTAAGTCGTGAAGGAGATTGCACATTGTGCCATGGTCCTCTAGGGCTGGAGCCAGCTGTCAAGGTAGAGAAAGACATGCATCCTCTTACTGTACAGATTGACGGCCCCCATTACCTTCATGAATACTGTTGGGGCGAGAGGGAGGCCAAATGGGAACACTGCAAACTGGTATTTAGTGCCTCCTATAACAAAAAAAAGTATTTGCAATGTTTGGGGCCAATAGGGATGAGAAAGTATGTGTCCTGCAGATCAAAGACACATGCCAATCATGCAAAACCAAAGGCCGGAGAATCTACTCCAAGAAGTTTATCTTGAATCTGTCCTTTTGGGGGAGATTTTTGAGGAACCTCAGATCTAGGATGGGTTTGAGCCCTCCATCCTTCTTGGGGGCCAGGAAGTATAGGGGAATGCCAGCCTTTCTTGAATTCCTCTGTTGGAACAAGCTCCACTGCTCCCTTCAGCAAAAGCTGAGCAATTTCCTAGAGTAGGAGTGGTTCCAGAAGGGGCAAATAATATGAGGCAACATGGATCTTTGGGAGGGTTTTGTTAAGAAGGGCAGGTAGTAACCCTGGTCTATCAATTGTAAACCCATCTCTATATAGTCATTTGCTGCTAAGGCCTACAGTAGTCGTATTCTACCACCCACAGAAGACTAGTGTTGGCCACATAAAATAATAAATTAGGATGGTTTTGAGGCAGCAGTCCCAAAAAGCAATGATGCGTCATATTTGGACTATCATAGAAAAGCACAATGTCCACTTTGTTTGTTTCGTTAGACAATGTTGAGGCAATGCTTGTCCGTCTAACAGAAAAGTATAGGGTCTATACCTACTTTTCTCCACATAAAGTTCCAAGCATTTTTCTGTTTGCCAGGATATCTTAGATTTGTTTTCATTATCTCATCCACTTTTGTGCAGAAAAGAGCAGAACCACCAAAGGGAATGTTCAACAGCTTTGGGTGAACATCAGTTGACAAACTGGCTGTCCTGGCTAGGGATGTTATCTAAGTAACGCTCCTTTGGCCATCAACCACCCCATGCAGTCTGTCATATCTAGGTCCATCTGCAGAAAATGCCTTATAATGTCTTGGCGAGCTTGAATCAGATGCATAAATGAGGCTTGACTACTTTGAAAAACACATTGCTGTCAGATTCAGAGCATGACAACAGGAAAGCAGGTGGTAGCGGTTGGGTAGCCTGGTGGGGCTACCCAGAGATATGGTCAAGCAAAAATAGAACATTACACAGCTGAGGCCAAACTGGGGTGTAATGTGATCGAGAGCCCAGAATCGTGTTAGAACCTTCGATAAAGGGCTTTCCTCCAAAGACAACAATCTTGCTGCATTTGTGTCCAGAATAGCTCCTATGTAATGAAGCTTTTCTTTAGTATTGGAGAAGCAAGTAGTGGGATAACATGAAGTACCAGATTCTGCAAGGGGTACAGGTCACCTTCAAATCCTCTTTTTTTTCTGGAATTCGTTTTTTGGCAAGTCAGTCATCCAGGTATGGAAAGAATCACAATACATTTTCTTGGACTTCCTCAAGTGGAATGCTAACACTGCCATGAACTCAGAGCAAAGTCTTGGAGCTGATTTGAGTCTAAATGGAAGAATGTTGTACTGAAAGTGTTGGTTCTTTACTCTGAACCTCAGGGACTTTCTATGGTGACGATGAATAGTGATATAAAAATATGCATCCTGAAGATTGAAGGCACGCATCCAAATGCTTTCTGAAGTAGTAGGACTATCTGGTAGAAGACCAGCATCCTGAATGTCTTCTTTATCTACTTTGCCATCTTGTGAGCCTAAATTGGGACTAAATTGATATGTGCCTTTTTTTATGCCAGACAGTGCCAAGAGTAGTTTCTTTTTCCTTCTGTTAAGGCAGTGGTACTTAAAACTTTAAACTACATTTTTCTCTAGCACTGTACTGACCTCTACTGAAAACTTGCCAGCTGATCCAAGAAAAGAGGATACTGGCACTTAAGAATTGGATTGTTGGGTGGAGAAACTGCAAATGTTAATTTATCTCTTGTGATGTTGTTCCAAGAGGCAAGGCGATTTGCGTACAAAAGTCATGGTCTATGGGAGCCTGTTTGTGGTGGTGCTGTTGTTGACAGAAAGTGGGTTGAACATGCTGATGAAAACCGCTACTATACTGATGGAAGGATGATTTGCTGTACTCTTTCCTCATGGGTTCAAATACATGCACCTTCAGGGTATCCGCTTCTGTCTTCATGAAAATGATTTCCTTTTTTCAACTGCATGAGCTCCAAACAAAGTAGAGCTGGAAAATAAGAAGTCCAAAATCGTTTTTATTGTGCTTCATTCTTGAACAGGAGGATCTCCTAAAGTTGATGTTTTTTGTAGCCTGCATGATTTGGGCAGAAACCAGAACCAGGGAACTCGCTTTTGAGACCAGATGTCTTGCCTTTTGTCTTCCAGGGGAAAAGCAGAAAATTATTGAATAGAGTCTGATAGGTCCCCATCATACCTGTCCAGTAGGGCAGTGGTGTTGACTCTCTCAATGTGTTAGAGGCCATCAAGCATGCTCTTTCCCAAGGAACCCATCCATCCACTCTGAACTTCAGAAGGGGATGTGACTGTGATGACAATGGGATGATGTATATTTTACCTTTCAACTGTAACAGCCCAATAGTTTTAAGGTTAAGGAGAAGATTTTCTCAGAAATAGCCGATCTGACTGTGTAACTCAGCACGCTTTTCATGCCTTCATTTTTGGATGACTAACTTGCACCAGGAAGCTCTCCATACATTCTGGAACTGATGAAATGAGGGCACAAGTAAGTTTTTTGTCTGAAGAGTCTAAAAATATTGGAAGATTACTCTGACTGGGACATAGTGGTAGCAATATTCAACGTTGCTGATCCATTCTCAGAGACGTCTGATAAAGTTAAAAATGTCATCTTTTGGCAAAATCTTTAGCAGGATGAAGTCCAGAGAGTGGGGAAAGTTGTCACTCCAATTTGTTACCATCATAGATTGTCCCAGTGGGGTTAGAGGTGTTGGTGGAGAAGAAGGACCTACTCTTGGTGGAGTATACGTTCTATTGGATATAGGTTTTCTAGCCCTGTTATTCCTATGTTTCCTGCATATCTCTTCATCTTTCTGGGCTTATTCTAGCACCTGATTCTTGGTGTTTACTGTATATATCTATTATTATTTGCCCTTACTGTTGTTCATGCATACAGCATTGTAACCTTAGCTGTATTCATTCCTGTGCTCTATGTAACTTAAGCTTAACAACCTTCTTTATGCCTTCGCGCCCAAATACCTCTGGGTCAGGTGTGCAATATAAATAATAAAAACAAACAAACAAACATTGATGTCAGTGTCTGGATCATTTCAGGTGTTACAGTTGTTTGCCATTTTGCTGTATGATGGTCTGTTCTTGACATCAAACTCCTCAACGCCAAACAGTATCTGGACGTCAAGATTCTTGATGTTCCAAATGGTTCCAGCATTGCATTTAAGATCCAATCCACAGCGACCATGTCACAATCTCAATCCTCCATGTTATAGATCTCAATGCCGAACGTTGATGCTAGAGGTGTCATAACCTACCAATGATTGTGCCCCAGAGAAGAAAGCTTTGCTACTAATTTTTTATTGGGATTCTGGTCCACAGGCAGAAGAATCTGCTGGCTCACAGGATGTGTTTCCATCACAGGAGATACATTTATCAAAAAGTACTGGCATTCTACTGACAGAAGGGTGAGGAACATCAGAACTGGTGTAAACCAAAGGCACAAGTAAACTCACCTCCACTAACAAACACATGTTTTGTTGTGCAGCAGGACAAGAATGATGTTGATTTAACTTGAAATATTTTAGACGTTACCGATTATCTAGTACTAACAAAGCTTAACATTTTTTATATGTGATCAGAGATCCTTGCTCAATAGAGCAGAAAAATAAATTGCGGCTCGACTGTGACAACACTGCATAATGAGATACCATTGCAGCTGTCTGCCCTAAAGTGACAGCTGTCATTTTATCTGTTCACATCTCTTTCCTTGTCTATCTTTTTCCTAGGGGCACAGGCAATGTGGTGTCTGTAAAAAAAAAGCAGCGTTAAACACTTTTATGGAAACTATTGTAAAAACAAAAGAAAACCTGAAAGATAACTAGTAAATTTGTTTTTGAAATGGCTATTCATATTTTAATTAAAGTCTTCTGAGGTCCCTCACATAGGCAGAGCTACTAGTGGTGAAGACAACATTTAGAGCTCTATCACGACTTGGGCGGTATCCCGATGGTAAATCTGCGCGGATACTGCCCAACACAAATTGTGTTATCGCAACTTGGTCCGGCACTATTAGCGCCGAATCCTGCGTTGCGGGGGTGGTTGTAAGTCCCCATTCCGGACCCAATGGAGCATTTTGGACGCTATTACCAATAGCGCCGCAAATGGGCAGAA
This sequence comes from Ambystoma mexicanum, assembly GCF_040938575.1. NCBI lineage: Eukaryota > Metazoa > Chordata > Amphibia > Caudata > Ambystomatidae > Ambystoma > Ambystoma mexicanum. The sequence goes on from NC_090937.1 coordinate 445,136,382, forward strand.
AGTGGCCAGATTTACACCCAAACTCGGGATTGGGCGGAGCAGAAATAGCGTTACTGCCGCATTTTTATTGCTCCGCCCAACCCGTGATTATTTTTATTTTTATTTATTTTAGTATTTGTATAGCGCGCTACAACCCACGGGCATACCCCATTACTGTTGGTAACCATTTTTGCCATGTTGTTTTATCTCATATAACTAAACTTTAAATACTTGCAAAAATACAAGCAGCGAGCAGGAGAGGAAAAGTTATACAACACAGTATTGCATTTGGTTGCCATATTTTCCAGACTTTGGAGGGAGTAGGCGCTTGCGTGGTGAATGCCTGCTCTTGTTTCTGTGTACACAAACATTCTGTTTGAAAAGGATACATTCTTTCATCACAAAGTTGTTTTGCTCGTGGTGTTGCCATTTCCTTTCTAAATTTGTGAGCTGAAAAACAAAGAAAAAGAAAGCAAATGTGTTCACAAGAGTTCAGTCTAAACAATCACACACCCTTTAACAAGGAGGGAAAGGGGAGAATGTAAATGCTGTTTGATCACTTCCTTACAGACTCGAGAAGTCACTATTTGTACAGCATATATATTCATTTAAACATAGCCAAACTGTAACTTTATTTTCAGTATATTTCATTATGCATTTATTTATAACACACTACATGGAAGAGAGTTCGAAAAGACAGTGGGGTAAGGGGTTTAACAGATCCCTTCGCTGCAGAACCAGAACGGGTAGCCTTCCAGTGACCGGAGACATACAACTGAACAAATATTAGCATTACGAACAGCATACAATTGAGTAAAGAAACCACTTTAAATGTCAGAATGGTGGGAGAGTTACAGTGTAAGTTCCTAATTACCCTTATCGGGACAAGGTTGGTCGCAGTCATTAGATAGTGGACTCAATAGACAGTGGTAGTAAATAGGTCAAGGCCTGGAGGGTGAGTACCGGATGATGCGTGAGGTAGTGACAGTTATGAGAAGCAATGATGTTCAGTTTGCCAAGCAGGTCCCACAGTCAATTGTGGCATATTACACAAATATATCCACCACAACGATCTTTGATGGAATAAGGGATGGCATGCAAGGATACTGTGTCAAATTATACTGTTCTCTTGAATTGTAGGAGCACACCTACATTTGCTCCGGTGACATTAAAACAAGCACTGGCAAAGCCAATAGGTCTTGCGTTTTCACAAGTGAATTTGTTTGTTTACATACTAGTGGGTGACTTGTGTGAGGTGGTGTGGATAAGTAATTGAGTGGATGGATGGTTATGTGGGCAAAAGGATGGTTATGTGGGTAGAAGCATGGGTGGGAATAGGGATGAATTGGTTGTACCTAGATAGCCAAAGCGTTTCTGTATGGGTTGGTGGAATGGCAGTTTGCATGTGAATAATTGAACTTTAGCAGGCAGAATTGATTAAAAAGAAGATATATGGTGCAAGTTATTTCAGGATTGGTCTGCGTGTCGTGGCTGTACACAGTCCCTACGCCTCCTGAAATTAGTCATGCTGCTTGCTGCCACTATAAACAGCCAAAATAAACATAAAGGTGTATTTGATATAGTGCAATGAAGAAACCTAAGAGTTGGGGTTGTAGCATCCGTAAAGATAGGAGGCAAAATACAGCTGTGCTACCTGCTCTGATATTTTATAAAATGGGATCCACTTCCCTAATGGATATTTGTTCGTTATTAGTGTATTATCATTTCATCACATGTTTTGTGCACAAGAAGAGAAAGGCACAATTGTCACCGGTTGCAATTCAACAGTGCTCGTTTGCATTACAGTAACAAACTATTTTAACTTAATATTATTTTGGCAAAATCCCCCTTAATGCAACATACTTTCCAAAAAGTCATAAATGGCGACTTCCCATTTCATGTGCCAGTAATTCCTTGCTGAAAAGCATTTCTTCTGTGAGATTTCATAGTCAGTGGTGATGGTGAACTCAAGCCATCAATCCATTAACTCTTAGAAAACTTCCTTGAAATAACACTAGCAGGCAATTGGAGAAAAGTATAATGTTACTTCTTGACAGAGCTAGCACAAAGAGATTCCAGGAGGATATGTTTTGGGCGGCGAAGTGCAGGAAGTGGCTGGGAATTGTCATAGGGATTAGCATGGACTTGGGCAGTCAATGTGTGGGTAAACAACCAAACAACACCTGCAAGCTTTGTGGTCCTCCTCATATCCCATCTCCCACCTCACTGTATGTCAATGCAATATTTTGTGCCACCTAATAGTCAAAACTAAAAATACTTTCAGAGCATGGCCAGAAAGCAAAGGGCTCATGTACACACTATGTGCTCTGCTTGTTAACATTGCATTCCTGAAAACTTGAAAATGGAATCTGGGCCAGTATGTAAGAACATGAATGGTGACCAGGGACTCACTGTGCCTGAAAGAATGGGAAGGAGGAAGGTGTGTGAGGAATCTAGGAAAGAGGCTCTGGGGCAGAGTGTGAGCAGAAGAATGGGGGCAAGAAGGATAGTGTGTCTTGAAGAAGAATAGCGTAAGTGCATGACAGGTTACCAAGGAACTACTTTTCCTACAGTGATGAAAAGGAGAAAGGCATATGAATGAGGAACCTGAAAAGGAGATGTGAGCCAGAGTGTAAGCACATGAATGGTTGCCTGAGAGAAACTGCCTGAAAGAATGGGAAGGAGGAAGGTGTGTGAAGAATGTGGCAAGGGGGATCTGGAGCACAGTGTGAATAGATTAATGTGGGCCACGGAACAATTGTGTCTTGAGGAAGGGCTGGGGAGAGGAGTGTAATGAAACTGGGAAAGGGCATCTTGGGCAGTGTTTATTTGTTTTATTTATTTATTTTATTTATTGATAGCGCCCAGACCTGATGGCATCACGGCACTAGAAAGGTTACACTACAGGTAGTAAAATGACTGTAATGTTACAGACAGTAACATTCTGGAGATGTAGATAATACAGGTCAGAGTTACAGATCATTACTGAAGGCGGTACATTTCTGCTGAAGTCATGCAGTAGGTTCAGGGATATTGGTAAAACAAAGCCACATTTATTTTTTTCTCCAGAAGATAGGGTAGGAGGGTTCATCTTGGATATAGGAAGTTAGGGTTTTCCACAAGGCGGGGGCAATAGTGGAGAAACAGGATCGACCAGCTATGTTGCTGTTGAATCTAGGGATGGTGAGTGTGGTGGACAAGGAGGAGCACAGGCTGTGTCTGTGAGGCTTTTTTGAGATGCGATGATTGAGGTATGCGGGGTGTGAGAAACCCAAAGGTTTCTCACCCACTAGTCCCTGGGGATCTGTCATCTAGGTGACCAGGACACAACCATCGCTTTTAGATCCAGTTCCTGGGCGTGGACCAGTGCGGGAGGATCACCTGGGTGAGGGGCCTTCGGGGAGCAGGAGTGGGACACAGGATGGTGAGATGTGGTATCCCCTTTCCTGTAACACCTTTACCCCTTACAATCCTGTAGGATATTAAGGAACTCTACCCCCCAACCCCTTTTCAACACAAACACTTTCTCATGATCAGGCAAGGTCAGGCAATTATTGACAATCACTCACACCTGACTTCCATTACACTTCCCCACACTTCCGAGCAAGAGAGCACACTCTGAGCAAGGTAACGCACAGAAGGAAACAGCAGTTTCGAGATGGCAGCTGAGCACCAAGGGAAAGATGGCAAAACCGAAGGGGATCAAAAGGAGGGAAATTCCCTTGACCTTTTCGACAAGGAACCATTACTTTCCAGAGAGACCTCGCGAGTAAAAAGCATAAGACCAGGAAACAAGGCTGGACAAACCTGCATTGTATGTCGGAGATACTGGGGGCCCTCCCGTGTCAGCAATCAAGGCGGAGAGAATCACCAGCCACCGTGGTACCATCCTTGGCTCCAAGAACAAGGCAGCATCAGTGAAGTCAACACAGCCAATGAGCTGGGGAGGCCAATACAAGACCGGGAGTTATTCTGGATCAGTTGTAGTTTGTTTAGGTTTTTTGTAAGGTTCCTGCAAGGATGGCATTGCAGTAGTGCAATTTACTTCCAATGATGACCCTGGCTAGGGAGAGGCAGTTGCTGGTGGTCAGGAATATTCTAGAGGAATTGATTAGTTTGGTGGAGTAGGCAGCGGATGAGGTGACATGTTTCTGCCTATTAAGTTCTGCGTCGAGATAAACACCCAGTGTCTTGACATGGGTTTATACGCAGGTGATGTTACCATTGTTGCAGAAAGAGGTAAAGGCGGGGTTGAGTTTTTTAGGTGGTGTGGGGAGCCGACGATAAGGAGCTCCGTTTTGTCCTCATTCAGGGAGAGAGGGTGTGTAGCATCCAGGCCTAGATTATGCTGTAAATATGATTAATGTTGGCTGAGTCTAATTCGGGACTAACATACTCCTAGTCCATAGTCCCCTTTCCTCCATACTGTATGGGCGTCCCTCGCTAGGGATGGAAGACGGAACCTTTATGACCAGAAGAATCATCTTCCCCTTTAAATGTAGTTGCGCGCAGTGGCATGGCCCTGGGAGCATGCGCTCCCCTGACTTCGCCCACCGGCGCCACTCCTAGGGGGAGGACGGTGGGACGTATGGAGGAAAGGGGACTATGGACTAGGAGTATGTTAGTCACTACGGTGAGTAACTTATAATTACTCCTACGTCCCGTCCCCTTTCCTCCATACTGTATGGGCGATTATAACTGAATGTAGCCCCGGGTGGAGAGGTTCCCCTCTTTAAAAAACAAGTTCTTCAACACTGCCTGGACAAATGCTGCGTCCGAGCTGACGCTGGCATCGAAGCAGTAGTGCTTGCAGAAGGCTGCAGGAGTAGCCTATGTCGCTGCCTTGCTGATAGCCTGCAACGTGTTTTTGGAAAGCTACTATCGTGGCCTTGGCTCTGATGGTGTGGGCATGCATGTTTGGTGGTAAGGGCTTGTGCTGCCCCTCATACGCCTCCTTGATGGCCACAACCATCCACCTTGCTATGGAAGCCTTGCAGGCCTGACAGCCTGGTTTTGATCCCCCAAAGGTGATGAAGACGGCATCCGATTTACAGAAGCTCTTAGTTCTATCCAGGTAAAATCTTAGCGCACGCCTGACATCCAGGCAGTGCAATACCTTCTGAGCCTCTTCCTTAGGCTTCATCCTTAGGGTCCGCAAAGAATGTTGGTAATATGATCTCCTCGTTCAGGTGAAACGAGGAGACGACCGTAGGTAGAAATGCGGGGTGTGTTCTAAGCACCACCTTGTCTCTGTGAAATGTAGTATATGGCTGTGATGGCACCAGGGCCTGGATTTCACTGATTCTGCGTGCCGAGGTAAGGCCCACTAGCAGGACCGTCTTGATGGTAACTAACCTGATGTCTGCGGATGCCATGGGCTCTAATGGTTTAGCGCCAGGGTGCCCAGTACCACATTAAGGTCCCAGACCGGGTGTGGCATTTTGATAGGTGGATACAGTATGGTCAGACCAGTTAAGTGCCTCTTAACCACCGGGATCGAGGGCGAAAAAACCTCCCTGCCTGAGTTCTTGTCGGCCTCAATGGCCACCAGATACGTGCAATATTATTCTACCTACACCCCTGAGTGGCCGAGATGCGCTGAGAAGGATAGAACGTCAGGGATCAATTTCCTTTGATTCTGCCGAGTGGCAGAACCTTGTCCACTTGCTTTTGTACTGGCTCCTGGTAGCTTTGCTCCTGGCCCCTTGTATGATGGCCAGGTTAGCCTGGGAAAGGTGCAGATGCTTCAGGGTAACCTGTTCAGGAACCAGGCTGCGAGGGCCAAATTCTGCGGAATGGGGTGATCCACCGTGCCCCCTTGCTAGGAGAGTAAGTGACCTGGGCCCACCGGATGATGAACTCGAGGCTGATCCGACAGGCTGAGAAGTTCTGAGAGCCAAGATCTCGCTGGCCACCATGGCGCTATCAGGATATGATATGATATGCCATTTATAGCGCGCCTATACACAAGTGTTTCAAGGCGCGATACGGCAAGGGAGGGGAAACAGAGGGAAGACAGAGACAACAATCTTACTAGGCCAAGTGACAGTGAGATTGCACAAGTGCAGGGGAGGGGGGAAGGTGAAAAGTGCAAGAGGGAAGGAGGAGGGGAAGTTCAGTACAAAGGATAACAGTAAATAAATAAGACTATAAATAAGAACAATAAGAAGTGCGGCCAGATGGTGGCAGGTGCAAGGGTAGGTGCAGACATCAGGTGTCAAGTGCTGGTAGGGGGCTATAGGGATACAGGAACAGCCCCAAGTGCAAGGGTTGCCAGGGAGCCAGGCAAGGTGTGCAACTGGGGGGAGGGGACCTGGGCCCGAGAACAGAGGGTAGCCAGGTGACCAGAAGAGTTTCAGCCAGGAGTTCAGCAGGGGAGAGGAGGCGAGAAAGCAGAAGCAAAGAGGAAGGTCTTGAGGTGCTTCCTGAAGCGGAGGTGGTTCTCCTCAATTTTCAGAGAGGCAGGGAGGCTGTTCCAGAGGGAGAGCCCAGCTGAAGAAAGAGATCTACCACCAACTCGTTGCTTGGAGAAGCGACTGACCCTGAGGGAGTTGGATGCTGATGAGCGAAGAGCCTATAAAGGAAGAAATTTGGGAAGAGCGAGTTGAAGGTATTGAGGCCCAAGTCCCCAGAAGTCCTTGTGGACAATGCAGAGGGTTTTTAACTTAATCCTCGCAGCCACTGGGAACCAGTGCAGAGATTTCAGTCCTGGAGAGATACGATCCCTGGGCTTGAGGCCAAGGACAAGTCTTGCAGTTCTGTTTTGGATGAGTTGCGGAGGGTAGAGGCAGGCAGATTTAGAAAGAGGCTATTGCAGTAGTCCAGCCTAGAGAGAACCAGAGCTCTGGAGACAGTGAGCTTCATAAAGAATACCTCTAAGGAGGTGCAACTGGTAGTGTGACTTCTTAGAGATGTCAGAAATTTGAGGAGAGAAGGAGAGTGTGGAGTCGAAGATGACCCCGAGATTTTTAGCCTCACAGGTGGGAGCAGGAAGAGGGCCAAGAGAGGCTGGCCAGAGAGTGACAGGAATGAGCTGAAGGCTCCGTGACACACAGACCCTGCAGATGACCCTGTGCAACAGGGGAGTGGGGGGAAAGCGTATGCGTTCATGTTGTTCTACAGGATCTGCATCCCATTGCCTAATGAGCCCCTCCCTTGCCCCAGCCATGAGGCGAACTGGGGGCATCTCCTGTTGGCACTGGTGGCGAAGAGGTCCACCTGCGGGTGACCCCACCTGGAGAAGATCCCCTGAAGGACCTCCTCAATCAACTGACATTCAAAGTTGTCCGAGCCCAGCCTGCTGATTCGCTCTGCCTCCAGGTTGGAATCCCCAGTGAGGTGGATTGCCGACAAGTGCATGTTGTTCCCCAGAGCTCACTCCCAAATGCCAATCAACAGTCTGCAAAGGGGAGGCGACCTGGTGCCACCCAGCTTGTTGATGTAATACATGCAGGTGGAGCTGTCTGTCTGAATGAGAATAGACCTGCCGGTGATCATGGGGAGGAAGGCATTGAGGGCAAGCCAGATAGCCATCATCTCGAACCAGTTGATGTGCTTCAACAGCTCCTGATGTGAACATACTCCATGGACACTGTGGCTGTCCAGGGTAGACCCTCCATCCCCCTATGCACAAGTCTGTGGTAATGGTGATCTGAGGTGCTGGCTGCTGGAAGGGCCTGCCTATCCGCACCTTGATGTCTGTACCCCACCAGACAAGATCATGGTGGAGATGTTGTGGTATGCTGACCTGTTCCGGCTGACATCCCTACTCTTGATTCCAGGAGGCTGAGAAGTCCAGTTGCAGCCTCCTCATTTTGAGCCTAGTATGTGGCACTGCGAGGAGGCATGCGGCCATGACTCCCAACAGGTGTTGGTACCACCACGCCAAGGTCATTGCTCTGCTGAGAAAATGTCCCATGGCGCTCTTGATAGCTGCAATCTTGTCCGCTGAGGGTAAGATCCTCTCAGGCCCATATAAGGGCCAGGAAGGTCAGACTTTGCATGGGCAATAACTGTTACTTTTTGAGATTGATAGAAAAGGCTGGTGGGGGCTGTGTGCTGGACCGCCTCCGGAGATCTCGCCCTGACTAGCCAGTCATCTAGATATGGATAAATGTGATGGCCCTGTGCCCTGAGTAGGGCTGCCACTGCATTCATTAGCCTTGTAAAGACCCTGGGGGGCGAATTGAGTCCAAAGGGTAGAACCCTGTATTGAAAGTGAAAACCCATAATCCTGTAGGAAGGCATCCTTCAGATCCAGGGAGCACATCCAGTCTCCCACACACAAGGTCTCTGTGATGAAGGCTGGGGTAACAATCTTGAACTTTTGGAGGGGTGGAGATTCAAGGAGGAAAGGTCCAACACAACCCTCAGGCCAGCCTGGTTCTTTTTGTCTATGGTGAAAATTTGTGAATAGAAGCCCAGGCCCGGCTGTGAGGCTGGACTTCATCCACTGCCTGGCTTGCTGCGAGCGAGCGGATTTCCGCCAGCAGAGTTACTCTACCAATCCACGAGAGAGAGGGGAAGGAAGGAGGAGAAGGAGAAATCGGGAGTCTGAATACCACAGAGAGGATCCATGGGCCGTGAACTTTGCTGCCAGCAGTGTACGTGAAGGGCAAGCCTGCCCCACACCAGAGACTCGTGTTTCTGGATGAGCCTGTCACAATTTTTCTCCCTCTGAGGCTGGTGCTGAGGAGGGGGACTGGAAAAACCCTTGTTAGCAGCTGCTGTTTTTATCTGTGCTGGCTAGGGGATCTGTCCGGTTGTCTGGACTGTCTCTCCTGAAAGCCCCTAAAGACTCAGAGGACTGACCTTTATTCGAGCGCTGGTGCAGTTGGCTGTAGGTCTTGGATGTGGACTTAGCAAGAATAGATAAAGATTTTGCTGTCTGTGAGCTATTGTTTTTCTTATCAAGTTCCTCATCCGTTGTCGAATGGAACAGGTCACCCCACTCAAAAGGCAGGTCTAGTATGCGCTCCTGTACATCAGGCCATCCTTCTCATGTCTGTGGCAATACAAATGGCTCGGCCTGATGTGTCAATGTGGGCCAGAGTGGACTCCATTATATCGTGGGCTCCGGAAGGAAGTGTGCAATTTCCCGCCACAGTTTCTGGTTGACAGCTGCCAACAAAGCGTCAGTGTTATCGTCCCTCTGAGGCTGGTGCTGAGGAGGGGGACTGGAAAAACCCTTGTTAGCAGCTGCTGTTTTCATCTGTGCTGGCTAGGGGATCTGTCCGGTTGTCTGTACGGTCTCTCCTGAAAGCCCCTAAAGCCTCAGAAGACTGACCTTTATCCGAGCGCTGGTGCATTTGGCTGTAGGTCTTGGGTGTGGACTTAGTAAGAATAGATAAAGATTTTGCTGTCTGTGAGCTATTCTTTTTCTTATCAAGTTCCTCATCCGTTGTCGAATGGAACAGGTCACCCCCCTCGAAAGGCAGGTCTAGTATGTGCTCCTGTACGTCAGGCCATCCTTCTCATGTCTGTGGCAATACAAATGGCTTGGCCTGATGTGTCAATGTGGGCCAGAGTGGACTCCATTATATCCTGGGCCACGATTTTGGCTTCAGCCAGTCCAGCCTTGACGCGTGCCTGGCTGTGGGTGGGGAGCTCAGGAAGGAAGTGTGCGATTTCCCGCCACAGTTTCTGGTTGACAGCCGCCAACATAGCGTCTGTGTTGGCCTGGCAAAGGTAGAGAGTGGCGTTTGAGTAAATTTTCTTCCTAAACGCTTCCAAGAGCTTTTCCTCCTTGCCCAGGAGTGCAGACACCGAAGCTGCTGAGGAGGACTCTGGCTTGGAGTATAGTTATGCTGCCGCTATCACTGAGGAGTGCATTTGGAGGTGTGCAGACAATAGGAGGGAGTCCCCTTCCGTTTGCCTATCCTTAGCATCGAGACACCTGTTGGTAGGATGGGTAGAGTGTGGCTTGAGCCAGCCTTTTTTGGCTAAGGCTTCAATATCCTTTTGAAGAAGATTCCAGTTCTAGTAGGAGGATGTAACATAAGTACTTCAGCCAGTAGCCCCACCTCTGGTTGTTCCACCTGTGGCTGCGGGATGCCTATGTACTCACCCAGTCCTGCCAGTCTCTCATGAAATGCTTTGGCTGACGATGGGGTGTCTGGGTCTTCCTCCTTGTCTGTGTCCACTGTTGTGTCCTGCGGATCCGGGGGAGCCGGAGGAGTACTGGGCGCAGGCAGCTGTGGTGTGCTGATTATCATTCCCGGAGATTGCTGAGGGGGGCAGAGCCGGAGCTGCCATGATTGGTACAGGCATGGGAGTCAGAGGCTGAGCTGGACAGAGGGGCGGTAGCGCAGCAGGTGCTTGTGGCTGTACAGAGGGGGGGGCATGTCCCTGATTACGTCCCTGAAGATGGTACCCATCTATGGTGATCTCATGAGAGCGAGCAACCTCTTGAAGAACATGTCTTCACAAGCAGGAGGTGTGTCTGATGGGACAGACATAGGGGTCGGGCCCCAAGGCTGCTATGTCCTGGGTGTGCCCTGTCTTGCTAAATTGGGCGATGTGTACCTGCCCTGCAAAGCGGAGGGATAGGATGTGGACTAGGTGACAGGCGTTGTCCAAACCCACCATGAAGCGCGCTCTCCTGCCTAATCTCTGAAGGGAAAGGGCGCCGGGTGAGCCATCATCTTGTCTGGCCCAGCGGCCATTTTGATTTGCCCAGCGCCATGTGCCTAAGTCGAGGTACTTGCTGAGCTGGGTTCGACCTCCACCAATAAGCTGAGCAGAGGTGGTTGCAACCTTCCCTGCACCTCAGGTCGAGGACTGTTCGGCGGAGTGCCCTCGGCCATGGTGCCAGTAGTGCTGCGTGCAGGGGCCCCCTCAGACATGGGTTCAGTACTAGGGCGTAGCCCCTCGGGTTGGGACCCGGTAATAGAGCCTTGCGGTCCCTCAGCAGTAGCCCCGGTAGGATCTTGTGACCGCTCGGCCTGTGGGCCGGTAGCTGGGACAGCCTTGGTATTCCTGCTGGTTTTAGGACCTGAAAGGTTCCTCCCACTTGGGCGCCTCCGAGGGAAGGAGTCACCCTTGCGGTGTGCAGAGGAGAACAGGGCACCTACCTTGGGCCTGGTCTTCCGTTTCACAAATGCTTTAAGGTTCTCTGGAGGCAATCTTCCGAAGAGCTCCCGCCACCTGGCTAGTCGATTCTTGACTGCGGCTGCGGAGTCAAGTCGTTGCACGCGGTACAGCCGCCCCAGCCATGGTCTGGGCCAAGGCACCAGAGGCCGAGCGTGTGGGGTCGGACATTGGGAAGGGACCCAAACAGGCTGGACATCTGCTGAGTCGACATGCGCCAGGGAGGAGCGTGGCACCAGAGGACAGAGCAGTACCTAACAATTGGTATAGAAAAAGAAGAAAAAAATACTTCTCTGGGGAAGAGCGTGTGGAATTACAAGGCCGGAGGCCTAACCCAGGAGCAATGGTGAAAGCGGTCCGTTCCGTCGATGCGGAAAAGAGGACTGAGGAGTGGCGCCGGTGGGCAGAGTCAAGGGAGTGCATCTAAATTTAAAGGGGAAGATGATTTTTCTGGTGAAAAAGGTTCCGTTGCCCGTCCCTATCAAGGGACGGCCATTCAGTATGGACGAAAGGGGACGGGATGTAGGAGTAATTTAGGCTATTTAGGTGGTTGAAGAGTGGCTTTGTGAACATATTGTACAGTGTGGGCGATATGGAAGATCCTTGTGGGACACCGTAGGAAATGGGGAGGGGGTCCGCTGCTTTGGCCCCAGCAAAGACCCTGTAGAATAGTTTGGTTGGAAGGATTCAATCCAATTGGTTGCATCCGTGGAGAGGTTGAAGGTGGTGGTGAGGTAGTGGCAAAGGATCACTTGGTCGATGAGATCAAAGGCCGCAGAGAGGTCTAGTAGGAGGAGGATGGTGAGATCCCCCGCATTACGGATGAGGTCTAGCTGAATCTTAAGGTCAAGGAGGGCTGATTCGTGCTGTTTTCTGGGCCTAAACTCCGATTGGCGAGAGCCCAGGAGGTTGTGGGTTTCAAGATGCGTTTGAAGTTGTGAGTAGGCAGTACAGTGAAGAATATTCAGTAGGTAAGGCACTGTGGTGATAGGACAGTAGATGGTGGGGAGGGTGAGGTCTAGGGAGGGTTTTAGGGTTTCCAACTATGTGGAAGTTGAAGCAGGCTTTGATGAAATTGTCAACAGTGGGTGCAAGCGAGTCAGCACACAACTTGATGAGGTGGGCTGGGAAGATATCACCAGTGCAGTTGGTGGCTTTGAGATATTGGATGGTGATCACATCCGTAGGGGAGACAGGGGTAAAGTGGAAGGGGGGGTTTTGGGAGTGGAAGGGGTGGAGGGTACCGGGGGTTGGGTTGGGGGGGAGAAAGGAGGGATTTTTTGAGAATGGTTTCGTCTGTGTTTTGTTAGCTAAGGCTGATTGTATAAGGGTGCACCATGCTTTGTCTTTTTGGAGACTGTCGGAGGGGCTGGAGTTTCAAGCTCCTTGAGGATTTTAAAGAGCTCTCTTGTGTTGGAGCTTGCTTTGTTAATTCTGACGTTGTAAATGCTGGCTTTTGTGGTCAGGGTAGCTGTTTTATACGTGCGGGCAATAGTGCTGAAGGCCTCCTTCTTAGTGGAAGTAGGGTTTTTCGCCAAAGATGTTCTTGGGCACGTTTGAGTTTGCGGAGGGATATTAATTCCTCTGTGAACCAGTTATGGTGGTTCCTTTTTTTGCAAGCAGTGGTTTTGAGTGGGGCATGCTGGTATAGGGCACTGAGCAGTGCAGCGTTGTAGGCAGCAAGGAGGGCTTTGGCGTCTGTGGTGTACAGTTGCGCCTCAAGTGTGGCACGGATGGTGGGTTCCAGTAGATCTTTGTTCAGTTTGCGGTTGTGTCTAGCAGTGATAGGTGGAAGGATTCCTGCCACAGGGGTGGGAGTGAGCGACATGGCAAAGCAGATCAGTGAGTGGTCTGTCCAGGGAACATGGTCTGTGGAAGTCACTTGTACGGATAGGTTGATGGGCAGGATCCAGTCGAGGATTCGGCCTTTGTCACGGGTCGGGGAGGACATCATTTGGGAGAAGTTCATTTCTTCGAGAGCTGTGGTGAGGGCTGCAGCCTTTAGGTCAGTGGGGTCTTTGTAGCCTAGGATAAAATCACCTAGTATTAGGAATTTGGTTTTAGGCTCAAGGAGAGGAGCAATGAGCAGAAGGATGTTGGCGTCCGGGGCACTGGGATTGTTGGGTTGGCGGTAGAGAAGTAGTATGTTGATAGTGGACTGGGGGTTGTGTTCAGTTTTGAATAGCAGGAGTTCATAGCAAGGCAGTGGTGAGAAGGGGGAGGCTCTGATGGGGAGGGAGGGTTTGGATATGATGGCAACTCATCCGCCTTGGTTTCCATCTCTGTCAGCTGTCAGAATAGAGTAGCTGGTGGGTAAAGCTAGAGAATGAAAGGGGCCAGCTGCCTTGTGAAGCCAGGTTTCTGTTATGGGCAGGATGTTGGGATCGTCGTCGAGTATGAGGTTGTGAATTTCGGGGGCGCACATGGAGCATGCGTTGATGAGGGCACAGGTGAGGCATTCAGGATGGAGGGGCTGGTGATAGGTGGGTTGTGGCTGTGGTTGGGCGGGTGTGGCTGAGTGTGGCTGTTGGTGGTGTGCTCAACAGCTTGTGGTGAGCGTAAGGTGGATGTAAGAGGTGGTGGTTTAGGCTCATTTGGGCAGGATTGGTGTTGTTTGTGCTTGAATGGGTTGGGGCGGCAAACCAGTCTAGTGCGCAGTCTGTGTAGCCGTGGTGTGCCCAGGCATGGAGTCGTGTGCATATAGGTGAGGTTGGTGGTCAGGGTGAGAGGGAGTTGTGCATCGCGTGTAGCCTTTTGGGCGTGCAGTGGGACTGTAGTAGGAGGGGGGTTTCTGGCCAGAGTAGATGGTCGCATAGCTGGTGCTGTGGCTGGTGGCCGGATGGTTGTGTTTGCAACTAGGTTGTCTAGATGAGGGCGGGATTCCAATTTCAGTTTGGTCATGCGGGTGGTGAGCTCTGTAGAGGCTGGCTGGTGCTTAGGGGCAGCTGCTGGGTCTCTCTGGTGTGTCGGCGAGCCGATCCAGTTTAGAGTAGGCAAGAAGGGGGAAGGTGGGGTGTTGTTGCCTGGATATCTGGGTGCCAGGTGTACATACTTGCATGCATGGGGCTTGGTATTAGTAGTGGCATATGGTATGGGAGCAGAAAATAACATGTTTTACTCACCGTGAGTAGCATTGGCAGTATTGCAGGGTACATTTGCATTATTGCAGGGAGCATTGGCAGTAGAGCAGGGCACATTTGCAGTATTGCAAGGAGCAATGGCAGTATTGCAGGGAGAATTGGCAGTAAAGCAGGGCACATTTGCAGTGTTGCAGGGTACATTTGCAGTATTGCAGGGAGTATTGGCAGTAGAGCAGGGCACATTTGCAGTATTGCAGGGTACATTTGCAGTAATGCAGGGTACACTGGCAGTAGAGCAGGGCACATTTGCAGTAGAGCAGGGCACATTTGCAGTAGAGCAGGGCATATTTTCATTATTGCAGGAAGCATTGGCAGTAGAGCAGGGCACATTTGCAGTAGAGCAGGGCACATTTGCAGTAGAGCAGGGCACATTTGCAGTAGAGCAGGGCACATATGCAGTATTGCATGGAGCATTGGCAGTAGAGAACAGCACATTTGTAATAGAGCAGGGCACATTTGCAGTAGAGCAGGGACCATTTGCAGTAGCACAAGGCAAGGGGGCTGAGAACAACATATTGTATACAGTACATTTACCAGTAACATTGGCACAGGGTGTTATACCTGATCACACAAGCTTGCAGGAAATAGAGGGAGACATTGCACTTGGAGTGCTATTGTTAAGGCACTTAGGTTAATTGTTGGGCAGAAAGGCCCAGTGTCCAGTGTTGGCAGGGGTATAGAGTTTGGTGCGGCCAGCAGGGCCAACGATGTTGGTAGTGGAGTATGGGTGTCGGGGCTTGTGTAGCCTGGGAGGAGAGGATTATAGGCGATGGCCATGTGGCTCAACCAGGGGGGTGCAAGCAGTGTTATTGGAATCGGTATGAAGTTCTGATGCAAGGAGTGCAGGGACCTTGTTGGAGGTGGTAGGGGGAGGCTTGGTAGTCGTGGCAGACTCGCAGCGTGTATCGGGCACTCGTCACAAGAAGGATGAGTGATTGCGCATTGCAGGGCGGGCTACCAGGAGGTGGCACATGCCTTGGCAATAGAGGGGCGATGGATCATCGGGCTGTCTGGGCCTCTTACCTTGCTGATGTAGTGTGTTCCAGATGACAGGAATCAGCAGCGGTGGAAGAGAGCTTTCTAGATAGCAGCGGGTTGCTGTTGGATCTATGTTTCGGGACATCACAGGACAGACAGGGAAAGACAGGGTCCTTAGACCAGGGCCTTTGGTCTAGGCCTGATGTCACCTCCCGGCTCGTCTGAGCCTCCAGATTTGCTGGGGGAGCACCCAATCAGAATGATGGAAGCAGCTGGGTGTCTGGCTGTAAAAATGCAAGGCAGTGCGGCGGCCATCTTAAGAGTGGTTTTTAAACCACTCATGTCAGTAGCAGCAGGATTCAAAGATTCTGGTGGCTCGATGTTGGGGGCACATAATGCTTCTCTGTGTGTTCTTCTGGAAAGACAGGGGGCTTAGACCAGGGCCTTTGGTGAGCAGATGAATGAGGACAAGAGGCCTACTATGCCTTAAGGAATTGGAGGCAGGGGGTGCAATCTGGAAAAGCAGATGTTACGCACGATGTGAGCGCACAACATACCTGGGAAAGTGAATGTTGGGTACAGTGTGCAGATCAATGGAGATCATGGAACTACTGTGCCTTAAGGAGGGAAGGAGTGTGACAGATTCTGAGAAAGGTGATCCAGGGCCTATTGCGAGCAGCTGAATGGGTTCAAGAAGGCTACTGTGCTTTGAGGAAGGGGAGGGCAGAGGTTTGGGGCAAAATCTGGAAAGGTGGATCTGGGGAACAATGTGAGCAGGTGAATGGAGACCGGGATCTACTGTGCCCTGGGAGGACTGGAAGAAGGATGTTACGTGAAGAATCAGTTATTGCCCCTTTGGGTCTCCCCTCTACAGTCCAGTCATATATCTAACTATAATTATTAGAGAACTTATTGACCGTGGACCTAGCTTGAAGAAGCAATGAGGCGCATTATAATCATTTCGACTTTCCCGAATTCCAACTGTATGAACGTGTTCCATTTGTAACTGCTATGCAGTTTATACCTTTTGGCAGGAACAAAGGAAGTAGTGGAACGGGAGGCAAGAACCTTTGAAGGCAAAGGCAGCAAAAGGCAAAGCGTGGACTAGGCACAGCATCTGGGCGCGCTGCTGAAAATCTTGCTTTTTGAGTGCAGTAACAGCAGGCCCGCATTAGAGAAGGAAATGCAATATCTGCAGCAAGAACCTTGCCAGGTTCAAGCGACCTGCGGCCTGTTTCTCTTTGTTAGAATACCTTTGGGTTTTCGCAACGAAAAGGGAGCTTCAGATTTTCTTGAAATCTCTACATAGAAGGGCCCGCAGTCTCTGAATGTATTTCCTGCCACCATCACTCCCCCTAAGCATTACCGATTACGCTTCCTTACTTTCACAGCTGAGCTTCCTGTGTAATGCAAGTAGCTGTGATAAGAGCTATGCTGCAGTGAAAAGATTACAGTGGCGCAGGTTGAACACTGGCTCCAAGACAATCCCTTTGGCATCAACAGGATGTCCATGTGGATATCATGCTGACAGTGGCTTCCGTGCAAGACAGTCTCATTGTAAAAGCGCTCCCTGCTTTCTTTTATGCGCCTCTAAGGACTTCCACATTCCTTAATGTTAAACACGCAGGGAACCAAATGACAAGACATCAATTGCAAAGCATTTTAGCGAATGATTAAAGCCAGAAACGCTAACGGAGGGAAATATGAACATCACTTACAATGAAAAAAACACGCTCGCCTAACAAGGATACGTTCATAGAAGATAGATCACAAGTCTGCTTCTCTTTTATATTCTGAGAAGCTAAACCTTGAGAGTTGGACTAGCTGGAAATTACCCAGATGTAGCCAGGGCTTTAAGTGGGGTAAGAAATCGAGGGGGGCCCTCATTTGGGGGGCGTGGCTTGTGGGATGGGCGTGGCCTAAAAAAGTATGCAAACCGTAAGGTATGCACATTTATGTGTGTACGTTACTATGGTTTGTGTACTATGCAAGCCATCTTTTCTAAAGATAGAATTATGTAACATATTTCTATGTTTATAAAAGATGGCTTGCAAAGTACACAAACCATAGTAAGGTACGCACATAAATATATAACATTTATATATATTTGTGTGCATACCTTACGGTTTGCGTAGTTTTCAGGCCATCTTTTTAAACATTTCGGGGTTTATAAAAGAGGGCTTGAAAAGTACACAATTCAAGCCATCTTTTATAAACCTCGAAATATGTTGGGGAATCCCCAGGTTCGCTGAGAGTTAAAGACACCTCGGCGACCTGGGGAAACAAAGGGACAGTAACTGCCTCTGGTGATCCATCCCGCAAGGGGTCACCAGAGGCAGTTACTATGGCTGACGGAAGTGGCAGCCAGTCACCGCGTCGCTGTGGCTGGCTGCCAGCTGTGACTAGCTGCCACTTCTGTCAGCTTGCCTGACTTCATGGCGGGCGCATCTCCCGTCGCGGCTGCGGCGGGTTAATGTGTCCCGCCAATGTTGCGGTGGGACCAGGGGGCCACAACAGGGCCCCGGCTCAGCCCCACTTGTTGGAGACTGCCGGGGCACGACCCGGCAGGCCCCGGCCCATTTAAAGCAATGGAGGTAGCTCCATGTGCATGACTTTCAGATATGACAAGATTTAAATATGTATGTATGTAGGTGATTTATATAGCGCAAACCTAGCTAGAAAGCAATTTGAGAGAAGAAAGCTACAGGTCTCAGAAAAAGAAAAAAAAAACACAGGACCGGATGACATTCTCGTGCATGCCGAGGGGAAATTTGAGAGATCTGCACGATCTCAGTGCAAGCATTGTTCTTATTCCTGTGAGGTTGGTATAATATTTTAAGCAATAGTGTGGCACCTCTACTGAGAACCAATATGGTTCAAATAACCTGTTCTATGAGATTTCTTCCTCTCCGGGGCATCAACAACCACGTTTTAGCTCACTGACCCTTTACAAGGGAGAAATATCTATTTGCATATTAGTCTGGTCCCACCCACACAGACAGTCTAGCACCGAAACATAGCTTTCAACCATTTGTGTAGAAAAGGCGAGTGAAAACACCCGATTTTGTTTTTGCGGGTGAGAGCCTATTGAAATGAATAGGCGTGCAGGAGGCTTGGCGGGTGAGTCAGCGTTTTACAAGGCGGGTGACACCCGCCAAAAGCGTGCGAGTTGAGAGCTATGCCGAAATGCTAGTCAATTCTCCTCTGAACAAGAGTACAATCAGCAACCCCAAACACGTGTTTCAGCATTGTTGGGCCTCCTCAGTAAGGTGAAGCAGAGCCTCTAGAAGGCACAGGGAGCAAGGACTCCATATCTGGTTTATCCCGGGTTACATAGAGTTAAACCTGCATAGCACACACATGGGTGCCAAGGTTTTGTTTGAATTCAGGAAAAATGAAATCTTACACTGCTGCCCGCACTGCCCAGTAATTCAGAAGTCCGTTTTCCTTGTTGATGACCCTGACGTCATCAACAAGGAAAAGACATTTTAAAAATACAGTGCAGCGTCAGCAGCAGCATTAGAATTCGTTTTAAAAAAAAAAAATCGAATGTACCCTTGGCACCTGCATGTGATCTTCACAGGTGATGGTGGAGCGAGGAAGGGGAGCAGGCTCAGCAGTACTCAGGCTGTTTGGAAACCAGGCTTATTCCAGTGAATACAGGCCGAGCTCTAAGCTTCCGGATTGGCTAGTGCCCCATTCCAGGGTGCTAATATTTGGTATTGTTTGTAGGTTGGATTGTAGTAAAATACAGGGGGTTGTCAGGGCCACTGCCAAATTGAATGCAAAATCTCCAGTAAAATCAACTTTCAACCTTGGCATCTCTGCTAAATGGGAATATACATGGGAATGCCAATTCTTCTGTACAGGGACATAGGAGGAAGCTGTTTTAGAGAAGGCTGCCCTTCACCATGGGCCCTGATACCATGGGAGTATGGCTCTATTAGTCATTTTTCATTGCACACTTCTGAAGGGTGCCACAGAAAATAGCTTTTAACATGTGTGCTAGACATGTAACTTGCATAGGAATAATTCCAGTCCTGCCAATCACTAGTAGCATCCATCAGCTATCCGCCAGGCCCTCTTTCCAGGCAACATCGCCAACTCTTTGAAGCTCATCTCACGCAAATACAATGTCTTCCATCTACGCAAACACATACAGACCAAAATTAGGTGCATTATTAGTCTTCTTCGCCCATGAACATTTAAATGGGGATGGCAGAAAAAAAGGGGGAACATTCTTTTTTTTTTTTTTTTTCCAAGATAGACATTTATTTCTGTAAGAAATACAAATAACTCATGAACAGTTAAACGGATGAATATCAATGGCAACTTTTTAGTGCTGTCTCACTCCATCTATTCCTTACACAGAACAAAACTCAATCTACTGAAGTGCAACTAAGTTATACTGTAAAAATAGTCCCAATATTTGGAGCTCCGAATAAACCTGAAATACGCAGTTTGCATTGCCATTTTATTTACAGACTTACAAAAATTTAGAAAAATATGTTTAACAACTCTATTTTTCCTAATATATCAGTGTTTGCGTTATATGACATGGTTACTCAAATGCTTTCAATTGTTAGCACGATATGAGACTCAAGTTATGCTTAGTTACAAAGGCGACTATAAAAAGTGCTTCATAATCAATTAGACTGCAGTTCTATAAACATAACTGTAGATCTAAGCACTTTAAAATATACTGCCAGTCATGTAAACTTAATGTGTGGCATTTAGTGATTTCTTACACATTTTCAATTGTCAGTTATATCCTAAATGTTTAAATTTCTTTGAGGATTATTCAGTGTTATGACAAATTTTGTTTTAAAAAGCCAAATTGCCACTGTTTATTTGAATTTGTTGTCCCCGTTCTCCCTATGACAACTTTCAAGTTCTTTTTCAACTTTAAGTTACTTACATTTTTCTCTTAACCTCTGTTCATTCCTTTTGTGTTTTCTATTTGCTTCCCAGTGTTTTATGTAAGATGAATCCTTGTTAACCATTCATTTTTCTAACTGCCCCTTATTCCTTTTTATCCATAAATAACTAATCTGTACACTTCCTGCCAAATGTCCCCCCCAGCCTCAATCCTACCCTCTATCCTTCAATATTAAATTGACAATTTCCGAGGCCATTTCTTCGAGTACAAAAACTAAACCAGTCCTTTCTTAAATTTACTTACCATTTCTTGTTCCCGTATCGTCAACCTTATAATTTACCAACATGTCAATAATCCACATTAGTAACTTTAAAAATTTGCCAAAATTCTTTCTACCTTTCTAGTCTAAAACTATTTTTATAAAATACTTAAACATATTTGCATGTTCCTTTAAGAAATTGATGGCTGATGCATCCATTTCTCCATATTAACATATTGAGTATGCCAAGTACAATTCTTAAACTGGAAATATTTAAGTCAGAGAGGAGTCATTACAATTACAGTTAGGCGTAGTTGGAAACAATGTATCTGATGAAAACTGAGTGATGCCAAAAGAACATTGTCAACTGAATTCACAACTTTTTTTTAAAAGAAATGCACATTCAATGCATAGATTTATTTAGACAATTTATTGCAAAGATATTTTCATTTTGTTCAAAAATAAATCAACTTTTAATTACCCATTTTATAATAATGTACAAATATATATAGCCAATATAGAAAATATTCCTGTATACCATTGAATTAGAAAAAGAACAAACTTTATTTTAGAATTAAGTATATACAAGTGAGCCGGAAACTCAAGCATATTATCTTTTTCATAACTTAAAAATTAACCATAATGCATTGCTCCTTAGAGAAAATCAGCAATTGTTAGATAAGTCAGCGTAAGAAAGGAGCCAACTGTAGATTAGACCTCTATGGCTGCTATGTAATGTCAGTTTTAAACAGATTTAGTGTAACAAATTTGGAAATCTAAAATGTGTCATTTGTTGGTGAATGGTAAACTCAAGGCATCCATTAAAATGCACATTGTTATCAAAGGGTAGACAAGCAATTATTTGGACCTTGTGAATCTAACAAAAAGGACCGAAAAAGAACCTAAGCAGCAATGCAAGGTGGGCAGTTACTAAGTTATTAATGAAATATAAGTACATTGAATTTTGCTTCAGCATGACACCTCCATGGATTTTGAAGCAGAATTGCTGCCAGAGTTGGGAGTGATGTTGAGGTTTGAGTTTGTACGACTTCTATTTCCATCAGCAGTATGGGTTCTGCTTCGGTTGCCTTCGCCAGTGTGAGAACAACTTCTTGTGCCCTCTCCAGTTTGTGGTCGACATCTGTTACCTTCCATGGATGTTACACTAGATCCAGATGCAGTGCGTGATCTCATAAATCGGGTCATACTGGCAGCAGGCATGTATCCCATGCCTTGCACAAAATATTTGAATGCTTCTGCAAGTTTTGCTGGCTGGACAACTTGAGGGAATCCACCACAATCCGACATCTTAAGAAGTGTAGTCTTTGTAGGGTCCAACTTTGAGTTGCATTCAACCACAGCATCCACAGCAGGTGAATCGTCACCAACGACTAGCAAAGATGGGCACTTCAGAGTATTACTAGGTGCTCCTGGGAAAGGACGCTCAATTTCAAGATCTCTTCGGCTGTTATATGACTTGACAAAAAGTTGTAGATTGTCCCTGTTTATATCATGCAAAATATGTTGCCGATAGGTCTGGATCAGATCATGGTTGTTTTGAACCTCCTCCTTTGAAAAGAGATGCGAGATGACCATATCTGGAAGTGCATGTGTCCATCCAGAAATTTTGGTTGCTGCCCAGTCCATCCAACCCTCAGCGCAAGGGTTAATATTGATGAGAACAAGTCCTTCCACCATTGTTGGATGATTAAGAGCAAATCTAGTTAGGATGTAAGCACCAGCTCCAATCCCCATTCCAATAATACTCTTGAGGCCAAGTTGTTGAATGACTCCTGGAAGCATTTCAGCCAGCTGATCCATAGAAAGGTAGACATATCCATCTGGGAAAGATGGTGCTCCCTCATGTTGACCAGGTGCATCCACGTGACAAACTGAAAAATGCTGTGTGATTTCCTGCATTTCTTCAAAATTGAAGAGTGGGTTGAAACAGGTTTTATGATTTAGTCCAATATCATGGTATGTTAGGATCACAGGTCGGGTTCCCTTTGGAGTGCCGCACATTGTAACACAGATGATTCCATGTGCAGTCTCAATATCTTGCTCCTTAATTTTAAGCTCTGGATAGACAACACGGATTCCCTTTTCCACTATGAGAGGTTTAACCTCTGAAAGATTAACGCCCTGCAGTAAATTGGACATTCTGGATATTGCAGTTCTCTGGCTAGCTAGAGAGGCTTCACACCCATGGGCCGCAGGGACCTCTGTGCGATGGTCTGCAGAGTCTCCAAACCCAGAGTATGCAGAGCATGCGGCCTCGGGGGATGCTGCCACTTTTGTGGCAAGACCTGCTGTCCCTTGGAATGTGGCCTCCCCGGATGCCTCTGCTCCAGAGGGCCTGGGTCGCTCAGGGTCCATGGGGGCGCCCTCGGCGTCACAGAGCAGTGGCTGGGACAACGTGGCCATTCTCAGCCGGAGGAGAGGGCGGTCAGTAATCGGGAATATTCTGAATTGAACCAATCACAGGAGCTGCCAGCATCACAAATGTTTCTGCAGAGACAGAGTGGACAGTTATACTATAGTTAGAAAGGTCTCTTTGGGGGGGTGTGGCCAGCGACCAAGCAGGATGGTCATTTGATCCGTGAGGGCATTAGACGGAGCGACTCAAAAGGCCTTTTCTAAATAAATAAGGACATTATGTTACTTCAATCTCCCCATTATCTTAATATCTGAAGCAACGGTACCTTTGGTGTGAGTTTCGATGGCCTCCATGGTTCTACACGAACACCCGTTCTTTACCACACCCATTGTGTGAGGCAGCCTCGCTGCTAAAGCAGGGCTGTTTTCGAATGGAGGCACACTTCTGAATGCTTCTTTTTGGTCCGGAGGCCAGCGCAGCGTTCAACTCTGCAAGATATTCATTGAAATTTGAAGGATAAGCCTCTTTTGCTGCTTTGCTTTTCCGTGTGCACGACTGATGTGTGGCCGCTTCCTCTGAAGCAGTGATGCAGAATGAAGCGTAACACAAGGCCATGGTCTCTCACTCACAAAGGCCTACTCGTTACTGACATGCAGTTTCCTTCACTGATATTGCCACCTACATCACCATAACTTCTAAGTGCATTCAATGCTTATATTTTCTTGTGTAAAGAACCCTCCACTCACAGAAATCCCTGCTTACAGACTCCCTAGCCCCATCTTGGGTTCAATGAGACTACATAGACTCTCTTCACGCTCACACCTACGGTCAAATAAATTACCCACCCTCACGGCCACCAACCACATCACACCACTCCCACACACACCAAATGTCTCTAAACCCCAAAAAGCCGCCTCCAGCAAGGCCTCTGCCAGCATTAATGCAACTACACTAAAAGGGGCACTCATTAATGCTAGATCTATCACCACGCACGTCCTGGATATTGCAGACGTTATCTCATCCATTGACCTTGACTTCTAAGCAGTTACAGAAACCTGGCTACACTCAGCCTCAGGCCCACAACTCTCCTTAGCCATCCCAGAGGGGTACACCATCTTTAGAAAAGATAGAGATACATCAAGTGGAGGCGGCATAGCCGTACTTGCTAAAGAGACACTAAATATAAGGATATCCTCCAATCTCCCCTTCAGGGCAGGTGAAATCATCACCTTAAAAATATCCCTTATGATGCGCGAGCCGCGCATGATGAGCTAATCGTCTCGGGCTCCCAGCGGCCGCGGAATATATCCTGTAATTATTCCGTACATCGGAACCACCCGATCCCAAGTCACAGCACCCCGGTGGCGGACATCCCCAGGCAACAATAGCTCCGGCATGGGGTGAAATTGGTCTCGGAAAGGCAAAGAACGCGACCCCGGAGTCGCTGGGGCGAGACTTGCCGCCATTGCAGCGCGGCTACAGAGCGGCCGCTCCGCCCCTCCCCCCTCTGAGCCATCGAGGTGCGGGCACTTCATAGAAGGCAGAAGACGGCCCCGAACCAACACTTACAGACTGCAGCCCGGAGCCCCTCTCTCTCCGAGCCACGCAAGACAGCCAGACGCCTACCCACGCTGCCGGGCCGGGCCGGACAGGGCGGCATAGGAGAGGAAGAGGACGGGGGACGAGACACGGAGCTGAGATCTCTCCGCCCCTCCCCCCCGCCACTGGGGAGACAGCAGCGTCCGGGGTTGAGCCGCGACGCAGACACGGGCAGCACGTTGTCGCGCTCCCCCAACAATACCGACAAGGTACGTGGAACCTCTTCCCCCCCCCAACGAACCGAGGGACGACGTCCCGCACGAAGGAAGGGGCACAGCCCCCCCCTCCCACGACAACAACGGAGATGAGTGAAGGGGATTGAAGGCGCTCTCCGCCCCCACCTCTAGGAGCACCCTGTACTGGTGACTGGGCGCATAACCTCACCCCCACACTGCGAAAGGGCTTCAAAGGCCCGGAAGACTGGCCACAAAGCAGCAACATTGGGACACGATTGTTGGGGGCACGAAGGCCCCTGTTGCAGGACCCATAGCCCCATTGGCAAAAAGTTTCTGGACACACACCCCACAAGGGGGAACAACTCCCGGAAGAGACGAGCATTGGGGCAACCCCCCTCCCCCGCCCCCCGCCGCAGATCAAGGGCCTCGGGCACCATTACCATTGGGAGACCGGGCCATCACCCTATAACCAGGTTCCTGGGAGGATAATACTCCTACAGAAGTGCACACGGTGGGGTGTGCGTGACTGGCACCGGAGACAGCGCCCCTCTGCGCTTCAATCCACTCAGGAACAATACACATTCGAGACGGTGGGCATGGTCCTCACGTGTATGCCCCTACCAGTGTTTCGAAACAGAGACAGAGTGGCAAAAGATAGACGACCGGCGAGCCCACCCCGACTTGGTGCCCTCGGCGATCCTCACATAAAACACCAGCTCGGCCATGGGCAAAGACAAGGTCAAGCGACAAACCCTGCAGAGTAAAATGGACCTTTACACAGTAGAGGCCCCCTCCCGCCAGGAGACACAAAACCCGGCGGAAGCAGGCAACATGGAAGGAACTCAGGACCCCCAACTCTCCCTCAATGACTTAATGAAGGCAATTGGGGACTCGAGAACCTCGCTGGAACTTAAAATAGGAGGTGTCTCCACGGAAGTATCTCTCCTTCGCCAGGATCTCCGCAACCTGTCGTCCAGGGTCGGAGAAGCGGAACAAAGGGTGTCGGATACAGAAGATAATGTCCGCCAGCTGGAACAACAACTAGCCATAATCGCCCAGAAAGTTAACCAACTTGAATACCGGGCCGAAGACAGTGAGGGCAGAGCACGCCGCAACAACCTCAGGATTCTCGGGATCCCGGAAAGAGAGGAAGGCCCTAGTGCTGAACTTTACCTGGAGGACTGGCTACCTCATGTCTTTGCCCCCAAGAAATTGTCAAAATTCTTCTCTATCGAGAGAGCACATAGGGTATTCACTGGGAGACCCACCCCAGGAGCCCCGCCTAGAACAATAATAGCACGCCTCCTCAACTACCGGGACCGAGACGCTATCCTGCAGATGGCACGGGCCTCCGGCCCAATCACATACAACGGCTATAGAGTGGGGTTTTTCCCGGACTATACCAAAGAGGTCCAGAAGGCCCGCCAGTCATACGACTCTGTCAAGAAGAAACTTCACTCCTTGTCAATTAAGTTTGCTCTCTTCTTCCCGGCGATACTCAAGGTCCACCACGAGGGCACGACCCATTTATTCCACAATCTCAAAGAAGCATGGGACTGGCTTGAAACACAGATCCTCAATGGGCCCATGACCCGACGCTCGCCCTCCGGACCGCCTACGCGCAAACCCGGGCCTGGGCTGCGCTCGCCACCCTTCACCCGGACAGACTCGGAAACCGCATCGCCACAGCATCCCAACCAAAACACCACTGAGAACGGATGAGGTCTGGGCACCATAGAACCAAACTGGCTACGTGACAACACGGAAACTACATCATCGCGGCCGCCACCGTTCAGGTACCGCAGTCTCCACAAGGCCTACCACCCTAGGTTGGGTCATCCCGACGCAGTTCAAGTTCACCAAGTTATAAGTTCAATGTTTGGGCGACAGGTGCTCCCAGTTGGGGGGGGGGGGAGAGTACAGGGTGGGGGGAGTTTTGGGGAACCAAGGAAACGGAATCATGAGAAAAGAAAGATGGAAACCAACATGAACAGACAGGGCAAACAAATACTGTTCCGGACCAGGACCAGAGACACAAGTGTCTACCAGTGCGAAGCGGCCCCCGGATGTCCCCCCCCCCGGGAAGAAAACGATACACGTCCCCGTGGGGAAAAAGGCAACGGCCACTAATCCTCCCTGCTGCCACGCCAAATAGACTCACGCAGACAGGATGAACTCCAACAAGCTGACAATACTGTCCTGGAACATCAATGGCCTCGGCTCTAGCATAAAGCGGAGACTGGTGCTCAAGTACCTAAACCGACACTCCCCGGACATTGCCCTCTTAAACGAAATGCACTTGATAGGCACAAACACCAACTTTTTCAAAAGGTCCAACTACTCGAATGTCTATCATGCCGGATTCACGAAAGGAGCCAGGGGCACAATGATTCTCGTTCACAAGAGAATCCCTCTCCAGGTTAGAAAGATCAGGGCGGACCCCCGGGGTCGCTATGTTTTGATGCTAGCGGACATCTGGGGAGAGAAATGGGGCCTGGCAGCAATCTATGCCCCCCCCAAGCTGACGAAAGAACTGCTCGCCGAGCTTCAGAGCTTGCTCCTGGAGGAGGAGGCTGATGTGTGGGTGCTCGGAGGGGACTTTAACGAAGTAATGGACATCACAGTCGACAGAACCTATAGGCGAGCTGGAAAAGGTCCCATCTCCACGCCGCTCGCCAGGTTCGCTGAGGCTTCAGGAATGGTGGACGCGTGGCGCACACTTCATGGAGACGAGGCAAGGTTCTGTAAAGCTCACCTGGTTCCCACGGGGGCGCTGGTCTAGTCTGGATTGCTGTGGCCTCTTCTAGCGTGATGCGCAGGACCCGGAACACCGATTGGACAGGACCTCCAAATCGTGCTTGCCTGGCCCATAGGAATATCCTTCTGCAGATGAGAAAGGGGATTAACAGTCTGCAGAATAGTGTGCTAGCTCCCCCCTTTCCCCCTTCGTTCCTCTCTAACTTCCTCCAAACCCCGGTTTAAGCTCACCTTATGGTTTGGAAGGATGAACTCTCCATCCTGCTTCTGGTGCAGGGGCGCGCGTTCGTCCAGTTGCTTCACTGGTTTTCAGAATGGCGCTGGCAAAATCCACTTGACTTTCCTGAGCGATGCGCCGTAAGTATGAAAGTTCAAAGTTCAAGTGAGGCCCCGTTTATGTTGTCTTTCTAACCTGTGATCTGTCCTTTATTTCAGGTGCAGAATGAAGGCGATGCGTCGAGGGGTTAAACTGCCGAGGTGAGTAGTGATGAGGGCGATCCCTCTAAATGTCCTTATCATTCCCCAGAAATGTCTCTTGTCCTTTCCCCATAGGGGCCGGGGTACGGTACCTGCCAACGGGCGGCGCCGACCCGAAATGTGGAAGAAAAGCCGGTAAGTATTATGGCTGTTAATCAGGCTTTCCTTCTGTGTTCCTTCTGCTCACCTTTTGTTTCTTCCTCTCTCCCCTAGGTGCAGAGATGTGGCGTCCGATGCTGACAGCCGCGATGGAGCCGGGAGATGTCTCGAGGACAGGTGAGTGAAGCGTGGCGCTGCAGCGAGCAACGCGATGCTTTTAAATGGAAGTCTTTCTTCAGGGATGCTGGCAAGAAGATTCCGGATGCAGGTAAGAAGTTTGAAATAGTCCTTGGTTTTCACCTTTCTCTTCTCTTCCTTCCTTGCAGGTCTTCCAGGTTCGAGGCGGCCGTGGCTGGAGTCCAGGAGCAGGAGCAGACACGGTGAGCGTTAAGCTGCAGGAAGCAGAACAGCGCGAAGCATGAGCTGCTGTCTGGGCGTGGCTTAAATAGCCTCCAAAGAAGTCCCAGGTATGTATCCTTCCCCAACTAGGTATGTATCCTTCCCTGGCCACGCCCGAGTGAAAAAATAGTCCCTATGAAAAAATAGTCCCTTTCAGGTCTCAGGGAGGCCTGAAGCGTGCAGCATGGTCTGCATCAGGTAAGTGAACAAAACACCTCCCTTTATGAGCCTGACGCCTATGGCGCCAGGACTGATGTCCAACATGAGCCTGGCTCCAGAGGCGCCAGGACTGAGTCCAAAGAGCCCCTATAAGGGGCCGCTGGGCTTTTACCCGAGGGCATGATGCCTGCTTCTAGGGGTGCTGGGCCTGGCCTGGTGCTCCGGGGGTAGGCATCATGACAGCACTCCCCCCCCAAGGCCCCTCCCAAGGTCGTTCCTTCTGGAGGTTACGGTTTGTTTGGGAAATTCCGATGGAACCTTTTTACCAGCCGAGGTGCATGTACGTGATCACTGGGTTCCCAAGACCTTTCCTGAGGCCCGTACCCTTTCCAATCAATTAGATAGAAAAGTTTTGATTTTGAGATCTTAGAATCCAAAATGTTCTTCACCTCGAATTCAGGCTCCCCATCTATCTGAATCGGTTCTGGTGGCTTTGTTAATCTGGTTCCTGGGTGCACTGGTTTCAAAAGTGACACATGAAAAACAGGGTGAATCCGCATGTTAGCTGGTAGATCGAGCTTGACTGACACTGGGTTGATTATAGCTTTGATCGAGTAAGGGCCCAAATACCTTGGATTAAAAGTTCGAGGCCCCTTTAGTGATAGGTGTTTGGTAGCCAACCATACTTGATCCCCTATTTGGTATGGAGGTGCCTCTCTTCGATGCAGATCCGCATTCTTTTTGTATTTCCCTTTCGCATGTTGCAAATGTGCAGTTGCATCCTTGAAGGCTTGAGTAATCGTAGAATGCAAATGGTCCACTGCGGGCATTTCAAGGCTGAGAGGTGAGTCCAAGTCTGAAGTACGAGGGTGATGTGCATGTAGGGTATAAAAGGGGCTCTGACCAGTTCCAGAGTGTATCGAGTTATTGTATGCATATTCAGCCACCCATAAAATGTCCTTCCAATTACCCTCCGATTGGTGCAACATACATCATAGATATTGTTCAAGGGTCTGGTTCGTTCTCTCCGTCTGACCATCGGTCTGTGGGTGGTGGCTGGTCGAGAGTCTTACGTCGATTTGTGCCAGTTGACAACACTTTTTCCAAAAATGAGAAATAAACTGGCTTCCCCGATCGGAGACCAGTATGGACGGGAATCCATGCAAACGGATGATATTTTCGAGGAATTCCTTGGCAAGAACAAAGGCTGAAGGTAATCCTTTCAACGGAATAAAGTGGGCCATTTTGGAAAATAAATCCACCACGACCAGAATAGTATTGTAACCATTACAAGAGGGCAGGTCCGTGATAAAATCTAGTGACAGGGTGTGCCAAGGTGCTGGTGGAATGTCTAAGGGCTGAAGAAGACCGGCGGGTCTTGTCTTTTGACCTTTGTTTTGGGCACAAACTCCACAGGACATCACGAAAGATTTAATATCCTTTCGCCAGGAAGGCCACCAGAATTGTCGTTTAACCTTTTCCTCTGTTTTGGCAATGCCAGGATGTCCTTCCATCAGGGTATCATGATGACGGGAAATAACCAGTTGTTGCAATTCCTTTTCTGGCAAAAATAAGCGTCCTTGGAAGTAAGGTAAGCCATCCTTGACTGAAAAGTTAGACCCCCTTTTGATCCAATCCTGCAAGGCTGAAGAGTCCAGGAATTGTTTCACTCGTGCTTGAATGTCTTCAAGGGTTTGTAAAGTGGTTATCGCCAAAATTCTTTGTTCGGGAATTATCGGCACAGGTTCTGAGTTTGTGTCTATTTCTTCCATTCCAATTCGGGATAGAGCGTCCGCCTTACCATTCTTATAGCCGGGGCGGTAGGTGATTACAAAATCGAACTCACCAAAGAACAAAGCCCAACGGAGCTGTCGAGACGATTGAGCCTTGGCAGTTTTTAAATATTGTAAATTTCGGTGATCAGTGATCACGGTGATGGTATGCCGGGCGCAGAGGAGATAATGCCGCCAAGCCTTAAAGGCGGACTTAATGGCTAATAGTTCCTTATCGGTGATCGCATAATTTATCTCCGGCGGCGAGAACTTTCTGGACCAAAATGCTACGGGGTGCAGTTGGTTGGTTTCAGGGTCTCTCTGAGACAGGACAGCTCCCATGGCTAAGCTGGACGTGTCGGTTTCGACTGTATATGGGAGATCAGGACGCGGGTGCTTCAAAATAGGTGCGGACGTGAACTTAGCTTTCAACTCCTGAAAGGCCTGTTCGGCTTCCTCGGTCCATTCAAAACGTTTATTTTTTCGCAAGAGTGCAGTGATGGGTTGCACCACACGTGAAAACTCCGGGATAAACCTGCGATAAAAGTTGGCAAAACCAAGCATGCTTTGGACACCTTTCACCGAACTAGGTGATGGCCATTTGAGGATGGCATCCACTTTCCGTGAATCCATTCGGACCCCTTTAGGTGTCAGGATGAATCCGAGAAACTCAACCTCGGTGGTATGGAAAACACATTTTTCCAGCTTGGCAAACAGTTTGTGCTGGCACAGTTTCTCTAGGACGGCCCTGACATGCTTTCTGTGATCAGATTCCGAAGAGGAGTACACAAGAATGTCATCGATATACACGACAACACAGACATCGATGAGTTCCCGAAGGACATCGTTCATGAAGAATTGGAAGGCTGCAGGCGCGTTGCACAACCCGAAAGGCATCACCTGGTATTCGAATAGTCCATATTTTGTACGGAAGGCCGTTTTCCATTCGTCGCCTTCTTTCACTAGTACCAGATGATAAGCCCCCCCGGAGATCTAACTTGGTGTATACGCAAGCGTCCTTCACCTGGTCAAGGAGTTCAGGGATCAGAGGCAGAGGGTAACGATTTTTAACAGTTATCTGGTTCAATGCGCGGTAATCGATACAAGTTCTAAGGTCGCCTTCTTTTTTAGGCACGAAGAACAAAGCTGAGGATGCCGGGGACTTTGACGGGCGAATGAAACCATTGGCGAGGTATTGATCTAAATATTGTCTCAAATGCAGATTCTCTTGTTCAGTAAGGGCGTAAATCCTGCTACAAGGGGGTTGTGCACCGGGCACCAGATCGATTTGGCAATCGTACGATCTGTGGGGAGGTAACGTGTTGGCCTGTTCCTTTTGGAAGACGTCCTGAAAGTCTTGGTACTCTGGAGGTAGTTGCACGGGGACAGAGGTTACTGATGCTAGATTAATCTTTGGATTTTCTGGGTAGCAGGTTTGTGCACAATCCGGGAAGGTTATTCTCTTCGCTCGCCAATCAATTCGAGGATTATGTGTCTCTAACCAAGGGATTCCGAAAATAAGCTGAAACTGTGGAGCCTTGATTACATCAAACACAACTGCCTCCCGATGGCCATCCGGACCTACAAGTGTCACCTCATCTGTGGAATGTGTTACCGGTACAGAGGCAATTTTGGTTCCATCTACTGTGGTGATGACATCTTTGTTGGTTTTAGGATGTAGAGGGAGGTTTATCCTAGAGACCAATTCTCGATCCACATAGTTTCCTATAGCCCCGCTATCGATGTATGCCTTTATAGCATGCAACCGTTTAGGCTGTTCCGGATCTACGAGGACCATTGGCACAATGAAATGCGAGGTCTGAGAGTTAGTTTTCAAGCTCGGCAAGCGGACCTCTACGCTTGCCGGGCGTGGTCGTTTCCCGATACACAGTTTCCATGGATTTTATCAGCGGCTCCTACCACCTTCTTGGGCGGCTTAACCGGGCAATCTCGTAGAAAGTGTCCAGAGGACCCACAATAAAGGCATAATTGCATCTGTCGTCTTCTTTCCCGTTCTTTTTGAGTTAGGGGTCCTTTAACCCCTCCGATTTGCATAGGCTCCGAGCCATCAGCCCCCTTGGGGTTAGCGTGGGTCTTGGCCAACACCCGGGTTTCAAACTTGGACCGATCTGCTTTTCTGTTTTGCAGCCTGTGATCCAATTGGACCACTAAGTCTATATATTCAGTGCATTCTTGGGGCGGATTTACAACTTGTGCCAGGACATCTTTAAGTTCTCCGCATAGACCTCGATAGAATAACGTGATTCTTTTATCCTCTGGCCAACCAGTTTCCACAATTAGTCTATTGAAGGTTGCAATGTAGGATAGAAGGTCTTGATTGCCCTGTCGCAGAGATAGAAGTTCGACATCCAAAGCCTGTCCCTGGGAGTGTCGAGCAAATAACCTTTCCATGCTTGTTTGAAATCCTTGAAAATCACCAAGAATCGGGTCATCTTGAGTTACCAGTGGGGCTGACCAATCGGCAGCACAGCCGCTGAGATATGACAACACAAAGGCTACCTTGGTCTGATCATTAGGGAAGGCCCCAGGTCTGCATAGGAAGTGCAAACGACACTGATTCATGAATACGGCGAATCGTTTGGGGTCCCCAGCAAAGCGTTCAGGTGGGGCCAGCGGCATGTTTCCAGGTAGATTAATCTGCACCGGGTTACTGGAAACCACAGGAGCGGGGTTCCCCCCGGAACCGGGTAAAGCAGTTTGTCCAGCTTGACCTTGCAAAAGCTGTCTAGCCAGGTCATCAGCATATCCTTTATTACAATCACTTCCCTCCTGAGGGCACTAGTCTCTTGACGAGCGGCGTGTACTTCGGCCCGTAATTCCCCCAGTAATTGGGCCAACTGGTCAGTTTCGGAAGTTTCCATAGCGCCTGGGTGGGAATTTGTAGGAAGGCTTCGCGTTCTGTAACGCTCACCTGGTTCCCACGGGGGCGCTGGTCTAGTCTGGATTGCTGTGGCCTCTTCTAGCGTGATGCGCAGGACCCGGAACACCGATTGGACAGGACCTCCAAATCGTGCTTGCCTGGCCCGTAGGAATATCCTTCTGCAGATGAGAAAGGGGATTAACAGTCTGCAGAATAGTGTGCTAGCTCCCCCCTTTCCCCCTTCGTTCCTCTCTAACTTCCTCCAAACCCCGGTTTAAGCTCACCTTATGGTTTGGAAGGATGAACTCTCCATCCTGCTTCTGGTGCAGGGGCGCGCGTTCGTCCAGTTACTTCACTGGTTTTCAGAATGGCGCTGGCAAAATCCACTTGACTTTCCTGAGCGATGCGCCGTAAGTATGAAAGTTCAAAGTTCAAGTGAGGCCCCGTTTATGTTGTCTTTCTAACCTGTGATCTGTCCTTTATTTCAGGTGCAGAATGAAGGCGATGCGTCGAGGGGTTAAACTGCCAAGGTGAGTAGTGATGAGGGCGATCCCTCTAAATGTCCTTATCATTCCCCAGAAATGTCTCTTGTCCTTTCCCCATAGGGTACGGTACCTGTCAACGGGCGGCGCCGACCCGAAATGTGGAAGAAAAGCCGGTAAGTATTATGGCTGTTAATCAGGCTTTCCTTCTGTGTTCCTTCTGCTCACCTTTTGTTTCTTCCTCTCTCCCCTAGGTGCAGAGATGTGGCGTCCGATGCTGACAGCCGCGATGGAGCCGGGAGATGTCTCGAGGACAGGTGAGTGAAGCGTGGCGCTGCAGCGAGCAACGCAATGCTTTTAAATGGAAGTCTTTCTTCAGGGATGCTGGCGAGAAGATTCCGGATGCAGGTAAGAAGTTTGAAATAGTCCTTGGTTTTGTCCTTTCTCTTCTCTTCCTTCCTTGCAGGTCTTCCAGGTTCGAGGCGGCCGTGGCTGGAGTCCAGGAGCGGGAGCAGACACGGTGAGCGTTAAGCTGCAGGAAGCAGAACAACGCGAAGCATGAGCTGCTGTCTGGGCGTGGCTTAAATAGCCTCCAAAGAAGTCCCAGGTATGTATCCTTCCCCAACTAGGTATGTATCCTTCCCTGGCCACGCCCGAGTGAAAAAATAGTCCCTATGAAAAAATAGTCCCTTTCAGGTCTCAGGGAGGCCTGAAGCGTGCAGCATGGTCTGCATCAGGTAAGTGCACAAAACACCTCCCTTTATGAGCCTGGCGCCTATGGCGCCAGGACTGATGTCCAACATGAGCCTGGCGCCAAAGGCGCCAGGACTGAGTCCAAAGAGCCCCTATAATGGGCCGCTGGGCTTTTACCCGAGGGCATGACGCCTGCTTCCGGGGGTGCTGGGCCTGGCCTGGTGCTCCGGGGGTAGGCATCATGACAGGTTCTCCTTCTACTCTGGTGTGCACAAATCATTCTCCAGGATCGACTACGCCTTCGTCCCCCGCAACATGACCCACAGGCTTCTCAACGCTGCATTCCTCGCGAGAGGAATTTCGACCACTCCCCGCTTCTTTTAACTCTCAAAAAATCCTCCTGTCGCCCGGATCGTAATTGGCGCCTAAATACATACCATCTCCGTCTCCCTGAAATTGCGGAGGAGCCAGAAAAGAGGACAACGGAATACTTCGAAATTAATGAGGGCTCGGTGGACTGCCCGATCTCGATCTGGGAGGCATACAAAACAGTCCTACGAGGGGAGGTTATTTCCACGGTTTCCGCCTACCAACAACGCCAAGTCCAGAAGATCAGGGAAGCAGAAACACGCGTCCTGGAGTGTGAGCGACAAATCCTTATACAAAACACCCAAGAAACAAAGGAAGCGATGCTCACGGCGCAGGACGCCCTCAGTAACCTGTCCCTAGACAACGCACGAACTGCCCACCAATTAGTCCGGAGCCAAATATACGAAGGGGGCGACAAAGCTAACAAGACTCTGGCCTGGTTGGAGGGACGCGAGCAAAGCAGGGGACACGTAAGGGCAATCAGATCGCCGGATGGGACATTGTTGACAGAAGACTCGGATATCGTCGAGGCATTCGCCACCTATTATAAAAATCTCTATACCCCACCTATTGGGAATCCATCAGTTGAACCCTCTCGATACCTCGACCACATCGAGATTCCGATACTCCCGCAGCACCAATCTGATCTCCTGAATGCGGACATCACTGACACCGAGGTACAAGATGCACTGGCGCAACTCCAACCCGGGAAAACTCCGGGCCCTAACGGGTTCCCAACTGAAACGTGGAAGTGCCTCGGAGGCATGTTACCTGTCCACATGCACCGCATGTTTCTACACAGCAAGGAACTAGGAGCCCTTCCCCCAGACCTCAGGAAGGCATGCATAGTTGTCATACATAAGCCTGGGAAACCCCCGGAGGAATGCGCCTCCTATCGTTCGATATCCTTGATCAATGGCGAAGCGAAGGTTCTTGCCAAAACACTCGCTAACAGACTGCTGCAAGTGATCGAGACCCTCGTCCACCCCGACCAATGCGGTTTTATGCCCAACAAATCAACTCGGATGAACCTACGCAGAGTACAATTGGCACTGTCCAGGGCAAAGGAAATACCAGCCCCACTCGCCCTCCTGGCGGTGGACTTCGAAAAAGCTTTTGACTCTGTGGGGTGGGATGCTTTGTGGGAGATCATGGCTAGGATGAATCTGGGGCAGACATTTATATCTTGGGTAAAACATTTATATGCATCCCCGGAAGCCACGGTGAGGGTGAACGGCAGGTCCTCCAAACCTTTCCCCCTGGGTCGGGGCACGAGACAGGGATGCCCGCTGTCTCCACTCCTTTTCCTCCTTGCCATCGAGCCGCTAGCGATTGAGCTTAGAGCTAACACCAACTGGACTGCTTTTCCTGGCCGGGAGGGGGAGAAGACCGTCTTTCGCTCTATGCGGACGACCTGCTCTTATACCTCAGTAACCCGAGTATCTCATGCCCGGTGGTCTCCCGCATACTCAGGGAATATCAGTACTTTGCAGGCCTGAAGGTTAATGAGGCCAAAACCATCTTCTTCCCGATCCAGGGTGGCGAATCGGCGATCCCGGTGACCTGCCCATATCACGTCTCTCTCAGGGAACTCAAATACCTGGGTATACGGCTTGACCCGAGGCTTGATGGGTTCCCCCGGCTTAATATACAACGTGTCATAGAGCGGTTCAACAGAGACACCCCCCATTGGCAATCTCTTCCCCTATCGCTAATGGGACGAACCGCATTATTCAAAATGATGACCCTTCCCAGACTATTGTATGTCCTCCAAAATGCCCCATTCCCCATCCCCCGAGAAACATTCGCACTCATTGACAAGAACCTCCGCACACTGCTATGGGGCGGGAAACAATCCAGGATCGCCCTTGTTACGCTCCAGAGATCAGTGTGGGAGGGAGGCATCGGTTTACCCTGCATACGCACCTATTACCTGGCCACACAGATAGGGGTGGTGAATGACTGGATCCACGCGGATCCCACACTTCCACACACCCGAATAGAGCTGGAGACCATGTCCCCGCTAACACCGCTCCAAATCCTCTACGCCACCCACGATCAACTCCCGATGCTACCCAAAATGACCCACCACATCCGGCGCGCATGGCGGGCCGCACACAAACTAATCGGCTGGGAAGAACAGCCAACACTGTCGCAACCCATATGGCACAATGCGCTCCTCCCGGAACTAGTGAAAATGGGCTCCTTCGGTCACTGGCTGGCAAAAGGAATACATACATTAGCACACGTGATACAAGAGGGCCGCCTTCTGATCTTCGAGACCATGCGCGAACAATTCGACCTGGCATCCATGGACCGGTTTCGGCATGCGCAACTGTCCCATGCCATCCGCACCCAATTCCCCGACACTACGGTCGTACCTCCCTGTTCTCCCATCGAGACCAATATCCTTCCACAGCACATCTCCTGTAGGGTCACTTCCACTCTCTATCAGGCCCTTAACTCATTCGGGGCTACACAACTCGACGGGCTAAGGGCAAAGTGGGAAAGGGACCTGGGCCCCCTGGAACCTGAACATTGGGTGGAGGCGTTAATGTCCCCAAGAGAAATTGGAATAGAATCCAAGCTCAGACTAATACAGCTGAGGATTCTCCATCGTTCATACCACTCACGCACTGCAATGGCCAGATGGGGGGGAATAGAAGACGGGACATGTGTCCGTTGCAATACTGAACCCGCCACCTTCTACCATATGATTTGGGACTGTCAGGCGATACAGGCCTTCTGGGTGGGCTGTGTCAACACAATCTCTGCCGCTCTGGTGACACCAATCCCTAGGGACCCCAAGATGATACTCTTGGGCATTGGGGGTGAAGGAGACCTGTCCAAATATGAAAAAATGTTCTTGGCAATTGCATTGGGGCAGGCAAAAGACTTATTGCGGCCAATTGGGGATCTGCCGAACCATTGAGCCTGAACCGTTGGAGCAATGAGTTGGACAGGTGCGCTACCTTAGAGCGCCGGATCTATAATGCAAGGGGCTGTCCCCGCAAATTCGATGGGGTAAATGGCTAGACGCTCATTGAGCCCCGCGGGTGGGGGTACACCGGCAATGCTGCTAGCATTGTTTTGCCTGCCATGTCCTATTGTTGTCTTGCGGTCCTCGGCCCCTACAGGCCCTGTGCCTTCAACGTGTACACTGCTGATTCATGTCTTATTCATGTACGTTTCTCTATGTTATGTGGTTAAAAAATTAAATAAACAGAGTTTAAAAAAATATATATATATCCCTTATGTCCTCCTGCACACTCACTCTTCACATCGTCTACAGGTCCCCTGGAGCCATCTCCACCTTTGAAGACGACTTTACAACACTCCTGATCCACAACATGAAACCTCATTCCAAAGCAATCATCATGGGTGATTTCAACTTAGGGTTGAACGACCCATCAGACATCCAGGCAGACCTTTTAGCCAAATCTATGGAAGCCCAAGGGTTTACTCAAAGGATCCATGCCCCTTCCCATGAAAAAGGACGTACTTTGGATTGGTTAGCGGACACTAACTTTACTACTAACCTACAGTCTAATGTCCCTAGGCCCTGGTCAGACCATAACATCATCATCTTTACTACGACCATTATCACTAAAAATCAAAACCATCCTGCACCACCATTTACGGCACCTTCTAGAAGTTTTAAGAATATGAATAAGGAACAAGTTACTTACCTGTAACTGTTGTTCTTCAGCATGGGTCTGGCATGGATTAAGTATGTTGATGTGGAGGACACTCCACATCAACATACTGGAGCTCCGAGCAGTGTTCTGGGCCCTCAGGTCATTTCTCCCATTCCTCAAGGGAAAGGTGGTGAGGATCTTTACCGACAACACCACCACGATGTTCTACATCCGGAAGCAGGGACGAACAAGATCCCCAGCCCTGTCCAAGGAAGCCCAGGATCTGTGGCACTGGGCCGTTGCCCAGGGGATGTTTCTGGTACCCTTTCATCTGGCAGGGACAAACAACACAATCGCCGACTCGCTCAGCAGGGAGCTGCGCTCGTGCCACGAGTGGGAACTGCATCAGGATCCAGAGGCCTCTCGCATGAAGATCTCTGGTGTGCGCTCCCCACCCCTCTAGGGAGGCATCCGTCCTCACCGTCACCTGGTGTGCTGGGGTCTGAAAGTCCGTGCCCGCCGCGAGATGCGCGCGGGTGCCCCACCACCGAATTGCTTGGCGGAATACCTCGTTGAGCGAGATCTTGTCCATCTGAAGCCTGCACAGGCGCACCAGGTAGATGCATGAGGACATCATCCCGAGAAGGGACTTGATGGACCTCACCCTGGCCACGTCCATGGCCAGCAGACGCTGCACCTTGCCCAGGATGGCCTTCGTCCTTTCCTCCGATGGCGAGGCCAATCGCGCTACTGTATCGAGCCTGGCTCCCAGAAACAGTGCGACTTGCAATGGAGCCAGGTGGGATTTGGGGAAGTTGATGGAGAATCCCAGGTCCGTGAGCAGCCGGACGGTCTTTGCTGTGTGTTAGACGGCGAGCTCCCTTGTTCTTGCTCGGATGAGCCAATCATCCAGGTAGGGGTAGACGTGGATCCCCTGCAGGCGCAGCCACGCCGCCACTGGCGCTAGGCACTTGGTGAATACCCTGAGCGCTGACTTCAATCCGAATGGGAGGGCCTTGAACTGGTAGTGCTGTCCCTGGACCACGAACCTGAGAAACCTTTGGTGTCCTAGTATGGGGATGTGAAAGTATGCATCCTCTAAATCCAACGACGATAGGTAGTCGCCTTCCGCCAGCTGGCCTAGCACGTGCTGGAGGGTGACCATCACAAACTTCTGTGCCTTGATGTATCTGTTTAGTCGACGAAGGTCCAGGATGGGACGCCATCCCCCTGTCTTCTTTCTGACGAGGAAGTATCTTGAGTATACTCCGGAGCCCCGGAGCCTCTTTGGGACGAGCTTGATGGCTCCTTTCTTGAGCATCGCCCTTACCTCTAAAAGCAGTTGAGGGACGTGGTTTTCCTTCCTGGCCACGGGAGGAATTCGGGGGCACTTCTTTAGAAATTCCAGAGTGTGCCCGTGGGCCAGGGCATCCAGCACCCAATGGTCGGTGGAGACAGACTCCCACACGCTGACGAACTTCGTCAGCCGGCCTCCCACCGGGGTGCTTCGGTGGGGGCCCGACACAACGGCCGGTTCAGTCTTGCTTGGAAGCAGCCTTGCCGCCTTGGCCTCCCTGGCGACGACGGCGAGATCCACCTGACTTGCCTCGTCTCCTGTAAGCTTCTTGCGACGAGGAGCGGGCTGTCTGACGGTACATTGAGGAGCCGCCGCCGAATTCTTTGGAGGCACCTTGCTTGCCTCCGGAGTTCCGAAAGGGCAGCCGCCGTTGCTGCAGAACTCCCAAGGCCCGAGCCGTCTCCGTGTCGATGGCCTGCAGCGACTCATCCACTGTCTTTCCAAACAGATTGTTCCCGTCGAAGGGCATGTCCAAAATCTTGGCTTGCACGTCTTGGCGGAAATCCGTTGCCTTGAACCACCCCCGCCGTCTAAGGCAAACGCTGTTGCCCAACTGGCGGAAACCGGTGTCGGCAATGTCCGTGGCTACCGTTATGGCGTGGTCCGACGCCACCTCACCTTCCTGTAGGATCGCCAGAGCCTCTGCCCTCTTGTCGTCCGGTAGGAAGTCCAACAGGGGGGCGATCTTGTACCACAATTCCCTGTCGTAGCGGGCCACAATTGCTAGGGTGTTGGACGCCTTAATCGTTGTTGCCACCGACGAGATGACTCGTCGTCCCATGGCGTCCAGTTTCTTTCCCTTGCCGTCCGGTGGGGAAGTCGAAGATGAAGCCGATGCCCCCCCTGCTTTCTTCTTGGCCGCTGCTGAGACGACCGAAACAGGGTCGGCTGTGCCCTAAGGCACAACGGGCCGGCATCGGGGACCTGGTACTTCTTCTCGTACCGGTCCCTCTTGGCAGGCATCGTGGACCGGTTCTTCAGGAGGGCAAGTCCCTTGTCCCAGATGTCATCCAGCAACGGCACTGCGAGAACCATCTTTCTCTTGGCCTCGCGCCGTTGGTAGGGGATTCCTTCCTTCTTCTCTTCGGGGCAGAGCTGAAAAAGCTTGGACGCGCTGGCAATCATGGCGTGGACGGAGCCAATTTCGTCGGGTGGGGACACCCGAGGAATCGGCGACGGGAAGTCAGTCCCGTCCTCACCGCCGTCGTCATCCGTCCCCGTCGTGGCCGTGTCTGTTCCTGTGTCTCGGGACCGGGGAAGGCGACAAAGGCTGAGAAGGCTGTGAGGGCTGAAAGGGCGCTGGATGAATTCTACTCCTCTTGTTTGGAGGGCTTCCCGACGAACCCAGTTCAGCTGGGTTGTCCGTCAGGGGTAGGGGCAGCCTCGTCCTTATCTCCGTGCATAATGCTTGGATTACCGTCAAAATGGCCGCGAGTTGTCCTGCGGCTCGGGCTGCGACGGGCGTGACGGGCGCGACAGTTGCTCCTCCTCCACGGGAACCTCGTCGTCGCCACCCTCGCTCTCGTCGTCCCCCTTGTCGGGATTCCTCCCGTGGGACCGGACCTCTTCCAAATTCTCAGTCAGTTCCTCCTCAGAGGTTGTGTCTGTGTCCGTAACGGCCACCGCCCCCCCTCTTTTTCCACCGGGGTCTTCACAGGGGTATTCTCGATGGGCTTAAAAGAGGATTCCCTCCGCGGAGGCAGGGAAACTCTTGGCCCCAAGGTCGCCTCCACTGGGGTAGCCTCCACAGGCTTTGCCAGGGCCGAAGCGACTCCCTCAATCGAGGCCTTGGCCGGGATGAAGGCCTTCACCACCTTGGGTGCGCTTGAGGCCTTCGCCTTAGGGGGAGGGTCACCGCCTCGCTCCCCTTCGGCCGGTTCCTTCGAGATCGAACCGGGGCCTCTCCAGAAGCTTAGCCGGGTTCTCGGATTTTCTGTTCCCCGAGCCAGAGCGTTGGCTCGTGGTTGATGGTGTCGGTGAAGGTGCGCCCTGCCTGGCAGCCGAGGAGCCCGACCGTTCGGCACTCCCGGTGCCTGCGGACTTGCGGTGCTTTGCTTTCTGTTGGGCCCCCGTCGCTGGGGCACCCTTACAGGACTTAGAAGACCGCTCAGACTTCTTCTTCTTCTTCTCACCTGCTGGGCTCTTGCCTTCCAGCCAATTGGAGAGACGGGTCCGACGATCCCTCATAGTCCGATCCGACATGTTCATGCAAAACGCACAGTCCTTCTCCACGTGCGTTTTGTCCTCGTGGAGGCAGTATAGGCATTTCGAATGCTCGTCCTCCTTGAACACATTCTGTAGATTGCATCCAGGGCAGATCCTGAACAGTTTGCCGGGAGTCGAGCTTCCCTTCTCCTGGGCCATGTTCCTCTCGTCCACGAGGTAGGCCTCAGAAAACTTCTGGAATCCTCCAAGAAGCGTAACTCGACGAAAACTTCACCCTTGAGGGGCGTAGAATAAACCGAAACGGGTCCCCGTTGATCGGAAGTAGAAACGGTGGAGCTTGAGGCTCGATTGAACGGAAAAAATTAGATAAATCTCTTTGAAAAAGCGCAAAACGCAGTAAAAGCTCGAGAGCTATAGCACGAGGACTCCCAACACTTGAACGTGCAGTAAAAATCTGAGGATGGCTGCCAGGAGCGGGGCTTAGGGAGAGGGCAGTCATTGGCTAGGGGCAGTATGACCCAGAGACCAGTGATTGGTTACTACTAAGAAAGACAGATCAGAAACGAAACTGATACTGATTTTTTCTTTACCGAGGATTCCCAGCCTGACGACGGGGAATATTCATGAGCATCTGAATCCATGCCAGACCCCATGCTGGAGAAAGATAACATGCTACCTCTCTAACGCCCTTTCAAGACTCAAAGCATCTAGACAATGACCCATCAATTCTGATTTGTCAATACAACGAAATCATGTCAGAAGTTATTGAAAAAGTTGCTCCCCTAAAAAGTAAAAAAGCTTAACTCTCAGCACACATCAACCCTTGGTTCACACCAGCACTCAGAACAATGTGTGCTTCATAAAGTTCTGCAGAAAATAACTGGCGCAAATCACCAACTATAGCAAACAAAAGCCTTTTTCAGGCAGCAGCTAACTACAAAAAATAAATTCTCTTAGCTAAAAGTGAGGTCTATGACCAGAGAATATCAAATTCTCAATCCAACACTAGAGAACTGTTCACAATTCTCAGTGAATTAGAATCTCCAGCACCTACCTTGGATCATACTGTCAAAGATGAACAATGGTGTTCCAACATCCAAAATGTCTTAGCAGATAAAATCTCTTCATTTCTAAACATCGCCTTTTCCAAAAACAGCCAACCTCACCTCCATCAATAGAGACGAACACATTCTCATTCTCACCACTTTCCATTTCAGATACTATTAATATCATCAATAGTTTAAAACCATCTAGATGCAAAGGTGACATCTGCCTGGCAACATTGATTAAAAGAATGTGCAGCAGAATTTGCACCCTTATCACCAGCCTCATCAACAGCTCATTTGCTACCAGTACAATACCGAGCGACTTAAAGGAATGGTGCGGTCAGAAATATTATTGTCCCTATGGTTCGGCCATGTGTTTTTAACCATAGGTCGATCGATCATACAAACATTTCCTATGCACCTTACCAGAGTTTTCGTCTCTTGAACACAAGCGAAATCAGGCAGCAGGGCGCGGCCATCTTGTGATAATCTTATCACTTGCTGCATCGCCCTGGGTGAACTGCCTTTGCGGCACTAAATCATATCCCCCGCCCCTGAGCCTGACAACACTAGATGCGTACCGCCCATTTCACAACGCCAAAGCACGTCTCGTGTCAACATTCTCTGTGCTTCCGGTAATGATGCGTCGCCATGGAAATGACAGGACGCCTCTTTCCTCAGTAAGTATAAACAGACCGTTTCACAACACACAACAGTAGATTTTCTATTCCATTCCTCTCAATGTATTTCTTTGAGTATTCTGTGACTCGTTTCTGTGCTCTGGTCAGCAACCTTAGTTGCTTGTAGCCCGTGTGAACAGATACCAGTACCATCGCTATAAATTATTTTCGTTTGTTTATCACACAATGGCAACAATAATGCCCTACCAGTACGAGCCCGAGTATTCAGAGGAGGAATCACTGGAAAGTGAAAGATGCGGAAACGATGGGGCTTCGGACGACAGTTGGGAGGACGATTCAACAGATGAAGAGCCTGGGCCTAGTCGCCTGCACAGTGTTTCCACCTGGTATACCTGCAATCTGTGCGCGCTAATGCCAACCGAGGAGGAGAACTGCTGCTGCCGAGAAAACTCTGGATGCGTGTCCTACATATCGCAAGGCAAGCCACGGCCGCAATGCGTTACCGAGCTGCCAGATTCCAGGGTAGCCTGCCTCACATGGTCAGTGTTGAGGATTTTGATGGTGCTTATGCACGAACTTCGCGCAACAGTTCGCCCTCGTAATCCAAGTAACGAGTAAGTATACTCTGGTTGTGATGTCAGTTAGGCCACTACTATTTCATGGTTGTCTCCTATATTCTCGTAACTTCAATATATCATTGTCATATCAATTTAGTCTTGCAATTCTCTAGTAATAGTCGAATAAAAGTCGTTCAATATTGTGCAGTGTCTAGTTAGCATTTGTTCTGTCAAAAATGATATTGGATACAAGAATTGTCATTGACAACTAAGGTTTAATACACTTATCTTGGTCATTTAAAAACAGTTTGTATCTTTCTCTTTCACAGGTGGTACCGGCTGGTGGCCTATCGTTCTTTTACATGGTTGCTTCATGGGAGGCTTGGACACCGCGTTCGACGAGTAATACCCGCCTGTGTCGTTGGTGCCATTAGAGAAACTTTCCCCAGTGACAGCGGTCAGTACAGGGGATTTTCCCTCGC
Organism: Ambystoma mexicanum; assembly: GCF_040938575.1. NCBI lineage: Eukaryota > Metazoa > Chordata > Amphibia > Caudata > Ambystomatidae > Ambystoma > Ambystoma mexicanum. The sequence continues at coordinate 445,180,832 of NC_090937.1, forward strand.
TGTGCTGCAACCAGACCTTTACAATGTGTAGTAGTTTTGTGCCATCAAAATAAGAAACAAAATAAAACACAACATATTTTTTATCAATGGTTGTTTCAGTTTTTAAGTGAATCAAGTGTGTCTCCATTCAGCAGTGTTCCGTGCCTTGTCTGCACGCCCCAGGCCCATCCATCCCCCCTCCACTATCAAAGGCAGTTCGCACCAGTGGATGTGCGCTGCCAACGGGTGCTGTCAGGGGCGCGAACGGCCAAGGTGCCAAAGACCATGTACACTTCAAAGCTATCTTTCGCGCAGGGGTCATTGTTCACATGGCCTCCTCAGACCCCGTGTCTCCAGGCAGGCTCCCTTAAAGCAGGCCACGCCCCTGTAATACACATTATACCACGACATATACACGTCATTCATTCACAAACACACCCCTTTTTGTAATTCTTTATAAACCACTTGATATTTATCATGAGAACATCTTTGAGCACTGCAAGTCAACTCCTGAACGTGCTACCTGAGAACCCCGATGACCGATGCTAATCTGCTCGTCGTCGTGCTATCTGTGAACTTCTGTGACCGCTTCCAGTCAACTCGTCAGTGTGCTACCTGTGAACATCTCCCTGTTCTCCTGCCACTAACTACTCTGCTTGCTGAATGTAACTGTTTGTTGGTCAAGGTAAGGGCATGTATCCTAATCATATCTCCTTCATTTGTAAATTTCTATTTCGAAGTAACGTACTCAGTAGTGCTATGCTCATTGGTCTCATTACTATTGACTTGAGTTTCATTTGTTATGTTATCGATATATCAATTTTCATCAGTGTCAATTGGGATCGAATTGCATCCTTCGCGGACCGTGTCTATAATATAAGCATGTTTCCTTTTCAGGCACGATAGTACATTCAAGGGACGAGTAACATGTTTTGATTTTCGTCACATCAATGAATTGTTTGTGAAAGTTATCCTAGAATACAGCCGCCCACGCTGCTCTGGTTTTGCTGTGGTGCCCAAAACAAAGCTTGTATTGAACAATGTATGGTCTAATTCCTTCTTTCTCACATTTTTATGCTAAATAAATTTCGAATAATGTTGACCTTTATTTTGCAGAATTTACAACAATGCCTGCATGTTCGATTTTTGGTTGCCCTTCGAAGACCCATAACAAATCTGAAGGCCCTACAATGCATGTATTCCCTAAGACTGTAGATCGAATAAGAGAATGGGTCAGATATTGCAGATATCCACCGGCAGACCTTGAAAGTAGAGTAAAAAAAGTCTTGGAGGACAAGAGGGGTGATCGATACCGCATCTGCAGCCTGCACTTTACCCCGAATATGTACGACACATCCTTGTACACAAAGAAGAATCAACTGTGAACGACTCGAAAATTGCTCCCAAACGCTATTCCGACTTTATTCGTTCACATGCCGCCACAGGTGAGTCACGCTTCCGGATTTAGCTTTAGGCCTTGCGGCAGTGTGCAGGTAACCAAATGGATTGATTGGTATTTTAGGCGTAAATGTCACTTATAATACTTTCGATATTTATATGATTGTATAGCTTTTTAAATAATGACCATTTTGCTAAACATCAGTCCTTGTTTTTAGAACCCTCATTGAAAATTGATTTATGGGCACAGATAACTATGCTATATTATGCATTTACATACGCATAATTTTCTCATATTCAGTCTCCTTACATGCCAATTTTTAATATTAGCATTTCTAAATCAAATAATACTTTCCCTTTACAACTCGATGACTATCCACCGAATATGAAGCAACAAGATTCAACATCCATGTCTTGCCTGGAGTCATCAACCACTTCGAGCACGTATCAGGTAATCTTACTTAGCTATTCTGTTCCAGACTTGTTTTATGCATGGAATTTGAGATAATGTAATAATATTTACGTATCGTGTAATTCTTTTACCAAATGTTTCATTCGTGGTTTGCTATTGATATGTAATTTTGTCATCTTTCCTAAGTGTGTGTTCAATTTCCAATATTTTCATCCTTATTAATGCAAATACTGTGTTTAAGGGAGATGCTGAAGCGTCCACTACAATACAACATCCCTTGTAGTTGATCCAGAGCCAGAGGTATGGGTACTGACAGTTCCATCGAATGAGATAATCTGATCATATTTAGATTTTGTGTAATTCTTTTACACAATGGTTCATTTGTGGTTTGCTATTTATATGTACCTTTGTCGTCTTTCCAAAGTGTGTGTTCAATTTCCAATATTTTCATCCTTATTAATGCAAGTACTGTGTTTCAGGGAGTTGCTGAAGCGTCCACTACAATTACAACATCCCTTGTAGTTGATCCAGATGTATGGGTACTGACAGTTACATCGAATGAGATAATCTGATCATATTAACATATTGTGTAATTGTTTTACACAATGTTTCATTCGTGGTTTGCTATTGATATGTACCTTAGTCGTTATCCCAAAGTGTGTGTTCAGTTTCCAATATTTTAATCCATACAAATGCAAGTACTGTGTTTCAGGGAGTTGCTGGATTGTCCTCTACAATTACATCATCCCTTGTAGTCGATCCGGAGCCAGAGGTATGCGTACTGACAGTACCCTCTAATGAAAGAAAGTCGGTCTAATTTTATGTGTAATGCAAATGACTTATTTTAAATGGATATTCTTTTCTAGGGATGTATACAAGATCCGTATATTGAACGGGAGGCATGCGGATCCGAGTCAGTGCACCAGCTTGCTGATGGTGATGTTAGAGTAAAGAAGGTTTCAAAGAAAAGAAAGAAAAATAAGGTTAGTTATAAACAGTTTATATTTTTAGCAATTGTTTTATGCTGAGGCCTTCATTATATGCTTTTTTAAATGTAAATTGTACGATACTGTATGTTGGATTTACACTGAACATCCTTTTTCCTATCTGTCCTGTAGTTGCCCGATGGACTACGGACTATGAAGACACAGACAGCGACACAAATGAGAGATGCTGCTTGCCAAACTGTTTTCACCATGGAGGAACTATTAAGTGAGGCGTGGAGTGTTCAGACTCGAGATGCCTTTGTCCATTGGCCAGAAAATGAATTTAATGTGACCGGCGAATCCAGCAAAGTGTGTTTGGACCATTGCTACAATGCGACTGCTCCGCCAGATGAAGATGAAATTGAATGTATAGAAGATAGTTTTACATTACTTGCAGAGCACTTGACACAATCAACACCCGCCCAAAAAATGCCACCCAAAAAGCAGTCGACATTGATGTTTTCTCCTATCCATGGTCAAGTAACAGATGTTGAAATGACAGAGACTGAAGCATCAACACTATTGACCGACGAACTAGACAAAGATATCAACTATAGTATGTCCAGTTTGGCTGATATGTCCACAACGGTCCAGTCCGAAACAACAGTGATGCAGGATGACAATCTAATAAAAGAGGCCAAATACATAGTATTCGATAGCAGCTTGATGGAGATTATAAAGATGCTGAAATGTGTGCATTCAGTGAGAGGGGAAGTATGTGGGAAGCCATTGGTGAATGTGACTCGTCTAACCCAAGGCAGGAACCTCAAAATACATGCCACCTGTCAAAAGTTACATAAAACATTTCCATGGTCCGCTCAACCGATGCTGGGGAAACTGCCAGCTGGCAATCTACTGTGTGCAGCAGCTTTACTTTTCAGTGGCTCTAGTTTCAGGAAGTTATTCAGTTTCTTTCAGTTTGTGGGACTCCATTTCATTTCTAAAACGCAGTACTACAAATACCAACGTGATTATCTATTCCCTGCCATTAGGGAAGCTTGGAACATTGAACAATTGTCTATTCAAAGTACATTCTCCGACAAACGGTTCAGGCTAGCCGGCGATGGACAGTGTGACAGCCCTGGATTTTCTGCTAAGTACTGCACATACCATTTTCAGGACATGGAAAGTAAGAAAATTGTGAGTTTGGTGGTCGTGCAAGTGTCGGAATGTAAATCCTCAGAGGACATGGAGAAACTTGGTTTTATAAAATCACTGGAATATCTACAATCGAGGGGAATGCAAATCGACCTCATAGCCACAGACAGACACGTTTAAATAGCCAAGACAATGAGAGAGCAGTTTCCAAATATTAAACATCAATTTGATGTATGGCATGTTGCCAAATCAATCAATAAAGAAATCTCAGCTGCAAGGAAAAAAAAAGGTTTGGAAAGTATTTCACAGTGGTCCCAGTCTTTCAGCAACCAGCTTTGGTGGAGCTCCAAAACATGTGATGAGTCTGTGGAAATTCTACTGGAAAAATGGCGGTCACTAATGCACCACTGTTCCAACGCTCACCACTGGACAGAAAACCAACATTTCCACCAATGTGAACATGGCCCTTTGTCCCCAGAGCAGGCACAGAAGAAGAAGTGGTTGATTACATCTTCAACTCCACACAAAGCCCTGGAGAAGATTGTGTTTGATAAAACTCTATCAAGAGATCTGAAGGGACTCACAGAATTCTGTCACACAGGAGATTTGGAGGTGTTCCACAATATGTGCCTAAAGTACAGGCCAAAGAGACTGCATTTCGGCATCGGAGGCATGAAATATAGGACATTACTAGCGATATTAGCGCATAACGAGAATATAGGCCGTGAACAATCTAGGACTGCAGGAAACTTAGGGATGCTTCGCTACACTATAGCATTTACGAAAAGAAGCAAAAAGTGGGTGGTCAAACCAGTATATGAGGAAATGGAATTCGATTTTGTTAAATATCTTATTATTAATGTCGTAGAGATGCATACTCATGGAATTGTTCCGAGCACACATACATTGCCACAAAACATTGCCAACGTGCCATGTCCACCCAAAGCAGAGCTCGTTGAACAGTTCAAATCCTGGTACAAATGATTACCATCTGTTTTTATTTTTGCCAAAAATGTTTTTATAAAGTGTCCAAATAAAGTATGCAATTTTTCTTTTTAAATCTATCCTCTTAGTCCTTTTTTTTTCAAATAGTACAATTATTATGATTGACATACAATGTAACACTGCTTTCACATTTCACAGTTTAGTCCATCTACCGTGGGACCTTCATTTATAGTGTTAGTGCCCGATGGATAACAATGTGTAAGAATCTTTGGGTTTTGGCAGTTGCCTTGCCATACAGTTCCCCAAACAGCTGAATATCTGCTTGTCACACAAAAAGGGATGAGACCTAGGCTACATAAGATACTAGGCACGCATGAAGTACTGCCGGTGAAAACATGCTATGGGGTAGGAGGCTGTGAGATAAGCAGAGGTGGGCCTATTACTAGACACACTGACTCCGTTTTTGTGTTTCATCGACTACAATTTTGGAGTAGGGCGCATTCTGTCATTGGCAAGTTTCCCATACCCCTCAGCAGCGCCACGAACAGCGAGCAGTGACAGCCCCCAATTATTTCCTCCAGGGCCCGTGCTTCAAAATTCAAGTTCTCAAGGATGCGTGAACACGGGATGTTGCAAACTAAGAATGTATGTTCATTGTGAGTGAAGCTCACTAGCTTTGAATTTTAGCTTGGGAGCTTCGGAGGCCCAAGCGTCACACACACAGTATAAGGTTCTATTGTTTTTTGACCTTGAGAACAAAAGGGATTGAATTGAAGGAGGGGTGCAATAACGTAAGATATGATAAGGTTGTCCATTCGGAAACTGGACCTAAGTTCAGTTTATGAAAAATCATTGACACGAACGGAGTCTGCATTATGGTCTGCATTACGCCAAGAGAATGGAAATGCCGAATATAATGTAAGTTTCTCTTTAGATGATTTTATACCAGAACTAGTCCAAATACGAATAGCTGATCGTTATTGCTGGGTTACATTGTACTTGTTTGTTCTGTGTGGCATATTGCAATGAAGTGCAAGTACAACCTTTGTGTGCTGGTCTTTCTACCGGGCACATGGGCAGTCCAGCATCGACACGCATGTAGACCACCACTCGTTTCCCCCTGGTTCATCGCTAATAAATCATTACATTGTGTGTGCACCTCGAATTGTTGCCTCAGTTTACGCATTACGCAGTACTTTGATATTCCACGTTGTGTTCTCTCAGTTCACATTGTGTCACCTCTGCGCTAATAAATAAAATGATTAATTGTAATAAAGATCGGCTACTGAGACACTTTTCTATTTTTATGTTCTGCAAACTGGAACATCCTGCCATTCTGCAATTGTAATCTATTCCAGACCCCAAATGACGGTTTCTTCAACCGCCAGCTGCAGCTACATTTCAATCACTGGATTTAGTTGACTCTTTTTTGTGACGATTGACAAGGGCCAATATGCCATTACGCTGTACCAGCAATTAGGAGCAAAATAACAACCTTTACGGTGGTCTAATGCCAAGTTGATGCACCAGCCTTGCAATTCACCGTGCGACCAAAATGCTTCATTTACCCAAAACGAACACTCTGTGTACCAAAAAGGAACAGTGTGTGACTCACGACAAACATTTGCGGATTTGCAGATCGAGAGCAAAGAAAAAAAGTTCCATTTTGATTGAATATGTCAAACGCCGAATGTTCTCGAAACATTTAATGTGAAATAAATGTACTTTACCAATTGTACAGTCTTGCTGTTTCCTTTTAAAGTACAGTTTCATATTCCGAATTGTGGCGCGCTGTGTTATGAGACGATGTGTGTTGTTTTCCGGGTTCTGCGTCAAGTCGCGTAGGTGACGACTGGGTGCTTTTGGCTACACTGCACAGTAACATCACAGAGAGAGGCGGAGAACATCAATGATTTGGTGATGTCAGGCTCAGGGGCGGGGGATATGATTTAGTGCTGCAAAGGCAGTTCACCCAGAGCAATGCAGCAAGTGATAAGATTATCACAAGATGGCCTCACCCTGCTGCCTGATTTCGCTTGTGTTCAAAAGACGAAAACTCTGGTAAGGTGCATAGGAAATGTTTGGACGATCGATCGACTTAAGGTTAAAAACACATGGCCGAACCATAGGGACAATAATATTTCTGACTGCACCATTCCTTTAAAAACAGGGCTAGTTCTACCCCTACTCAAAAAACCAACACTAGACCCCAACATCCCTACCAACTTCCGTCCTATCACTACTGTACCGTTTTTATTAAAAATACTCGATCGTACAGCCTATCTGCAGATCCAAAAACACTTGGAAAATAATAACCTCTTGGGTATAAGACAATCAGGCTTCAGACCAGGTCACGGCACAGAGACCGCCCTATTAGATTTGAAAACGCAAATGGATCAATACAAAGACAAAGGGGAACTGTGAATCCTCCTTCTCCTAGATCTCTCTGCAGCCTTTGATCTGGTCAATCACGACATTCTTTGCCAACACCTTGAGACCGCCTCCCAATTATCAGCAGACTCCATCAAATGGATTAAGTCATTCCTTACCAATCGAACCATGAGGGTCTTTTCCGACAACTTGGCAGCCCCTCCAGTCCCTGTGACCTGTGGCGTACCGCAAGGCTCTCGCGTGTCACCCACACTATACAATGCCTTCACAAAGCTCCTATTCGATAAACTAGATAATATGGGTATCACATATACAAACTATGTGGCAAATACTCATACCATTACTGGATGCTACGACACTGACTCCAAAAACGCAAACAAGAAATACCGGGCCATCCAGGCCTGGATGGCGCTCAATGAATTATGTCTTAATGACGATAAGACTAAGCTAATCCTCATTGGTAACAAAACTAAACTCAGTAACCTCCCCCAGACATACAAATCATTCAACATTGACGGTAATACCGTAACAGTCGCTAATGAAACAAAAACATTGGCAGTATATATCGACTCCTCTCTTTACTTAAACAGACAGGTCAATGCTGTCGTCTCCTCAGCTGCCTACACTGCCAAATTGATAAGAGCCAGTAGACCGTTCCTCTCCTCGGATACCTCTATCACTCTGGCCAGAGCCTTGATATTATCCAAGATAGACTACTGCAACTCACTACTTGCAGGAACCAGCTCAAGAAATGTTCAAAACAATGCCATCAGAGCGGCCTTTAACATTCCTAGACACAAACACATTTCCACCACCAGGAGGAAGATCCACTGGCTCCCTGTCCAGGACAGAATTCATTTCAAAATCCTCATGCTTACTCACAAATGTATTGCAAGTAAGGCACCCTTATACCTCAGTAACCTCATCCTAAAGTCCAATCTAACAGACCAACTCTCTCCCAGTACACAACTCTCCTCATCACCCCTAAGTATAGAAGACAGAAAGCAGGAGGAGCAAGTTTCCCTACTATAGCTCCCAAATTGTGGCATGCCCTCCCCACTCACCTCAGAAACGACACCTCCTTCTGGTCTTTTTGAAATAATCTAAAAACCTTACTCTTCAGGACAGACCTCCCTTAATAGATTCTTCGGCACTAGTTCAGCACCTATAATACTTGTGTATATAAATGTACATTGTGTAATGTGTAAAATGTAATTATGCAACAATGACGTTATGCTCCAAATACCTGTAACCATCGTCTTAAGTTTGTACCAGCGCCTAGCTGCCTTTGGGCTTTAAGCACTTTATAAATGAATAAATAAAGAATATCAGAGACATTCTACCAACAATATTTTTTTTATTTGAGATGGCTGATCAACACCCTCCCAATTCCTCAGGAGAGATTTCTTTAATGAATAAAGTAATGGAAATGTTTTTTTTCAGAACTGTCTAACTTTTAATCATCCATTTCTGTGTTGGACTTGAGATCCTTAATGTTGCAAGGTGATTTAAAGTCTTTTAAAAATAGATTAAAGATTATTACATTGAAAATTGATTAATTAGATTGAAAATAGATTAATAAGATTAAATCAATTAATTCCAGACTGACTGAAGATGAAGAACGGGTATCTTTTTCTGAAGACAGATTAGAAGGTATGGAACAAATGCAACACAAACTTCATAGTATGGAGATAGAAATGGCCAACTTGGAGGATAGGAATATGAGGGATAACTTAAGAATTTATGGGGCTCCTGAAAACACTGAACAAAATGGTTCCATTAATTTACTAATTGAATGGCTCCCTAAAGTCTTAAACATTTCTTTTACTCCTCCTCTTGAATTTCAAAGAGTGCACAGAATTAGACCACAATTGCCTCCAATAAATCTTCACCTAGACCTTTCATAGCATGTATAGTATGCCACCAGCAAGCCCGACAGATTTTAAAGACTGAAAAAAACTATCTCTGCTGATCGTTCAACGAAATAAAATTTTAATTTCTCCTGACTTTTCAAAAGTCACAAAAGACAAAAGGAAGAGTTTCTTAGACATGAGACCAGCTGTCAAAAGCCTGGATATCAAGTATGGTTTGCTGGAACCTGCAAGAATGCTGATCACACCTCCCAACAGTGTCACTAAAGAATGTTTAGACCCTGATGAACTATATGCTCTCATCAAATCCCTCCAAAAGTCAGAAATGGATAACACACCTGGTGCTACTGTGCCGCCTTTGACCAGCTGCACTACTCTACAGCCTATTCATGCCTATAATTTATCCAGTCACAACAAATTCAAACCTGGGAAGCCCCATCACTCCAGAAATAGAGCTGAACTTAATCCACCTTCCAATATATTTGAGAACCTGGATAAACAGAGACAAATCCAGGTCCCATATTAAACAAATTGATCCACAAGAAGAACACACAGACAAATAATTTCATACCTTGGTATTGCAACTCTTTATACATATTTAGCCTTCGTTCGTTTTGACCTTTGCTGTATTAACATGGTCTAATCCTCTATTTCTACATTCATTTTCTGTTTTGTTAGCTTCGTCTGATTTATTGATCTATAGCACACTGTCTTGTTCCTTCCAAGGGCAGATCCTAATGGTTACCTATTTTATTCGCTGTTCATACTACAGTTTACTTGTTCATTCTCATATTTATGCTCTCTATACTCTTTCATGACTATTATCAATGTTTTTCCTTTTTATGTTCCCTATTCTTATGAGTTTCCCTTACCAATCATTATTCCATGCCATTCTCTGGTAGTGTCCACTTTCTGTGGTGTAATCATCGGAATACTTAAAGTAGCTCAGTTCCATTTGCCTGCTTACAATCTATTTATACTTATGCTTGAATTTTTTTACCTCTCTTGTTATCCTTTGTTCATTCTATGGCAGCAATGAGTATTAAAGTAATGTCATGGAATGTCAAAGGGTTAAATAAACCGATAAAGTGGCAAAGAATTTTAAGTCACATTTGGAAAAGCAACCCGTACATTGCTTGTATTCAAGAAACACATTTCAAATCCATCACAGAAAATAATAAAATAATAAATTGGTTAGGTTATGGGCCAAACACGCCTTTTTTGTACCAGCAATTAGGGAAAAGGGTGGTGTAAGTATTCGTATTCATAAAATAATAAAATAATCTCTTTTCAGCTAATTGGTGAACATCATGATCCCTCTGGCCATTGGTCTATTATTGATGCTAGTATTAACAAGTTAGTTGTCACTATTATTAATATGTATGCCCCTAACACCCCCAAACCATCCTTTTGGACTAATGTGAAATAATTCCTTTCCAATAAAGAATACAATCGTCTTATCCTATGTGGCGACGGTAATCAAATGTGCGATTTCACCCTTGACCGGAAATACAACACTAAATTCATAATTCTAAAAGAATTGCACAAACAATTCACTAACTTTACAGAAGATGTTGCCCTTGTTGATACCTCCCGTTTCTGTCATCCAGATGCCAAAGAATTAACATTTTTCTCTCCAGCCCCTCAATCATTCTTTTCCAGATTTAATCATATTTTTCTCAATACAACACTTGCTTCTGCTATTCTTCTTTCGGAAATGGGTCCTATCGTTATTTATGATCATGCCCCAATCCTTACAGTCCTTGAATGGGAACCTGACCTTATACCTGTTTCCCGATGGAGGTTTAACTCCTTCTTGTTGAATGACCCTGATTTCAATCAGCAAATTAGTAACTTCGTTACAGAGTTTTTCACCTTTAACAATCCCCTGCTCACCTCTATCCATAATAATTGGGAAGCTTTTAAGGCCACCTTACGAGGTTTCATTATACAATCTGCTGCGTTTAAAAGGAAACAGAATGAAAAACGTTCACAGGATCTTCTCCAGTCGATTAAATTGTTAGAATTGTTTTACTTCAATAATCCTTTAGATGTTACATTTAAATCCCTCACTGCTAAACACAGAATTTAATAAATACAACACAAATAAAGCTTGCTCCTCCCTGCTTAGATCTAAAGGAATGGTTTATGGAGGTTGCAATACATCTAAATTATTAGCTGCTTATCTTAAGATGCGAAAAGAAAATATCACCCCATCTGGTAATTCAGAACAAATCAATGTTTTCTTTGAGTTTTATTCTTAACTTTATTCGACTGCCCAAACTATCTCCAATGATATTATCCTCAACTTCTTCCGCTATAACATGAAAATCACTCATCGCCCAGTAGATCTCCCCTTGTTTGATACCCATATTTCATTACAGGAGATTCAAAAAGCTATCCTGGCTACTAAAAATTGGTAAAGCCCCGGGCCTGATGGATTTCCAATGGACTTATATCCTTCTTTTTCTGCTATGCTTTCTCCTAAACTGCTTGAGCTTTTCAATCACTTCCTTACCTTAAGCTATAGTCCAGGCTCTTTTGGTGAAGCACTTTTGATTTCCTTACCTAAACCAGACAAAGACCCTTCTTATGTTAAAAACTATCACCCCATATTTCTAATAAATTCGGATTCAAAAATATTAGCTAAAGTAATTGCTAACAGACTAAATAGTATAATGCTGAATTTGATTAAAACCAATCAAACTGGGTTCATCAAAGGAAGATATGCTTCTTCCAATACCAGACTCCTCTTTAATATCCTCTCAGATGCACGAAGTTCTCAAAATCCCCTCATCCACCTGGCATTAGGTGCAGAAAAATCTTTGACAAAGTTTTGTGGCTCTTCTTGTTTGAATCTTTATTTTGGCATGGGGTCAGCCATACTTTTTCTAAATTGATCTCACTGTTATACTCTACAACCTCCACTAATATTTTTATTCAATAATACCTCTTCGAAATCATTTCCCATGTCGCGTGGTTGTCCATTATCCCTGCTCATTTTTGTTTTGGCCCTGGAACCCCTTCTTCAAAGTTTTTCAACTAATGAAAATATCCAAGGCATTATCATTAATGACTTGTGTACCAAATTCTCTGCTTATGCTGATGTTGTCCTACTTTATTTATCTATTCCTTATACCTCTATGCCTGCACTAATGTATACCATCAATCTATTTTCTAAAGTTTCTGGATACAAGTTAAACTTTGATAAATCAGAAATCATCCTTTTGACGAATTCTTGCATTTTCTCTAACATTCGCCTCTATGGAACTACGTGGTGCACCTCATTCATTGAATATTTGGGTATTTCGGTTGCCAAAGATACCCCCCTCTACCTTCATTCTATATCAAAAGGCTATTATTGATAAAGTGAACTCTTCTATTAATCATTGGTCTCTTCTGTTTCTATCAGGGTGGGGTCAGTTGGATTCCATCAAACAGACTCTTGGACTTGTTATGCTTTGATATCTTTCTATGATCCCGGTGCTGTAACCAGGTACCTTCTGACCGAAAGATAAACTTCTTTCTAATGTTCTTTGGAAAAATAAATCCCCAAAATTGCTTTGAATCAACTCAAACTTGTAAGAACTCTGGCGGAGTCAAATTCCCAGATTTTCTTAAATAACAGAAATCCTTTCTACTACGACACATCATTTTATTCCTATCATATGAATTCCAATTAACTAATGCCCCTTCCTGGATTACAGTGGAATCACAGCTCATAGCTCCATTGTCCTTCTCACATTTTCTAAAGACAACCTAATAGCCTGGTATTAAAAATCACCCTCTCCTCTATTCTGCCTTTTTATGGTTTAATACATCTTTCCCGTTCAGGCCCAAACATGAAGACCTACAAAAATGGTACTCTGCTGGTATCTTTATTGTTGCACACTTATTCAACAATAATATACCCATATATTTTCCTGAACTGTGTACTCGATTCAATCTAAATGACTCTGACTTCAAAACCTATTCAATACTCACAAAGTGGTTTGCAGAGCTAATACTTATTACTCCAAAAAGTTCCCTCAAAATATTAAGAAGCACTCTCCTACTCCAGCTCCACCAAAGCCTCTAAATTATACTCCATCCTTAATCAATCCAAACATGCCATTTTTAAACTTACTCTAAAATGGGAATCTGATTGGGATTTACACATTTCCCATGATGTTTGGATAAAAATTTGGGAACAGTGTTTTTCCAAGTCAATTGCCGCTAACCTTACACAATCACATTATTGTATACTGCATAAAGCTTATCTGACGCCTCTTAAGGTTGCTAAATTTGCCAACTTGAACCATAATATATATATGGTGTTCTTGTCAATCTCCTGCTGCTGATTTTGTTCATTCAATTTTCAGTTGCAAATTAATATTTTCCTTTTGGAAACAAATGTGGAAATACTCAGGAACCCATGTCTCTATGCAATATTATGATTGGTGTATTAGTGAATCCCTTCATGTCACCTTTACCTTCACCAGAGTTATTTAATTTCTTTGTTTATATTGCTTTTCATCTTATTGCTTCCAATTGGAAAAATGCACAGAAACTATTGTATCATTTATGGTGGAATTCCATTTGTAATTTCCACAGAATTGAAAAAATGCATGCTTTATCATCCAGGACGTTACCCACAGTTTATAGTAAATGGAACGTGTTCAATGCTTATTTATCATGAAAACGTTCACTTTCTTCCAGAAAATAATGTTTCCCCTTCCTTCTTCTTACCTTATTCATATCTGTGTTCGTCTTGTAAGTCCTCTCCTGTCAGTCCTTATTTATCTAGCAAACAATCTCCTATGCTCACATGATTTGACTAATAATATTTTCTCATTTTAATGTATTCTATATCACATAATTGTTTTATCATAATTGTAATTTTCTCCAAGATACCCCTCTACCTCTGGTTATTACTGTATTTATCCCATTAATGTGGCGTTAACACCCGATCCAGCGGGCCGGATCTGGTGTTAAGGCCATTAGGCACCACGGGTTACCAAATGAGCACACAGGGTGCTAAAAAATAGGATTTTACTTCTAACAATAACAAGCGCGTGGCGTCCCATTGTAGGAAGGAACATCCTTTACCAACATGGCTGCCATGGAAAGGGAAGGCGGGGCTCCGTTCAGAGCCCCTCTTCCATTAACATGGTGGCCATTCTGCACAGAGAGGAAGGTGCGGATGCGGTAGCACTTGCTGCCGCAGCCGCAATAAGGTAAATTGGGAGTGGGATTAAAAATAAAAAAGGGGACATGGGAGGTGGGGGGAAGATGGCGGCGGGGGGAGCCAGCTGTCAGACAGCCTAAAACGTTAGCTTACACCGGCAGTTCAAGCCCGCGTTCCTAGCCACCTGATTGGCTGGCTCCCCCAATTAGCAATTGCCAATTACCATTGTATTTATGAAAACTTTCAATAGAAACTATTTTAAGGAAAAGAAAGGTCTCTTTTGTACTGGACATGGAGAATATTCCTTCTTGCTGCCAGCTGCTGAATATCTGTCACCGTGCACCAATATATATGACTTTGCCACTCAGCAACATTTTATGATCTGGTTTCTTGTTTTTGTTTTGGCTATGAGGTGGCTCTGGAAGCAATGCATTTTATGAGCTGAAACTATTTCCAGGGGAAATGGAGATAGGAGGGAGAAGGTGTGTGTGGCGGGTACACAGCCTGTGGGTGTGATATGCTATTTTACCCACCCATAGACTGCCCATGGCCATTCCCACCAACTACCTTTCCCTCGGTGCTCACTTGAATCTAGCTCTGTGCTTTCTGAGAAGCTGCATGAATGGTAATAGCTTAACTGCCGCTATAAACCAGCTCCTAATGTAATAAATCTGTCTTAAACAAGTGTGTCTTCAGGCACTTGATGTGTAAGCAATATGTGTCCCCTTGCATCTGTTCCTTCTGCTGAATTCCAGTTTTAAAACAATTATTGGCAAAGGCAACAGTTTTGGCTTTTTTACAGGCTCATATAGGCTCGTACATGTCAACCTGAAACTGCCAAACATGGAAAAGAAACAGGAAACAGGTCTTCTCGTGCTATGCCTTTGCCTACTGGAACAATATTATGGTGACATTCTGGACTCCGCCAACGCTCTTGCAGTTCTGGAAGGAACTCAAACTCTTACTCTTCAATGCATGTCGAGGTGCCCCTTGCGTTCCCACATCACAACATAACCCTATAGCCGGAACACCCTGCGACACATACTGCAACCCCCTTACCTCATATGTTAACCTCAATTACACATACAGCGCATCATTTGTTGCACTTTATAAAACCCAAATACATACAAATTCAGGTAGACATTAACAGGCAATGCAAGAATATGCCCAGTTAGCAGCACTATTTCCCAGCTTTTGCCATCTTGTGGCCAAGTTATCATCTCTGGAAAATGTGGATCCGATGACTACAAAAAAGGCCAAAATGTTGGCTTTGCCAATTCTGGTTTCATCAGCGGCTGAGCCAGTTCTTTCTGACCTGATGACTTATACAAAGCAGTCTCAGCAGATGGGCTCCGATAGCCTCGGTTGCCCGATTATCTAGGCTCGAATTTGTTTCCTAAATTACCAGGTTTAAATTCGAGCAGCCTGTCTTTACACACCTTTAAGGTACTGCAGCTCATCATACTGAAAAGTTGTGTTACTGTGACAGGAAGAAAAGGAAGAAAGTGCAAATATGACACTGACACAGTCAAATAAGTATGAGCTGCGACTTAAAAAAGGTCTCTGTGTAAGGCAATTGGTTAGCGATTCCGCTAATAATGCGCTGAGAATTAAAACGGAGACGTCATCCAGTGAACTAGGCACTCCATTGGTTCTGTGAACTTTGAAGTCCTCTGAACATCAACCTTAAACACGGTATACATTCTGTTTACAACAGATGACCTCTGAATACAAAACTATAAAAATGCATTGTTTTTTATTATTTTTTAACAGTGTTCTAGGATCCCAACATCTGTGGTAATTAATATGAAGGTTAAAAGTTAAAATTAACATTTGTTGAAAGAGAAAAAACCACAGTGTCTGCTTTCCCACCACTGTCAATCATGTGATGTTTCGTAATACTTTCGTTTCCTGTTACCATAAATGTAATGTGTTGCCTTTCCCGTGCATTTAATTTGGTGCAATTTTATTTAAGTCACAGAACAATTTGAGAGAAATATTAATCACTTACAAGTAACAATATTTCGCACAATAGTATCATGGTTTTACAATCCCAATCTTGACAATTTTTTCGACAAATTGTCTGTTACACAAAGAAAGAAATTACATCATGGTATTTTAATGAAGATGATACAAAGACATATTTTACAAACCAGATCGATACAGAAATAACACACATGCTAACGAGTGTGGAAGAAAAAAAACAAGTACTCTAAAAATGTGAGTGCACCCTGCTCATTAAAAAGACTAATGCCCAGAAATCCTATTATGACACAGGAAGGACAGGATTATTATGGATTTGCGAGGCTGTTTTTCCAACAGATTGCATGCTGGGGATGTGCTGCACATATCGTCAATCGGAGCCTGTGATTAAATACCACATTTGTATTCCAATGATTCAAGAAACCCCACTTACTGGAGGAAGATAGAAACAGCAAGGAAGTCCGCAGGCAACTGCAAGGTTAGAGCCATGCTTAGGGAACCTTTGCTGACGAATACATTATTGGGGCCCACAACTCTCAGAAGACATCTGTCCTTCAGTTACTTGATGCTTAAAGTGTTAAGGATTTCTTTTAATTATTCGAAATCTAAAACGTAATGGCATGATTTACACTAAATGTACCAAAACATTAATGTCGTGTATTTGTAGTATACTTACCTGTATAGTGAATGCGTGAGAAGCTTAGGTCACAGAGATTTTAAAATCAACATTGCAGTTATAATACTTTGTATCATATTTCAGAAAAATAAATAGGAGATATTGGAAGAGAAATAATAAAGTATGAATGTAGTTCATCAGGAGACAAAAAAGTTAGCAAAAAATGTCTGCCTCTGTGTATCCAGTACTATTGATCTCCTATTTGAAGGCATGATCGAACATTACATTTTGAATTCATTCAGACTCAGCAAGAGGCAAAATCAGAAACTCGAGATGTTGGCAGCTCTTTGTATTACCTGCGAATGAGTCTCATTTTCCTGCAGTTGCGTCTTCAGAGACTCATATTGTGCATTTAGCTGTTCCAGTGTGATTTTGAAAGTGTCTCTGCATTTTGATAACATGATCTTATCTTCCTGGAGTTTCTGAAGAGTTGAAAAAGCAAAAACGCATTTAAAATCATATCTATAAGTAAGGAGAAGATAGGAAAAATATGATGGCAATCTTAAAACATGTCCAAATTTATAGTGGAAGCATTAGAATGACAAAAACACATTCCCCCTAACCATCTGTGAGGAGATCGACCATCCGCACGGGGGAGCACGCTCGCCTGAGCTTTTTTGATTTTTTTAATAATAAAAATGAATGATGGGTGACCAACCTACAAGAAATGTGTGCGGCCATTCAGCACCCATTTCATCTGCTTCCCGCACAAAACGCATAGTCACGTGTACTCTGGGAAGACACAGCCTACAGGTGCCGTCTTCCCCTGTCAATTCAGCTGGGGACAGCCACAGGTAAATCAACGCATTCAAAGAAGGGGGAAGGCACACCTTCCTCCAGCCATGAGCAGACTAATTTAAAAATCAAAGGCGCCATGTATCTGCTTTCCCTTTGTCTAATCCGGCTGGTGGCAGTGCATACTAACGAGATAATTGATGCAAGCCTGCTGAGGGGGCTTGGTTGCCGGATAAACAACAGGAAGCAGGACTAACACCCCTTAGGTATGCAATGTGTCAACTTGAAGCTAGTTCCCACCTCTCTGTAGAAGGCAGTGAATGGCCTGTCTGGGTCCTACAGCTACCGCAGATGTCCCTGCAGAGCAGACCCCTTTCAGAGGGAAGAAGTATGTGATTTGGGGGAGACAAGAAGTCTGCTCTCGCCCCATATTTCAAGGAAAACCTGCGCTTTTAATCAAGAGTCACAGAGGGCTCAGTTAACCAGAGAGACACTTTGATCTACAACCGACAGGAGGATGGGTGGGACTTAGGTATGTGTTGTCACCCCTTGTCTGTCCTGACCTCCTGCATAAGAGAAGATTGTTGGTGGGGACCCAGGATTGGTCCATTAAGGTAGGCTTAGCCTGCACCAATCACTGGTGCCCATTTGGCTTTCAAAGAGGGCTGAACCCCTCACTTAGCAGATAATCCGATGACTTTGAAAGGAGTAAGAAGGACTCATTTGGATCTGGGCTGAAGGTACAGTCTTCCGCCAGTGAAGGAAGGCCAGGAGTTCCAAGAGGGAAGCAAGATCTCTCCCCTAAACATCTCCCATGGAACAGAGGGAGATACCAAACTCAGAGGATCCGTCCAGCAGCTCCAGAACCGGTACCCATCCAGCACACAGTGTGCCCTGCATAGGTTCTGCCAGCAAGCTTCCTAGGTGGGAAGTGCCGGAGAGTCTTTGGACAAAAGACAAGACCGTTGCCTGGAACCACTCTCCTGAGCTTTGGCCCAACTGCCTTGAAAGGATACAAGCCCTGCAAAGAAGCTAGGAGGAGTGTCACACAAGCATCATCCAGCGTCCATCTTTTAAGGACACTTTCGAGACATTCGAGTCCTCAAAACGCATCTGCCTGCATCGCCGACTGTTGTCACACCGCAGTCACTAGAGCCGTCCGAGACGTCTCGACCAGCATTCCAGATCCGCCAACCAGCACAGAGACATCGATTCGTGGCCCCCAGCCACCACATTGGATAGCCTGAAGATGTCCATCCACCCTCGCTTGTCGAACTTCCTGGCGCCTGGTACCCCCGCAGCTGTCTCCTGCTACTAACTCTGTCTCAAGGGCTGTCAAGCGCCCTCAAACCGCCTCAACCCTGTCAAGCACCAAGAACTTCTTCAGCACCAGGTATATTGTGGTTCTGCCCCCTGGTCCTTCTCCAAAGGCCCCTAGAGACAGTTACGACCCTCTGCTCCTTTGATGCTGGAACCGAATAACCTTGAACAGTAAGACTGATAACTTTACCGACTACCCTCCTGTCAGTATCCAGAGTGCCTCCCTTTTCCTTGTGAAAATGTCTGTTATCTGTATTCCTTTACAGGGTGGGTTGTATTTTGTAGTGTGCTAGAACTGTCTGTTGTAGTAATAATAAAGTAGATATTTGTATACAACTTTGACTGGAGAGTCCCTTTTATCATTGGGTAATAATTGTATTTTTTCTGTGTTGCATCTAACCAATGACCCCCAACCTGGCAGAGATAAGCCTGCCATTCCATCCATGTTACCAAAAATTGGACAAGGTCGTCTTATAATTCACTTGTATTCCAATCTGTTCGGATCCTTTCTGGTGTACTAGAGGAGTGGGGTTGATTGATGGTTTAGAAACCAATATTCCTCCCTGGACCACTGGTGCCCCGGAAGTTGATTAGTCAAATTGGTGGCAGGGGGTCGGATCGGTTGGAGCCTTGCACACAGTTTAGTCACCCAACGATAAACATACTGTTGCAGGCAAAGTTTAGTCACTGCTAGGTATTGTAATAGTCATGGAGCTTGACATGGAGACTATAAAAGGCGTGGCCAAGGATGTCCTGCGCGTCTCATGTCAAGCGAGGGGACTTCGCCAAAGAACTAAGGTTAATAAACCTGAGTTGCTGACCAGCCTCCAAGCTTGGGTAGAAGCAAGGGCAGTTGGGGAGAAGATCACAGGGGATGGGCTAGGCCCTGTGTACCCGAACGGACAAGACCTTCCGGAAGGGGTAAATGACGAGGACAAGCGCATGAGCAGGGTTTCTCGGCAATCATCCCGCCGGGGGAAAGTGTAGTTTCTCAACACTCAAGAGTGTCAGTGAGGACAGGGGCTAGTGTGGCATCCCGCAGGTCCCAGGACTCAGCACAGTCTCTAAGTGGCCCAGTACCTGTTCTGGCTGTTAATGAGGTAGTGGCTAGAAAGCTCCTGCTCGAAGAGAGGAGACTAGCACTAGAGGAACAGTGGGACAATGTCACCACAGAGCCCGACAGGGCCACCATACAGCTGCACAAGCTGGCGCTTGAAGAGAAGAAAGAGGCCAACAGGTCCGCCTTTAGCGAGAACAGCAGTAGTGGCTCAAATCAGAGTGTCTAGGATAAGCCCTGACGGCACATCCCAAAGACTTAGTACAGGCTTATGAAGTGGGGAAGGATATTCTTGACTGGTTTAAAGCGCTCGAGCTGGCTTTCCAGCTGCAGGAGGTGGATGAGGTACTGTGGGGTGCAGATCTGATGAATCGCTTACCGACACCAGGGACTGGTGCAATTATTCAATTAACTCCTTTGGAAAGGCCGTTTATGAGAGCATAAAGGCAGCCCTACTCAGGAAGTTCTGTAAAACCCCAGAACAGTATCTCAAGAGCTTCAGAGAGCTCGGAAAGAAAAATGGGCAGACATTTGAAGCGTTCACACACTTGTTGTTGAAATATCTGAGTGGGTGGGTGGGTGACTGATAACAAAGTTGATACATTTAAAGGGATGTACAATTTCATTGCATGTGAGCATGTGTTGACAAATTGTGAGGCTGACCTACACCAGCATCTAGTGGACACGACTATCACAGACCCCAGGGAGCTTGCAAAGGCTGCTGACAGGTTTTGAGTACTCAAGTCCAGAAAAAGGCTCAGGCGAGCACACCAAAAATGGAAGAGAAATCGACGGGCAGAAAAGTAAACAAGGATGGGAAGGACAAAGGTCCAACCCAATCCTGTTGAAAGTCAGGTCCCCAAAAAAATGAAGGGAAACCCCCAAACTCTAGTTCAGCTGTGCACACTGAAAAGAAGAGTGCAGGCACCCCTAACACTGGGACACCTGCGTTCTCACCACTCAAAGGTTGTTTTGCGTGTAGGAGCTGGGCTATAGGAAAGGGGATACTGCTTGCAAGGGCTTACCCAAGGGCTTACCCAAGCAAGCCATAGTGAATGTTGCACTTATGGAAGAGGCCATCATTAGTGTGGACCCTCTGAGAGGAGATGTTCCCACTAGGCCAGGGAGTGGCCAAATGTGGATTGGTTACACTGAGTGGGAACGGTACCAGATCTCCAAAAGAGACCCCAGTTCCCAATAATACTCAACTCTATCTAGAGCATGTGTACATCAATGTCCGAGACCGCAGCTAGCGTCACCACTGTCACCCGGCAATGGGTACACCCTAGTCCAGTTCCACAGAATACTGAGTCGCCTACTCCTGCGGGAGAGGGGCTAGTAGCCACGGAGGACCCTACTTTGGTAGCAGAGGACCCGTGACTTCAGAGTTGCGTGGCACCGTGCAGGAATATGAGAATCGAGGACCAGGTGGGCACATATCTGAAGGGTCTCCCCAAGCTGGATGAATTTGCATCTGCTGGGGGCCCAGATCAGACTGACTTCTACACAGTCCAGAGTGTCCCACTCTGGCGGGTCTGCGGAAGCAGGCGGAGGAGCAGGCTAAGGGCAAGGCCCCTGGACTGTTCAAAGTGTACTGGGAGGATGGACTCCTGTACAATGAGCCAATGGATTCTGAGGGTGAGGACACCAGAAGGTTGGTGGTTCCCCAATGCCACCAAATTCCTTTAGCGGGTCACATGGGAGTGACTAAGACATCAGACCGGTTGTCGGTGTACTTTTCCTGCCTGCAGTTCGGCGTAAAGGTTAAGGAATTTGTCGGGTCCTGCCCGACATGTCAAGCTTCTGGCAGGTCAGGTGGTGCCATAAAGGCCCCCTTAATTCCACTACCTGCGGTTGGGCGGTCTTTCGAGAGAATAGGCATGGATATTGTGGGTCCTTTGGATCCTCAAACCAGCTCAGGGAACCGATATATCTTGGTGGTGGTAGACCACGCCACAAGATACACTGAGGCTGTCCCTCTGAGGAGCATCAAAGCCCCCGTGGTTGCGAAGGCTCTGATTGGGATATTCTCCCATGTTGGATTCCCCAAGGAAGTCGGTTCTGACAGGGGATCAAACTTCGTATCAGCATATATGAAGGCTATGTGGGAAGAGTGTGGCGTCACCTAGCGGTTCTCTACATGCTTGCATCCACAAACCAATGGGCTTGTTGAGCAGTTCAACAAGACCCTAAAGGTGTGGCTTGGAAGAGCACCTGAGGAGAAAATGGGATATTCTCCTGCCATGCCTTCTGTTCGCCTACAGGAAGGTGCCACAGAGCGGAGTAGGGTTTAGCCCCTTTGAGCTTCTGTTTGGACACCCTGTACCAGGTCCCCTCAGTCTAGTGAAGGAGGGATGGGAAAGCAAACCCTCATCCCCATCATGAGATGTGCTGGACTATGTACTCGGCCTTCGGTCTAGAAAGGCAAGGTACATGGAACAGTCAACAAAGAATCTAAAGGCCAGTCAGGAGCTGATGAAGCAGAAGGCCACAGTGAAAGTCTATTATCCAGGCCAGTGGTAGTGGATTATGGAGCTTGTCAAACCCAGTGCCCTTCAGGACAAATGGACTGGGCCTTACTGTATGTTGGAAAAGGTCAGTGAGGTGAATTATCTCATTGACGTGACAGGACCTAAACAGATGTGCAGGGTCTTTCACTTCAACCGGCTAAATCCCCATTATAGCTGGGATGACTTGGTCATGGCATTAGTGACTGATGGAGACTGAGGATGAGACCGATCCCGTCTCAGACCTCCTGCACACTGAAGCCACAGATGGGTCAGTTGAGGGTGTCAACCTTGGAACGGACCTGTCAGAACAGCAACTGACAGATTGTCGTCGTTTACTGGGACTGTTTGCGGTCTGTTTTCGCTGACTCCTGGTCGCGCAGATTGGTGCAGCACCCATGATGTGGACACTGGAGACCGTATGCCGGTGAAGAGTGAGATTTACAGGATGTCCAATAAGGTCAGGGACACCATCAAGGAGAAAGTTTCAAACATGTTGTCCCTAGTAGTAATAGAGCCATCCCACAGCCCCTGGGTTAGCCCAGTGGTACTGGTCCCTAAAAAGATCAGTAATGGGAAAACTGAAGTTCACTTTTGTGTGGACTACAGGGGGCTCAATTCTGTCACGAAGACAGATGCTCGCCCCATTCCTCGGGCATGTGAGCTCATTGATAAGCTCGGGGCTGCCAAGTACATGAGTACTTTTTACCACACAGCAGGTAATTGGCAGGTTAGCTCGACAGATGGCCCGAAAGAGAGGTTGGCATTCTCAATCCTGGAAGGACATTATCAGTTCACTGTGATGCACTTCGGATTGAAGAATGCCCCTGCCACTTTTCAGATGGTTAACCAGGTTTTGTCTGGACTGGAAAACTTCAGTGTCGCCTATCTAGACGACATTGCTATGTTCAGCCACACCTGCTAGGATCATGTATCCCACCTGAAACAAGTGCTTCAGGTGCTGCAGAATGGTCGGTGGAGGTAAGAAACTACCTCTCGAAGCAAAGGTACAGGCTCTGAAGGATTGGGACATACCCCACCACACAGACGCAGGTGAGAGCCTTTCTAGGTCTCACTGGGTAATACTGGTCATTCATCAGAGGGTATAGGACCATTGCCATGCCCCTCAATGATGTAACATCCAAGAAGATTCCAAAGAAGGTAACTTGGACCCCCGCCTGTCAAACCTCCTTTCAGGATTTTAAGGCTGGATTGTACAGGGCCCCAGTTCTGAAAGTGCAAGACTACAGTCGGGAATTGATTATCCAGACAGCCGCCTGTGATTTTTGGATTGAAGCAGTGTTAGCGCAGCTGAACTCTGAAGGGGTAGAGCAACCCGTCGCCTACATTAGCAGGCGGTTGACAAAAAAGGAAAGGAACTGGGCTGTCGTAGAAAAAAAGGCGCATGCGGTGGTCATGTGGGCCATAAAGAAGCTGAAACCCTAGATCTTTGGGTCTCACTTTACGATCCAGACGGACCACAGGCCTCTGCGATGGTTAATGGCCATGTAAAGGGAGAACCCTAAGCTTTTGCGGTGGGCCATATCCAAACAGGGATATGGACATCCAGCACAAGTCAGGCTCCCAGCATGGAAATGCAGATGGCCTCAGCCGGTACTTTCGCCTTGATGAGGAACCAGCCCCTCAGCAGGATGGTGGTACACATGTTGAGGCTGTGGGGCATGTGAGGAATTCGACCATCTGCACGGGGAGAGCGTGCTCGCCTGGGCTTTTTAGATTTTTTAAAATGAAAATGAATGATGGGAGGTCAACCTCTGAGAAATCACGCCATCCCAAAAACATTCTGAGTTGCATGCAAACACCACAGAATACAGAATCTATAATATTACTTTAAACTTCTATCCGTCCCACCAAGAAAAGTCTCCACTGACATCCTCTTACACCTAGGTTTATGGGCCAACAACTAACAACTAAGCACTTTATTGTATAGTATGTAGAGATGCCCAAAATCTGACCTACAGGTTCACTTCACTGTCTAAAAATGTCAAAATAAAAAGGGAACGGGAAAGGTTAGGCATGGTAAAGTGCAGACTAATAACCCTGCCCAGGCATGGCCCTAAGCATTGTACAGCTGCCATGTAACAAATTTTGGGAAAAAAGAATCCCCAAAAACCATGAAGGAAACTAGGGTCCACAAGCAGCATGACCCGTAAAGTTCCTACAATCCCAAGATTCTACCTCGAGGGAGATGAGTAGGGGCATTGATTCTCATGCCCCTGCTGGTAAATGGATCAACCCTGGAGATAAAAAGATAGAACCATCACATCTTTCCTAAAAAACCCTTCTTCCAGAAGCAAAGAATTCCCTGTAGGCGGGATGGCCATGACACCATTCCATAAAGTCCAACCTTACCTCTTGGTTTATGTTTCATTTCTAAAACTTCTAAAGGGACCGATAACCTTAAAGCATCATTACATTACCGCACTGCACAAGTCTTACAGTGTTTGCATTTGTGGGTGTAGGAAAGGGCAACTTTATTTTGTATACTTTAAGTAAACACTGAGGAACTGCACTCTAGGGTCTGAGCCAACATACGCATTAAGGGACTGATTCTGATGTAGTTGCAAAACAAGAAAAGTGTCATTCTGTGGGAGAACAATACTTTTCTTATTTGTGCGTTATTCTGATGAATGGCAGGATGAGAATACTGCACCACTTTAATGAAGGATGTGGCATCTATATTTTAGTTTGGGCTATTAGGTGGTGCTAAAACGCCACCTATAAGTCAAAACTATTGTATTAGAGTACAGCTAGGAAGAAATTACATATGATGAGGGATACAAAGCATGTAGGTGTTGTTTGGTTATTTATCCTATTTACCCACGCATTGACTCAGTGACAATGCTAATCCCTATGGTCATTCCCACCCAGTTCCTTCCCCTTTCTGCCCAAAACACCTCCTCAGCGGAACTCTTTGAGCTAACTTTATCAAGCCTTTCCATCAACCTTTGCACTCAAAGTGCCTGCCAGTGTTTTTTCAAAGTAGTCTTCTGAGAGTTAATGTAATGTTAAGCCCATCACGGAGTGAAGGGCGTCTCGCATTACTGTTTTCGCTGTTTGGGCTGGTGGCTGGAACCTGCGCCTGTGTTCTTTTCCACAGACAGTGCAATCAGCTATACCAATTTTCTGACAGCCACGCCGCTGCCTTGGTCAGCGTTTTAACTGGCGGCTTACTTATCTGGTACACCGTGAACGAACCAGAAAGCAAAACTTTCCGGCATATGAGCAGGATGCAGGAGGCGGGACCACTGACTCGCCAGAAACTATTACTACAACAACAACGTGGGCTGGCAAACATGATTACGAACTTTGACTCTGACAACGAACCAGCCACGAATACTGCAACAGAGGTGCATAACCAAGGTGAGTGCGAAGCTGATTGCATGTCACCAAAAAATTCAAATTTTATTGACCATCCCTCATTATCCTCCTCCCCAGTAAGCTGCCCCGTCGGTCTGCTCTTGTTTCTTGATGAACCTCGTCCAGTAAATCTTGACGCTTCAAACCTGAATCAAAGCGTGCTGGGCTTGCCTGCTGCAAGTTCCAAAGAAAGTGTTAATTACACAGATCCCAATTTGCAGCATCAGCCCACATTCATATCATCCCCAGACCTGACAAAAAAGCAGTTATCTACTCCACAACTACCTGTTGATGTGAACATTGCGATCTCTGACCACAAACTACTTGAAGCAAGCCACATCGCTGATGCCATAGTTGTTTTTCCAAATAGTGAAAGCAAATGTGACATGCATCCATCCGCACGGCCAATGAAACGCGACCAGCTAATAAAATAGCTCAATATGGAAACATTGAGTTGACTAAAGCTAATCACAACCAACATAACCAGGTGCCCTGTCAGCTTAATCTGGTGAAGGACCTAGATGGACTCAAGAGTGCGAACATTCAAAGTGGTAATGATCTTATTGATCAACTCTCTGCCCTAAAAGCATGTGTATGCGAACCGACGGAGAATCTTCAAACTGTGGTTATTGATGATGAGCCTGATGCTACGAACTCTGACCCACATTCAATTAGCAGCCATTAAGACTCTAACTAAGGGTATGTCTGCTCTTACGAAGTGCAGCAGCTTGAGAGAAGGGCTCCATAGCAGTTTCAAACCTGTTGCTGCTAATTCTTCCAAATCAAAGGTCACCAAAAAGATGTTACGCTTTCATTTTGCAGATGCAGCCATGAAGGAGGCTCGCTTTGCTGAACGCTTGAAAGCTGATTTTATGCAAATCAGACAGTCCATAAAAAGTCCTAGTGTATCAGCATCAAAGTACAGAGAGCACGAATGACCAGGAATGATTTACCATAGCCCTCTCCCAAGATCTTCTGTTGTTGGAAATCACAAGAGCTGTGAACTGCTGGTGAATGAAAGTGACATCCCGCCATGTGATATGACAAGCACTCCAAGTAATGGATCCACAATAAGTCACCCAAAAAATTCAGGAACATTTCCAAAACCCTCTGTCATAACGGAGAAAATGCCTCTAGCCAAAACCGACATGCAAAGCCTAAACAAAGAGTGGCCAGAAACTTCAATCTTAGGCCTCAAGTCATCAGAAGATACCGCCATTAAAGAGGCTGAAGATACTAATCATCACCTGTCAGTGACAGCCGGATTGCAAATTTACAATAATATCATGGCAGCAACTTCATCTGCTTTGATACCATTCATGAAGTTGTATGAAACTTTGCATGAAGATTTGACTAAACAAAACGCTCTTCTAGCAGTGGTGAACACGATGATTTCAACTGATGAAGCCTTTGCTGAACAGACCTCACGTAGGCTGGATAGCGAAGCTCAGAAGTCGACCAAATGGGAAAACAGACTGAGCGACTTGGCCTATAATGAAACTCGCCAAAAAACAGAACTCATTAATGCAGTACTAGAATGTGGGCAATGGATACGCCAGCAGACCTCGCAAGACCGCCCCCGTACAGAATCGAGCGGCAATACCTGTGACTCCACTGCTGATCTAAGTTCTTCAGTAGAGAGTAAGCAACCCAGCGCTTCCCAAACTGATCCAAGTCCAAATGTGATCAGTCCAAACGCACATTGATCTGACGTGCAGCCATCTCAACCGTCTGCAGGCAACCTCGCAATGCATTTTCCATGTGCAACTGCTCAATTGGATGCTACAATTGCAGTTTCCAAAATTCTGCATTCCAACTTAAACTTGCGGTCTACTGATGTCTTAACTCCTGCACCCCAGATGGCGTCTCATTCGGCAAGTGCTGCACAAATCGAAGTGCCCATGAATGGAGTAGACAAGTCCTCAGTTCCGCTCATTCCTCCAGCTACCCTAGACGGGACGAAGGTAGTTTCCTTTGGAATCTTTAATGATGCAAAATAAAAATTGTCCAGAAAGTGAAGCTTCAACATCCAAAAAACCTAAATAACTGGGAAAAAGAAAGATGGCCAAATAAAGAAAGTAGGTGGTCTTTCTAAATCAAATTCATCAAAAAAAGTTCATCAGGAATT
The DNA here is from genome assembly GCF_040938575.1 of Ambystoma mexicanum. Taxonomy (NCBI): domain Eukaryota; kingdom Metazoa; phylum Chordata; class Amphibia; order Caudata; family Ambystomatidae; genus Ambystoma; species Ambystoma mexicanum. Next base: position 445,208,866 of record NC_090937.1, read on the forward strand.
TGACCACCCCTCCCCCAGTATTGATGTTTAAGCGACCAGTGAGAAAGACTTCTACAACTCAGAAAGCAGGAAACTCCATTCAAATTCATAAGAATGAGACGGCCTCTAAGGCCCCGACAGGCAAGCGACCTCGTTTAGACTCTGAAGATACAAAGTAAGGATGAATACCTTCGCTCTCCAAGGTGCAAAACTACATCGTGAATTTGGGAAATTTACAATGATGCAAGTAATCTTGTTCCATCGCCAAAAAGTGATGGCAGCTATCAGTTTTGGCGGGGAGGCTAGTTTCAATATCGAGTCTAAAACTTGGGATAAATTAGAGGCACAATTTTGGCGTAAAGTCTTAAGGTTGCCTAAATTTGTCTCTATAGCTGCTTTGGACTGCATCCCTAAGTGCAACAATACTATGGGAATATTTCTCCCTTTACAGAAAATGGATACTACCGGGATCCAATGCACATTATAACATTTTGAAAGAATCCTCTTCGAGTCCACAACATGGCTTGCTTCAAATCTGGTCCAAAGCTGTGCTTGAAAATCTTGATCATGTCAGGGCATCGATAGATCTTTTGTGCCATAATCCTTGCGCAGTAAAATAGAAAGTGAACAATCATGATTGGAGTAATACCATAGTTAAACAGTCGCTGAAATCAAGTTTATTTCAAAAACATGACATGCGTGCAGCAAATCAAGTCCCAAAATTCCTTCAATTTTTTCCATCAAGATACCATCGTGATATGTTCCTGCGAATGAGGCTCAATGTATTACCAACTAAAGAAATGTTATTCCTCAGACATGATACCAATACCTCTGACAACATCTGTCGTTTCTGCGACAAAAGCGTGGAATCGCTTCGACATTTAGTCGTAGAATGTCCACGACTAACTATGGAACCAACCACTGCATTGGGGCGATTTGTCCCATACCATACTGACAGTGAAGAATGGTGGAATTCTTTAATTGCTGGTAGAAACTATATGCTGATCTGTGCTACAATTAATTACTTGGACAAATTGATAGGAGCCGAAAGAACGAGCTAAGCACAGTATTGCAAATAAAACGAAGAAAAGGGGGAAAGAAAAGGAAAACATTTTTTTTTAAAAGATACGGAATGATGACAATGTTTTGAAGCAACAAGAGATACTTTTCTTTCTTCGTTTGTATAAAAGTTTTGTATGAAACTACATTCAAACAAAAGAAAAATGTAATTGGGCTGTAAACACTCTATTTGTGTAATAAAAATGTCTTAACTAGGTCTGCCTTCAGCCACTCGATTTATAAGAACTATGGGTGTCCTTCACTGAAGTCCTGTTGAAAACAAGCATTGTCAAAGCCAACAGTTTTGGCTTGTATTTAAATATTAGGCATTGCCACGAACTGCTTTTATATGCCCAGGTACTCGCACCATTTTGCAGCTGCTGCCATCAATAGCCAGTTAATACCACCAGGGCAGTGCTGCTGCCTATTAATAATGGCCACCCTCCTTTGTAATTGAATAAATCACACACAAATTCCAAGCATCCAGTTCTGGCAGAATATAGTCAGAGCAGAATACTTCATCCCATACCCGCCCACCACCTCGGCCCGGGTGCCAATTCTGGGGCTCAGATCGCTCACAACTGCCAGCCGCTCGAACTTGCGTTCCAATTCGTATCATGTCCTCCATAAGACAGTGGACAATCCACTTTTGACTACTGTTAACTAGTTCTACATCTTATAAAAGTGTTGCTGGAACTTGGAAAGATTTTCGTAAATTATTAAAATTGCGCAGCTGTAACATTTCCCAAAGAGGTGCTTTGATCCATGTACAGCTGATATCTCAGCATTGCTAGCTTTGCCGTGGTTTTGCAGGCCCAAATACACATCTCACCACCACTCCTTCCACCGACCTCAGTCGTGGTGTAATAATTTGGCAGGGAGCTGGTCGGATTCCCACATTACTTTTTATTACATCTCAGAATCAGCAGCTAGGTCTTTTATGCCTAGGAGCATTTGAGGCAGTGTAATCAAGTAGTAGCAATAATAATGATAATAATTTGTCATTTATACAGCATCTTTATATAAAATTATTGTTACCCAACTGAAGTTGGTACTCTTTTAAAGACCTCGGAAGTGTTAAAGGCTCAGTTTGCCTTGCCGGGATTTGGACCTGAGATCTGTAGGACACACACATACTTTGACAGCAAGTGCTCAACCCGCGGTGCTATCTTACTGGTTACACTAATGTTAAAGGCACTTGTACCGCGCAACGGCACCAACAGAATTGGTCCCCAGGCGCTCAGGCGTATCTGCAAACAAGAGGGAGGGGAGGGTTAGTCAGGTAAAAAGGGAATAGGAAAGTGAGATAAGTGGTGTGCTGTTGGCAGCTTCAGTTTGGTTTTCACTGTGCGCTGAGCATGGGTGTGAATATTGGATTGATGCAAGTTTTTATTGGCCCTACGGGTCTCCCATGTGTTTTTAAGCCTAAGTCGGTCGATATTAGAAAACTTTCCTATGGACCTTACCCGAGTTTTCGTCCATTAAACACACGCGAAAACAGGCAGTAGGGCGCCGCCATTTTGTGATAATCTTATCACTTGCCGCATCGCCCTGTGTGAACTGCTTTTGCGGCACTAAATCATATGCCCCGCCCCTGAGCCTGTCATCAGCAGACACGTACCGCCCATTTCACAACGCCAAAGCACGTCTCGTGTCAACATTCGTTGCGCTTCAGCTAATGACGTGTCGCCATGGAAATGGCAGGACGTCTCTTTACTCAATAAGTATAAACAGACCGTTTGACAACACACAGCAGCAGATTTTCGATTCCATTCCTCTCTCTGTGTTACTTTGAGTATTCTGTGACTCGTTTCTGTGCTCTGGTCAGCTACCTTCGCCGCATGTAGTCCGTGTGAACACCTGTACCGTTGCAATAAATTATTTTAATTTGATTACCACACAATGGCTACAATAATGCCCTACATGTACGAGCCCGAGTATACCGAGGAGGAACTACTGGAAAGGGAAACATGCGAAAATGATGGGGCTTCCGACGGCAGTTGGCAGGATGAATCAACGGATGAAGACACTGGACCTAGTCGCATGGACGGTGTTTCCACCTGGTGCACATGCAATCGGTGCAAACTAATGCCAACCGAGAACGAGAACGGCTCCTGCTGTGAAAACTCGGGATGCGTGGCCTACATTTCAGAAGGCGAGCCACGGCCGCAATGCATCACCGAGCTGCCAGACTTCAGGGCAGCCTGCCTTACACGGTCCGTGTTGAGGATAATGATGGTGCTTATGCACGACTGTTCATCCTTGTAATCCGAGTAACGAGTAAGTATACTCTGGTTGTGATGCCGCTACTATTTCATGGTCGTCTCCTATATTCAAAATGCCATCTACATTTCGGTTTATAGTGATATAATCGAAAACAAAAAGGTTGAAAGTCAAAAGGTCGAAAAAAAAAGTCACATTTTTGTTTAGGACGTTTTTTTTCGAAATGGGGGGGTTCCCCCATTAACCCCCCTTTTTAAAAAAAATGTTTGTGTTTTACCCATTTATTTTTATTCCCGGACCCCAAAATAAATATATAATTAAAAAAAAGAGGAATTCGACTTTTTTTTTCGACATTTATTTTTCAATATTTTTGTCTTTCGACCTTTTTTTGTGATATTTTGACTGCACACCCTATATTTCATTGTAACGCATGAAAGTCGTTCAATAGTGTGCAGTGTCTAGATAGCATTTATCCGAGCCGAATGCAGTTAGTTACAAGAATTGTCATTGACAACAAAGGTTTAATAAACTTATCTTGGTCATTTAAAAACAGTTTGTATCATTCTTTTTCACTGGTGGTACAGGCTGGTGGCCTATCGTTCCTTTACATGGTGGCTTCACGGGAGGCTTGGACACCGCGTTCGAAGAGTAATACCCGCCTGTGCCGTTGCTGCCATAAGACACTTTCCCCAGGGACAGCGGTGAGTACAGGGGATTTTCCCTCGCAGTGCTGCAACCTGACCTGTACAATGTGTAAAGTTTTGTATTTTTGTGCCATCAAAATAAGAAACAAAATAAAACACCACATATATTTTAACAACGGTTGTTTTTCGATTTTTTAAATGAATCAAGTGGGTCTCCATTCAAGAGTCTTCCTGTGCCTTGCCTGCACGGCCACCGGCCCATCCACCCCACCCCCCTATCAAAGGCGGTTCGCACCCAGGGATGGGGGGCTGTCAGGTGCGCAAACGGCCAAGGTGCCAAAAACCATGTACACTTCAAAAGGTATCCCACGCCCAGGGGCCATCGCTCACATGGCCTCCTCAGACCCTGTGTCTCCAGGCAGGCCTCCCCTGACGCTGACTGCCCCCCCTGCAATCCACATAAGTGTGTCTCCATTCAGAAGTCTTCCTGTGTCTTATCTGCACGCCCCAGGCCCATCCATCCCACCCCCCCCTCTATCAAAGGCGGTTCGCACCCGGGGATGCGCGCTGCCATGGGGGGCTGTCAGGGGCGCAAACGGCCAAGGTGCCAAACACCATGTACACTTCAAAAGGTATCCCATGCCCAGGGGCCATCGCTCACATGGCCTCCTCAGACCCTGTGTCTCCAGGCAGGCCTCCCCTAACGCTGGCCGCCCCCCTGCAATCCACATAAGTGTGTCTCCATTCAGCAGTCTTCCTGTGCCTTATCTGCACGCCCCACGCCCATCCATCCCACCCCCCCTCTATCAAAGGCGGTTCGCACCCGGGGATGCGCGCTGCCATGGGGGGCTGTCAGGGGCGCAAACGGCCAAGGTGCCAAACCCCATGTACACTTCAAAAGGTATCCCACGCCCAGGGGCCATCGCTCACATGGCCTCCTCAGACTCTGTGTCTCCGGCCAGGATCCCCCCTCACGCTGGCCGCCCCCCCGGCAAACCACATAATACCACGACATATACACGTCATTCATTCACAAACACACCCCTGTTTCTAATACTTTTTAAACCACTTGATATGTCTCATGAGAACATCTTTGTGGTTTGCAAGTCAACTCCTGAACGTGCTACCTGAGAACCACTGAGATCGATGCTAATCTGCTCGTCGTCGTGCTATCTGTGAACTTCTGTGAGCGCTTAGAGCAAACTCGTCAGTGTGCTAGCTGTGGCCATCTACTTGTTCTCCTGTTTGTTGGTCAAGGTAAGGCCATGTATCACAGTGATATTTCGGTAATGTTTTAATTTCTATCTATTTGCGAGTAGAGTACTCAAAAGTGCTATATTCATTGGTCTCATTGCTATTGACTTGAGTTTCAATTGTTATGCTAGCAATAGATCTATTTATTTTCATCTGTGTAAATTGTCATCGAATTGCATCCTTCGCGGGTCGTGTCTATAATGTAAGCATGTTTCCTTCTCGTGCAAGACAGTACATCCAAGGGACGAGTCACATGTTCAGAGTTTAGGTCCATCATTTTTTAATTTGTGAAAGTAATGCAAATACTAAGCCGCACTTGATGAACTTGTATAGTTTCGGCGACCAAAACAAACCTTGCATTGAACATGGTATGGTTCATTTACTTTTTTATGACATTTTTATTCATCAAGGTTTTATAATAATCTTGATATTTACTTTTCAGAATGTTCAACAATGCCTGCCTGTTCGATTAGCAGTTGCCCTTCGAAGACCCATGACAAATCTGAAGGCACTGCAATGCATGTATTCCCTAAAACTGTTGATCGAATAAGAGAATGGGTCAGACATTGCGGATATCCACTGGATGAGCTTGAAAGTAGAGTCCAACAAGTCTTTGAGGATAAGAGGGGTGATTGATACCGCATCTGCAGCCGGCACTTTTCCTCGAACATGTACGGCACATCTTGGGTAACAAAGAAGAATAAACGGTGAACAACACGAAAATTGCTCGCAAACGCTATTCCAACTCTATTCGTCCACATTCCGCCACTGGTGAGTCAAGTGTCTGGATTTAGCCAAATGGATTAATTGATATTTTAGGTTTTGTGTCCCTTGTAATACTTTCGATATTGATATGAGTGTATAGCTTTTTGAATAATGACATTTATCAATAAATTATTTTTCAATTTTATAACCCCCAAAGGAAATCTATTTATGGGCACAGAGAACTGTGCTATATTGCGCATTTTCAATAGGATTATTCTCCAGTATTCTGTCGGCTTACATGGCAATTTTTAATATTGGCATTTCATTACCAAACAATAATTTACCTTTACAACTGCTTGACTATCCACTGAATCTGAAGCAAGAACATTCTACATCCGTGACGTGCCCGCAGTTATCAACCACTTCTAGCGCGTATCAGGTAATCTTACTTAGCTATTCCGCTACAGACTTGTTTTATGCATGTCAAGTAATAGTTTTTATGTGTCGTGTAATTATTTTACTGAATGTTTGGTTAGTGCTTTCCAATTGATATACACCTTAGTTGTCGTCCCCTGGTGTTTGTTTTCAGTTATAATTAGTGTTATACATACTAATGCAAGTACTGTCTTTCAGGGAGATGCTGAAGCGTCCACCACATTGACAACATCCATAGATATTCTTCAGCAGCACGAGGTATGGATACTGACAGCTCCATCAAAATAGATCATCAGCGCTGGAAAACTTGTCGTTTGATTGTTCTACACAACGTTTCATTCGTGGTTAGCCATTGATATGTACCTGTGCGGTCGACCCCAAGTGTGTGTTATGTTTTCAATATTGTAATCCTTACTAATGCAAGTACTATGTTTCAGGCAGTAGATGGAGCCTCAACCCCTGCACTTGATGCGGAGCCTGACATTCAAGTAATTCCAGGGGAAGTGGAAGCGGGACCATGCGTATATGAATCGGCGCAACAGCTTTCGTAAGTGCGCACTACATTTACAACATCCATAGATATTCTTCAGCAGCACGAGGTATGGATACTGACAGCTCCATCGAGCGTGATCATATAACGTGATTTCATTTGCTATACTTTCTTCCTTATGAACGCAAGTACTGTGTTTCAGGGAGACGACGGCGCTTCCTCTACAATCACAACATCCCTTGTAGATGATGCAGATGTTAAGAAATCAGAGAAATAAGTCGATTAAATCGGATCATATTTAGATATCGATTGATTCTTTTAGACAATGCATCATTTGTGGTTATCTCTTTATATATACCTGTGCCGTCGACACCAAGTGTGTGTTATGTTTACAATATTGAAAACCATACTAATGCAAGTACTGTGTTTCAGGGAGTTGCTGAGGCGCCCTCTCCAATAAAATCATTCATGGCAGTCTATGCGGAGCCAGAGGTATGGATACTGACAGTTCCATCGAACTAGATCATCAGAGCTCGAATACTAGTCGTTTGATTGTTCTACACAATGTTTAATTTGTGTTTAGCTATTGAGATGTACCTGTGTGGTCGTTCTCACGTGTGTTTTATGTTTTCAATATTGTGATACATAGTAATGAAAGTACTATGTTTCAGGGAGTCGATGGAGCGTCATTCCGTGCTGTCTATGCGGATCCAGAAAATATAGTCGTTGCAGCGCAAGAGGAAGGGAAGACATGCGGAAACTAATCGGAGCAACAGCGTGCAGATGTTGAAGTTCTTTGCAAAGAAAAGAAACAAAAATAAGGTTGGTTATAAACAGGTCATATTTTTAGAAATCGTTTTGTGCTAGGGACTATATTATGTTTTTTTTCTGTCAATTGTATTATACTTTATCTTATGTTTAAACTAAACATCCCTTTTCCAATCTGTCCTCTAGTTACCCGTGAGTGTACGAACTATACATTCACAGACAGTGAAGCAAATGAGAGATGTTGCTTGCCAGACCATTTAGACTATGGAGGAACTATTAATTCAGGAGCGGCGTGTTCAGACTCGAGATGCTCATGTCCAATGGCCAGAACATGAATTGAATGTGTCAGGAGAATCCAGTGAAGTTTTATTGGACCATTGCTACAGTGCGACTACACCACCACAAGAAGATGATACTGGATGTATTGAAGATAGCTCTGAAGTAGTCGCAGATCAATTCACACAATCTACACCAGCAAAAGCTGTCGACATTGTTGTGTTCTCCCATCAATGTTCAAGTAACACATGTTGAAATGACAGAGGGCCTCATCACGACTTGGGCGGTAACGGTAACGCTATTAGCGCGGGCGGTATTAGCCCTACCGCCAAACTCCCCGGCGCTAATAGCGCCGGATCACGAGTTTGGCGGTAATGTAAGTCCCCATTCCCCACTGAGCCCATTCGGGAATGCCCCATTCCCCATTGGGCTCAATGGGGAATCTTCGTGCTAATACCGCCGGCGGATTTCCCGCCGGCGGTAATAGCGCGAATTTTCGTTGGATTTCCCCCCAGCTCAGAGCTGGGGCGAAATTCGCCGAAGCCCTGATTCGGCGGACCCTTAAATCCGGCGGTAATAGCGCTACCGCTGGATTTAAGGGTTACCGCCGAAGTCGTGATGAGGCCCAGAACTATTCACCGACGCATCAGAACCTGATATCAGCGATATTAGTTTCAATTCTGGTGATATGTCCGCAACGATGCAGTCCGAAACAACTGTGATGCAGGATGACAGTCTAATGAAAGAGGGCAAATACATAGTATTCGACAGGTGTTTGATGGATATTATAAGTATGCTGAAATTTTGGCATTCTGTTAGAGGGGAAGTATGTGGGAAGCCATTGATTCATGTGACTCGTCAAACACAAGGCAGTAACGTCAAAATACATGCCGCCTGTACATTGCATCATACGTTCTGATGGTCTGCACAACCCATGCTGGGGAAACTGCCAGCAGGCAATCTACTGTGTGCAGCTGCCTCACTTTTTAGTGGGTCCAGTTTTAGACAGATATAGTCTTTCTTTCAGTTTGTGGGACTCCATTTCATTTCTAAAACGCAGTACTACAAATTCCAACATGATTATCTATTTCCGGCCATTAGTGATGCTTGGAAAATTGTACAATTGTCTCTAGAAAGTACATTCGAAGGCAAACGATTCAGGCTAGCCCGCGATGGACAGTGCGACAGCCCTGGATTTTCGCCCAAGTACTGCACCTACCACTTTCAGGACATGGATAGTAAGAAAATTGTGAGTTCAGTGGTCGTGCAGGTGTCCCAATGTAAATCCTCAGTGGCCATGGAGAAACTAGGATTTATAAAATCATTGGAATATCTACAATCGAGGGGAATGCACATCGACCTCATAACCACGGACAGACACGTTTCAATAGCTAAGACAATGAGAGAGCAGTTCCCACATATTTAACATCAATATGATGTATGGCATCTTGCTAAATCAATCAATAAGAAAATCTCGGCTGCAGGGAAAAAAAAAGGTTTGGAAAGTATTTCACAGTGGTCCCTGTCTATCAGCAACCATCTTTGGTGGAGCTCCAAAACTTGTGATGGGTCAGTGGAAATCCTACTTGAAAAATGGCGGTCACTGATGCACCACTGTACCAACGTTCACCGCTGGACAGAAAACCAACATTTCCACCAATGTGAACATGGCCCTTTCTCCCCAGAGGAGGCACGGAAGAAGAAGTGGTTGATTCCATCTTCACCTACACACAAAGCCATTGAGAAGATTGTTTTTGATAAAACTATATCAAGAGATTTGAGGGGACTGACAGAATTCTGTCACACAGGAAGTTTGGAGGTGTTCCACAATATGTGCCTAAAGTACAGGCCAAAGCAATTGCATTTCGGCATACAGGGCATGAAACATAGGACTCTACTAGCGGTCTTGGCCCATAACGAGAATGTGTGCCGTGAACAATCTAGGACTATGGGAAATGTAGGGATGCTTTGCTACACTACGGCCTTTGCAAAAAGAAATAAGAAATGGGTGGTGAAAGCAGTATATGAGGAAATGGGGTTCGACTTTGTTAAAGGCCTTATTGTTAATATACTAGAGAAGCACAGACATTAAATTTTGAGCGATTCTGTGCAGAGCACTGATGCATTGCCACCAAACATTGCCACTGTGCCATGTCCACCCAAAGCAGAGCTTGTTGAGAAGTACACATCCCGGTTTAAATCATTGTAATCTGATTGTCTTTTTGAAAAAAATGTTATTGTACAGTGTATATACAAAGTATGCTAACCATAATCCCTCCCTTCACCATCCTGGGTGGCGAACAACCTGGGTGTCATCTTTGACTTCTCTCTCTATTCATCTCATATCGCTGACCTTGTCAATATGTGTATGTATACATTTTTGTTGCTGTAACTAAGCTTTGCAATCTCATGTAAATGCTGCGCACTGTTAACTGAGGGGAGGCTTGTGCATTGCAAATAATAAAACAAACAAACAATAAATCTCACTTTCAACTCAACTCCTCGGGTACTTTATACTTTTACTGACCTTCCCCCAAAAAGTCAATGGGCCTCATTACACGGTAGGCGGTAAGGGTTTACCGGTACCGGTAAGGGCACCGGTACCAGTAAACCCTTACCGCCTTACTACGAGTTCCCTTTGCGGGACCCGACCTTAACGGCTGGTTTTACCAGCCGTTAAAGTAGGGTGCTGCAAGGGACCTTGGTGCTAATTACGGTACCGCAATTTGCGGTACCGTAATTAGCGCCTTTTCCATTCCCATTATGCCCTATGGGGGCAAAAATGGGAATGGGGAAGTGCCTTGGTGAATGGGGAATTACCGCCCCCGCTCACCTTGGAGAAGGGCGGTAATTCCGCCATCCACCAAGGCGGACACGGTAAAATACCGGCGGCAACCATGGCGCTAATAGCGCCATGGTTACCGCCTACCGTGTAATGAGGCCCAATGTCTCCATAGTTATGGTTCTCTAGGGCTGCAAAGCTCGCAGACAACAAGGACAAAATTGGGCGCCTTAGAACGCGCCAAGCGAGGCGATGCTGATGGGAGAGAAGCCAGTTTGCATTAGCACATTGAGGCCTAGTAGAAAGATGGAGTTGAAAATTCCAAGTTTTCACAGATGGCTTTACACGGGATATTGCAAAGTAAGAATGTATGCTCATGCAGATTGAAGGTCAGCGGCTTTGATTTTTCAAGCTTCTAATGTTTTTTGACCTTGAGAGACAGGGACCATGCCGAAAGGACTTCATTTGAAGGAGGGGTGCAATAACGTAAGAGACGATAAGGCTGAAAATTCTGAAACTACACTGAGTTTCATGTTAGTTCAGTATATGAAAAATAGTTGCCACAAACAGAGTGCAATTTACGGACTGCATTACCCAGACAATGGAAATGGCAAATATAATGTAAGTAACTCTTTAGACGATTTTATACCGGAATATAATAACAATAGCGTTCAGTTAAAGACAGGTTAAGTTGTACTTGCTCGTTCTGTGTGATATATTACAATGAGGAGCAAGTAAAACATTTGTGGGATTGTCTTTCTACCGGGCACATGGGCATGCATTTGTCCATTCGACATGCATGTAGACAAATAGCCGTTTCTCAGTGGTTCAACGTTAATAAATCATTACTTTGTGTGTTAACCTCGATTTCTTTCGTCAGTTTTTGCATTGCTTTTAGAGCCGAACATACTCCATTGCACTATCCTCGCAAGCAAATAGTTTCACCTCGACCCTAATAAATAAAATGAATAATAGTAATAAAGATCGGCTGGCGAGACTAATTTCAATTTTTATGTTTTCAAAACGGGTACATCCTACCGTACTGCGACTGCCACCTATTCCAGACCCCGGCCGATGGTTTCTTCAATCGCCAGCTGCAGCTTCTTGTAAACAACTACTCTACATTGACTATCTTATGGGACGATCACCAAGGGCCCATGTGCCCTTACGCAGTACTAGCGGCTAGAAGCAACATATCAACCTTTACGGTGGCCTAGTGCCTAGTTGATGGAAGAGCCTTGCGATTCACTGTGCGACCAAAGTGCTTCTTTTAACGAAAACCAACACCCTGTGTACCATAAAGGAACAGCACGTGACTCACGATAAACTTTAGAGGATTTGCGGATCGAGAGCAAAGAAAAAAAATTCCATTCGGATTTAATATGCCAATTGCTGAATATTCTCTAAACATTTAATGTCAAATAAATGTACTTTACCAAATGTACCGTATTGCTGTTT